>NC_138342.1:73464053-74196553 GCF_046562875.1 Panthera onca
CCTGCTTGGATGGATAATAAACTGTATCGCCTACATGTGGCCTTTAGAATATAGCAGTCCCAGGTAGTCAAACTCCTGTCAATCCCAGAGCAAGCAGCCCAAGACAACAAGGTAGATGCTTCTTGATCTTTTCTGACCAACCTATAGAAGTCACACAGTGTTATTCCTCTTCATTCTATAGGTTGAAGCAGTCATATGCTCACCCAGATTTAGGGGAACTGGATATAGATCCCACCATTCAATTGGAGAAGTGTGCAGATTTTGGAGATTAATTATTTATTCTGTTCCATCAATCTATTTGTCTATCTTGACACCAACACTATAGTTTTGTAGTAAATCTTGAAATCAGGTGGTGTTATTTCTCCAAATTCGTTCTTATTTTTCAAAGTTTGATTTGGCTATTTTAGGTCCTTCGTACTTTCATATGAATTTTAGAATCAGTTTGCCAACTTCTAAAAAAAGAGGGATGCTTCTGAGATTTTGATTCTGATTGCATTAAATCTATAGACCAGCTTGGGGAGGATTAACATCTTAACAATATTGAGTCCTCTCGCCCTTGATCATGGTATATCTTTCCACTAATTTAGGTCCTCTTTAATTTCAGTCTGCAATGTTTTGTTCTTTTTCAGGTCTAGGTCTTTCACATCTTCTACCAGATTTATCCTTAAGTTTTTCATATTTTTATGCTATTGTAAATAGTATTGATCTTTAATTTCAATTTCCAATTGTTCATTACTAGTATATGGAAAATACAATTGACTTTTGTATATTGATCTGTATCCTACAACCTTGCTAAACTCCTGTATTAGTTGTAGTAGCTTATTGTAAGTTCCATTGGATTTCCCACATAGACAATCATGTCATTTGTGAATAAAGACAGTTTTACTTCTTTGCTTCTAATCTGGATGCCACTTATTTCTTTCCCTTAACTGATCATACTGGCTAAAACCTCCAGTACACTGTTGAATAGAAAGGGTAAGAGCAAACATTCTTGTCTTATTATCTGTGAGTTTAGATGGAAAGAATTCTGTCTGTTACCATTAAAGTATTAGCTGTGAAGTTTTAATTTTTTTAAATATTTATTTTTGAGAGAGAGAGAGAGAGAGAGAGAGCGAGCAGGGGAGGGGCAGAGAGAGAAAGAGAATCTGAAGTAGGCTCTGGGCTTTGAGCTGTCAGCAGAGCCCCACACAAGGCTCAAACCCACAAACTATGAGATCAAGACCTGAGCCTAAGTTGGACATTTAACTGACTGAGCCACCCAGGTGCCCCAGATGTAGGGTTTTATACCTATGCCCTTTATCAGGCTGAGAAATTTCCCTTCTTTTCTAGTTTTGTTTTTTTTTTTTTTTTTTTTTTTAAATCAGGAATGAATGTTAGGTTTTGTCAAATGGTTTTACTGAGTCTGTTGAGATTATTGTATAGTTTTTCTTTTCTAGTCTGTTTATATGGTGCTTTATATTGAAGGATTGCAAATATTAAAACAACATTGCATTCCTGAGATAAATCCCATTTAGTCATGAAATACTACCCTTTTTTATATATAGTTGTGTTCGATTTGCTAACATTTTGTTTGGAATTTTTGCATCTATGTCAAAGAGGGATGTTAGTCTGTATTTTTCTCTTGTTTTAAATGTCTTTAATGCTGATCTCATAGAATGAATTGGGAAATTGTCCCTATTTTTCAATTTTCTGTAGACTTGGTGTTATTTCTTCCTTAAACATTTGGTAGAATTCACTGGTGAAACCATTTTGGGCTGGAGTTTTCTTTGTGGAAATTTAATTTTAAAATAGATATATGACTATTTGCCTTATCTATTTCTTTTTGAGTGAGCTTTGGCAATTTGTGTCCTGCAAGAAATTTTATCTATTTGTTGAGTTTATTGGCATAAAGTTAATAATATCTCTTCTTTCCCTTTTAATATCTGTAAAATCTCTAAAGATGTAACCCTTCCATTTCTAATATTGATAATTTGTGCTTTCTTTCTTTTTTGTCCTTATTAGTCTGGCTAGAGGTTTGTCAATTTTATCGATCTCAAAGAACTGGCTTTTAGTTTTATTGATTTTTTTCTATTTTCTACTTCATTGATTTCCATTTTATTATTTTTTTCTCCTGCTTACTTGGGGTTTAATTTGCTCTTCTTTTTCTATTTCCTTAATGTGGAGGCTGAAGTTACTGATTTGGGAACTTTTTTTTCTAATATAGGCTGTAAATTTCCCCCTAGCCACTGCTTTAGTGGCATCCCAGAAATTTTGGTATGTTTTCAATTTTCATTCCATTTAAAATACTTTCTTATTTCATTTTGACTTGTTTTTCTTTGCTTTATGAGTTATTTAGAAGTGTTCTAGTTTTCAAATATTTGGGAATTTTGCAGAGATCCTTCTGATTTCTAATCTGATTCTATTTTTTTCAAAGAACTTACTTTGTATGAATCAAATCATCTTAACCTTATTGAAACTTGTTTTCTGGCCCAGAATATGGTCTATCTTGGCAAATATTCTGTGTGTACCTGAAAATAATGTATATTCTGCTGTTGGGTGGAATGTTTTATGAATGTCAGTTAAGTTGTTTGAAAGTATTATTTGCATTTTCTGTATCTTTACTCATTTTCTGTCCACTTATTCTATCAAAAATTGAGATAGACATATTGAAATCTGCAACAATACTTCTGGATTTGTCAATTTATTTTTTCACTTCTACCCATTTTTGCCTCATGTATATTGAAATTCTGTAGTAGGTACATAAATGTTTAGAATTTTTATCTTATTTTGATGAATTGGTCCCATTATCCATAGGAAAACACCTTATTTTATCCCTGGTAATAGGTTTTCTTGTTAAGTTTGTTTTCTTTGTTATTAATATAGCCACACCAACATCCTTGTCATTAGTGTTAGCATAGTATATTTTTTCCATACTTTTAACTTGTTTTCATCTTTATATCTGAAGTGGGCTTCTTATGTACAGCCTATAATTGGATCTTATTTTTAATCCAATCTTACCATCTCTTTTAATTGGAGTATGTATGTAATTTTCCAATATAGTTGGATTTGAATATATGATTGTACTATTTGTTTACTACTTGTCTACTGTGTTTTGCTTACCTTTTTGCTTTTCCTAACTTGTTTTGATTAGTTAGATATGTTCTGATTCTATTTTATCTCATTGTTTGCTTATTAGCTATAATTCCTTGCTTTTTAGTTTAGTTGTCACTTTAGGGTGTATAGTATATATATATTTTAATTTATTATAGCCTATCTTCAAATTATCATACCACTTCATATACAGGATAATATTTCAATAGTTTACTTCCATTTTTCCCCTCCTTACTTTTGCAGGTATTTTTATAATACATTTTACTTTCTCATATGTTATAAACCACAGGCTACACTGTCATTAGTTTTGTTTAATTACAGGTATTAATACTAAGAAACTTAAATAAAAAGAAAAAATTATATATGTTTATGATAACCATCGAGTTACCATTTCTAATACTCTTACTTCTTTCTGTAGATCATATTCCCATCTAGCATCATTTTCCTTCTGACTGAAAAATTTCCTGTACCATTTCTTGTAATGTGGGCTTGCTGCTGATGAAATTGGTTGGCTTTTACATGTCTGAAAAGTGTTTTGTCTTCATTTTTGAAAGATACTTTGGGAGCTATAGTGTTCTGGGTTGACAGTTTTTCCTTTCACTACTTTAAAGATTTTGCTCTACTCTTCTCACTTGAATTGTTTCTGATGAGAAATCTGATGTCATCCTTTCCTTTGTTCTTTTGTATGTAATGAGGCTTTTTTGCTCGTTGCTAGGATCTGTTTCTCACTGGTTTGGAGAAGTTTGATTGTAATGTGCTTTGATATAATCTTCTTCATGTTTCTTGTGCTCGAGTTTGTTCAGCTTCTTTGATCTAAAGCTATTACAACATAGTGCTTTATTCAGAAGAGGTACTAATGTCAAAAATCCATATAGATGAAATGAAAAAAGCTCTGAATGACACTACAAAATTGTTAACTTTATTAAATAAAGACCAGTTCATTTTTAGAATGTTTAAAATTGTGTTGTCATTTGGATAAGGATCATGTAAATCTTCCGTTACACGTAGAAATCTTGTGGCTTGGCTTAGCAGACAGAGTTGCAATAGTATGTTTTAGGCTAGAAGGTGAATAACAGGAGGATTTGCAAGAAAGTAGTATAGGCCACATTCTGTTGAGTGTTTTGAAGAGGAGGGCTGCAACTACTAGCTACTAAGGCTTATTTTTCATCACATGAACCAGTTTACCGAGTATTCACAAGACCCTAGAGAAAGTAGTTTGACTTCAAGTTACAAGAGTCTTCAATTTATAACAATCTGGCCCTTTAGGAGAAATTATATTGCAGTCAGAAATCTTGGTATTTTCCCCGCTTGGGAGTGAGGAAGGTAGCACGAGTTAAGCTTATTGAAAACCACCTGGAAGAAACCACCACATAAAATGGAAGAGTATTGCCTCTTTCTTTCAATACAAGGTCGAGAGACCCTTTCTCCGAATCTTCTGCTCAGCCTGAAGCAGAAGAGCCAAGACTGAGAGCTGCAGTCTGATCATGCAGTCAAGAGGAGGTTTACTGATCTGTCTCTGGACAAGTTGTGATTTCTGTGAAAGAAGAGTACCTTGCTAATCATAGGAAAGCAGCAAACATTTCACTGACACTTTCTTCTACTCATTACATATGTGAGCAAGCTGTGACTTGCTTAAGAATCATGAGCAGGGGGGCGCCTGGGTGGCGCAGTCGGTTAAGCGTCCGACTTCAGCCAGGTCACGATCTCGCGGTCCGTGAGTTCGAGCCCCGCGTCAGGCTCTGGGCTGATGGCTCGGAGCCTGGAGCCTGTTTCCGATTCTGTGTCTCCCTCTCTCTCTGCCCCTCCCCCGTTCATGCTCTGTCTCTCTCTGTCCCAAAAATAAATAAAAAACGTTGAAAAAAAAAATTAAAAAAAAAAAAAAAAAAAAAAAAAGAATCATGAGCAGGAATGAAAATCATCTCATTTTCATTGAAAATGAAGTTCTTGCATGCTTATCTCAAGTTTGATCTAGAAGTGGATAATTATGGAATAGCAAAACAAGCACAAGTTTTATGTTATTTTGTTCTTTATTTCTAGTTTCAAAAATAACAGTTTTTATGCATGAGTAGGGATATAAAAGAGATTTTAAAAAGCTAACCTATAATAATTTCACAACTGCTAGGCCTATAGTTGAGCCTAATCATGTTACTCAGGAAGAAAATGATTTTTTCGAAGCTTTGTATAAAACTACATCTTAAGATCTATTTTTATTCATATTCTAATGGCTTATGGTTTAGTAGCTGTACTAACTGCAATGTCAATAATTTTTTATGTTGTAACTTTTAATTAAATCAATTTGAAACTTATTTAAATTAAATCAGCCAAGTCTATTTTCAGAAAAAGTAAATTATTTTTTTTCTTTTTTGGCTTCAGCCACTATTTAACGGAAATTTGTTAGGTTGCCTTAGGTTGTTTTGATATTTATGAAGAGGAAAGCAAGACATTAATTTCAAGACAAGTAAGTCTAATTTCTTTTTTCAAGAAAATTTGGGTAAAAAATCATTTTAGTTTTCAATAGGGAAAATATCACAGCTTACCTTGTTAGCCACTTGTAGAGTAGAAGTTTATGATACACATTTAGGCCTTCTTAGGTGTGGCAACCACAAGAATATGCCTTGCAGACCCCCAGCTACAGGGGATGTGACTGACCAACGGTGCTAGGCACTGAACTCCATCCCTGTGCTGGTGCTGAGGCCACAACTCCCATGAACTGCTCTCAGCGGGGGACTGAGTGTGGCAGGAATACTGAGGCAGACCCATTCCTGGATGTCCTTAGTCTCTTCTGATGGCTGATTTGGGCTCAGAGACTCCATGACACCCTGGCTGACCCTTCCTGGGGCTTCATGGCAATCTAGGACACTGTCACCCAACCGTCCTTCTCTCTCCTTCACACAGGTCATTCGTGCTTGGCTGTCTGATGGTTTTACCAGTCTTCCCTGTCTCTTTCTCTCAAAGGTGCTTCCCTAGTAGAATCTTTGCATATGTAATCCTGTCTTTGCATATGTAATCCTATCTTTGCGTATGTAATCCCTAGTAAAATCTTTCCATATGTAATCCTGTTTTAGGACTAGGGTTAACATCCTGGATCTGGTTAAAAAATCAAGTAGGAAATAAAAATGAAAAGGAAACCTAAATTTTCTTTGCCAGTGTATGTTAGAGTTGTTGTCTTTTGTGGGGAGAAAGAATCACAAAAAGATTAGACTAATAATAAGTTATCCACAACCATTGACAATTGTTATTGGATTATTATATTTATAATTTACCAAGCACATTAAAGTCCTATGACTTGTAGACATAAGAATATTTATATAGGAGTACCCTGAGACTTGACAATTATTTCAAGAATCCCTCCACATTTAAAAGATTGAAAACCAATATTCAAGACTGTTCATGACCTGCTTCAACTCAATCTCATCTCATTCCATGATCCTCTGGGTGTTATATTTTGTGTTGAAGCTGAAATATTCTGCTCCCACTCTGCAGCTCAAAGTAGCTGAGTCCAATTCCTGTCAACACAGAAGCCCACCCTAAAAGCCATTTCCTGCCTGTTTCCTTTTACCTCTTCCTTTTGTGAGTTGTGGTTTCTTTAATAGAGTCTAACTGGACTGCAGTTAAAAGGCCAGATGCTAGTCCTGGAGGGATTGCAAATTTTTGCAAGATTTTTAAGACATAATTTGTGTACAGTGATAATATGAGGCTAACTGTTCACAGATTTAGGGGAGAAAAATCAGCATTTTGGTATTAAACACGGCAAAAATCCCAATTGCTACAACAGGCTGTCACAATCACAATCAGGAAAGGGGTAAAGTCTAGTATAAGAACATTCTGTATTGGAATCAATCTTCTTGAAACCTGTCTCCTTCACTAACTGTATCACATTTGGCAAGTTACATTAGTTCTCTAGTTTTCTTATCTACAGAAATAGGAATTACAATGCATACTTAGAAGAATTAAATGCAAAAATATATGTAAAGTGCTAGCACAGTGTAATCTTTGTTAAAGGATAGCTCTTTTTTTTTTTAATGTTTACTTATTTATTTTGAGAGAGAGGGATAGAGAATGAGCAGGAAGGGACAGAGAGATAGAGAGAGGGAGAGAGAATCCCAACCAGGCTGGGCACCTTCAGCACAGAGCCCAATGTGGGGTTCAAACCCATGAACCATGAGATCATGACCTGAGCTGAAAGCAAGAGTTGGATGTTTAACTGACTGAGCCACCCAGGAGCCCCGATAAAGGGTAGCTCTTATCATTAGCAAGGAAGATTTAATATAATTTTTTATCTGAGTACTACACTATGTA
Source organism: Panthera onca (assembly GCF_046562875.1). Classification (NCBI taxonomy): domain Eukaryota; kingdom Metazoa; phylum Chordata; class Mammalia; order Carnivora; family Felidae; genus Panthera; species Panthera onca. The sequence goes on from NC_138342.1 coordinate 73,471,443, forward strand.
GTCATTTTGCACCTCAGACTGCGATCACATTCTTTTCATATGTTAATTTTTATTATCACAAAACATAGGAACAAATTTTAAAAACCTCAAGGATACTGAGGCTCCCAAAGTCCAGCATGTACACTCCCCTTGTATGTCCCTACTTGAAGGCCCTCATCTCACTCCCGCTCTCCATGGTGTCTTTAAGCCTGGAGCCTCTCTATTCATCCTTTCCAGAGAATAAATGCTTGAGGGGAGAGGAAGGGATAGGACATTGTGGGACCAACCCGGGGTAACAGAGGGGCCCTGGCCATGCAGGTATTTTGTATGGAATGTTCCAGCAAGTCCTCCATTTTTAGACCCTGGCCTCACAAGATCCTGAATTTGTTGGTGCCTCTGCTTGCACAAGGCAGATGCCCTCACCTCCCATGTGGGGTGACTTGTCTGCAGTTTCCAGGTTGTCACCTCTTGAGGTTGTCACTCTGGTAAATTTGCTACCACTCCTCCATCTACTTTCTGTCTTCTAAGAATTTGTTGAAATATGTTTCCTGTGGTTCTCCTTGTAGGACAGCCCACAATACTGACCATCTTTAGCCCTCTTTCTAGGGCTTTGTTTACCTCCATCCACTCACTGACGCCCTGGGGCTACGTGTTCTAGGCCCCTTGGAGGTTAAGATACCCACCAAGGCTGGGATGGGGGAGGCTTGACTTTGGCCTTCTGTAAATTTAAGGATAACACAGTCTCTCCCCTTCTTAACACACAGGTGGTGCCACGAGACCTAAATGTTAGATGTCAGTTAGGTGTGTGTGAACACTTTGATCTGACTACAGTGAGCTCTGCAGGTCCCCTCGTCCTATAAAATCTGTAGATTAACATCCAGGCTTTGTGGAGAATAACTGCGCAGCTGGGGTGTAGCCCATCTGATCCCCCATCATTAGGTTACCCTGAGTAAAACTCTGTGTATACTGTATGGAGCAGCCGGCTCTGTTTTTCAGTCACAAAGTGCCTTCTCAGTTTTGGGGATCCCTTCCCCACCTTCTAACATCCCCCTACAATCCTTTTGTCCTTGTGAGTTAATACTTTTAAAAATCCCTTTCATATCATTTCAGAAAGATTTGGAGGATTGGGAAAGAAGACAAACACATGTGGTCAATTACTGCTTTTAAACCTGAAGCGGATGTCAGATTCTAACACCAGCCCATATGACGAAAATTGCATTTGGACAAAATTTACCTTGAACCCATGTAATATGGAAAGAAAATTATCTTTAAACATTAGAGTTCCAGTCAGCTTGGTGAGATACTCTGTGAGAGGCACATGGGACCTTTGGCGTGGGAGGACGACTCCCATTGCCCACCTAATGCTCTCCTCTGAACATGACCTCCTCTGCTGACACCGCAAGTGGAGTTTGTTATTTAGTCCTATGCTATTATGAAAATTACAGAAATATAAAATATAAATGTATATAAATATAAAATACATAATTTTTGTGGAAATATATAATATACAGATATAAAAATAATAAAAAGCAATTATTTTTTGCTTTGTTTTGTTTTTACTTCTAAGTCTTCGCATAAATAAAATGTGTACAAGATGCTACGTGTAGCTCTGGTAGTTTCTGAAATCCTTCAGTAGAGAGTTTGGTATAAAGGAATCTAAGCTGAACACGTAGGCAAGGTTAGGAAGTCGTGACAGAGGGAGGAGGAGTTGGTAGGTACTGACTAAGGCCCGGGACAATGGCTAAGCTGACAGCACCTGAACCAGAAACACTCTCTTCCTACTTTGCTCTTTGTACTTTTTTTTTTTTTCTCCTTAAGGTTTATTTATTTTTGAGACAATGTGAGAGACAGAGTGCAAGCAGCAGAGGGGCAGACAGAGGGAGACACAGAATCCGAAGCGGGCTCCAGGCTCGGAGCTGTCAGCCCGGAGCCGCAGCCTGATGCGCGGCTCGAACTCACGAACCGCGAGGTCATGACCTAGGCCGAAGTCGGACACTTCAACCGACTGAGCCACCCAGGCGCCCTTGCTCTTTGCACTCTTAGTCTTTGTTCGTCCCGGGTTGCAGACCCCACTTCAGCACACTTGGAATCAAATTAAAATTGTGGAAAGGCTTGGAGCGAGGGTTGGTTTGGCTTTCCACTGCACATCTACTAATGAATTGTACTTTTCACTTTTATTCATATAATTTGAAATAAAAACACATTTAAAATGAGATAATGTATTGTGTAAGCACTTTACGCTTTGATTAATTCAGTTTCTTTACCTCAGTTAATCTTCACAGCAATTCAGTAAAATAGATACTGTTATTACCCTAATTTTACTGATTAGTAAACTAGGGCTTAAGGGAGTTGAGTAACTCCTTCAGTTCCTACGGTGGCAGGCCAAGATTCTGTGATTTTATTTATTTATTTATTTATTTATTTATCATGGTATCCTGAGTGGTGGTGGTGGGAGGAGGGGGGTGGGGGGGTGGGGAGGGAGTCTCTATTTAATTCAGACACTTAAGGGAACATGATCACAAGGACCAACACTTAAAAAATCTCTGTATTGCCTCTAAAAGTCAGTTCCTAGCTCTTAGAATAAACAAAATTTTAGAAGTAACAAGGAGAGGAACTGGAGAGAAAAATATTTTGTACTTGCCACTCACTCACCATAAAAAGGTGATTGATTATGATAACCGTGAACTCAAAGTTTTCTGGACATCTAGGTAAGAGTTTGTTTCAAAACATATCTGGATTCAAGAATCAGGCTGATCTAATATTACTGTTTTCTACACTGAAACTTGGAGAAGTAGTTATTAGAATTATCTTTTAAAAAGTGTCCAGTTTTATTTCAACTTTATAATGCAACTGTAAAAGTTTTATTTTAACTTTAAAGTAAATCTGTGCTAATTTACTCGTGCTAATGAAAGCCTTTCTGCACACTGGCAATCTATTCTAAAACTGCTTATCTGAAAATGTTACGTCTGCCAATGATGACAATATTGTCTGTAATCAATTTTGTAACTTAAAAAAAAAAAGCCTCCCTCCCTGTTTTCCCCTTATGATACAGCATTACTTTTAAGATTTATTTTAGTTCGTATTTTCAGACTATATCTGCTATCAGCCATAGAAAAATGACAGACCCCAAACCTCAAATGATATCTGGACCAGCTATTATATCTAACGAACACATTTTATAAGCTGACCTTTTTATATTTATAGTTGAATAAAATTGTTTTATGAACAAGGGCATCATTTATTAAAAATATATATCTACACAAAGACTTTCATAATAAGCCTTTAATGTGATTACCTAATGCCTTTAATGTTAATAAAACAAAGTTTTTTCCTGAACTAAAAGAAAATGGCATTTATTTGGGATCAAGTAATGAAGCTCTTTTACTCAGGAGATCACTAACTGCCTTAACTAGGTATGCAGTAAAGTTATAATGATCAGTTTCTTTTTATAATACTTTCTTGACAGGGGCTCCTGGTGGCTCAGTTGGTTAAGTGACATACTTCAGCTCAGGTCATGATCTCACACGGTTCATGGGTTCGAGCCTTGCATCAGGCTCTGTGCTGACATCTCAGAGCCTGGAGCCTGCTTCGGATTCTGTGTCTCCCTCTCTCTCTGCCCCTCCCCCACACATGCTCTGTCCCTCTCTCTCAAAAATAAAATAAACATTAAAAAAAATTATAATACTTTCTTGACATGTAGACATGTTTTAAAAAGTTGCCAATGTAACAATTGGTGGAGCTTATTGAAAGAAATCTGCAAAGTACAGTAGTATTTCCTTTAAAATTGGATTTAGAAATCACTTGTGGGCTTAAAATATGGCTCCTCTAAAAATATTTCTTATTATGTGCATTCTGTTAGAAAAATGTTATGAATAGTTTGGTGACTTTGACAAGTTCCGGTTCCTAAAAATAATATCTTCCAGTAATATTTTAGTTCCTTCAAAAACAATGGTCACTGAAAGATTTCTGTCTTTGCCTATAACATTACCAGTGCATGCAAAATTTCACTGCCTTCCATTTAGGAACATTACTTTTTGGACATGAATTATAATTGCTTATAAAACATTTCTGAAAAAAAATAGCATTACAACGAAAAGCAATATCCTACTTGCCATAAAATAAGCAATGAAGTTAAAGATTAGTACAATTAAATTTAATCTAGGAGGATCTTAAATTAAGACACAGCAGTTCGGCAATGTACCTTACAAAACAGAATCAAGAAACCAGGCATAAACTGGTGATTACAAGGAGAATACATGCAATTCAGTGCATTTGGGGCTCTCAACTTCAAGTGATGGATATGACCAATATGATAAGCATATTGGCTTAAGGTTGACTCCAACATTATCAGTGCTAAGGCTTTTTATGTCTCAACATATTTTTGTTTCATTTAAAAATAATGGCCCAATCAGAGGTGCCTGTGTGGCTCAGTCGGTTCAGTGTTAGACTCTTGATTTTGGGTTGGGTCATGATCCCAGGGTCATGGGATTGAGTCCCACGCTGGGCTCCATGCTGAGCTTAAGATTCTCTCTCCCACTCCTTTTGCCCTTTCCCTGCTCATGCACATGCTCTCTTTCTCTTTCTCTCTCTCTCTCTCTCTCAAAAATAAAGGCCCAATCAGAAATTCTATACAAGTGAAAAGCTCAACAGAGTTGTGATTGCAATTTGAAGATTTGATGATATTTTTAAAGCATTAAGGTTACAATGATACATTCATTTATCAGGACCATTTAAATCAATAAATATTAATGCTTATGTTTTATTGTATCTATATGTCAAAAGTATATATTTTTAAATAATTTACTTTCACCAGAAGGACTAGACAGAAATTTTGGGCCAAATGAATTATATTCTCTAGGATAATACAAATCCACTAAAGAAAAAAAATTATTTAACATTTTTAGGAAATGCATGTTGAGTTTTTCTAATCAAAAAGTATAGTTTATACTTATAGTTAAACAAAGATTCTATGGCAATTAAAATTAGGTAACCTTATATTAATATGCCAATAGCTTATTGCTTTGCTTCTCGGGTGCTTAACATCCTTATTTCTCATTAGCGTTTTTTCAAAACATAATGGTCTTTTAATGTCTTTGATATAAAAAAAAAAGCTTGTCAGACTTACTTTCTTGATAAAATTTGCTTAAAGACCCATAAGGAATAAAATCTATTACTAAATGTAACAATCCAGACTTTTACAAAATAACTTGTAGAGTCCTTCGTTTTTTTCTATCTAACAATTGATCTCTGATCTTCACAAAGACTATTTGCTTGTAAGTGATTTCATAGCGATGTGTCTTGCTCCATCACTGAAGTGTAAACGCGGGGACTATTCATAATGAATAGGAGCATAGCTTTGAGACTCAGACTCCTTGGCTTCAAATACCAGGTTTGCCACTTAATACTGGTTGTGAGACTTTGATCAAGTGACTTCATCTCTTTGTGTCCCAGATTCCCCAACTATGACATGGGAATAATAATAACTCTTTTTTTATATAAAATTTTTTAATGTTTTTATTTATTTTTGAGAGACAGAGAGAGACAGAGAACGAATGGGGGAGGGGCAGACAGAGAGGAAGACACAGAATCCAAAGCAGGCTCCAGGCTCTGAGCCGTCAGCACAGAGCTGGCACGGGGCTCAAACTCACTAACTGCAAGATCATGACCTGAGCCGAAGTTGGACGCTTAACTGACTGAGCCACTCAGGTACCCTGGAATAATAATAATTCTTATCTTGAAGGATTATTGAAGGTATTAAATGTATTAATACGGGTCAAACATTTGGAACAGCATCTGGAAACTAGTGAGGTTGAAAAAAACTCTGAGCCATTATGAACATGAATATTTATTTCTACAATATTTTATTTCCCAAGATACTGACTGCCAGCTAGGCAAAAATGAATCTTAATCAATATCTCTAAATTTCCTGATGGTTCCAGTAAGCTGTATCTTTTTCATACAAGTGAAAAAAACTCTGCATCTTGTGTACTCACTGATTTTTTTTTTTGCAAGGGGAGACATAATGTTATTAGTTAAATTCTGTCCCCCTAAAAAGATCCATTGAAGTTCTAACCCCAGTAAGTCAGAACATTATCTTATTTGGAAATAGGGTCTTTGGAGATTTAACCGGGTTAAGATGAGGTCATTATGGAGGCCCATACCCCAGTATGACTGATGTCCTTATAAAAAGGGGAAATTTGGACACAGACATAGAAGGAAGAAGTGTGAAGATGGCTGTGTGACTGGAGTCATGCATCTAGGAATGCCAAGGATTGTTGGCAAGGACTAGAAGCTAGGAAGTGGCAAGGAAGTTTTCTCTTCTGAAGCCATTAGAGAACATGGCCCTAGGTTAGCTTGATTTTGGACTTGTAGTCTCCAGAACTGTGAGACAATCAACTGTTGTTTTAAGCCACCCACCTTTTGGTACTTTGTTATAGCAGCCCAAGGAACTGAATACAAGTGACAGAAATTTATCTACACATCTAATGAAAAACTGAGGTGGCTACAATTAATCATTGTCCCCCACCTTTTTTTTTTTCTTGAGGATCATACACTCTGGATTTGAAGAAATGAATACCTAATTTCTAGATGTAAATGAATTAATAAAATTATTTTTGATCAGTGAATGAAAAACATTTATTTCATTCCTTTCATTAATTCACTGTATTAGTCTACAGAACATAATTCATTTGACCAAAAATTTCTGTCTAGTCCTCCTGGTGAAAGTAAATTATTTAAAAATAAAACATTCAGTGATGAGTCACAAGCAATGCCACAAGGTGCTTGGGCATTTTGTATCTTCTTATTAATAAACTTTTCAAGGACTATATTTGTTGATGTGGTTTTTTTAAACTCACATTACTATAAAAAAATGATCTGTTTTTATATTCTGAGAGACAAATGAACCTGTAAATTAAGTTTTCCTTAGCTTTTTAAGTGCCCACCACAGTTGTAGACCCACACAGTGGTTGAATTAGCAAGAAATTAACAGATCGGGTAGTTCAACTAATTTATTTCTCAGAAGAAGAAACTGAGGTCAAGGGAGGTTAAGTAATTTCGACTTCTAGCTTTCTTTTCTGCATCATACCACTGAGGATTTAAACATAATTTAGATCACATTTAAAAGGTCAGATTTTCTGGAACTTTCTGTATTCTCTTCGTGGCTTCAAGCATAGTGGGCTACTAAAGAGATAACTGTTTAGTGGGGACAATGCTTATTTATCACTTATCTTGAAGCTATAAAGAAAACTTGCTACTAATGGTTATATAGAATGTGGTTGTCCATGGTTGACCTGTCCTTGTTATAGGCATAATGTCTTACAGCCAGTGCTTGTGAACTCTATATTGTTTTCTAAAGGCAGAAGCCTTCCTTAGGGTGGGTGAGGGAGAAGAGATATTTCTAAATGAGGCACCAAGTCGAAACTGTTCCTGAGGCTTGGAAGCACATGGGCATTTTTTGTATGTCCTCATATCCCACCATAGCTGACTTTGGAGGTACAGAGTGAGGAGGTAATGAGAAAGATCAACAAACCAAAACAAAAAAGAATCTAGGGTCAATTGCCAAGATTTAAAAAAGAGAAAAGGCATAACATTTTTAATAAATGACTTTGTCTAGAGCTATCAGTCAGTTAATAGTTTACAGATTCTCCCTATAGTTAATAGTTTCATTAATATTTACTTATCTACAGTTACTTAGAGATCTCTCTTCATCTTCAAATAGTATTCACTTCAAGTAATATCAAATTTACTTTCTGCAAGAAATTGTGCTAATCACTTTACAGATGTTGCCTTTTTTAATGCAACAAAACAACATGAAACTACCATTAATATCTTCATTTTACAGTAATGAAAATGAAGTTCAGAGAGTTTAAACAACTTGCTTAATGTTGCATTGCTAGCAAACCGTGGCCAAGATTTAGACTTAGCTGTAACTCCAATGGGCATTTCCATTCATTATCTAATCACAGGGTTGATAGAATCCCTGACTGGGCGTATTTCCCATCTCCCTTCTGTTAGGTGACATATGGGCCCTCCTGCTGGTTAAGCACTTGGGTCATTCTCTTCATCTGGGGTCAGCTTTCAGTATAATCCTTTCTTCCTGCAGGCCCCAGAGATTTGGTCTGCTTACTTTTCTTTTTTCCAGCTGTCACTACTGATTCTCCCTCCTGTGATTCATCTTCTACTAGAATTCTGGAGTAGAATACAGATCCCCTCTTTTCCTCTTCCTGTTATTCCTGATTAAAAAAACAACCCTCCTAATGGGAATCTCACTAGCAACTTCAAGTTGTAATGTACTAATATTAGTAATTGCTGCTGTGTTTCACTAATATAAGCTTACTTTTGCTATTGCTGTTAAATTTACTGTTCGTAATTATTTTTGTATATGTTTTTAGACACTTCTATGGCAATGAGTAGAGTTTCAATTTGACTCATATTTATAATTTCTTAACCCTTGCCCTTTCTGCAGACTTGCAGCTGCCCTGATTTATCTTGCTAGGGCTTATACTTGAAAGATAATAAAAGATATTGAACATCACATGTCTCAAGATTTGCATTTTAAGAAAGAAGCTGAGAGGAGAGAGCTGAATATTAGGCATTTCAGAAAAAGCTCTCACATTAGCCAATCTTGCCTTTATTGAGACTGATATTATTTAATGTTCTAAATGCTTTCCATATACAAATTCTATGATGATGATTATCCACATTTTACTGATGAAGAAATTGAAGCACAGAATCTAGCCAAGAATACTAATAAGTGATGAACCTAAGCTTGAAACCTAGGTCTGTATAAAGAGATACATTAAGTGGCTTCTCACAAATGTAGTGTAGGAACACAAATCATGAGTAAAGAACACATTTCATTTTCTACATTTTTTATCCTATAGTTCCCTTGAATCTTCATTTGTTTTCATATTTGTAGTATTGCTTGATGCTTTTGAAAAATTCATCTCTTTTTATTCTGAAAAGTTTAAGATTAAGTAATAGATGAAATGTTTTGTTAAGTGTGAATTTTATAATTTAGTCTTTGTGAGGCTCGTTGGTAATTCTTTTGAGGTCCTTGGTTTAAATTAGTTTCTCTAAATTTAAACTCTTAAAAACTTACATTTGCCATTTGTCCTCTGAGTTCTTTGATATATATAAGTATGTAATTCACATATAATAAAGCCTTAGTTACACCATCAATTTCACAGTCCCGTTCTTGTAAGCTTTACCAGCTGAAACCTTCTTTCTACAATTAAGTGGTTTTGTTTTTGTTTTTTATGTATTAAACTCTTAAAAGACATCAAACATTCTGAGTGAATTAATAGTTTCTATGGGATTTGTTTTTTCTGTTGTCTCTTTTTGAGGGAAAGAGCAAAAATAAAAATACCCTTCCCTAGTAAACCGCCCCCCCCAAAAAAAAAGCTGGCATTGACTTCAAAACCCAATTATTTGTGTTTAATAGACAGTTTAATATAAATGTGTTTAGTAAATCATGCATAGTTATTTTAGCAGAATGGTTCTGTAATCTCAGAAAAAAATTTTTTTTAAAGAAAAGATTAAAACAAAGATTATTTATCTAACAATAGTATGGTCACTTTATAGTAAATGCACATTATACTCCTAAAATGTCTCCTCATTTGTAGTCATAAACTTTCCTGACAGAACTCCTATGAGCTTACGATGCAGGTAAGCTTATATTTTATCTCATTTTATTAATCCTTTAAGGAATTTTTTTGTTAATTTTTTTTTAATTTTTATTTATTTTTGAGAGAGAGAGAGAGAGAGAGAGAGAGAGAGGGAGACAGAGCATGTGCAGGGGAGAGGCAGAGAGAGGGAGATACAGAATCTGAAGCAGGATCCAGGCTCTGAGCTGTTAGCACCAGAGTCCAACAAGGGGCTCCAACTCATGAACCACGAAATCGTGACCAGAGCCAAAGTTGGATGGTTAACTGACAGAACCACCCAGGTGCCCCATGAATTTCTTAAGACACCTTAAAAATGGAACAGACCATACAATAAGGGATGGGAAACATTTTAAAGGTTATTAGTAACAGCCAAGAATCAATGATACTACTGAACTCCAAGGCCATTTTTGGGGGGGGAAAGATTATCTTATCAATATCTATTCTTGGTGAAATTATTTTTCCTCTATTTCTAGAGTCAGTTCAGGTTCAGAAAGATGCCTTTCAGAGGGAAGAAGCTGATAGAGCTTTATCCATGACATTTTTAAAAGACCCAAAGTCATAATATAGTTTAACCCTGTGGAAGTGTCTGCATATTGGCAAACATCCAGAACTATGCTGACCACATTTCAAGTTCATAATAGCCACAACTACAGAAAGTTCTACTGGACAGCACTGATTCAGAGTCAGAAATTGTAGTAAACATATTGAGGGTCAGATAGATTCGCAATATTGATCCAGATAGTCGGTAACACACAAAAGTAATAGAGACTTATTTCTCTTAAGCATGGCACATTTAGAAAAGATAAAAATAAGTTAAAAATTTATGCAACAAAAGTTGAATAAAACTCATCAATATGTGAGGTAATATGCAGGCAAAGCTGAATAAAGTATTATTTCTGACCTTGAGATAATTATAGTCTGTGGATGGCTGGACGAACATCCAATCACTAGAAACTTTGAAAATGTGGGTTTTGCCGTAATGATATTAGGTGCTAAACAAAGAAGACATTAGCCCTGTCTAGAGGAATTGAGGAGGACCTTAAACAGGAAGTGATCGTTGAATTATTACATTAACGAATCTGTTTGGTAAGGACATACAATAGGAATATGAAATAAAAAGCTCACTCTTTCTTGTTGCCTGTATAAGTAAGTTTGGGCATGGCCCTAACTCTGAGGCAGTATACTTCATCAACGTTCTCTAGCGTTCCCTTGGGAATATCTGTCCACTGCATACTATTCTAAAGGCATATACTGTATTTTATGTCTATAACTTGGCCTACTGTGTATACTTTTTGGAAATGCAGGACTAACAACAAGAGCTGCTATAACCAACAGGATGATAGGTAGGAAGGGATTAAATAGTGAAAAGCCCAAGCATTCCCTTGCTTCTGCCACCAGGCCATGATTAATGGTGTAACACGTAACACAAGAATGTCACGAAGGGCTGCAGAGTGCGTGGCTCCACCCTCAGTGACTCTTTTGGGTTTTCATTTTTTAATTTTTTTCAAGTATTTTTTAATGTTTATTTATTTTGGAGAGAGAGAGAGGGAGAGAGGGAGAGAGAGAGGAAGTAGGCAGAGAGAGAGGAGACACAGAATCTGAAGCAGGCTCCAGGCTCCGAGCTGTCAGCACAGAGCTGACACGGGGCTCAAACTCACGAACCGTGAGCTAAAGTCAGGCACTTAACTGACTGAGCCACTCAGGCGCCCCTCTTTTGGGTTTTTAAATGCCTCCCAACACCACAGCTGGAGAAAACTGGTAATTAACGCCCAAGAGAAAACTGGACTAGGACAATAAAAGAATGGAAAGCCCAGGTTAAGAACACTGAAGATTACTGTCTCTGAAGACATTCTGGTGTGGACATGGTAGGACAGGAGCAATAGAGCACATGGGGAATCCTGGAGTGGGGTTGAGCGGTCCATATAGGATCAGAGCGGAGACTAGCCTGTAACTATGCTGTAAGCACAATCATGACTTCCTTAAGTGAAAAAGATAGGAAGTTAATTATAGAGACATTGCAGTATATTAATAAATCTGTATAAGTCTTCATATAAGTCAGGGGTCAATCAGGGCACCATTAGGATACATCTGTAACAATCAGATATTTGTTACTGGAATTTGATTCTTTGCAATTCTGGGAACTGGTAAAATAGCCTCTCTAAAGATGTCTTGGCATCTGATGCTGGAATTTAATTTTTTTTTTTAATGTTTATTTATTTTTGAGACAGAGACAGAGCCTGAGCAGGGATGGGGCCAGAGAGCAAGAGGGAGACACAGAATACAAAGCAGGCTCCAGGCTCTGAGCTGTCAGCACAGAGCCTGATGTGGGGCTCAAACCCACAAACTGTGAGATCATGACCTGAGCTGAAGTCGGACACTCAAGGTACTGAGTCACCCAGGCGCCCCCCTGATGCTGGAATTTAAAGTCCACAGGGCAGGCAGTTGGGGAGAGAAGATGGATGGTAAGCAGGGGAGCCCCAAAACAAGCTAGACCCAGAAGCATGAACTGGATCCCACAAGGAGAGTCAAACCTCTGTCAGTTCTGTGACCTTGAGGGTACGGATCTCCTACAGAAGTTGGGACCCTTTGTCATGTGGCTAAATACACACCAGGGTCAGGAACTGGAGGAGCTGAAGGAGGGTGGAGAGGAGGGTTTGCAGGCCTGGCCGCTGCTTCACACCAGTGGGGTGAGGATAAATGAGAACGTATGTGAGCTACAAAAAAGACTGCCACTTCACTTTCACCATCCAAATCTCACAGAGTCTCTCTTGGGTCTCATCCCAACCAGAAACATACCAGGAGAGTTCTGGGAAATGTAGTTCAGCCTGGCCACGCCGCCACATTGCAAAGCTACCACAGCTTCATTGCAGAATACAGGTTCTGTCATACCCAATGATCTTTTTTTTAGCTTCCTAGAACCATGTGTTAAAACAAACAATGATTGCTTTAGGTATTTATGTAGAGAGATACCCAAATGGAGTGGATTCTGGCTATTCCGCTTTAGAGTTTTAGCCAAGTGGGCAAAACCAAACAAGTATCACTTCTTAGAGAATTTTATCTTGGTGAAGATATGCCTATGTAATGTCAACTTTCACAGCCACATACACTTGGTTACTACCTTCCTGGGAGTTAAACCCAAGAATTAAATGTAGATTTTTTTCAGAAGTGTGCAAAAATTAACTAGGGAGGTAAAAATGATTAGATAAAATTCTTAAGTTTTTTGGCTGTGTAACCATGAGGCTGAGAAACTCCTCTATGAGTGAAAATGAGTAAGAACCACATAAATACATCTCACTAAACCCAAACTACACATATCCTCTACTCATTTCTGCTTAGCAGGATTTGGAAACGCCTAGGTACCCTAAAAGCAATACATGATAGGAAGTAGGAATTGAAAGAGACAGTGGTCTGAAATGGTTGTGATTTAAATTTCTTATTTTGCAAACTCTGCAGAATCATATAAACGTGTGAAACCATTGCCAAGCCTTTTTAGAATCACGAAAGTGAAGTATACAGAAACTTAAGCTTCTTTAGGTGTGTGTGGTAAATCTGCCTGTGGGCCGTGCTTAATTACGATTGGCTGTGAGGTCCCTGAGATCACTGCCCGCACTGCTTAGCTCAGTTGTGAGCACATTTTCATGTCTTATTAAATGTATGTTGAGGAGAGAATAAAATGAAGGAGAGAGAGGGGAAGGGGGATGGGAGAGAGAGAAGGGGAATGGCAGGTGGGAAGAAAGAAGGAAGGAAGAGACCAAAGAAAAGAAAGAAAGGAAGGAAAGTAGGAGGAGAAAGTGAGGAAAGTGAAAGAGAGAAATGTACTGGGTAACTGAGTTAATCAAAGACAAATCTTAGGGGCACCTGGGTGGTTCAGTCTGTTAAGCATCCGACTATTGATTTCAGCTCAGGTCATGATCTCATGGTTTGTGGTTTCAAGCCCCGCATCCTGCTTGGAATTCTCTGTCTCCCTCTCTGTCCTTCCCCCACTTGCTTTCCATCTCTCTCTCTCTCAAAAATAAATTAATAAACATTTAAAAAAAAAGGACAAAAACTTAGACTAGAATCCAGATAAATAAATAAAACTATACATGTATTTTGCAGGCTTAAACTTGGAAATTTATGATTATAAAAATATTAGCAATATCCTTTATCATGTAAATGTTCATTACAACATAGTGTAGAAAAGTAATGTTTGTGTTGCTAAAATTAGTGTTTTGTTCTTCAAAAATACCTTATTCAAAGAACATGTCCATGGATCTGTAGGGTCTTAGTGAAGATTTATTTTTGAAAATTTTGATGTGTACTACTTCTTTGTTTAGTGCTCAAATATAAACTAATATAATATAATATAAACCCCTAATATAAACATTAGGGGACAGGAATGGTCAGTTTTGAGTCTCTGGATCCCAAAGAGCCCATGGCTAGAATCAGGTGGTCCATGAACCTAGAGATGAAAAAATTTAACAATTTTCCACTAATTTCTAGCTGTAATTTACCATTTCTTTCACTTTAATTTCACTTTAAAATATTATATTAAAATATGTCCATAGTTTTCCAGAATCTCATGGACACAAAAAGCATTAAGAAACCTACATTTTGCAAGGACAAAATGTCTCCCTTCATTGCGGTACTTTTTTCTAATTAGTATTCTAGAGAAGCTGATGGAAACTAATGGTGCTTACAGACATAGTACACAAGGTGGCAGCACATCATAGCTTATTTTTCCCAAATCGACTTGCCTCATTCTTGGCCATATCTGAGTGTTAAGTGGCAGCTCTAAGATAATTAGAATGTAATACATTTTTTAAAAATAGCTTTTGAGGGGCGCCTGGGTGGCTCAGTTGATTAAGTGTACGACTTCGGCTCAAGTCATGATCTTGCGGTTCGTGGGTTTGAGCCCTGAGTGGGGCTCTGTGCTGACAGCTCAGAGCCTTGGAGTCTGCCTCTGATCTGTGTCTCCCTGTCTCTCTGCCCCTCCCCCACTCACATTCTAATAAGTGGCAGAGGTAGAATCTGAATCAAAGACGTCTCTAGAAGCTGTGCTCTAAACGGCTACTTTATACTGCTAGGAAGAAATGAGCGTGGCAAATGAAGGCAGGAAGAGAAAGAGGGAGGCGAAAATGATGTACAAGGTGAGCCCAGGGCTGGTCGTCACAACCTGTTGTTTTTTCTCAGGGAAGCTTTTCCTGACTCTGAGGGTTTACTCTTGAGAGATATATCTCGAAGCAGGGGGGTCTCTAGGGCCCCAGCTCAGTTAGAAAGCTTGGCTATGGAGATCTGCACAGGACTTTAAAACATGTTCTCAATTTTTTCTTCCACCATTCTCACAGACAAAATTGCAAAAGCTTTTCAGGACCCCATAGACCCCCAACCCTGAAGCTGGTTTTGGGTAGAAAGACCATCAAGTCAGCACCACCAGACTTGATGATAAATTCTGTGTGTTCCGGTACATGATACACTGCCACATATGGCATTCTATTTGTTGAAAGTATGGATAGGCATGTTTAATATAACAAAGCAAAATTCTATGTACACTTATAGGCATGAATAAAATGGTATTTAAAAGCATTTATCTAGCATTGCTCCGTATTGAATACATAGAGGATGAATCTGCAAATTGCTCATGTTATTAATTCTACCTATAAGGTGGAAGATAAACTTGATGATGATTAGGTTTCCAATACTTAATTTGCTAAGAGAAACATCTGGAATATGACTAGGACTCCTCCTGGCCAGAGCAGCTGCTGCTGTCTTCATATAAGCAAGAAGGTATTGAAAATTCTTTAGCACTCTGTCAGGCTGGCTGGAGAAGAGACGACTCACTGAGCAAATTAGCCTCCACCTCCCCAAGGGCCCTTCAGCCCCAGAGCACGTGGAAGAGAAGCAAGATAATTTTCATACTCAGTGAGATGTGTGAGGAAGGTCTGAGAATTGAGAGCCACTGCTTACAGAATGAAAAGACAACAAAGAGGGAAAATAATGAGAACTAATAATTGTCCAGAAGGTCCCTATTTTTAGGGAGAGAAGGGATGCTGTTGTAAGACTGCAGGGTCACCTGACAGTATGGCAGGGTTTCAGTGGATCACCAGCCTGAGTCAAAAGGAAGAGCAAACTGGGCACAGTGTGGAAAGTGAGAAGACCATGAACTGACTTATAAGAGAATGGTTTCCTTGGGTCACACCAACCTCAGATGCCTCAGTAGCTAATGCAGTGCAGACAGCATCCCAAGATGAGGTCAGACAAGTGCAGCCCGAAGAAAGTTAATAAAGATGAGAGGCCAATGCGCAGATCAGATGTGTGCCCTACCACCATTTGAAGTCATCATGTAAACTTCTTTCTGGATCTAGACGCCATTCTGGGAAAAATGAGGGAGGGGAGGACATGTAGAGGGGCTGCTGTCCAGAAATGACGTTTGGAGCTTGAATGGACGGACTACATTCTCAAGAACTAGGAGGTAGCCAAGAGGTGATTACATTGCTTTTATTTGGCTAAGTGTCGATGTTCTCATTTCCCACATCCCCTCCTCATGCCCATTCGAGTGAAATAAGGAACACGTGGACAAACTGAACTTCATTACAGATCAAAGAAATTTCTTCCCTAGCGACTTGTGACTATAAACAGTAAAGCTGCTATGTGTCCAAAACACAAGTTGCTTGCCTACCAAGAATTCGGTGTGCTACACATTAGCATCATGTATAAGTGCTGCAACATTTCTCTGTTGTTATAAATTCCCTCTGCTGTTCACATTACACAATACTGACATAGATTCCGGTAAGAGGAAAAGGAGTATGAAAATAGTCATGTCAAAGTCAGCATTTGAAAAGATATCAGTATACTTACATTATGTTTAATCTATTCATACAGTCATCTATTGCTATGTAACAAATCACTCAGAACTAAGTGGTTTTGAGTCTAGTTTAGTAAATATTAGGATATGTGGGTGCCAGTCCCTCTTTGCTGCTAACTGCCCATGATCCTATATAAGGATGCTCATGACCAAGCTTTTCTTATTGTCATTACTTGGACTACAGAATCCTTAACTGAGTAGCCCTGAAAGAGTCAAGAATCACACCTATTCATGCAATTTATTATCAACCTACAGATGGCACTTTTGTATAAGCAGAAGTTCAACATGCATATAGAAGCTCAATTTCCAAACTTATGCAAGAGACAAGCATATCAGAAAATTAAGTCCTCACACATTTATTTATTTATTTATTTATTTATTTATTTATTTTTAATTTTTTTTAACATTTATTTTTGAGAGACAGAGAGAGGCAGAGTATGAGCAGGGGAAGGGCAGAGAGAGAGAGGGAGACACAGAATTCGAAGCAGGCTGCAGGCTCTGAGCTGTCAGCATAGAGCCCCATGCAGGCCAGAACCCACAAACTGCAAGATCATGACCTGAGCTGAAGTCGGATGCTCAACTGGCTGAGCCACCCAGACACCCCAGTCCTCACACATTTAAATAGCACACCATTGTCGTGACTATAGCAAAGTAAAAGGAAGGAAGTAGCCTCATGTAAGGATTTTCTAAGTGAACTCTTATCTAGTCATATAATCCACCCACTGAGACAACATAAAAAAGATCCTTTACACTTAGGCATATCCTCAATTTACCAAATATTTAGAAAAGTCCATTTTGTGAAATACCAAATTTCTATCTAAGGGAAAGAGATAGAATCATTTCTACTATCCTTCCCCCCTCCCACCCCCTTTCTTTTCTTCCTATTTATGTCTAGAGTCTTTTCCAAAACAAATACTCATATCTTCTCCTTAGTTGATTGTTTTGAATAGTTCATTAGTAGATCATGTCTGGAGAGTTGTTTTAATTTTCAGTGACCCTATTATATCCTCATACATTATCCCATCTCTAAAGTAGTATCATATGACTCAGGGTATGTAGTTGGAGGTATCCTGGAAGGATTGTTATCAAGGAAAGTGTGCCCAGAGTTAACTACTTCAACTTGAACACAACAAGTAAACGTGATGTGCATCATGGATGCAATGCTGCATATAAAGGACATTATTAAATAATGTATCATTTAACCCTGGGCTTCTGTGTTACTAGGAGGGGTGGGGTACCTTATCCGGCATATTTTAGAGTTTTAGGTGTTAAGCCCAATTGATTGTAAGAACTCCAAAGTTAGGCTGAATGTTTCAAAGCCGAATGTTATGTGGATCTGTCTTCCTAGTGTGGGCCGCCCATGCCTTGGGTGCCTGGTGTGGGGTTTGCTCCTGTCCCCTCTCTGCATTCGTGGTGTCCCACAGACAGTCTCTTGGGGCAGTTTGGCTTGACTATGTCTCTGCCCTTCCAACCCTCTTCAAAGTGGCCTCTTCTCTGCATTTAGCTGTGGAGAGTCTGTTCTGCCTGTCTTTGGGTCATTTTCTGGTTTATTTACACTGATGTGGGTGTTATCTAGTTGTATCTGTGGGAGGAGGTGAGCCTAGGATCTTCCTACCCCACCATCTTCCTATAGCCCTACATGTTTCTGGAACATTTCAAAAAATTTAAAAAATATATATTTTTTCTAATGTTTATTTATTTTTGAGAGAGAAAGACAGAGTGTGTGAGTGAGAGAGGGGCAGAGATAGAGGGAGACACAGAATTTGAAGCAGGCTCCAGGCTCTGAGCTGTCAGCACAGAGGCTGACACGGGGCTTGAACTCACAGACCGGAGATCATGACCTGAGCTGAAGTCGGATGTTTAATCAACTGAGCCACCCAGGCGCCCATAAAAAATTTTTTTTTAAATATTTATTTTTGAGAGAGACACACACACATACACACATGCTGAGTGGGAAAGGGGCAGAGAGAGACAGAGACACAGAAACTGAAGCAGGCTCCAGGCTCTGAGCTGTCAGCACAGAGCCCAACACGGGCTTGAACTCACAAACCACGAGATCATGACCTGAGTCAAAGTCAGATGCTTAACCAACTGAGTCACCCAGGTGCCCCATGTTTCTGGCACATTTTAAAGAAAACTTCATAGGTAGTCCCTCCTCTCTACTGCCTTGAATTTTGCTGATCCACTTAACAGATCATAGTTTTAAAAAATCTATATTTCACTTTTATACAGTATTTTTTTCTTGTTGATTCATCATTTTCAGGCACAGATTATTTCCTTTGTACATTATTCATTCATCCACTCACGAAACACAGAATGAAGACCTAATACCTATTCAGAATGATGACCTAATACCTATGCAGAATGACATTAGCTACTGGCGCAGGGTCAGGGCTTCAAAGATTAATTTAGCATAATTCTCTTCCCTCACAGGTTCATAACAAGGATGGCCCATTTGTGGCAAGAGTGCCACCTTTGCCTTAACCCTTCATGCTCACAGCAACACTGGACCTTCGGGCTCCTTCCAATGACTTCAGAATCCTTTTTAATATACCACTCACAGCAACTACTCCCAAAAAAGAGTTTTGCAAGGGATAAGATTGAAACATTCAGATATTTATCATCTGATAGTGCTACAAGTACCACCCTGTCTTTGACACAGCCCTCATCTTCCAAGACCTTGTGACTCAATGGGACAGTAATGGTTCCTACCCTTGAAGGGTGGGGGTTCTCAGTAAGATGAAATACTGGATGCTCACATGTAAAGGAAGGCTTAAGAACACTGAGAGAGAGACAAACAAATATAAATGGGTAAAATGCTATATTCATCTCATACTTGAGAGGTAAGAAAGGAAATTAATAACTGAAGTCTGCCTAGAATACCCCAGCACTCTACTAGATTATTTACATATAGTATGTCACTTCATCCTTGCAACGACTGTGTGAGGTTGGTGTTAATATCCCTTAACAGTTTAGATAGCTTACTGATGCTGCACATTGGACAAGAGATGGGGGTCAGATTTCAGACCCAGGCTCATGTAACTCCCAAAGTCTCTCTTCTTTGTGTTGCATTGAGTGGTCACATCAGTCAGATAAACTTTTTGGTTTTAAAATGGGAGAAATCCAAATAGTTTGGAAAAACAAAGTGTGGCTAAAGCACAACTACATTTGCTTAAGTATTGGAGAAGCAAAGTCTCAGTGTCAATGCTTTTCCAGCTATGTCTTCGACAAAGAAATGGGTATCCAAGGTCGATCCCAGATTCTACTGGCCTCTTACCAGCTCAGATTTACAATACGAATTATTGCAGCTCTAAAATATTTGATTTACAATAAATCCAGTCTTTGACTAAAAAGTGGCACAATTTATACTTCCCATATGCTAAAATCTTAAAAGGCAGGGTAGTTTAATGAAGGGGAAATCTAGTGATAATGAAATCAGGTAAAATCTTCCTTAACCACTTGACAACTAAAAGACTTTAAATAAATCATTTCATATGTTGGAAAAGAAGAATATATAGTACCTGGCTTTTCTTCCCACCTATAAATACATTTTCTTATTTCTTCTTTATTTGAAACTGGGGAAGGAGGAAGTTAGAGTTGACACCTAAGGGACAGGAAAGAAAATCCAAACATTGATTAATTTACTTACTCATTTGACAGACATTTATAGAGCTCTAATAATGTGCCAGCCACTGTGTTATCCACTTTCACATGTTATTTCATTTGATTCTTTTAGGAAGGCCACGGGAAATGATTTTTATCCTCATGTTATATGAAAAAGCAGAAGATCCAAAATGAAGATGGAACAGAAAAAGTATTGGACTAGGGATCAGAAAACTTGGGTTCTAGATCCCTTTGTTACTAATTAACTGTGGAACTTGGGAAGAACTTTACATTCTCTGTGACTAATTTTCTCTTGTAGTGAAAAAGAGACCAGACACAACCCTAAAAGCAACGTATGTCCCTTTCTACTCTTGAATTGTGAACTCAACACCTGTATTTGCCACTTGCTTTGGCTTTTTCCCTTTACATTTAATTCACTTTTTTCCCCCTATTTTATTTTACTATTATTATTGCTACTAAATTTATCTAAGCCAAGTTTTTAACTAGAGGTAAGAAATCTAGGGTGTTTGAGTCAGAAAGAGTTTCATTAACTTTGGACCAGAGTGCAAACTTTTATAGGCAGGTATGTGCCTCATCTTTAGCTTCAGATATTCCTGTAACATGATGTTCTTGTTGTTGATGCTAAACTTAGGGGAAACTATGCCTCATGGAAAATTCCAAATTAGTGTTAGCTTAGGAAACTTTTTTTTATCAGATACATTATTGGATTGACAATAGGAAACACACAGAGAACCATTAACAGTATTTCAGAAACTGGTACCGAGAATAGCTTGTGTGTGTGTGTGTGTGGTGTGTGTGTGTGTGTGTATCATATGTATATATAGTATATATATTTAATTAATATGTAATTTATTTAATATATAATGTATAAAAATTTTATTAAGATATTGTTCACATACCTTAAAATAACTCTTTAAAAATGCACCACTCAGTGTTTTTAGTATATTCATAGATTTGTGCAACCATCACCACTACTTAATTTTAGAACATTTACATTATCACCCCCAAAACCACACACTATTTAGCAATCACTCTTTCCTTTGCCCTGCTAGCCCCTGGAAACCACTAACTATTCTCTGTCTCTATGGATTTGCCTATTATAGATCTTTCCTATAAATGAAATAATACATTATGTGGTTTTAAACTGGCATAATGTTCACTTAGCATAATGTTTTCAAGGTCCACTGATATTGTGGATCAGTGTCTTTCTTTCTTTCTTTCTTTCTTTCTTTCTTTCTTTCTTTCTTTCTCTACAAATTGTTTTATTTATTTATTTATTTATTTATTTATTTATTTAACTACATTGTTTTTTTATGGTTGAATGGTATTCCATTGTATTTATCCATTCATTTCTTGATGGACATTTGGGTAGCTTTTATTTTCTGGATATCATTAAAAAATGCTACTCTGAATAATTGTGTACAGATTTTGTATTTTGTATGGACGTACATTTAAATTATCTTGCATATATATCTAACAGTAGAACTGCTGGGTCATACAGTAATCCTATGTTTAACACTGTTAAACTCTTCCAAAATGGCTGTACCATTTTATAATCTCACCAAGTGTGAGTTCCAATTTCTTTTTATCCTTACCAAGACTCACTATTGTTTATCTTTATTTTAGCCACCCTAGTGAATGGGAAATGGTATCTCATTGTGGTTTTGATTTGCATTTCCCCAAAGGCTAATGCTGTTAATCCTCTTTTGATGTGCTCATTGGCCATTTTATATCTTCTCTGGAGATGTCTATTCCTTTTTTTTTTTTTTCTTAGCCCATTTTCTGATTTGATTATTTGTCTTTTCAATATCGAGTTGTAAGTGTTCTTTATGTATTCCAGATTCAAGTACCTTATTTGACATATGTTTTAGACATATTTTCTCCCATTCTTTGGATTATCTTTTCACTTTCTTGATTATGTCCTTTTTATTTAATATTTAAACAAATACTTTGGGAGAGAGAATAAAGGAAAAATGCCAAATTTCAAATGATATTAAAATTTATAAACAGTGAAATATAAAAGAATGGAAGATGTAGAAGTAGGTAGCAAATCACCACACCAAAGTCAATACTTATAAAATGTATCCAGGGAAAGAAGCTCAAATAAAAAGTTAAAACAATAGCTATTAGTTTTCGAAGAACCAGGACTATATCCCACTAAATTTTACATTCAGGGACGGTTGCTGCTGGTGTCCACTTCATGGTCCAAATTAATATTTTGGCTCCTTAAAAGACCAGGATGTTTCAGTAAGAAAGACAAAGGCAAAGGAAAATATAATCACACATATGAAACCATGAAAAAGGAGATAGTGGAAAATCTTTACTTTTTTGAAAAATTCTAGAATGTAGAAATTTGGAGTTCCTTAATGGTGAAGAAGATAGCTTAAATACAGATAAAATAAATTATATATATATATATTATATATATATATATAAAATATATATATAATAGAACTTATTACCACCAAATCTTATAAATAGTAGAAATAAGATGTATTATAAAAAAGATTTTTGGAAAGATTTATACAGACTCAATGATGATAAGAGTTTTAATAGGTTGTAAAACCTCCAGTCTCTGAGGAGAGTGTCATAAAACAGAGGCACTGTAGTTTATCATAAATATCTTTTGGAACTACTGTTACAGGCAAAATTAAAGGCCAGATGGAATACTGATGATCCAATTCCACTAGACACTTCGTATGTCCTAATAAATAAGTAAAGTATGTACTTAATTCATTTCAGGTTAGAGGTTCTTCCCTATTTTTCTTTAAATAGCTACTGACCTTTATTCTAGTTAACTTTTCTGGTTCCTTGTGAGGAAGAAAGCTAAGGAAAAAGAGTAGTAAGTTTGGTTGATACAGCCAAAATTTTTAAAATCTCATCTTAGTCTAATGAAAGACATTATTTATGAATTGATTAATTGAATTTCTGGGTTTTAAGATAATATTGTAAACCATATTTTCTTTTGTATTTTTTATTTTGACACTCTCCCAGCCTCCACGTAGGAAGGTCAACTAATTATTAGAAAATGAATTTGTAAAATGACCTTGAAAAGGCTACCGAGTTTGGAACCTGAAGATTTGTGTTTGACGTTCTTTAACATCACTATGTACTCTGTAATATGACTTTGGCCCAGTGATTTTGTTTCTACATTGTTTCAACCGGGGATGAAAAAAATTACCTCAAAGGGAGACTGTTTTGAGAAGGCAATGGGCTAATGTATATAATGGTGAATTGTGATCTGTAAAGTTACTCATGTGTTAATTGCACATATTTATGATCAATAACATTACAGAAAAACACCTGTCCCCTTCTCCCTCTACATCTTAGACTTTGAGGGGGCAATAATCTACTAAAAGTCTCTTCAGGATGCTGAAACTTTTTCCTTAGGGGATCTTTACTGAGATCTAGACAAGGGTAGATCCAGGCAGAGAGTGTTACTCAAGCCATTTAAGTTGCACATCAGAGCAGATTATTCACCTCTATCTGCATGATTCTTGTATCTATCTCTCCACTGGTTCCAATAACCCAATAACAACATTAATTCACACTAATTTTTTTATATATTTATTTATTTTTGAGAGAGAGAGAGAGAGAGAGAGAGAGAGAAACAGAGAGAGACAGAATGTGAAGGGGGGAGGGACAGAGAGAGAGAATCTGAAGCAGGCTCCAGGCTCTGAGCTGTCAGCACAGAGCCTGATTGGGGTGGAGGGGTGGGAAGGGTGTGCTCAAACTCAAGAGCAGTGAGATCATGACCTGAGCTGAAGTTGGAGCTTAACCAACTGAGCCACCCGGGTGCCCCTAATTCACACTACATGAATCACAAATTTAAGATGCACTTAATTTAACTTACTAAATATCTATTGCTAAGTATGTATTATAATGAGTAAAGTTCTGGAATGATTACGACATTTATCTATTTATCTATTTATTTAGCTCCATGCCCAGCATGGAGTCCAGTGCAGGGCTTGCTTGAACTCATGACCCTGAGATCAAGGCCTGAGCTGAGATCGAGAGTTGGTAGCTTAACCAATTGAGCTCCTATACTATATTAAAAGATTTATAATTACATATGATTATTATAGATTGTGTTATGATACAAAAAATTTATACTGATAAAACAGATTTGAGAATAAGTCTTTATATATTCTCTGTGGGGCTACCAAAAGTGATTTTTGTGGGGCTCAAAATTAAGATTGAAATTGGTTTTTAAAAATTAATTTTTTGTTTTGTTTAGCTATGCATAGAGAGGCCCTATCCTAAGAGATGATCTCTACATTATTGAAACATTTGGAGATAAATAGTCCTGTTTAAGGAAACCTTAAGACTGCACCAGGACACAGACATATATACATAAAAACGAACATTATAAAAAGGGACAAACCAAACCTCAAACCTAATAGAGCAATTTATAACTAAGCCATCCACAGAATTGTGTTAACATTTTGTTCATGTTCAGGAAGAAATGAGTTACAACTTAGAAATATGCTAGTAGCTTACCAGTGTTATTCAAGAGGCAGTATTCTTGACCAGTGGACATATGCCTTGGGCTCCTTTATAAGACTAATTCTTGTACTAAATATCAACGCTTCAGATTTCTAGATTAACAATAAGTACTCAGCAAGTGTATATAGCATAGAATCAATCTACCATCAGTTCTCAAAATTGAATTTTTTGGTCCTGTAAAGCCAAAGGCCACATCTAGACCCATGGTTATTAAAGTACTTTCTTTCCCCTGTGAGCAGAAGTGATATTCACATTATCCAGCATGGCATGTGTACTGACCACTAGGAATGAAATCACGGACTGATTCAGAGTCCCTGGGAGTGAAAGACCAAGATAGTCTGGCCTGTGAAGATCTCAATGGTTCATGAGCATTAACATCAAGGAGTCATCATCTAGGAATCAAGCATCAAGGAATTTACATCTAATGCTTTTATTTAAATAAAATTATTATTAAGTTTATTTATTTTGAGAGAGAGAGAGAGAAAACACAGAGTGTGAGTGGTAGGGAGGGACAGAGAGAGAGGGAGACCCAGAATCTGAAGCAGGCTCCAGGCTCTGAGCTGTCAGCCCATAGCCCCACATAGGGCTCGAACTCATGAACCTGAGCTGAAGTCGGAGGCTAAACTGACTGAGCCACCTAGGCGCCCCCACCCCCTTAAAAATGTTTTTTTAATATTAAGTTTACATCTGACCTTTTTAAACCGGGTGATCTTTTTTCAGAGAATATAAGATTGCCAAAGAAAACCAACATTAGCAAGTTCTGACTCCAGTAAGTAGCTGCTAGAGAAGTATGCATCCTATTGTCTTGAATATTTCTAGCTCATGCCAAATGAAACAAAACTTTAAGAAATAATCTGTGAAAATGGATAATGACTGGAAACTAAACATTAAAAGAAGCTAGTAAATTCCAATCCATCTGAAAAAAGGATAATATGCCAACAATTTCATTATTTGTTTCTCTTTTGAATTCTGTTATGAAATTTGATAATTGAACTTTAGGACATTTATCTTGGGGACATCATTGTTATTCAATAAATTATTAAACTACCAAATCTCTACTGAATATTATTATGTGTAAGATTTTCTTTTTCTCTTTTGTGTTTATATATGCCTTATCACTCACACAGCACTCAATTATGAATAAAACTGAATTTTGAAAACAAAGGAAATTGCAGACAGTACTTCACATAGTATATACTATATACTACACTAATGTTTTTTATTGTGCAAAGTCTAATTCATATTGTTATACTTCTAAATGGGTCTTTTATGCCATCTGGTATGTAATTTCACTAAAAACCTATAACTAAACATGCCTGATCATGGAAAAGTTATTTTGTTGCCTTGGAGGAGGGAGGGTCTTTCTAACTGTGATTCATAATTTAGACCCATAAAATAAAAGATTCAGAAAATTAACTGCATAAAAATAAATATGTATGGCAAAACAGCATTGGCAGAAACAAAAGCTAAATGTTGGAATAAAAGAAAGAAAAACATTTGTAATTCATATTACAGAGTATTAATTTCCTTAATATATACAGAACTCATAGAAATAGATAAGACAAAAACAATCCAGTAGAAAAATGGACAAAAGATTTCAAGATAGTGTTTACAGGAAAATAAATGTAAGCAGCTTTTAAGCATATGAAAATATGCTCAGCTTTGTTCATTCATAATAGAGAAATACAAATTAACCAGAATGAACACCATTTCCCATTTACTATATTGTTACATATCTGAAAGTTCCATAACACAGTGTGTGCGTTGATGGAGGGCAACTTGGAGATTGTCTCTAAATTGGAAATGTAATCCTTTGACCCATGGATTCTATATGTAGCACTATAAATTTCACATATATTTGCACACATTAAAAAAGAAGTACAAGATTATTCATTGCAGAATTTTGTAAAAGAAAAAGATTGGGAATAACTTAAATGTCCATCACTAAAACACTGGTTAAATAAATTATGGTAACTCATATAATACAATGTTATGAAGCTTCAAAAATGAATGCCCCAGCCTCTTGAATGTTGAAAGGACAAGGTCTTTCTAAGATAGGGTTAGAGCACTGTGTATTGTATGTTGTCTTTTTTTTTTTTTTTTTTTTTTTGTAATTTTTCAACGTTTATTCACTTTTGAGAGACAAAGACAGAGCATGAGTGGGGAGGGGCGGTGAGAGAGGGAGACGCAGAATCCAAAGTGGGCTCCAGACTCCAAGCTGCAGCATAGAGCCTGATGCAGAGCTCGAAGTCACAGACCAGAAGATCATGACCTAAGCTGAAGTCAGACACTTAACCAACTGGGCTACCCAGGTGCCCCAATGTTTCCTTTTGTATAAAAAGATAGACATATGAATATATGTTTGTATTTTCTTATTTACGAATAAAGAAGTTCTGAAAGCATAAACAAGAAATTATTTGCACAGGTGGTTAATTGGGTGCCTGGGGACAAGGAAGAGAGGAAGATTTTTCACTCTTTATTATTTATAATTTAAATAATATATATGTATATAATCCAAGTGCTAATCCAAGGTTTTCTTGTTTTCTAAATTAATTTTACTGCAAGATGTAATCTACATGAATCTCCTAGAATCTGTAGAATTAAATGGGACGGGACTTGTAGTGTAGACATCCAGTGAGCAAATTCCAAGAGAACAATAGAAATGCCCGTGGAAAATATCACTGTTTATCAACTCTACTTCTCAGGCTCATTTCCTGAGTTTATCAGACAGAACCTCTGATTTAAAAATATATAGGCTTAAAAAATTGAACTGAATTCATAGTGGCTCACTCACGTTAATAGAGAAAGAAGCTAGAAGCTGCCGAGGGACTGTATATTATGGTCATGCACATGACATCTGAGAGTCACAGTTCTATCTGACTGGCATTTCACAGGAAATTAAGATTAGAATTCTGTCCTCAAGTCTTAAGACCTGAGTTTTTTTTCTTGCCACATTTACTATTAAATACAGGTACAATTCAGCTGAAAGGAATTCAAAAGAAATAACCCTAGAAACAGCAAAATTGCTTCCTTTTTATAACAGAACATATATAACAAGAAATGGAGCAGAAAATCAGTTTTTGTTACCTTCAGAAGCCTAATAACACATTTTGGAATGACGTGGTGATACCAAATACAGACTTTCTATCTCCTTGTGGGGCCTTTGTCTCATCTAGAAATTTGTCCAGTAAGAACTCTGGCATAACAAGTCTACTCTCAAACAGATGGCTTCGAACTGCTCTTTCGTTCTTGAAACTGGCAATTATTTTGTCCCTGAGTGCTTGAGGTTTGGATGGGAGTGATTTTTTTTTTCACAACTATCAAGCACATGAATGAACAGAGGCCTTCATTTACAGGAAATAGATAGCAACAGTGGAAACCTCTATTGCACATATTTCAATGTTGTCATATAAAGCAGTGTTTCTTTTTATCAGCAAGTGGTTTATAAATGTCGACAGCCTCGCCCCCCCCCCCCCCCCCCCAAACAGCCTGGTTTCTAACAACATATTTGATTATGTATTCACTTTGTAACATTCGGTGCCCAGCATCAAGTATTCTGCTCCTGTTTTAAGCAAACTGTTTAATTAAAGCTTCAACAAGGGTCTCTAGAGCTTTAATAGCAAAGCATTACATTTGAAAGCAAGGTAATGCACTTCTAAAAAATTAATTGAGTATGGCCTCCTTATGTCAAATAAATAAAAATATACAAAGTGTTGCCTGGTATCAGTCTTGCCTTCTGAAAATCTTGTGAAAATACTAACTTAAAATCATGTTGTATGATTATATAACATATAAATCATGTTATACACGCTATTGACTTACTTATGTATTCAGTCAACAGCATATAACCCTTAGGGCCCAATCCATGGTAGGAGATGGTGAATCCTACTTGCCCTTTCTCTTCTGGCAATGGCACACTCTCCCTCGGCAGACACACCAACCCAGATATTCTAAAGAACAAACTGAGGGTTGTGAGATTGGTTGTCGGGGGGGTGGGGGGGGTGGGGTGTGTGTGGTTGGAGGGATGGGCTAAATGGATGATGGGCATTAAGGAGCGCACTTGTTGGGATGAGCACTGGGTGTTATATGTAAGTGATGAATCACTGGGTTCTACTCCGGAAGCCAAGACTACACTTATGTTAACTAACTTGAATATAAAAAAAAATAATAATAAAATAAATAATGATTAAAAAAAAAGAAGCCAAGAGACTTGGCAAAGAAAACAGAGTTCCTAAATGGAACAAGTAACTTTCCTTCAGCTTCTGCAATCTCTATAGCAAATTTGCTATTAGCTACATCTGAAAGTCTAGAAAGAGTAAGTATTTAACTCAACAGAAATGCCTTTAGTGCCCATGGCACTAAAGCCACTCTGGGATATCTATGTAATACCAAGAAGAGAATGAGTATGTATTTTATGTAGTTCTTTAATTTGATCATCTTATTCAGCAAATTGTGAAATTTCACCAAATTTTAATTTCTCTCCTTTGAAAGAGAGCATTGCTGTGGAGGAAAGGACTACATTTGGCTTAGGGCAGACTCATGTGTTCTGCAGTGAAAAGCATTGGAATCAAAGTTTGATATTTGAATCTTATTTGCCCGCATATTATCTATGTGACCCTTGTGAGCAATCATCAGTTTGTGAGCCATAGGTTTTCATCTAGAAAATGGGCTGCCCACCTCACGGTGTTGTGAGGATGAAATGAGATGATACGTGTAAAATTGCCATCCATTGACTCTGGCATGGTAAGTACTTAAGGCAGCAAGATGTTACTATTCTGAAGTATTCCAGACATTAGTTTTAGTCAAAATTTCCAGCTGTTGGCTTTTCTTTGCCAGTTTTTCAGGTCCATACTAGAACAAGAAGACCGTTTGGTGAATACTATGTGCCAAGTCTGAAAGGTAAAGGAGAGGTACTTTTAAAATAAAAATGAGAGGTGCAGGAGAAATGATCCAGCTTGCATATGATTTCTCTTGATAGGACTGACACAACAAAAAGGCACTTATCCCTCGCTTATCAAAATAGACAAATTAAATTTCCAGACCATCCCAAGGTCAAGTTCAGAAAGTCAGCAGTGGGAGGTTGAGGTTGGAAGCTACATGTGAGCATCAAGAATAAATCAAGTGCACTCACCTTTCTGAAAACAGAGAAAGCACAAGAGGCCTTTGTTAATCAGACAGGAAAATCATAGCCTGAAAATGCTGACAGTGACATTTCAAAAGTCTCGATTCCTTAGTAATAGGCAAGAACATGTGAAGAAGGAGGAAAAAAAAAAAATCCCTGAAGTTATAAAAAGAAAACAAAAGGATCAAATATCTATTAGATGTGAGAACTTTCTCTTGCAAGGTTACTTCAGTTCACATTTCCTAAACGGGGACACCTGTGTGGAGGGAACACGAGGCCCCACTTGTGAGGCACTGTGCTGATAATTTGTGCCTCTGACAAATGCCATCTGATTGATGGCCCCACCCATCCCACTTAAGGCAGTCAGACACATACTGAAGACAGAGAGTCATCTAAATCCAAGTTCATTTATAAAATACCAAAGGGAACAGAACCTCTCATGCCCTCCAGATTCCCTCCCACCCTGGTGCTCTCAGAGGCTGGAGACTCATGGAGACTAGCCCCGTGATGAAAGACTAAGGGGACCAGCAAACATCCCAGGTTCAACCCAGACACAGAAGCATATAGGATCTTCATCAGCCTCAAGTAGACACAAGATGTCCTCTGTCTCTACCCTAACTCCTTGATCAACCACTCCTTCACGTTCTTTTCCATCTCTCACTGTCTACCCACAAAACTTCTGGAGGCCTTAATAACTGAGTCCCTTGCCTAAGAAATTCTTCCTGGTTATCCACTCACCCTTTCTCCCAGCCTCTCTCCTTCCATCTAGACCCTGAACCATAAATAATTTGTCTCTCTGTCAGTCTAAACTCTGGGGATTCAAATGGTGAAATGCCACCTAAGTTCAAACGATGATTCTCCCAAGCTATAAGCTCCATTGTTCCAGTTATAATAAACCAAAATGCCACGAAAGGAGCACCAGTCTATATTCTTAAATCTTAAGAAAGAAAATCAGGTAAGTGATCAATCAGGCAGTTGCCCTGGGAGAAATCAGTCTTTCCTTGTCACAGCCGCCACGTATCTGCCATTGTTGTTTCGCATCTTTGTTTACTGACAAGGATTAGAGAAATCTCCAGGCCCAGCAAAGGAACAGGCTGCTTCCCGCATCTAGTCTCTCCACCCAGACAAGAACACTGGGTCAAGGTACAGAAGAACATGGCAGTTGGCCCAGAAATGATTGGAAACAGGGAAGCAACAACCTCAGAATCACAAAGGCTAAAGGGAGGAGTTGGAGTTGAGAGGTATGCAGAGAACTGGCATAGAAGTGAACTTGGGTCACACAATGAACGGAAGAAAAGGGTGATTGTTTTAAGTTAAATCTCTTTTCTTCCTTTTGTTGAATTAAAAATCACAACTAAAAGCTTAGAGGATTTATAGGCTTTGTCTAAGGTGCATATCTTTTTTTCCTTCAGTAAAACAATATCTTGAGAGATGAATAGGACTGCAAATGAATTTTCTTTTTTAAATCCAGGATGAGACATTAAAAAGCAGGAAACAGTGTAAACATAAGTATTTTTATCTAGTCATTGAAAATGTTTCAGCAAGCATGAATAAAGTGACCTTTAAGCTACCATAATACAGCCAAAATAGATCATTCAGCAAAGGAGGGAGACTGAGTTCCACACAGATAACAAAAGTATCTTAGAAATAGATACAATTGTATCCACTTAAAATACAAATTGCTGTATGAATTGAGATGCACCATGCCCAAAAAGTGCCCTGGGATTTTGGAACAAAGCTTGAGCTTGGATGGTTCTGACTTTGTATTTCCATGACTTTGAGAGAGTTCTGGAGCTACTCTGGGCCTCGGATCCTCATCAATAAAAGGAGAGAGGGCTGGGACTTAGGTTGCATCAAGGTCCTTCCTGCTTTGGAATTAACTTCACTATCAAGATTTATAGAGAGAATGTCCTAAGAAACACAATCAGCCTGTCGTCTGGGCATTTTTTCCCCTGTCCCTTCATATTTCACTATGGGGTTCACTGACCCCTTTCTTAACAATTAGTTGCAAAACTCTTTAGTGAAGCTGTTACACTGTGGCCTTTGGGCACCGCCAGACCTGGGATGGGTCTTATTGGCAATGTGACAATGAACAAAGGACTGTGCCTCTCTGGACCTGTTTCCTCCTCAGATAAATGTAGTACTTATAGGTTTGTTAGAAATAAAATGACATAAGTCACATAAAGAGCTCAGCACAGCACCTGCCACCCAGTGACCACACGACAAGTGATGTATTATAAACTGTATGGTGCATCTATAATATGCAAAGTGTATGATAGAGTCAGCATAACATAACCGGTAAGTACATGTGCTCTGGGCTCTGGAGCCGGATTTCTTAGGTTTGAATTCTCTTCTGTCATTTCTTAGCCACGTGGGCTTGGGCAGATTACTTAAATTCTCCATTTCCTCATTTGTACATTAGGGATCGTGATAGTATTTACCAAGTTGGGTTGTTGTGAGGTGTAAATGAATCAGTATGAAAACTCTTAGAATAGTGTCTAGCTCAGGGGAGACACTATTAATTAAAATACTCAGATCACCTTTTAATTAAAGGCTGATGCCCAGAACATATTTAAGCAAACATTTTTTTTTTTTTTTAATTAGCAGCTTAAAGTGTAATTACTTGTATTCACTTTGGCCACCTCCTGCTTAAAACCTTTCAAATAAGTATTGTCTTTTAGAGGGCAATTGAATACCATCAGGGTTGTAGGTGGGAACAAGGTGTATCTGTAGAAAGTTCTTCCTCTAATCGAGTCCGAGGTAACTGGCTCTAACCCCTGGCTGGCAAATTTTATCTCCTAAGTATGCATTTTTCCAGCATGACAGTAGAAACTATGAGATGAAATTAGCTGCCTTTGTGTTACTAAAATAATAAATTAAATAAACCAAATAAATTTTGTGTCATTTCACATACAGTCTTCGGGTCAGGGCTTTTTTCAAATGAAACTCTGTCTTTTCCCTCTTGCGTCTCTTTGGAGATGCTCTTGATTTTCCCTTTACCTGAAAACACACATGACTCACACTAGCCAGCAGAGCTCTAAACCTCATTATCTGATCCTGTTTTATGGTTGAGATAGAACAGTAGGTCAGCTGTATCTGGTATACGGTAAGGCTTTTGGGGAAGAACATTAAATTCAAGTACCACTGATTAGTGAAATAATTTCAACAGCTGTGATTTCAGGAGATGGAGATTCATAATATGGATTAAAAAGTCAAAAGTCTTTTGTGTTAAACTTATTGAATGCACTTATCTAAAGTTGTAGAAGGTGATGTCAGGCTTGTGCAAAATAGTTTCCAGTTAATGGATAGTGAAATGATGAGGCATTATTTCGCAAATTATAGAAGTATCCTAAAAACTCCTGCTTTGTGCCCCAGAAGGCAGATTTTCCTCTGATGGTAATAAATGTATGAAAATTCTCTTTGCTAATGTATGCTCTCCATGTGTTTTCAGAAGGGAATAATGTCAATCATCATCAGTTACTTTGATCTCAAAGGTCCCTTTCATCTGTAAGATTTTGACTCTGACTTATTGAACACCCACACTATGTGAGCACTTTATCCAATGTTGGCTTTTATTCCAAATGTTGAAACAGGCTCCAGAATCTCCCCAGAGATCTTCCTCCACACAAGAATGCATGTTCTCTCCAATCACTGCAGTGTTCCCCAAGTAACCATGTATCTTCAAAGACAAATGACTTTTCATTATGAAGTTGCTACTGAAATAAAAATTTATTGAAACACTCACTGCCAATCCTTTTAACATTCACAAGTCTTGGAAAAGTCTCTTTTGCTATATCTTGTATCCACTTTATTATAAACCATGTAAAACTTAAGAGGGTCTTGACATCATGCAAACTACCATATACATGAAGTAGCTTGATGGTTATTTTCAGAAATATGAAAAGCTTTGTGCTTGGTACTCAGTAAATGCTCAGTCAATAGGATTTGAATAATTAATGGGTAAATTAAAGTTTTGTAGATCTAGAGAATATATTAAATGTAATAAAAGAAAACATTACTGGAATAAGTCACAAGTACCATTTGAGATACTAAAGGAGGAGCATTCATAGTTAATCGTTGCCAGGAAAGAAACTCTTCAAACTGAGTGCATTTTAATGAAAAGGCTATAATTAATGTATAACCTAATTTGGCATAAGTAGATAGAAAGTGTCAAAAGTGAAAGTATCTGCTTTTGCTTTACAGATAAAGTAAATGGGAGATTTTCTTATTAATTTTCTATCTTTCACATATAAATCTTTGGATTCAATTTTTTAAAGTTTATCCATTTATTTTGAGAGGAAGGGAGGGAGAGAGGGAGAGAGACACAGAGAGAATGAGCACTAGTGGGGGAGGGGCAAAGAGAGAGAGAGAATCCCAAGCAGGCTCCACACTATCAGTGCAGAGCTCAATGTGGGGCTTCATGACCTTGAGATCATGACCTGGGTCGAAATCAAGAGTCAGTGGTTCAACCGACTGAGCTGCTCAGGCGCCCTAGATTCAATGTTTTTGGCAAGAAACATAAATATGTTTTATCTTTAGAGAACATCTTAATTTTTTTTTTTTTTTTGTCCATGATATTGTGCTTTCTGGGATTCAAGGTGCATTGGCCATATTTGAATGATATCTGCTCAACGGAGGATAACATTCTAGGAATACGTCAAGAACCTTTTCATTTCTATTGATTAGCTATCTGAATGAAAAAGGTAAACATGAAAATAGAAATCCCAGTGTTGCTTTCCTAGGCTCTTGCACCAGTGCTGTGTCTCTAATGCTGCTCTGAGGACAGTGTGGCCTAGGGGAAAGAATAGGAGCTTTGGCAGCTGACAAAATACCTGGAATTCTGGCCAAGCCATTTTCTAGCAGACCTCAGACATGTTACTTAACCATCTCGGGCCTGCATTTCTGTTTTTGTGAAATGGAAATAATATTTATACCATTTGGCACACACATTGCCTAGCATGTATTTTTTTTTTATTGAAGTATAGTTTATACACAATGTTACATTACTGCCAAGTGCAGAGCACAGTGATTTGAGAAGTCTATACTATGCTGTGCTCATTACAAGTGTGGCTACCATCTGTCATCATACAATGTTATTGTAATACCATTGAGTGTATTTCCTAAGATATATAGATTTTTTAAACTTTTTATTTTGAAATAATTTATACTTCTAGAAAAGCTGCAAAAGTAATACGAAGTGTTGTTATATAAGTAGGTTTTTAATGAATGTTACTATTTCTTTCTCTTCCTGTGCAATGTAAATTCGGTCTACATGTTTCTATTTCAAAAACAAAGGAAGAGCTTCAAATCTTTCCTTCCCTTTGATTTGACCTCGCTGGTAATCAAATATTTACATTTTTTTTTTTTCAGTAGACTTTATTTTTTAGAGCAGTTTTAGGTTGATAGCAAAATTGAGTGGAAAGTACAGGGCATTCCCATTATACTCCCTATTCCCACACGTGCATAGCCTCCTCGATTATTAACATCCCCCATCAGAGTGGTACATTTGTTACAATTGATCAGTCTATACTGACACATCACTATCACCCAAAGTCCAAAGTTTATATCAGGGTTAACTCTTGGTGTTGTACATTCTGTGGGTTTTCATATGTACCCACCACTATAGTAGCATACAGTATTATGCAGTTTCACTGCCCTAAAAATCCTCTGTGCTCCACCTATCTATCCTACCCCCTCCCTACTCCCTGGCAACCATTGATCCTTTTCCTGTCTCCATAGTTTTGCCTCTTCAGGATGCCATACAACTATGATCACACAGTATGCAGTCTTTTCAGATTGACTTTTTTTCACTTATTAAGATGCATTTACGTTTCTTCCATTTATTTTCATGGGTTTTCATTTCTCTTTAGCCCTGAAAAATATTCCATTGTATGAATATACAGTAGTTTATTTATCCATTCACCTACCAAAGGCCATCTTGGTTGCTTCCAATTTGTGGCAAATATGAATAAAGCTGCTAAAGACGTCCAAATGCAAGCTTTTTAGAGTTAAACGTTTTCAACTCATTTGAGTAAATACCAATAAGAGTGATTGCTGGATCATATGGTAAGAGAATGCTTAGTTTTGTAAGAATCTGCCAAAATGTCTTCCAAAGTGTCTGTCCCATTTTGCATTTCTACTAGCAATGGAGGAGAATTCTTGTTGCTCCCCATCTTTACCAGCATTTGGTGTTGCCAGAGTTTTGGATTGTCAACACTCTCATAGGTATATAGTGGTGTCTCACTGTTGTTCTAAACATATATTGTTTAGGTGCTTGAACTGTTTGGGAGGTTAGAGTTAAAGTCTTTTTCTCTAGGAGACACTTGTATAAGTCTATGTATCAAATTGATAAATGAAGAGGGGATTGAAGTTTCAATTTATATTACTCAATGGGGCGCCTGGGTGACTTGTATAGAGTTGTTGGTTAAGCATCCGACTTCAGCTCAGGTCATGATCTCGGGGTTCATGATTTCGAATTCAAGCCCTACATCGATCTCTGTGCTGACAGCTCAGAGCCCAGAGCCTGCTTCAGATTCAGTATCTCCCCCTCTAACTGCCCCTCCCCTGCTCATGCTCTGTCTTTCTCTGAAAGGAAAAAAAAAATTATGTTACCCAGCAGAGTCACTTGAATACCAGCTTCTGCTGGCCAAGAAAACTAGATCCACGGTGAACATCATTTTGGTGGAGTCTCCTTCCACCAAAACTTCAGCCTAGTGTGGGTACATAAGAAAGGCATACTTACAGACTCAAATATGATTCAAGAAAAAGCAAAATCATTATATGACAATGTAAAAGAAAAGGAAGGTGAAGGATCTAAAGCTGGAGAATTTAATGCCAGCAAAGATGGTTTGATAGTTTTAGAAAGAAGTTTGGCTTACAGATAATAACAAGAGAAGGAGCTTCTGCCCACCAGGAGGCAGCCGATGAGTTCCCAGACTCACTTGGAAAATCATTAAGGAGAAAGAACAGTTTTGCTGCGTTCCAAAGATCTTAGACCATTGTGTTTTAATTTTCATTTGTCTCTATGTATTTTTTAAGTTTCCTGTTCGATTTCTTGGTTGACTCATTCATTGTTTAGGAGCATGTTATTTAACCTTCATGTGTTTGTGCTCTTTCCAGATTTTTAATGGCTGATTTCTAGTTTCATAGCATGTGGTTGGAAAGAGACATGGACCAGCACGAACCTTGCTAACACTGCAGGTCTGCTCCCACATGCTTCTGCAGACTCACCCTCTTCAATATACTCTTGGATGGAGCCCATCAAAGAAGTACCAGAAGCCTGGCAGTGTGCAAGTAGCCCCCATAGGAGCCAGCACCACTCCAAAGTGACACCTACTCCAAGGAGAGGGAAAGATAACCACATACCAGTTAGACCCAGCAGTGGGCTGGGCTCAGACAGCTGGTCTGACTGCAGGCTCCACCCACCAGTGAAAGTTCAGGGTACAAAACAGGGAAAGCTACTACCAGCAGTTCAGTGCTACTGCCTCTCTGGCAAATGCCTGGTCTGACTCAACTCAAGTCCAAGATGGCCCCAGACTGGCCCACAAACAACACAGGGGAACAAACCCTGCCCACATAAGAGGCAAAGAGAGCCCACATAAGGCCCACATAAGGCAAAGAGAGCCATTGCAGATTACTGAACTAAAGGCAACAGTGGCTCAGTCTCAACAGCAGGGTGCAAACAACACACATCGGAGACACCGCTGAAGTGCCAGGGTCTGGTGAACAGGGAACAATTCACCACAGGGCACTACAGGAGCTCTTCTTCATAAGGCCACTACTTTCAAGAGCAGAAGACATACCTGCCTTTCCTGAGACATAGAAACAGATACAGAGAGTTGGATAAAGTGAGGAGACAGATGAATATGTCCTAAATGAAAGAAAAGGACAAAAATCACAAGAGACCTAAACAAAATGGAGATAAGTAATATGGCTGATAGAGAATTTAAAGTAATGGTCATAAAGACACTCCCTGGACTTGAGAAAAGAGTGGAGGACATCAGTGAGATTCTCAACAAAGAGATAGAAAACATAAAAAAGGATGAATCAGAGAAGAACTCAATAATGAAATTGAAAAACACTAGATGGGGGAGCCTGGGTGGCTCAATCAGTTAAGCATCTGACTCTTGATTTCAGCTAAGGTCATGATCTCACAGTTCATGAGATCAAGCCCTGTGTTGGGCTCTGAGCTGACAGTGGGTAGCCTACTTGAGATTCTCTCTTTCCCTCTTTCTCTGCCCCTCCCCTGCACTCTCTGTCTCTCTGTCTCTCTCAAAATAAATAAAACATTTAAAAAATACACTGGATGGAATAAATAGTAGACTAGCAGAAGCAGAAAAACAAATTGGCCACCTCGAGGACAGAGTAATGGAAAGCAATCATGCTCAACAGGTGAGAGAAAAAAAATACAAAATGAAAATAGACTTTGGGAACTCAGCGACACCATCAAAAAGAGTAACATTCACATTATACAGATTCCAGAAGAAGAGAGAGAAAATGGGACAGAAAGTTTATTTGAAGAAACAATAGCTGAAAACTTCCTAAATCTGGGTAAAGAAACAGCATCCAGATCCTGGAAGCAGAGTGCCTCCAGCTGAATCAACCCAAGGAGGTCTGCACCAAGACACACGGTAATTAAAATGGCAAAAATTAGTCATAAAGTGAGAATTTTAAAAGTAGCAAGAGAAAAAAACAAAACAAAACAGTTACATACAAGGAAAACCCCGAATGGCTATCAGCTGATTTATCAGCAGAAATATTGCAGGCCAGAAGGAAGTGGCATGATATAGTCAAAATGTTGAGGAAAAAAAAAAATCTGTAACCAAGAATACTCTACCTAGCAAGTCTATCATTCAGAACAGAAGGAGAGATAAAGAGTTTCCCAGACAAACACAGATTTAAGGCATTTATCACCAGTAAACCAGCCCTATAAGAAATGTTAAAGGGGACTCTGAGTGGAAAGGAGAGACCATAAGTAGTAGTAACAAAGGTAGGAAGCACAAAAGTAGTAAAATTAAGTATATGTATGTATTTATACATATGTATTGTATGTGTGTGTATATACATATGTATATTTATGTACATGTAATAAATACATAAATCAGTGAATGGACTCATGAAATAAAGGATATAAAGTATGACACCGTATACTTAAAACATGGTGGGAAGAGGAGCGAAGAATGTGTTCAAACTTAAGTGGCCATCAACTTTGATATTTTTATTATTATTAGTTAAAAATTATGGAAAAATTTATCAGAAATCTTGATATGGAATGTATATTGCTTTTTTGCAAGAGAATTCCAAGGGAAATTCAGTACGTCCTGAATGTGTTGGGTTACTTTTCAAAATGTTCTACCCTCAAACTTATATAGTAGCAATTTCAGTTAAGCTGGGCTACTGTGAGGTTGAAACTGTGAATGGTTGGACGCCACAATGTAAAGTGCCCCAGAAGATAACAGCCTTGGCCGTGGTTCAAAACACAGTTCATATGCTAAGTCCAGCAGTCAGCAAATGACTTTAAAATTTTTATAAGTTTGCACAGATAGTGAAATTTGGAAAAATCCACATCATCTAACTAAGTTAACATGATGATGGTATCTACTCAATTTCATGTCTTCTTTACACCCCACATATTCATAAAATATTATATAATACAAAGTTAGAAAAATCTTTAGTTTCCCATCTCTACATTAAAACAAAAAATACAGCATATCATGTGATGGAAAAATAAAGTTTGATTTTAGGAGGTGATAAAATTTTATGCCACTGTTCTTTTCTTTTGGAGAAAGGGAAGAAATTAATATTTCCTAAATTCTCACTTTATATGGACTGTCTCTGCCTTAAGAGAGTAATTTGGGTTTGAAAGCCCCTTCACAGGACAAAATATTAGAAGGTTAAACCTTAATTATTATTAAAAATATTATATAATTTTTAAAAAGTACTTCTGAATCTCAAAACCAAAACTATTTGTATTAAAAACACTATATTCCATTAAAATGGAAAAAGCTCATGGGGGAAAGTGAGATAACCTTGAGAATTACAAATGTAGGAGGACTGGAAGACACTGGGAAAAGATATTTATTTATTTATTTTTACTATTATTATTTTTTAAAAATTTACCAGAGCCCAGGGCAGCAGCCTCAGCAACTGGGACCCAGAGAAGATCTTACTGGAATGGCAACCTCCCTTTTCTCCTCCTGTCACCTTTTAATCGTCTCTCTGCGCCTCTCAGAGTCTGGAAATACCCAGAAGCCAGTTGGCATGGGAGTCTGGGAAACAGTTTGTATGGATTAGTTCTCTGTGATATGAAGCAGAGCCAGGGGGGAAAAGGTAATTATCTGAGAACAAATAAGTGGATGACCGGCATAGTCATATAACAAACCAGTTCCCCAACTGAAACACATAAAGTACAAAATAGTCTGTTTCCATGAGTTTGATTTTATTTATTTATTTATTTATTTATTTATTTATTTATTTATTTATTTTTTAATGTTTATTTCTTTTGAAGGAGAGAGAGAGCATGAGCAGGGGAGGGGAAGAGAAAGAGGGAGACAGAGAATCTGAAGCAGGCTCCAGGCTCTGAGCTGTCAGCACAGAGTCCGATGTGGGGCTCGAACTGATGAACTGTGAGATCATGACCTGAGCTGAAGTCGGACGCTTAACTGACTGAGCCCCCCAGGCACCCCTGATTTTTTTTCTTTAAAGATTTCACATGTAACTGGTACCACACAGTGTTGTCTTTGTTTGTCTGCCCTATTTTACTTAGCAGAATGCCCTCAAGGTCCACCTGTGTCACAAATCACAAATGGCAGAATTTTCTTCTTTTTTGTTGTGGAATAATATCCCATTCTGTGTGTGTGTGTGTGTGTGTGTGTGTGTGTGTGTGTGTACTTTGTTATCCATTGATGACACTTAGGTTGTTATCATATCTTGGCTATTGTGGATAATTCTGCAATGAACATGGAGGTGCAGGTATCTCTTCAATACCCAGTTAGCATTTCCTCTGAATGTCTACCAGGAAGTGAGACTGCTGGAGTAACAGGAAGGAAATAGGAACAGGTTTGTAAAAGGGTACCAACTTTCAGCTCTAAGATGATTAAGGTCTGAGGAGCTAATGTAATACATGATGACTACAGTTGATGACACTGTATTATATAATTGAAATTTGCTAAGAAAGTAGAACTTAAATGTTTTCACCCTTTCTGCCCTGCAAAAAAAAGATAAATATGTGAGGTGATGGATGTGCTAATTAACTAGCTGGAGGGGATCCTTTCACAATATGTATGCATATCAAATTACCACAATGTGCACTTTAAATATCTTATAATTTTACTCAGTTATACCTCCATGAGGCTGAAAAAAAACCCCAAAATAGTTGTTATAAATGAAAACAAAAAGTGCTTATTAAGCCAAAGTAGGAGTATTCAACAGAATACTTCAAAAAATACAATTCTCATAGCCCAATTGAGTATTTTTCAGGATTTTACTGCATTACATATTGAATTAATTACTTTGCATCTGCTAAATCCTTTAATCTTCAGCAAGGATTTAGGCACTATTATTCATATAAAACAGAAATAGTAAGGCTCAGAGAGATTAAATAATTTTCCCAAAATTACTTAATTAAGCAAGAAAACTGAGGTTTGAACCAAGCACTGCCCGATCCCCATACCATTTCCACTAGATCATGATATAAACATAATTAGGTAACCACTAAACAAATGAAATGTGCCAATCAACATTATATATATATACATACATATACATATGTATATACATACATACATACATACATACATACATACTGAGAATTTGGGGTTTATCACCTAAAAACTTATAATTCACTTAATCTAAACTCTAGACAAAACTGATGTAAATTTATATTTGGTCTCAGATTCGTGTTTTTTGCTAAGCCAGTATTTCTCAATATGTTCTCTGAATCATCTGGAAGGCTTGTTATAAATTTAGATTTCAGGGGCTCACTGAATAAGATTCTCTGGGAGTATGGGGAATAAGCTTAGGAATTCTCTGAGCCTGCACTGATGGGTTAACAAGGCATAAAGAATTACAAAGCCATAGGATGCTCACACCCAAATTTGGGTAAACAAGATTAACTAAATAGATATAGAGAGGGCGGGGCAAAAGTCCCAGTATAGAGAGGGTGGGGCAAAGGTCCCAATACAAGGGTATATGAGGTAAATAAGATTAGGTATTCAGGATGGATAGCCACCCCCCCCACCCCCAATTTAGTACTATAGTAGAAAGCTGCTTTCACAGGAAGGAAGGACCAAATTAGGTAAACAGGTAAATAGGGCTATAGGCCTATGCAGGGTGAAGTTGCCCAGAGTGGAGCTAATTATCAAAAGAAAGGTGCCTTGTTGACCCTGAGGTAGCATGCTTTATCTGTCCTATCCCCTAGGCTACCTAAAATAAACAGACTTGGCACCTGATGTCTGCTGTTAACAACCATCTGCCCTGTGCCAGGATTTAGTTTTATATTGACGCCAAACCCCTAACACCATATATCTTCAAAACCCCCTTTCCCTCATGCCCATGACTTGATATTCACAGCTTTATGGTCTCTTTGTGCACATCTATCACCATGTTTGTAAGCCTT
This sequence comes from Panthera onca, assembly GCF_046562875.1. NCBI lineage: Eukaryota > Metazoa > Chordata > Mammalia > Carnivora > Felidae > Panthera > Panthera onca. The sequence continues at coordinate 73,513,802 of NC_138342.1, forward strand.
CTGATCCTAATAAATATGGAGCAAGGACCCTTAATCGGGGCTCTTGTCTCCTACCGGACATTAGCCATCTCTTGCATTTTAATCCTGTGTCCCACTTTCTTGCTAGACAAGAAAAAACTCAGACCCAGGGTTATGACATGGGAATGGTGCCTGGCAAGCTGCATTTGAAATAATCTCTGCCATGGATTCTTCAGCACATGAAAGTTGACAATTCCCAAAATGATTCTATTTGGTCACACTACTTCTTCTACCAAGAGTTATTTTTAAAATAATTTTCCTTACAAAAGGGAAAAAAATCAAAACAATCAAAAAAGACCAGAAATAGCAAGGATGTGGAGAAAAGGGAACTAAGGAAAATGTGGAGGTCCCTCAAAAAAAAAAAAAAAAAATGGAACTATCATACGATTTAGCAATTCTGCTTCTGGGTATTTATACAAAGAAAATGAAAACACTAACTCAAAAAGATATCTGCACGCTGCCTCCACTTCACTGCAGCATGATTTACAATAGCCAAGATGGGGAAACAACGTAGTGTTTGTTGGTACACGAATGGATGATGAACCAAGTTCAGTCTTCAAAAAGAATGAAATCTTGCCATTTATGACACCATGGATAGAACTTCAAGAGCCGGTTGATAAGTGAAAAAAAAAACGAGACAGAGTAGGACAAACACCATGTGATCTCTCTTATAGTGTGAAATTAAAACGAAAACAAAAACAAAAAACCAACTCAAACCATAAAGCCAGCTCATAGATACTGAGACTGATGGTCACAGAGGTGGGATGGGGGGGGAGGGGTAGGTGTCTGTGGAAGAAAAGGACTAAAGGGATCAAAATGATAAGATAAACAGGTAGATAGAAAGCTAGATAGATGATAGATAACAAAAATGACCAAAAGGAACAACAAAACAAAAACTGCACAAAACCAATCTACTACCTTATATATAGAATCTTAATTCAAAGCTGATTAAGCCTATTCAGGTTGGTAGTATCTTTAAAGAGTAATATGTGATATATGATTTAGACGTATGACTTCTGAGAAATTTGGTCAAGTTACAAACATCTCAGGCTAAGTAGTAACTCTAAAATTTGATAATCCAAAAATGTCGTTAAAAGAGAAACTCCAAGGTACAAGATTTTATTTATTTATTTATTTATTTATTTATTTATTTATTTAATGTTTATTTATTTATTTTTGAGAGAGAAAGAGACAGAGACAGAGCACAAGCAGGAGAGGGGCAGAGACAGAGAGAGAGAGAGAGAGAGAGAGAGAGAGGCACAGAACTGGAAGCAGGCCCTAGGCTCTGAGCTGTCAGTGTGGAGCCTGATGGGGAGCTCAAGCTCACGAACTATGAAATCATGACCTGAGCTGAAGTCGGACACTCAACTGACCAAGCCAACCAGGCGTCCCAGTACAATATTTTAATGAACAACTTAAAATCTTCTTTAAAGTACCAACTGATTAATTATTTCATAGGATGATTTTTACTATCAAAAGCAACGGATGCCTAGTTTTATTCACATTAAAATTAATTTAGTTACCTAAGTCAAATTTGCTGTTACTTAAATTCGATATTAAGATTCCACTTAATATGTGAACAATGGGGACTTTGTCTTCAAATATATACATTTCATTTTTATACTTCTGATACTGCTTTCCCCAGTCTTCTAATTTCTGAGATGATCTCAACAGGCTATAAGCTGGTTTTATGATATGGAATCATATAAGGCTTATGATACATGTTGGGCAGTTAATGTATCATACATACATTATATATATCATCTAATTCAAATCACAAAGCATTCACTTATCCAATCATTCAATGACTCTTTATTGACCACCTACAATCCGCAAGCAGAGTCCCAGACTCCAGTGATGCATTGGTGAAAGAAAAAAAAAATCACTGCCCTATTGCAGCTTGCATTCTAGCAGGGGAGACAATATACAGTAAGTATAATAAAGAACTAAATTACACAGTACGTTAGAAGATAACAAGTGGATAAAAGAAAAAGTAAGGCAGAATAAAAAAAGAAAAGATTTAGAGTGAATTCTCCTAATCTCGGTTTTCAACACAACAAACAGCAACAGCACAAAACTCCAAAAATCCTTTCTCAAAGAGTAGATTATTACTAATTCCTTTCTTAACATAAATTTAGACGGCCCATGAGAAGTCTTGAAAGCTAGTGAACGTTGACTAACATTTTGTACTTGGTCTCTATCTGTGAGAATGCTGAAAGCAAGTTTAAAATAAAAAAGGTGCTACAGAAGTTTCCAGGCACTTTGGTATAAGTGCTGCATGGTACCAGCAGGAACCAATTTGATCTTCTGGATGTGTTTGACACATTTGATGTGTTTGACACAGCAAATCTTGGAATATGTACAGAGAATCTTTTTGAGAACTTTGTAGGAAATGCCTTGCAAATTATCTACATTAACAATTTCAGTCTTTGCTGACCAATCAGATGCAAGCACTGAAATGGAGAACGCTGTCAGTGCTACCTGGAACTCTAGAGGTCTCCACGGAGCCAAGGAAGAAGGATTTTCCCACCCAGACTGGAAACCAATTTATGAAAAGTTAATGAACAGCATTAACTTGTATAATTTACAGGCCTTCTCCCAAGAGAGTACAAATGAGTAGAAAATTAAAAGAGCAAGTGTCTGCTTTTCTTTTTAGTCTCTAACTTTAAAAAATAATTACTTATTTTTTTTTTTAATGTAAACTCTACCTCTAATGTGTGGCTCGAACTCACAACCCCAAGACCAAGAGTTGCATGCTCTACTGATTGACCCAGACAGAGGCCCCTTTACCTTTTTTTAATATATAAAATTATCAAGTTTTGTTTTAGTCTTGTCAAGAGATGAGTCCTTAATAATCAAAAAGGGGAATAAAAGAAAGAGCTACCACTAGCAGGGAGTCACTTCATGTCTTTTTTCTCTCTGTGAATAAACAAAATCCTCACTTTATTGTATAGTGTGCAGGTAAATATAGCTTTGCACTCAGTTCTGTTTCCATTCTGACTGGTCTTTGCAGTGACCTTTGGAAAATGATTCCTTTTTGTACTCCTCTTAGCAGCTAAAATGAATTTACAGACAATCTTTTCACACTTGGTTGATGATTGCAAAGGTGCTCAAATTCCACGAAATGTTGTGTTATATAAACTTTATATTGTCAGGTTGTTCTCTGACAAAATATTTTTTGGGTACACTCTTTTTGGGAATCTTTGAGGACATTTTAGGAAAAATAAAATTGTGTTAAGAAGGCATTGTTTACTTATTGCCGAATTGGTGTTTTTTGAGCATCTTTTATGAGCCAAGCATGTTTTTAGGAGCAAAGTTTTATTCCAAGAATTATATAATATATCTGTTAAAGAGGCTGTATTTGTGGTAGTTAATAATATGGGGTCTAGAATCAAGTGGATCTGTTTTAATTTAGGGTTCATCATTTACTAGCTATCTGTCCTTGAGCAGGATACTTAAATTGTTTAAACCTCAGTTTGCTCATTTGTAAAGTGAAAATAAAAATTGTACCACCTCACAGGGTTATTATGAGATTTAAATGAGATAATATATGTGACACTAATTTTATATTTCATTTTCCTTATTGTATAGAAATCAGCAAGAATGGGACTGTTACAGTTTTATTTACTTCCCTTCTTCCTCCTCCCCCCTCCATCCTTCTTCCTCTCCTAGGTGGCTTCAATCAAATTCCTCTATTTCTGTGGAGAGGGTGGGATAGGTATGAAGACAATTTCTTTTTATGGTGATGGGGCTCAGGACATGCCGCCCCCAAATATGGCACCTTTGCATACTGAATATTTTAGGCTGAAGGAGTTGGGAATAATGGTAGAAGGTCACTCTGTTCTCTCTTGACCCTGTCCCCCTTAAACAGGTCATAAAACCCCCTTGTGGGAAGTACCCTCCCTATTCCCAGAAAGAAGGAGATCGTTATCTCCAAGGACAAAGGGATGCCATGAAAAATCTGAACAAACAGGACTTGCTAAGTTTCCCACCAGTTACTACACTTTATCTCTTATATTTCTTCAGAACCATGCATTCTTCATCAAACCTAGCATAAAACAATCAGGTCTGTTTCTTTGGGACGTCACTTCCCCACAAAAGTTCCCTGTCAGGTAAAACTTAGTGTATGCATATGCTTTTCTCTGGTTAATCTGTCTTTAGCAGTTTATTTTTAGGCCCAGGCAGGGAACCTAACAGATTTGAGGAAAACTTTGTTGGCCTTTTTTATGTGTGTAAACTTGAACTCATTGTGGGAAATACACTAGGAAGGGAAAGCAGAAGTAGCAAGGAGAGAGATTTTTTTCCCCATGGTGGGAAGGGCCTCTAGATCTTTGGGACCCAAGAGGAGCAGGAAACTGAGCCCAGGTCCACGGTGGTGGCTGTGGCTGGAGGCGGCATGAACTTGGTAGGCCCTTCCAGGGCACTCCTCCTCATAGGCTGGACCCATACACTCAGACTCCTAGCTGTGAACCGTCCCCACAAGCGGGCTTGGCACAGACATGTGAGGGCTGCCTGTTTACAAAAGACCAAAGGGTTTGAGCAATTTTATTAGAGTTTGTAATAGCAGCAATAAAAATGGGCCAAAGAACAGAGAAGCTGTTCCCCATTTTCTGGAAGTCACATAAACTGTACTCATTGTTGGGTGACCCCCCCCCCCCCCCACACACACACACACAGGGAAGAAGAAGTGTACCTCACTAATGACTGAAATTGAATTTCCTTATCAGTTTGGCAGGATTGGGTTTGGCATGTAATTTGATATGAAGACTATAGACATATAACTTTTCTTTAAATACCAGGCTCATGTATATAGAACATTCAACACAGTGCCTGGCAAATGGTAAAGCACTTAATCAATGACATCTACTATTATGGCATCTTTAATTTGTGTGGAAAAATCTTTCTTCACGTGCTTCAACATATTGCGGAATGGACATAACATCCGGGTCATAGAATAGCACGAATGCAAAAAGTATCATGTTGAGTTTAAATAGGGTATTTTACGTACATGAAGGTATGGGATGGGAATTGTCAAATATCTGAAGTTATCACTCACTCCACTGTCAGCTAAGAGTCCAATTCATGTGTTGATGTTAATGAGTCAGAGTTCTTCTGAAGGTTGCAGGGAAGGTAATGAAGAGATCTTTTCTGGTCTTCCTGGCCATATTCTTGAACTTTGAAGCCCATGCTGGAACAGACGCTATTATCTGGGGAGAATGGAATAAATCCCCAAGGGTTCTTACCAACTCCAAGTCTGAGCCAGCAGCAGGAAAGCTCGCTTAACTTGAAGATCTTCTCATTGGCTTCTGACAAGCTACTTCCTTCCTGAGGAGTGTATTGTTAGCATTCATCCCTCACCCTCAACCAGGGAATGACACTCTGACTGGTACCCAAGGAACAGAGAAACGCAGAAGTGAAATCAAATGGCTCTGGCACTACTAACATAGAATCACCAACAGTTCACACGTCAAAATTCTCAAAAAGAAATTTAAGAACTCTATTTCCGTTACTGCTCAAATGATTACCTTTGAACACTTTCATCTCTATTGGACCTGATTAAAGTAAGAAATGTGATTGTGTCAAGTATTTCAAAGTTAGTAAATGCTCTGAAATGAACGTTTGAAAAGCATTATGTTAACCAAAAATCTTTTATTTCTTCTGTAGAACTGAACCTTAATTTAAGAAAGTCCAGCATGGGCAAATCTGACCTGAACAAAGATGTGAGAAAATGGAGGCACAAAGAGGCAAGTAACTTGCCCAAGGTCACATGGTTAAACATTGGCAAAGCACGTTGGGACAGTATGTCTTCAGAGCTCTGCGCACAATCACTGTGCTATACATCTGTTTGTGACTCGTATTTCACTTCCCTGAGTTGCTTGTTTGTGTCCTTTGCTTATTGTTCTCACATCCTCATATCCCCAGATATATGTGAAGTTCTTGCTATGTTAAACTTTTGCCAAATACTTGTTGCAAACATTTACTCCAGATTGTTCTTTATCTTTTATGAAAGTGTTTGTGTTTTGAGAGTTTTAAAAATACTCTGCAATTTAAAAATTTTTTAAAGTCAACATCAGCCTTTTGACACATTTAGAAAGCATTTTAATTATTCTTAGGATTTAAAAACTATTATTTGCTTTTTGCTTTTGTACACTTCTTTCTTGCTTTCTACTTTAATTCTCTAATCTCTCTGGAATTCATTCTGATAAAAAGCAAAACTCCAACTGATTTTTTTCCCCCAAATGGCTATGCAGTTATCCAAAAATAAGTATTGTTAATAAATCTTTTAACACTGATTTAAGCTACAACTCGTATTGTAGATTTAATCTTCATATATAATTGGGTCTGTTTTAATACTGTCTCTCCAACTAAACCTGTACCAATACTGTGCTATTTTATATTTTATTTTTATACACTGTAATATCCAGTATGAAAAGTCCTGACTTTATTATCCTTTTTCAGAAATAGCTGCCTTTTCTGCAAGTTTATTATTTCAAGGGAATTCAAGAATAGCTTTATTAACAATCTCTTCCAACTCCCAAAATTCCGCTGGAATTTTTATAGAGATTGTATCCATTTTGTAAATTAACTTGGTGAAACTGAAATTTTCCAATTATTCAGTTTTGTGGGTGTCTCCATCCACTCAACTCTTTTGATAGTTTTAAACCATGTGTTACAACTTCTCACTCAATTTATTCATAGATTTTATCTTGTGTAGTTGTTGTGAATAGTTTCTTTGCATTTTCTAATTCATCGTTGTTTGTCCAAAGTCAAGATTTTTATTTTTTTGTATATTTATATTTTATCTGTATTACTGAACCCTCTTTTTTTATTCCCAATAATCTTTCAGTAGCTTTTCTTGTGTTTCTTGTGTTTTCAGGTAATAACTATATTACCTGCAATAATGTTGCTTTGCTGCTTATATAGGTTTGTGGGCTTTTTCAAAAAATAATTTTATTGATTAGCATTTCCAAGTCCACCATAAATAAGCAGCCTTGTCTCTATTCTGATTTCAATCAAATTCTACTTTTTTCTTCCAATGAAAGTTCACTTTTGGTTGGTCGTTGTTGACAAGTCTGAGTTGGTCAAGCACTGAATGTCATGGGCAAGCAGGGGACAATTACACCATTATGATAGACTCCTCACAAGCCCAGGATGACTGCGGCCCTAGGTCAGAATTTCCAGGGCTCCCCCTGATTGAGTCCAAATAGTCATTGCTCAGTGGACAGAGGATGATGCTGTGGACATAGTACTTTGAAGAAAGAAACCCAATCTTAGGAAGATCTTGAGAAGTCTCAGAGGTGCATCAGCAGCTTGGTGGCTTGCATGTTAGTTCAAATTATATGGTTTCATCTGATGGAGCTTGGGACACACTACGTCAAAATATGGCACCTTGGAATATGAAACATTTTAAGCTGAAGGAATTTGAGAAAATGGCAGAAACAGGAAGGTCACTCTGACCTGAATCAGATCATAAAACCCTCATGTGAGAAGTGCCCTCCCTACACCCAGAGGAAAGGAGCTTTTCACCTCTGAAGATGAAGGGATGCCAAGAAGAATCTGAATGAACAGGCACTGCTAAGTTTCCCCCTCTTACTACTCTTAGCTCATACTCCTTAACCTATCATATTCTTCCTATTTCATCAAACCTAACATAAAACAGGTCTGTTTCTTTGTGTCTTCATTTCCTCATGAAGCCTTCTGCATCATGTGAAACTTATATTAAATAAGTGTGTATGCTTTTGTCCTGGTAATCTGTCCTTGACAGTTTAATTTTTAGACCCAGCCGGAGACCCTAAAAGCATTGAGGAAAACTTCTCCTCTCTTCTACACCTTGATATCCTTCACATCTAAATAGAGCTTTTTGATCTTAAACCTCCTCTAAGAGAAACTGCTTTCTCATCTCTCCTTATCAAGAAACAGTGCTGCACACAAATGAGCAATAAGAGCACTGACTTCCTCCGTGTTCCTCCGCTCTTTCCAAAGACACCATTGAAGGTAACTGGATTGGGGTAAGAGGGTGTGTTTTGTTGTACTGATTTAAGGAACTAAATTGGAGTGGTATCTGTAGAAAAAAAGTTTTTCTTCTGACCCTGCTATGCATCTTCTTAAATCTTTTCCTGTCAAGAGTGAAGCTTGTCCTTGTAAAAACAGGATTCTTGGAATATGGCTAAGCTGGTGTGACCTTCAATGATCTGCCAAGTAGACGTCTGTCTCATTAGGCAGGTTAGTGGGCCTGAAGGCAAATATGTTACAGTATTATCTGCTCGTGTTGAAAAGCAAATATAAAATGGGTGTCTGTGCATATGAAAAAAGAATAAAAGGAGGCTTTGACAAGGCAACTACTTTATTAAGCATTCTGCGCTACCTACCTTTTCTGCATTTTTAGGTGCAGAAATCTGGGTTTCCAGGGCTTCTGATAGTGTTAATAAAATATAAGTTGTCGATGCATGTTTGCTTAGAATAAAATGTAAGTGTTTATGCATATTTTCTTAAAGCACGTTGGAGAAAGGGATCCTTCTACTTAGGTTTTACTAACACTTTCGCAAACAGTAGTCCCCTTTTATTTTTTTTACTTTTAAAGTTTATTTACTTATTTTGAGACAGAGAGACAGAGAGAGCAAGCAGGGGAGGGACAGAGAGAGAGAGAGAGAGAGAGAGAGAGAATCCCAATCTGTGCTGTCAGCACGGAGCCCCATGTGGGGCTCGAACCCGCAAACAGGGAGATCATGACCTGAGCTGAAACCAAGAGTGACGCTCAACTGACTGAGCCACCCAGGTGCCCCAACAGTAGCCCCCTTTTAAACAAACTTACCAGGCAGCACAACAGTAACTGGCAGCCTGTGGCACCACTTCTTTGTCCACATATTGTCTGGTTTCTTGCACTATTTTTTGTGCTTCCTGACACAAACTTGGATTACAGTAACCCAAGCTGGGATTAGTTTTGACTAATTTATTATAAGGCCGGCCAGCTTATAATAAATATCGAAATACTACTGGTGCATTAAAATTTCCTGTAAGATATAATGAGATGGAGAAAATGATATCATCAGAATTCTTCCTAGGGAGGGTTCTGTATGCGGTTGGAAAAAATATGTTGATGCTGCATTCTCCGGTAGAAATGCACACTTGGAATTGCCAGGCTGCCTTTCCGAAGGGTGGCCCTGGTTGGATGCAGGATTTTATTTTGCTGACTGAGGTATTAGTTTGGGGCCAGAGTGAAATTGTTAGAGATAATAAGAGAAAGGCCACCTGCTCTCCATGAAGCTTTTAGCGTCACTTCAGTATGACGATCAATGAATATGAAAAAATATGTAGGCCTGATCGAAGTATGGAGAAAGGATATTGAATTGTTACATCCAAACACAGGGAACCCAAACAGCAAAGTAAACACATGAAAAGATGCTCAACTTCACTGGTCATTAAATAAATGTTAACTAAAACCACAGAGATGTTGTTTTCTATTCATTATATGACCAAAGTTAAAGCTGGCAATATTAGGATACACAGAAGTTCATTATGTTATTCTCTAAAATTTGGGGGTTGTGAAACATTTCAGTGTAAATGGATTTGAAAAAATAAATTGATCTGAAGGGGTTCCCACAGTGCCCATGGGTCTCCATCTGGCTCTGTGTTAACCACTTGTTTCTTTTGGCCTTGTATCAGGGTCATGTGAGAAACCTGATATTCTAGATCTCAGGCAGGATATACTCTCACAAAATGCTCTCACTGGAATTCCTTTAAGGCACTAGTATTTTGGGTTCCAGGCATTTTGTAATGAGCTGGGTTCTAAGGCTAAAGTTGAAGGCGCTACAAATGGAAGGAAGTTCCCAGTAGGAGACAAAATGTTTTCTTGTTTTCTGTGAAATTCAAAAGAGAAAGTTAGGCATTTTATGGTGGCTTGCATGTCTTCATGATTCTGAAGAAAAAGGGCAGACTTATCAAGTATCTGCTTTGGGCTCAAGTGAGATGTTAAATGAAAATATATTAAAGACCTCATAGGAGTTTATTGCATAGTCAACACTATTTTTTCACCAAATCATTTTCTTTTCCTTTTGTGTACATAGGAGACTATATTTACTCCCTTCCTGCTAATTACTTGTGGGCACGTGTCTGAGTTCTGGTTAAAACAAAGTAGGTGCAGATGATTTCTGCCACTTCTAGACCCGCCCATCTTCTACCCTATTTCTCCCTGTTCATACGTCTGAAAATTAAGGACTGTGAGACGGTGGAACAAACACATGAAATAAATCTGGATCGTTCAGTCACCGCTTGGAGTAGAACCACCCAGGAAAGCAAGATACCTGGGGACACCTGCACTGGTACTGGGTGTGTATGAGGAAGTGCATCTTTATTGTGTTAAGCTGCTGAGATACTGGGGGCTGTCGCAGAAATTAGCCTATTTTGACTTACCCAATCAATTTCTTACAGTAAGATATAGTTTCTTAAATGTCTAATTTATATCATTGAAGGAAGCTCTTCAAATGTGCCAGGACATGGGGCGGCTGGGTGGCTCAGTCAGTTAAGCATCTGATCTGGATTTTGGCACAGGTCATGATCTGTGAGATGGAGCCCCGTTTCTGGCTCTGTGCTGACAGTGTGGAGCCTGCCTGGGATTCTCTCACTCTCTGCCCCTTCCTTGCTTGTTCTTGCTCCCTGTATCTTTCAAAATAAATAAATAAACTTAAAAAAAACCAAAACAACAAATGTGCCAGGACAGCTATCAGCTAACTTGGAATTATTTTACTATTAGCTAGACATTGAAATAAAGGATTTTGTAATGACTCAATCTGTTTTCCTCTTGGCATGGTCTCTCTAGAGGAGAGACAATGTGGGAATTGGACATGCTTTATGAGGAAGTGATATAAAAGCTGGAGAGGAAACTAGACTTTTTTTTTCAAATATATATTTTCTATTTATATAGAAGTAAGCAGCAAAAACAAGCAAGAGTATAACATGATGCATGTAAATGTTAGTATACATTCTTTAGAATACACAGGAAATTGTATTTATAAGAAAAGAGAACCTGTACGAAGCTGTTGCATTTCTTTTGGCTACATTTTCCGGCACTAGAGGGGATTCAATCTTTCACTTGTGACCTCTCCTTCTTCGTTCGGTTTCTAGAGAGTACCTCTGGAAGAGGACTGGACAAAGGAGCCAATCTGAACTATTTTGGAGGAAACTTGATTTTTGAATTCTGCTGTACACACATCAACGTTTGATATTAGTATAAACTTCCAGTTTCCTTGATGTGTTCTGTGCAAATGATTTCCTGCAACATGCAAGGGTCTGAGCCAGCTCCTTGTAGCCCTGGTAGCTCAGCCAAATACATTCTCACTGATCTGACTTCTTAGATTTTACCAGTATTTAATCTTGGATTATAGTTTTGACTAAGAGTTGGGATTTAAGTTATATTTATATGGGTGGGCTTTTACTTTTCAAGTGAGGTGACAAGATTTGAGATACAGTGAAGTTTTAAGGACAGATCTAAGCAAATCACACCGAAGTTTGATACTGAGTGCAGCATAGGTCACCTGAGACCAGAAAGGACTGACTGTGTGTGGGAAGATAATAGTATCCTCCACACAGTGAAGCCATGACTTACATATCCAGCTGCCTCCTCAGCACCTACTCATGGATGCCTAGGAGTCATCTCAACACTGACAGGTTCAAACATGAAATTTGGTTCCCCATCCCCCATACTGGTAAAGGCCACTCCATCCAACTCAGCATCACTCTTGACTCTTTCTTTGTCCCTTCCCATCTAGTCTGTCAGGATATTTTGTGGTCCTTCTTTTAAAATATATCCTAAATCCAACCCTTTCTCAACTATCCCTACCACTATTTCTTTCCTGGATTATCTCAATAGCTTCCAGACTGTTCTGCCTGTTTCTACCTTGCTCATGGTTTTCTCCATGTCACTTAGATAAAGCCAATGCATTAACAATGCATTTTTAACAATGGCTTCCAGGTTTTACCTCGTCTGTGCCCTTCTCTCCCCCTAAGCCTTTTCTACCTCATCACCGATCCCTTGCCCTGGCACTCACTTTGTTCCAGCCATGCTGACTTCCTTGATCTTTCTAGAATATACCAGACATGACCTATATACCTCAGGGCCTTGTATTTGCTGTTCCCTCTATTTAGAACACTCTTCTGTCATTCTCCATGTGGATTAAATGTCACTCAAAAGTCACTTTATTGGTGAGGCTTCCCTGACCACCTGAAATCTAGCAAATCCTTTCCTCAGCACCCTATCCTCTGGAGCCCTTACTTCCATCCACCGTGCCAGTGGGTGCTTCCTAGCTCTCTCTACTTGTTTTATTTTCCTCTGTAACACTTATTCCCATCTGATATTCTTACGTTTGTATTTTTTTTTTTACCATCTTAACCATTTTCAAGCATACAGTTCAGTAGTGCTAAATATATTCACATTGTTGCACAACAGACACAGATAAACAGAAAGTTTCTTTAGAACTCTTTCATCTTGCAAAACTAAAAATATCCTCATTAAACATTAACTTCCCCTCCCCCCCAGCCCTTGGCAACCACATTTCTACTTGCCTTTTTTTTTTTTTTTTATGATTTTGACTACTTTAGATACTTTGTATGAATGAAATTATACAGCATTGTCCTTTGTTATTGGATTATTATGCTTGGCATAATATCTTTGAGGTGCATGTGTATTGTTACATATGATAGGACTTCCTTCTTTTTCTTTTAAGGCTACATAATCTCCTGTTCTATGTACACACACACACACACACACACACACACACACACACGTTTTATTCATTCATCTGTCAATTGGCATTTGGATTATTTCTACTTCTTGGCTGATGTGAATAATGCCCCAATGTACATGAATGTGTAAATATCTCTTTAGGATCCGTCTTTGAATTCTTTTAGATATGTACCCAGAACTGGGATTGGACTTTTAAAATATCTATTATGTTTCTCCTAATAGAATGTGAGCCCCAACAAGGTAGGAATACTCTTTTATTAACCATTATATCCCCAGTACCCGGCACAGATAGGCACTGAACACATACCTGTTGAAAATCAAATTAATATTATTATTTTAATTTATGTGCTGCCTGCCTCTACTAGAATGCAAGCTCTCTAAGAAGAGGATCACTGTTTTGTTTTTTTTTTTCACCACAGTGTGACCCCAGTGCTTAGAACAGCTCTTGGCTTGTGGTAGGTTCTCAACAAATATTTTTTAAATGAATTAATGAAGGTCTTTAAATGGAAAGATGCTTGAGGAATAAATACCAATTGCCAAGAAAAATATCAAAAAATAGTCATCCTCACTAGTAATCAAAATACAAATTTCAACAGCATCATGTTGATCTATCAAATTAGCACTTTTTCAAGCATGTATTTTAAACTTCAAACTTAAAAGTTTCAAGAACAGTACAGTGAGCACTCATACCTTTCAGCTGGATTTGCCTGTGTTAGAAGTATGACAAATTTGCCTTTTTTCTTTCTCTTTCTATGTGTGTGTTGTAAATAAACACAAACAAACAAACAAACAAACAAACAAACAAACAATTTTACCATACCACTTGACTTTGTTGCAGACATCATGATACTTTACCCTTAAACACTTTGGTCCATATCTTATAAGAAGGAAATTCTATATAATCCTTATTCAAACCCACACTCAGATAATTTATCATTAATATGATGCTGTTATGTAACATATGGCCCATATTCAAACTTCACTAGTTGTACCAACTATGTTCTTTTTTTTTTTTGTTTATTTACTTATTTTGAGAGAGAGAGAGAGAGAGAGCCAGCATGGGAGGGGCAGAGAGAGGGAGGGAGAGAGAGAGAGAATCCCAAGCAGGCACTACACCATCAATGCAGAGCTCAATGTCGGGCTTAAACCCATGAACCGTGAGATCATGACCTGAGACAAAGTCAAGAGCTGGATGTTTAACTGACTGAGCCACCCAGGCACCCCCATCCCAACCACGCCCTTTATCAGTATCTCTCTTAACTGAAGATGTAATCAAGGATTATGGATTGCTTATACTTGCCATGCCTCTCCAGTCTCCTTTTATCTAAAGCAGTCTCCCACCCCTTTTTTATCTCTTTCATGACACTGACATTTTTGAAAGTCCAGGTGAGTTGCTTTGTATGATGTCTCTCTATTAGGATTTGTCTGAATGCTTCTTTATTGTTATATTCAGGTTGATCATTGTCTTAGTCTGTTCAGGCTACTATAACAAAAGTGCCATAGACTGGGTAGCTTATGAACGGCAACATTTTTCTTCTAGTTTCTCATAGATCTGGAGGCTCTAAGTCCAAGATTAAGGTGCTGGCAGATTCAAATCTAGTGAGGACCTGCTTCCTGGTTCATATAGAGCTGTCCTCTCATTGTGTCCTCACATGGCAGAAGGAACAAAGTAGCTCTCTGGGGCCTCTTTTAGAAGGGGCCTAATCTCATTTATCAGGGCTCTGTCCTCATGACCTACTCATGTCCCAAAGGCCCTACCTCCAAGGATCATCACATTGTGTTTAGGATTTCAACATATGAATTCTAGGGGTCACATTCAGTCAATTGCAATGCTTTTTGCAGAAATATTATCTATTTGGTATTGCATCCTGAGTGCATGCTATGAAGGGTACATAATGTCAGTCTGTCCCAAAGTAAATAGCAACTAACTCCAGGCTTAGCAAGAGTGCAGTTAATAGGGATTCATATACTGCTGTGCATTAATCTCACTGATGATGTCAGTTCTTAAAAAAACTTGCATGCATTTTAGGTAGCATATTAACAAGTAGATCTTTTCTTTTGGAAGAAGTAAGGTCAATTGTTTCCTGTCTCCTCTGGTGGCAGAAAATGGAAAAATTTACCAGGCAGACACTGCAAATGTTAGCTAAGAGAATTATAAATCTGAGATTCTGAGCACTGCAACAGTTCCTGTCATTATTGTTCTTGGACAACTTATTTAGTTATTGGTCACCTTTCTGATTTTCAAAAGGAGGGAAAATCATGCTTGCTGCTTACCTAATCCCTCTCACAAAGGTTCTGGGGGTCTGGGCCAAGAAAAGGTATTAAAGGGGGTACCAATTTTGTAATTGAAATGAAAGACATACAGAGAAGCAACACTCTAGTATTATACAGACTGTTTCCATAATTAGTATTCCTTGGAAACTGCAATTTCAATATATTGTACATTTACTAAAAAAGTAAGCAACAGATGAGACTGGAGCAAGCATATCCTCAAGAGAAAATAAAACACTTATCTCCAAAATCTCTCCTACAATTAAAAATTTACCATCTTAAATATAATCCTGTAATTAAGATGAAGCCCCCTTTTTTTTATTAAGAAAAATTAATGGGTCTTTAGTACAAGAGTAGTTTATAAGATGAATGGGCCAAGGTCTATCAGAGGAGAGAATCTCATAGTCCCAAGTGTCAAAGCTTTGTCGGGGGGTTGAGGAGGTACATTGCAATTATTACAGAGGAATCTGTAGAAAACAGACACCATGTAGTTGAACAAAATTAACCATGTTTTAGCCAGTTATCTTCTGAGGTAAGGTCTATACATTTTTTTAAAAAGGCACCTAACTCACTCAACTATTCATTGCCTTAACTAGAATTTGATTCTTGATGGAGGAAACTGCTTTCTATGCAACAATTTATTTTTCCAGATCTCATGTTCCAAAGGGTCATGAGTAAGGCTGACACTCTTCTGGCTGTCCACTGCTTCCAGTCTTTGGCAATTCTACATTTGTGAAGCTTAGGCATCTAAAAAGCCTTCATAGTCCCCTTTCTGTCAATGATCTGACCTCCTTACCTCTTCCTCTTATTTATTCAACATCTTGGGACCTACCTAGGGACCTTGGGATCCCTAATACTCAAACAGTATTTAGACCATTGTACGACCAGCTTCATGGATGTTCAGCCTGTGTTGTTATATAGAGCTCCACACTTAGAAGGGCCCAACACTTGGTTAAATGATCTGCTACTGCTACCTTAAAGCTCTTAAGTTTTGAACAAGTTTCATTTTGTCCTGGACCTTGCAAACTTTATAGGCAGGACTGACTTCTGTTACAACCTAGGTTTCCCAGGAAGCAGATTCGGAGATGCAGATTAGCAGAGAGGTTTATGGGGATTGCTGTTGGTGTCACCACTGGGCAGGGGAAGAAGCTTGGTTCTGATGCAGTCTCGATGAAGACCTCTTCAACCCCACAGGCAACTCTGATACTAGAGTGGCTTTTAGGGTCGTCCTAACTTGAGGCAAGGGAGCCAGGCTTCTATTTAACTGTTAACTGTCACCAGATGTGAGATTCCCCAAGAGGGCAGCACAGCCTTGGGAGGCTGACTCTCTCCAGCCAAGGAAATTCCAAAGACAGTCTACAGCTGAGAGCTATCTATCAGCAGCTAGGGGAATCTAGGTGGCACACTATAGCATCTCTTACAACTACCTATCCAACCATTTAGCCCTTAGTTCCTCAAACATTATTCTTTTAATAGCTTCAAAACATTCTGGGGTACTTTTTTACTGAGCGGACTTGCTTCATTTTAGAAATCTTTCTGTCCTCACTCTCACTGCTGTGGCTGAGTTAATATATGTTTGTAACACAATTTTCTCTTTCTTGGGACAAAGTTACCTTTCCCTTGTATTTAGGTTGAAATTGAGTCCTTGTCAACGGAAATATGAATGGACATAATATGCCACCTCCATCTGAGACAGTTAAAGGTCGGGTGGGTTCTGCACACACACTCTCTCTCTTTTCTTCTGTTGGTTGGATATAAAGATCCACAGGATGGCAAAGATACAAGATAGAAGCATTTCCAGCCCCTAAGTCACTTTTGGAAGAAGCTTTTAAAGGACTGTTGTTTCTATCACACTGGACTGTGATAACAGTGACTGAAACACTGCTCTTCCACTTAAACAAAACAAAACAAACAAAAAACATCAACAAAAGTCCAGGCTTTTAATTTCTGCTTTTATCCCCACCAGGCTATGAGCCCCTCTTATCCATTTTCATTCCCAAGCCAGTTTGCAACTTACAGCTGAGTCATTAGAAACACGCTCTTTTCTACACCTTTATTTGCTTTGTGTACTCTTCTGCTGTGCCTTCTCAGCAAAACCTCAACTTTGGAGAAATTCAGCAATCCATTTTTTCTACTCTCATAGCAGAATGGCTAGGCACTGCTGGACAACACACCGTTTGTCTGAGTAATACCACCAAAGAGTCATAATTTCCATTCTCAACTAGGCCTTTAGCATCTCCTAGAAGTCCTGGATCCAACTCTACTTGGTCGCTTCAAAAACCTTTCCCAAATTCACCAGTTTCCATATACCCTCTACTCAGTCCTTATGTCAAATAGCAGACACCTTATTTCTTTAAATGAAATAAATCTCTAGACAGATCTCCCTTTAACTTCCTTTAACTATAAAATTTTGGATAGTACTCAAGAGAGACATGAGATAGAAGGGATGATTTTCCCCCCCATTTTTCCCCTTTGTTTTTCTAAGCTAAATTGCAAATTAAGCCTGCCTTTGAGTCCCCACTTAGCAGGTTGTGAGACATTCAATTTCCAGCTTATCCTGAAGTCTACAAGGATCCTGAGGGCTTGTGTGGGGTCTGGTACATGGGGAAAAGGCCTCTGGGCCCCATCTCTTATGGGAATCATGGTGATATTTCAGAGTCCAAACCGGTGGGCCCACCTAAAGAATGAGTGCCTATTTTCCACTTGTTCTCTCAGAGGTGAGGCATTTCTGTGCCTGGTGTCCAGCATTTGTATATGACCATATCTAATTTCCCTCTGAGTTTTGGCCATCCCCTGAGATGCTTTCAGAGACTGGGGACCCTTGTCACAGTGTCTCTCAAAACATATCAAGACCTTCATTCATTTTTAATTGAAGAGAATTCTATGTCTTTGATTCTCTGACTACTTCAATATCTCTTCTTAAAGTTACTCAGCTCTCACTCCATTCCCCAATAGGATGATCTAGCATAATCACTTCAATGTCTTTCAGTTTTCAAACAAAAAAACCTGGGGGCATTCTGTCTTCAAGAAATTTGTGCTTGACAACCTAGAAGAAATGGATAAATTTTTAGAAACATACATTCTGCCAAGACTGAATGATGAAGAAAGAGAAAATGTGAACAGATTAATTACTGGTGAGAAGATTCAATCAGTAATCAAACACCTCTTAACAAACAAAAGTTTAGGACCAGATGCCTTCACTGGTGAATGTTATCACACATTTAAAGAAAAATTAATACTAATCTTTCTCAAACTTTTCTAAAAAATAGAAGAAGGAAGAACACTTCCAAATTTATTTTATGAAGCCAGCATTTTATCCTGATATGAAAACCAGACATGGACACCACAAGAAAAAAAAATTATAGGCCAATATCCCTGATGAACATACATGTAAGATCCTCCACAATTTTAGCAAAGCTAATTCAACAATGGATTAAAAGGACCATACACCATAATCAAGTGGGATTTATTCCAGGGATGCAAGAATTGTTCAACATTACAAATTAAACTCTGTAATACACCACATTAACAAAATGAAGAACAAAAATCACATGATCATCTCAATAGATGCAGAAGAAGCACTTGACAAAATTCAACAAACACCTGTGATAAAAATTCTCAACAAAACAGGTATAGAGGGGAATGTACCTCAACATAATAAAGATTATATATGACCCACAGCTAACTGTATACTTAATGATGAAGAGCTGAAAGCTTTTTCTTTAATATCAAGAACAAAACAAGGATGTCTACTCTTGCCACTTTTGTTTAACAAAGTATTGGAAGTCTTAGCCTGAACAATTAGGGAAAAAAAAAAAGAAATAAAAGATATCTAAATCATAAAGGAAGAAATAAAACTTTCATTATTTGCAGATGACATTACATATAGAAAATCCTAACAACTCCACCAAAAAAGTGTTAGAATAAATGAATTCAGTAAGTATGCAGGATACAAAATCAATATACAAAAATCTGTTGTGTTTTTATACACTAATAATGAACTATCAGAAAGAAAAAATAAGAAAACAATCCCATTTAGGACTGCATCAAAAATAATAAAATACCAAGGGATAACTTAAATCAAGGAAGGTGAAACACCTATACCCTGAAAACTATGACACTGATGAAAAGAACTGAGATGACACAAATAAAGGAAAAGGTGTACCATACTCATGGATTGGCATAATTAACATTGTTAAAATGTCCATACTGCTCAAAGCAATCTATGGACTCAATGCAACTCCTACCAAAATACCAGTAGTATTTTTCACAGAACAAGAGCAAAGAGCCCTAAAATTTCTATGGAACCACAAAATATTCCAGATAGCGAAAGCTACCTTGAGAAAGGACAAAGCATTGCTATCATGCTCCTTAATTTCAAACTATATTACAAAGCTCTAGTAATCAAAACAGCATGGTATTGGCACAAAGACAGACACATAGATAAATAGAACAGAATAGAGAACACAGAAATAAATTCAAATTTATATGGTCAATTGACATATGATAAAAGAGACAAGAATATACACTGGGGAAAAGAGTCTGCTTAATATGGTGGTGGGAAAAACTGGACAGCCACATGCAAAAGAATGAAACTGGACTACTTTATCACACCATACACAGAAATAAACTCAAAATAGACTAAACACTGAAATGTAAGGCCTGAAGCCATAAAACTTCTAGAAGAAAACATAGGTGGTAATCTCCTTGATATTGGTATTGATGATGACATTTTGAACTTGACTCTGAAAGAAAGGCAACAGAAGTAACAATAAACAAGTGGGACTACATTAAACAAAAATCCTCTGCACAGCAAAAAGAACCATCAACAAAAAGGAAAGGTAATGGACATCCAGGGAATATGGCAGAGCAGCAGGATCCTAAGCTCACCTTGTCCCATGGATACAATTAAATAACACAGACATTAGTGTAAATAAAACAGAAAAGTGCCCAAAGATTGGCAGCATAGATTCTCCACAGCTAAATATAGAGAAGAGCCCACACCAAGGAAGTTTGAAAGGACAGAGACATGCTCAGGAGGTAAACACACCCTTGAGACTGTCTGAAGGAGGGAGGGATGCTGTAGGCATGGAGAGAAAAGAGAAATAGGCATTCACCCCAGGCACCCCAGGCAGGTGGACCAGCACTGGGAAGACAAATCCTTATAACATTTGCCTTTGAAAGCCAGAGGAGATGAATTTCATGAGTTCTTACAATCATCAGGGCTTAACACCTGAAGCTTTAAAAATTAATGGGCTTGACTCTGGGATATACAGAGGGTGAGAGGAAACTGAGTCCCTATGCTTAAAGAGATAGCACAACAGGCAGCTGTGCAGAGATACAACATAAAAGCAGCAGTTTGAAAAATGCCTGGGGTATATGAGGAAGGGGATTTATTTACTAATATCAGAGCATGTGCTGGATGGGCAGGAATCTTTGGGAGAATTCCCTAAGAATAAAAGAGCTGGCAGGCACTGTTTCTCTCCCTAACCACCAGCCTAGATACAGGGACACCTGTGGGAACAATCTTAGCACAGCACCAACACTCTCCACCTAGCTTGCTCACAGCCTGTCCCACTCCCACATGCTTCTGCAGATCTGCCCCCTCCGACCCGGTGGCCTGGGGAGAAGTTTTCCCACATAACTGCAGTTCCTCTCTCATTATGGCACTGCAGGCCCCATCCCCACACTCTCTTGTTGACTCACCCCCTCCAGCCCTGTGGTGGATGTCTTCTAAAGTGGGTCCAGTTACCCTCACACAGCAGACCTATGCACACCTTGCTAACACCACATTCCCAGCCCTGTGTTCTCCTGTAGACTTGCTTCTTCCAATTCCAATATGCCCTCAACCAGACCCCATACAAAGAGCTGCCAAAAGCCTAGGAGTGTGCAAGCAACCCTAACAGGCCAGGAGGACTCTAAAGTAACTCCTTCCCTGGAGAGAGAGAAGATATCATACACCTCAGTCTGAATGAAGTCTCAGCAATAGGCTGAGGGAAAAATCTGGTCTGACTGCAGTCCCCACCCACCAATGAAAGTCTCTCAGGGGATGACATAGGGAGAGTGCCCTGGAGTTCCATGCTTCTGCACCTCTGACAAATGTTTAGTTTGACTCATCTCAAGCCCAAGATGGCCACCGACCAGCCCACTAATAACACAGGGACCTAATCTTACCCACATAAAGCAAAGAAAGCCTTTGCAGGTGACTGAAGGAGAAAGCAGCCTAGCCACAACAGTAGGGTGTATGCAACACACACAGGAGACACCATTAAAGCACTAGGCTGTAATCAAAGGGGACATTGCACTGTAGGACACTACAGGAACTCTTCTTCATAAGGCCACGACTTTTAAGAGCAGGAGATGTAGCTGACTTTCCTAACACATAGAAACAGACACAGAGAGTTAAAATGAGGAGACATAGGAATATGTCTTGAATGAAAGGACATGACAAAAATCATAGCAAGAGAGCTAAACAAAATAGAGATAAGAAATATGCCTAATAGAAAATTGAAAGCAATGGTTATAAAGATATTCATTGGAATTGAGAAAAGAGTGGAGGACATCAGTGAGACCCTCAATAAAGAGATACAAAACATAAAAAAGAAGTAATCAGACATGGACACAATAAATGAAATTAAAAATACATTAGGTTGAAAAAATAGTAGACTAGAGGAAGCAGAAGAATGAATCAGTCATCTGGAAGATAGAATAACGGAAAGTAATCAAGTTGAAAAGAGAGAGAGGAAAAACCAATACAAAATAAAAATAGACTTTGAGAACTCAGCGACACCATCAAGTATAATAACAGTCACATTATAGAGACCCCAGAAGGAGAAGAGAGAAAAAATGGAAAAGAAAGTTTATTTGAAAAAATAATAGCTGAAAACTTCTTGAACCTGGGGAAGGAAATAGAAATCCAGATCCAGGAAGAACAGTGTCCCCAACAGAATCAACCCAAAGAGGTCCACACCAAGACACATAATAATTAAAATGGCAAAAAGTAATCATAAAGAGAGAATTTTAAAAGCAGAAAGAGAAAGAAAACAGTCACATACAAGGAAAACCCTATCTGGCTATCAACTGATTTTTCAGCAGACTTTGCAGGCCAGAAAGGAATGGCATGACATAGGCAGCATGCTGAAAGAAAAAAAATTGCAACCAAGACTATTCTATCCAGCAAGGCTATTATTCAGAGCATAAGGAGAGATACAGTTTATTAGAGAAACACAGATTAAAAGAATTCATCACCACTAAACCAGTCCTACAGGAAATGTTAAAGGGGACTCTGAGTGGAAAAGAAAGACCATAAGTAGGAGTAAGGAAAGTAGGAAGCACAAAAGCAGCAAAACTAAGTATATCTATGAAACTCAGTCAAGGAGGGGTGCCTGGGTGGCTCGGTCAGTTAAGCGTCCAACTCTTGATTTCAGCACAGATCATGATCTCATGGTTTTGGGATCAAGCCCCATGTTGTGCTCTGCGTGACAACGTGGAGCCTGCTTGAGATTCTCTCTCCCTCCTTCTCTGTCCCTCCCCCACTTATTCTTCCTCTTTCTCTCCCTCAAATAAATACACTTTAAAAAAATCAGTCAAGGGATCACAAAACAAAAGGATGTAAAGTATGACATCATATATCTAAAACATGGAGGAGAGAAAAGTAAAGAATGGGTTCAAACTTAAGTGACCATCAACTTAATATAGACTGATGTATACATAAAATGTTATATATAAACTGAATGGTAACCACAAATCAAACCAATAAGTATAATACCTATCAATAATTACTTTGAATGTAGTGGACTAAATGCCTCAATTAGAAGACCTAGGGTGACAGAATGGATAAAAAAGCAAGACTCATCTATATGTTGCCTACAAGACACCATATCAGACCTAAAGACACATGCAGATTGAGAGTGAAGGGATTAGAAAAGCATTTATCAGAGGAGGAACCAAGATGGCAGAACAGCATGGAAGCTTTTTGTGTGTCTCATGTCCATGAAATACAGCCAGACCAACACTAAACCATCCTACACACCTAGAAAACTGGAGGATTAACACAACAATCTGCACAATCTGAACCACAGAATTCAACAGGTATGCGGCACGGAGAGCTGAACTTGGGGAGCAAGAAGCCACGAAAGGTAGGGAACCGCTTTTGAGGGAGGAGAGAGGACAGAGACTGGGGAGGTGGGGAGAATATGGGGAAATCACCCCTCCCCAAAAGCAGCTGGAGAGAAAGTGGAAAATTGGAAACAGCTGCAGGGACTAAACTAAAAGGGGAGAAAGGAGAAAGGAGAGGGTTTAAATTCCATTAAGACTGCAAACAAGGGGAGTGCAAAGGCTGCAACTCCGCAGCTTGATACCTGGTGGTGCTCTGGTGGGAAGGGCGAATCCCCAGGAACAGAGTGGGGTCTGGGAGGTTCTCGGGCCACAAGGGGAAAAGTGGTTCCACTGCTGGAAGGACATTTGGTAGAGATTGTTGAAGCCACCTGGTCCCAGCGGACCCCAGAAGGCAGCCACATTCTCTGGTGCTGGGGCAAGGTCGTTAAGGGTGAAGCCTGGTGCCAGATGTGTGTTGTGATTTTCCATAATCCCCGAGACACTGCTGCTACACTGTCTCACGAACTTTTTTGGGACAGGCTGGCACCTGGCTGCAGTCTCGGGGTACCGGCAACAATAGGGTCCAGTGGGATACCTGGATACAGCCGAAATTTGGCCATTGCTCATTCAGCCATTGCTCAGTGAGACCCTCCCGCAGAGGGGCAGATCAGGTCAAAGCCACAGACCTTTGAAGTAAGGGGATAGGGAAAACAGCCGCATCTGAGACAAAACTTGGGAGAGAGGTACTGCCTGGGGCCTGGTCACGGAGAATGAAGAAGTGGGAGTGGATGAGAGCTGAAGACGGAGAATAGGTGCATGATTGCTGATCCGCGAGAACAGACTGGGTGGCTGGGTGGTGCCATTTTCACCGCTCCCGCGCATGCGCATAGGCACCTATAAACCCTGCAACAATCCACCCCAGTAGGCTAGCAGCGTCATCTAGTGGAGAGCAGAGCTGTTACACTGGCCCCAACTGGGCCAACATTGCTCTTCAGGAACACAAGTCTCACTGCTGGCTTGGTTTATAGACTATAGAGAGCTACATAGACTGACTTCTAGGGGAAAACGAAGCAATTTCAGTCCTACTTCAATCTGTTGGTAGGTTCATCTGTTCAATTTTCTTTCTTTTTTTTTCTTTTTCCTTTTTCTCTTTTACAATTATTTTCTTCTTCTTGAATACAGAAAGAACTCATTTTTATTTTCAATTTTTATTAAAAATACCTTTCTTTAATTTTTATTACTATATTTTTTACTTTTCTGTAAATTTTTTCAAATTCTACTTTACTTCCATCATTTTATTTTAGTCTACTTCAGTGTACTCACCTTTTCAAATTTTCAAACAATTTCTTTTCCTTTATTTTTCTTTTTTCCTCTTTTTCGTTTCTTTTCTTTTTCTTGAATGCAGAAGGAGAAAAATGTCATTTCTACTTTCAATTTCTATTAAAAATATTTTTTATTTAATTTTTATTACTATATTTTTTGCTGTTATGTAATTTTTTTCAAATTCTGTTCTACTTCCATCATTTTATTTTAGTCTACTATAGTGTATTCACTTTTTCAAATTTTCAAATGATTTTTTTCTTTTTTCTTTTTTCTCTTTTTAGTTTTTTCCCTTTATTCTTAAATACAGAAAATGAAAAAATTCATTTATTTTTAATTTCTATTAAAATATTTTTCTTTAATTTTTTCTACTATATTCTTTACTTTTATGTATATTTTTTCAAATTCTATTTTACCCCGTCATCTTATTTTAGTCTACTTCAGTGTATTCGTTTTTTCAAATTATTTCCTTTTTTTTTCTCTCCCCCTGCCTTTTTTTTCTCGAATCTGTCAAACCACTTTCAACACCCAGACCAAAACACACCTAGGATCTAGCATCATCTATTTGATTTTTTATGTGTGTGTGTGTTTAATTTTTAATAATAATATGTTTCTTAATTTTAATTTTTTTTAAATTTCAATTTTTCTACCTCATTAATTCCTTTTCTCCCTTCAAAATGACAAAACAAAGGAATTCACCCCAAAAGGAAGAGCATGAAGAAACGACAGCCAGAGACTTAACCAGCACAGATACAAGCAAGATGTCTGAACCAGAATTTAGAATCACGATAATAGGAATACTAGCTGGAGTCGAAAACAGATTAGAATCCCTTTCTGCAGAAATAAAAGAAGTAAAAAATAACCAGAATGAAATTAAAAATGCTATAACTGAGCTGCAATCATGGATGGATGCAGTGGCAACAAGGATGGACGAGGCAGAACAGAGAATCAGCGATATAGAGGACAAACTTATAGAGAATAACAAAGCAAAAGAGCACGATTTAAGAATTAGAGAAATCAGTGACTCATTAAAAAGGAACAACATCAGAATCAGAGGGGTCCCAGAAGAGGAAGAGAGAGAAAAACAGGTAGAAGGGTTATGTGAGCAAATCATAGCAGAAAATTTTCCTAACCTGGGGAAAGACACAGACATCAAAATCCAGGAAGCACAGAGGACCCCCATTAGATTCAACAAAAACCTACCATCAACAAGGCATATCATAGTCAAATTCACAAAATAATCAGGCAAGGAGAGAATCATGAAAGTAGCAAGGGAAAAAAAGTCCCTAACTTACAAGGGAAGACAGATCAGGTTTGCAGCAGACCTATCCACAGATACTTGGCAGGCCAGAAGGGAGTGGCAGGAAATATTCAGTGTGCTGAATCAGAAAAATATGCAACCAAGAATTCTTTATCCAGCAAGGCTGTCATTCAAAATAGAAGGACAGATAAAAAGTTTCCCAGAGAAACAAAAATTAAAGGAGTTTGTGACCACTACACCAGTCCTGCAAGAAATATTAAGGGGAACTTTCTGAGGGCAGAAATGATTTTATATATATATATATATATATATATATATATATATATATATATATATATAAAATATATATATACCAAAAGCAACAAAAGATTAGAAACGACCAGAGAACATCACCAGAAACTCCAACTCTACAAGCATCATAATGGCAAAAATTCATATCTTTCAGTACTCACTCTAAACGTCAATGGACTCAATGCTCCAATCAAAAGACATAGGGTAACAGAATGGATAAAATAACAAGTCCATCTATATACTGCTTACAAGAGACCCACTTTAGACCTAAAGACACCTTCAGATTGAAAGTAAGGGGATGGAGAACCATCTATCATGCTAATGGTCAACAAAAGAAAGCCAGAGTATCCATACTTATATCAGACAATCTAGACTTTAAAATAAAGACTGTATCAAGGGATGCAGAAAGGCATTATATCATAATCAAGGGGTCTATGGACCAAGAAGACCTAACGATTGTAAACATTTATGTGCCAAATGTGGAGCACCCAAATATATAAATCAATTAATCACAAACATAAAGAAACTCATTGATAGTAATACCTTAATAGTAGGAGACCTCAACACCCCACTCACAACAATGGACAGATCATCTAATCAAAAAATCAACAAGGAAACAATGGCTTTGAATGACACATTGGACCAGATGGACTTAACAGATACATTCAGAACATCTCATCCTAAAGCAGAATATACATTCTTCTCCAGTGCACATGGAATGTTCTCCAGAATAGACCATATACTGGGACACAAATCAGCCCTAGGTAAGTACAAAAAGATCGAGATCATACCATGCATATTTTGAGACCAAAACACTGTGAAACTCTACATCAACCACAAGAAAAAAATTTGGAAATGTAACAAATACTTGGGGACTCAATAACATCCTACTAAGGAATGAATGGGCTAACCAAGTAGTTAAAGATGAAATCAAAAAGTATATGGAAGTCAATCAAAATGATAGGACCACAACCCAAAACCTCTGGGATGCAGCAAAGGCGGCCATAAGAGGAAAGTATATAGCAATCCAGGCCTTCCTAAAGAAGGAAAAAAGATCTTAGATACACGACCTAACCTTACACCTTAAGGAGCTGGAAAAAGAACAGCAAATAAAACCCAAAACCAGCAGAAGACAGAAAATAATAAAGATTAGAACAGAAATTAATGCTATCGAAACCAAAAAAAAAAAAAACAACAAAAAACAAAAAACACTAGAACAGATCAATGAAACCAGAAGCCGATTCTTTGAAAGAATGAACAAAATTGATAAACCACTAGCCAGTTTGATCAAGAAGAAAAAGGAAAGGACACAAATAAATAAAATCAAGAATAAAAGAGGAGAGATCACAACCAACACAACAGAAATAAAAACAATAATAAGAGAATATTATGAGCAATTATATGCCAATAAAATGGGCAATCTGGAAGAAATGGACAAATTTCTAGAAACATATACACTACCAAAACCAAAACAGGAAGTTTAGAAAATTTGAACAGACCCATAACCAGTAAGGAAATAGAATTGGTAATCAAAAATCTGCCAAAAAACAAGAGTCCAGGGTCACATGGCTTTCCAGGGGAATTCTACCAAACATTTAAGGAAGAGTTAACACCTATTCTCTTGAAACTGTACCAAAAAATAGAAATGGAAGGAAAACTTACAAATTTTTTCTATGAAGCCAAAATTACCTTGATTCCAAAACCAGACAGAGACCCCAGTAAAAAGGAGAACTATAGACCAATTTCCCTGATGAACATGGATGCAAAAATCTTCAACAAGATATTAGCCAACCGGATCTAACAATACGTTAAAAAAATTATTCACCACGACCAAGTGGGATTTATACCTGGGATGCAGGGCTGGTGCAATATCTGCAAAACATTTAAAGTGATTCATCACATCAATAAAAGAAAGGATAAGAACCATATGATCCTCTCAATAGATGGAGAGAAAGCATTTGACAAGATACAGCAACGTTTCTTGATAAAAACATCAAGAAAGTAGGGATAGAAGGAGCATAACTCGAGATCATAAAAGGCATATATGAACTACCCGACGCTAATATCATCCTCAATGGGGAACAACTGAGAGCTTTCCCCCTAAGGTCAGGAACAATACAGGGATGTCCACTCTCGCCACTGTTATTCAACACAGTATTGGAAGTCTTAGCCTCTGCAATCAGACAACACAAAGAAATAAAAGGCATCCAAATTGGCCAGGAATAGGTCAAACTTTTACTCTTCGCAGATGACATGATACTCTATATGGAAAACCAAAAAGATTCCATCAAAAAACTGCTAGAACTGATCCATGAATTCAGCAAAGTTGCAGGATATAAAATCAATGCACAGAAATCGGTTGCATTCCTATATACCAACAATGAAGCGACAGAAAGAGAAATCAAGGAATCGATCCCATTTACAGTTGCACCAAAAACCATAAAATACCTAGGAATAAATCTAACCAAAGAGGTGAAAAATCTATACACTGAAAACTATAGAAACCTTATGAAAGAAATTGAAGAAGACACAAAGAAATGGAGAAAGATTCCATGCTTCTGGATAGGAAGAACAAATATTGTTAAAATGTTGATACTACCCAAAGCAATCTACATACTCAATGCAATCCCTATCAAAGTAACACCAGCATTCTTCACAGAGCTAGAACAAATAATCCTAAAATTTGTATGGCATCAGAAATGACCCCGAATAGCCAAAGCAATCTTGAAAAAGAAAACCGAAGTAGGAGGCATCACGATCCCAGACTTCAAGCTATACTATAAAGCTGTAATCATCAAGACAGTATGGTACTGGCACAAGAACAGACACTCAGATCCATGGAACAGAATAGAGAACCCACAAATGAACCTACAAACGTATGGACAACTAGTCTTGACAAAGCAAGAAAGAATATCCAATGACATAAAGACAGTCTCTTCAGCAAGTGGTGCTGGGAAAACTGGACAGCAACATGCAGAAGAATGAACCTGGACCACTTTCTTACACCATACACAAAAATAAACTCAAAATGGATGAAAGACCTAAATGTAAGACAGGAAGCCATTAAAATCCTCAAGGAAAAAGCAGGCAAAAACCTCTTTGATCTTGCCTGCAGCAACTTCATACTCAACACGTCTCCAGAGGTGAGGGAAAGAAAACCAAAAATGAACTACTGGGAACTTAACAAAATAAAAAACTTCTGCACAGCAAAGGAACAATCAGCAAAACTAAAAGGCAACCGACAGAATGGGAGAAGATATTTGCAAATGACATATCAGATAAAGGGTTAGTATCCAAAATCAATAAAGAACTTATCAAACTCAACACCCAAAAAACAAATAATCCAGGGAAGAAATGGGGAAAAGACATGAATAGACACTTCTCCAAGGAAGACATCCAGATGGCCAACCGACATATGAAAAAATGCTCAACATCACTCCTCATCAGGGAAATACAAATCAAAACCACAATGAGATACCACCTTATACCTGTCAGAATGGCTAACATTAATAACCCAGGCAACAACAGATGTTGGCAAGGATGTGGAGAAAGAGGATCTCTTTTGCGTTGTTGGTGGCAATGCAAGCTGGTGCAGCCACTCTGGAAAACAGTATGGAGGTTCCTCAAAAAGCTAAAAATAGACCTACCCTACAACCCAGCAATTGCACTACTAGGCATTTATCCACAGGATACAGGTATGCTGTTTCGAAGGGACACAGGCATCCCCATGTTTATAGCAGCACTATCAACAATAGCCAAAGTATGGCAAGAGCCCAAATGTCCATCGATGGATGAATGGATAAAGAAGATGTGGTATATATATATATATATATATATATATATATATATATATACACATATATATATATGTGTGTGTGTGTATATATATATATATATATATACACACACACACACACACACACATATACACAATGGAGTATTACTCAGCAATCAAAAAGAATGAAATCCTGCCATTTGCAACTACATGGATGGAACTAGAGGGTATTATGCTAAGTGAAATTAGTCAGTGAGAGAAAGACAAAAATCATATGACTTCACTCATATGAAGATTTTAAGAGACAAAACAGATGAACATAAGGGAAGGGAAACAAAAATAATATAAAAACAGGGAGGAGGACAAAACAGAGGAGACTCCTAAATATGGAGAACAAACTGAGGGTTACTGGAGGGGTTGTGGGAGGGGGGGATGGGCTAAATGGGTAAAGGGCATTAATGAATCTCCTAAAATCATTGTTTCACTATATGCTAATTAATTTGGATGTAAATTTTAAAAAAGAAAAAAGAAAATTAAAAAAAAAGTATCATGCAAATGGAAGTGAAAAGAAAGCTGAAGTAGCAATACTTACATCTGACAAAATGGACATTAAAACAAAGACTGACACAAGAGACAAGAACACTACATAACCAGAGGGGAACAATCCAGAAATAAGATATAACAATTGTAAACATTTATGTACCCAAAATGGAAGTACCCAAACACAAAAAGCATCTATTTAACACACATAAAGGAAATAATTGATAATAATACAATAATATTAGGGGACTTTGATACCCACTTAAATCAATGGACAGATAACCCAAACATAACTGCAACAATGAAATAGAAATACCAACAGCATTTTTTTACAGA
The DNA here is from genome assembly GCF_046562875.1 of Panthera onca. NCBI lineage: Eukaryota > Metazoa > Chordata > Mammalia > Carnivora > Felidae > Panthera > Panthera onca. The sequence continues at coordinate 73,544,450 of NC_138342.1, forward strand.
ACTAGAATAGTACTAAAATTTGTATGTAACCATAAAAAACCCTGAATAGCCAAAGCAATCTTGAAAAAGAACAAAACTGGAGGTATCATAATTTCAGATTTCAAGATATGCTATAAAGCTGTAGTAATCAAAACAGTATGGTGTTGGCACAAAAAAGACACTTAGATCAACAGAATAGAGAGCCCAGAAATAAACCCACATTTATATGATCAATTAATTCATGACAAAGAGAAAAGAACATGCAAAGGGAAAAAGACAATCTCTTCAACAAACAAATGGAGGCTGTTTCCCTGGTGTTGGGAAAACTGGACAGCAACATACCAAATAGTGAAACTGAATCACTTTCTTACACCATACACAAAAATAAACTCAAATGGATTAAAGACCTAAATGTGAGACCTGAAACCATAAAATCCTAAAAGAGATCACAGGCAATAATTTTTCTGATATTGGTCATAGCAACATTTTTCTAGATATGTCTCTCAAGGCAAGGTAAACAAAAGCAAAAATAAACTATTGGGACTACATCAAAACACAAAGCTTCTGTACAGCAAAGGAAACAAAAAATTATTCTAATAGACAACCTACTGAGTGGGAGAAGATATTTATAAATGACATATATGATAAAGGATTAGTATCCAAAATATATAAAGAACTTATACAACTGAACACACAAAAAACAAATAATCCAATTAAAAAATGGGCAGAAGACATGAATAGACATTTCTCCAAAGAAGACATCCAAATGGTCAACAGACACATGAAAAGATGTTCAATATCACTCATCATCAGGGAAATTCAAATCAAAGCCACAATGAGATATCACCTCACACCTGTCAGAATGGCTAATATCAATAACACAAGAAACAACAGGTATTGGCGAGGATGTGGAGATTGTGTACTGTTGATATGAATGCATACTGGTACAGCCACTTTGGAAAATAGTATGAAAGTCCCTAAAAAATTTGAAAATAAAACAATATGATCCAGCAGTTCCACTTCTGGGTATGTATCTGAAGAAAACAAAACCACTAACTACTTCAAAAAGATACAGGTACTCCTGTTTTTTTTATAGAATTATTTATAATACCCATAACATAGAAGCTGTCCAAATGTCTGATTGTTACTAGAGGAGGTGGGTAGAGGATGGGTGAAATAGGTGAAGGGAATTAAAAGTACACTAATTTTGATGAGCACTGAGTAATGTAAAGAATTGTTGCATTGTAATATTATACACATGAAACTAAGATAATACTGTATATTAAATATACTGGAATTTAAAAATAATAAAAAAGAATGACTTGGCATTTGAGTTTTTTCCCTCCTGCCTTGCTTAGAATTCAATCGTCAGCTCAAGTAATAAATATAGAAATTGAAAAAAAAAAAGGCAACCTACTGAATGAAAGAAAATATTTGTAAATCATGTATCTGAGAAGGGGTTAATATGCAAAATATGTAAAGAATTCATACAACTGGGGGCACCTGGGTAGCTCAGTCAATGGAGCATACAACTCCTGACTTTGGCTCAGATCATGATGATGCCAGGGTCATGGGGTTGAGCCCTGCATCAGGCTTCACATTGACTATGGAACCTGCTCAAGATTATTTCTCTCTTTCCCTCTTTCCTTTGTCCCTCTCCCCTCTTGTGCACTCTCTCTCTCTCTCTCAAAACAAAAAACAAAAAACAAAAAAACCCCAAAACTCATACAATTCAATAGTAAAGGAATCAAATAATCCAAGTAACAAATGGGCAGAGTATACGAATAAACATTTTTCCAAAGAAGATATACAGATGGCTAATAGGCACATGAAAATGTGCTCAATGATACTAATCATCAGGACAATGTAAATCAAAACCACAATGACATAACTCCACACCTGTTAGAATGGCTATTGTTATAAGAAATAGTAGGTCTTGACAGGGATGTTGCATAGGGAACCATTGTGCACCATTGGGGAAGTGTTAATTGGTGAAGCCACTATTGAAAACAATATAGAGTTCCACAAAAAATTAAAAATAGAGCCACCATATGATCAGCAATTCCACTTCTGGATATTTATTTGAAGAAAAAAAAATCACCACTTCAAAAAGATACAGGAACTCCCATGTTCACTGCCACATTATTTACAGTAGCCCAGATATAGAAGCAACCAAAATATCCACTGGTGAATAAATGGGTAAAGAGAAAGTGCTACATATATATAATATAAAGCCATAAAAAAGAAAGAATCTTTCCATTTGCACAATATGGATAGACCTTGAGGGCATTATGTTAAGTGAAATAAATCAGAGAAAAAAAATACCGTATGTTCTCACTTGTATGTGGAATCAAACTGCCACCCACTCCCATACATACATACATACATACATACATAGAACTCATAGATAGAACAGACTGGTGTTGCTGGAGACAGGAGTAGTGTAAGGCAGAATGGCCAAGAGAATCAAAAGGTACAAATTTTTAGTTATAAAATCACGGGGATGTAACATACAACATGGTGTAGTTAATAATACTGTTGACTGTATTTGAAAGTTGCTACAAGAGTAGATCTTAAAAGTTCCTTCACGAGAAAAAATTTGTAACTCTGTGTGGTGATGGATATAAACCAGACTTATTGTGGTGATCACTTAACAAGGGCAAATACAAATATTGAATCATTTTGTTGTGTATCTGAAACTACTGTAATGTTATAGGTTAGTTTTATCTTAAAAAAAAAAAAACAAAACCCAGAGAGAATTAACGTGCTGTCTGGTTTGAGCTGCTTCACATTAGGGCTTCTTTATTATCACAATTTAGCCCATACTCTAATTCATGCCATTCATTTGTATGAATTATTTTTCAAATTATTGTAAAAGTTTTACTTATAAGTATTAGAAAAATACATTGTTCTCTACTCTTTGTTGCAAATTCATTTTGAGGCTATATATTTGTATTCCATTATGATTCTTTTATTTCAGGAAGAGAATATATTATATTTAAAAAGGAAAAATATATAAAAATGAGGCCACCTCTTTGGAAAGAAGAAAAATCTAGTAAGAACAAGGCACAAATTTATAACTTAGTTGTTTGTTTTGCCACTCTTAATTGCATGTACGTCCATCCTGCTTTCCTTTCTTCAGGGTTTAGGTAATTTATTAACCCTGACTTTTATCTTGTTTCTTTTTCTCTCTCAGAAAAGCTTGATTAGGAATGATTCTTCTTTGCTCATCCTAGAAACATGCCTAAATCTCAGCCTATCTAAAAATTGCCCTTCAGCTGCATGTCCCTTTTGAGCATTGTCCACTTCTCATATCAAAACATCCTCAAAGAGTCGGTCTTCACTTCCTTGCATTTGCATTCACTCCTTAATACCAGGTGTCTTCTGACCACAATTCACTGATGGTGCAGTTGCTAAGGTCACTTGTGACTTCCAGTTTCCAATGCCAGTGAAAATATTTTAATCCCTATTTGATTATACTACTTCACTGCAATGGAAATTGTGGATTAGCACTTTTTCTGGAAATTGCCTGTACTGTTTCTACTTATACCCATAATCTTTCTTTGACCCCTTTGCCAGCTTGTCTTCCTCTGGGGACCCTAACATGGTGGTGAGTCCCAGGAATTGGCCAAGAATCACGGCTTTTCTCATTGTACTCACTCTTCCTGGGTGATTTCATCCATCCTCATGTATATTTTTCGAAATAGGTAAAAGATGGTTTAAAATTTATATCTAAGGTCTTTTAAATTAAAATATCTAAACCTCTATGTGGCACAATCCTAGTGCCTTATGATGATATTTGTATATTACTTTAAAATACTATGTCATAGATACTCTGAAAGCCTAAACATACCGAATATTTTAGAGATCATCAGACTTTCATAAACAGAGCATATGAGTTTAATGAGCCCTATAAACTGTAAACTTTGGGATGGTGTTCTAAGTTTAATCTCTAAAGTATCTCAGATAGTCCAGATTCTTTGACACCACATATTAAAAAAAATAATAATTAGCCAAAACCTATCTCTGGAATGGTACTTCTCTTGCCTCAGGGGAAGCTATTTATGAAAAGTATTTTTGGAGCAACAAAAAAGACATAGAGCTGACACTTCATTATTCTTAAAGAACAGGTTGCATGACTGTGTTGTGCTGGTTTGCTCATTAGTGGTAGATTGTGTTTTCCATGGAAGACTAAATGATCTCTAATGTGACCTTGTCACTCTCCCGTCTGGTTATAGGAGTTTGTTTCTTCACCCCCTTCAATATGGATAGGTCCAGTGGCAGCACTGGTGGCAGACTATGGCAGAAATGACTGTCAGTTATGAGTACAGCCCTTAGTTGCTCTTCATTTAGACTCCATGGTGTGGGAAGCCCACACCACATAAAGAGGATATGCACAGATGTTCTGGTCCTGGCTGAGCTCCTACCCAAAGCCAGCATTAAAACCAGCCCTGTGAAGAGCCATCTTGGATGTTCAATCTATCTGTCTCCAGAAACCCAGAAGACATGACTCCTCAGAGAGTGGAAGAAAAAAAAACACCCAATTGAGATCATTCATACCTCAGAACAGTGAGAGATTAATAGTAAAATTGTTTTTCAGCCCACTAAGTTTTAGAGAAATTATGAGAATTGAGAGACTAAGATTAACGTCTATGTTTACATCAGAATTTGGTCTGAGACTTGTTTCCTTTATAAACTTGTGTTGAAGTAGTGGGGAAACTTAACCCTTATCCACCTACCTCCAAATATTGTTGGCTATTGAGATATAACAAAAAGAACCTAAGTGTTACATGTGACCAAATAGACTTGGGGAGATAAGGCATTTTCATCAGTGCTAACAGAGCAAGAATTTCAAGTCTCAGAACCTAATTAGGCCTGTGCAATATAATTTGTGGAATAGCAGAATTATAGCTTCAAATGTTACCTTGAGTTATGGGGTGCTGACATGGCTGGGAGTAACGTCAGTAAGCCCAGAGATCTAGAATTCTTCTGTTCTTATGCACAAAGTGTCCATATAGACTAAGACACTGCATTTACATTGCATCTCCTTGAGTTAAAAAGGAGACATTGAGGAATTGTATCAGCCATTTCAGTCTTTACTTTTGCATTGCTTATTGGCTCCTTCAAGAGCAAGCCAAAGCAAAAGCAGTCTTGAATGTGTCCAAGTCAATATTCTCATTCATCCTTAAACTTTGACCAGGTGGCCTAGTGTAATATCTCCACCTGAACACACCACAGGCATCTCAAACACATTGTATTCCAAACTGAGCATATCACATTTCCTCCTAAACCTACTGCCATTACTATCTTCTCTGTCTCAGTAGATATTAATCTCCATCCACCTGTTCACCAGATTTCTCCTTCTACCACTCTTGTGACATCCAAACAGTATCTGAGAATGGCTAATATAACTTTCTTAAGTTTTTAGGAATCTCTTCATAATGTTTTAAGGTTGTGGTCTTAATCATGTCTCATTTAGATCTGATTTATCTCCCTGCCTCCACTATTGTCTATTTCAAACACTCCCTCTACTCAGCTAGCAGAGAAAGCTATCCATGATGTAAATCTGACCGTGTCATTTCTTTGTCAAATCTGTTATCCTGATAGCAGCATGGCCTCCTTACTCTCCGCTGTTGCTTCATTTCCCACCACTGCACTCAGAACACTAAAATCATTCTTTCGACACTGCCCTCTCACAAAACAGCAACATGTATCTTACTTACACATCACATACCAAACTCTTTCTTGCCTCAGTGCCTTTGCTTGTGCTGTTCTCTGCTCCACATACCTTGTCTCCATGGCTTTCTCCACCATCTTTGTTTTCATCCTGGTTAATTTCTCCTTATTCTTTAGAACAGTAGCACCTGAAAAAGTCCTAATGCCTAGGCAATACCCCAGACCAATTACAATAGAATTTGTGTGATGGCTCCCAGGAATGTATATTTTTAAAAGTTCCCCAGGGGGGCGCCTGGGTGGCGCAGTCGGTTAAGCGTCCGACTTCAGCCAGGTCACGATCTCGCGGTCTGTGAGTTCGAGCCCCGCGTCAGGCTCTGGGCTGATGGCTCGGAGCCTGGAGCCTGTTTCTGATTCTGTGTCTCCCTCTCTCTCTGCCCCTCCCCCGTTCATGCTCTGTCTCTCTCTGTCCCAAAAATAAATAAGAACGTTGAAAAAAATAAAAAATAAAAAAAAAAAAAAGTTCCCCAGGTAATTTCTGTGGCAGCTAAGGCTGAGAAAAATGCTTTAGAGTCAGGATGCTTCTGTTTTCCCCAGATTGAAATGCTCTTTTACGATCTCATAATGTTCTGTAACATCTCTATTATTGCACATTTCACAATGCATTATAATGAGCTGTTTACAAGTTTGTCTCCGTAAAGAATATGAGCTCCTTTAGGGTAGGGACTGTATTTTTTTTCAGATTTATATTTTCAGTATTTAGCTTAATGGCTGGTAAGTACTAAACAATCAATCACTCTTTATGAACGAATGAATGAGAAAGCAACTAATGTTAACAAACATTTTTCAGAATAATATTCACATTAAAGGGAAAATCTCATCCTATTTTATTCCAGTACTCTCCATTTTTTTTTTCTGTTAAATCTCAAAGCACATAAGCATGACTAGGGTTAGAGTTCATAAAATTTGCTTTATAATTTGGAATGAAGGTATTCAGAAACCAATGCAAACACAGCAGATTTTGGGTCCTTTCAAAGAGGTCGCTGACAAGCCCAAGAATACACAAGCTAGTTAGGTGGCAGTGAGGTAAAGTTTCTTCAAAGACAGAAATAGAAAAGGGAAACGTTTAAGGTTTACTCAAGAACTTTGTAAGAAAAAAATCCCTTTTCTCCTACTTACTGTAGTTTGATGAGAAACTTCAGTGAGTTAGCTAGATATAATAGACCATAAACGTGTACTTTTGAGAATTGAAAACAATGTAAAGAAGACAATAACAATTTAGAAAATAAAATTAATTAAAACCAGAATGACAAATATATCAATCTGAAAAAACACATTCTGAGGCCATTACAATTCACTAACCCATATCTGAGCATCTGCATTTCAAGTTTCTGTGAACTTGAACAAGAAAGTCCCTGATACCAAGAAACTTAGCCTCATAATAATGGTAATGGGAACAATAGCATATATAGCTATTTTGAGCATCTACTATGTGATAGGTTTTGTCCAAAGATCTTTATTCATATATGGCATCTAATCTATGGTTAACTAATTATTTTCACTCTTTTAGATGAAGAAACTAAGGCTCAGGGAGATTAAGTCATTTGCCCAAGTTTGGTAGAACTAAATTTCTATTTTTGTTATTATTGTTGTTCTAACCCATTCTGCCTTCCTAATATGGTATATTAAAATGTACATCAGTGATAAAAATTAGAAAGTGATATGTGCTTTAAGGAAACAAAGGGTACAAGAATATATAGTGTCAAGTTTTACCTCTCACTGTGGGGCAGGGGTTGGGGGCCAAGGAGGGGATAAAAGTAGACACGAGGGGAAGATATCTGCTTCACCTCCTACATGAGGAGTAGAATTTTGTTGTTGTTTAGTAACTGTACTCAAGTTTTTTTTTTCTTTTGTGGTTTTATTATGAAATATATTTGAATTTACAAAAGAGTTATAAAGATAGTACAGAAAGTTCCCCGGTACACTTTACTCAATTTTCTGCCATGTTAACATCTTACAAATCCTTGAAACAATGATCAAAAGTAGTAAGTTAATTGTCATAGACTCTGGGTCTGGAGTTCTCTCTTGTCCAGCAAGAGAGCAGGACATAGGATTAAAATGGGAGAGAGGCTAATGTCCAGGAAGAGACAAGAGCCACAAATAAGTGTCCCTGTTCTGGTTTTATTAAAATCAGAAGTCTTACAAACGTGATGGGCATGCACAAAGAGACAATGAAACCATGAACATTAACTCATGGGTGTGGGGAAAAGGAGTTTTGAAGATATGCTGTGTTAGAGGTTTGGGTTAATACAAAACAAAATCCTGACTGGAAGGAAGGTTGTTTACAACAGGCATGAGGCTCCACATCTGTTTACCTAAACTGGCCCTGGGGACAAGAAAGACAGAGCATGCTTCCTCAGGGTCAACAAGGCACCTTTCTTTTACTAATTAGCTCCACTCTGGGCAACTTTGCCCTGCTGCTGTCTAAAGTCCTGTTTTCCTGTTTTTGTCCTTCCTTCTTGTGAAAGCAACTTTCTGCTATTGTACTAAGCTGGGGTGTTTCCGCCCTGAATATCTAATCTTGTTTACCTCATCTTGATGTTTTTATCCTGAAGCTTTTCTATTTCTGTACATTTGTCCTATACAGGGGGTCTTTGCTGTTTACCTAATCTTGTTTACCCAAACTTGTGTGTGTTCATCCTGTGGCTTTCTAATTCTTTATGCCTTGTTAACCCATGGGTGCAAGCTCAGGGAATTCCTAAGCTTATTCCCCACAGTTAACACTGATACAATACTAATTACTAAACTACATTCTTTATTCAGATTTTTCCCACTAATGTCCTCTTTCTGTTCCAGGCTCTAAGGAATAGAATTGTATCCGGAGAAGATGGAAGAGGAAAATATTCCAGGAAAAGAGAAGTCCCAGGAATAATGAAAACTAAGGGTACTTCTTCTAAGATGATCAGTAACATTTATTAAATCTAAATGACTATACTAGGAAGTGGAGAATTCCCCATTGCTGTTTTTCTTCCTGTCCATCAGCTCTGCCTGGCTGAACCTAAAGTGATAAATAAAGAGGAAAATAATTTGTGTTATTCCCTTGCTGCTCTGTTGTATTTTCCTTTTGCATCACCAGTAATAGAAAATTAGGCTGTGCACATTTCAGTGCTAATGCACTCTCAATGGCTTTTCTGTCTCGGTCTGACAGTTCTGGCTTCATCACAACATACCACAGATCTGAGAAAAATATGCCAGTCTATGCTGTGTTTCCCCAAATAACTTTTTCATTTTGCAGAGTAGAAAGAACCTACTCTACAAAAAAGGATAAACAAAGCTATTAAGTTCATCGTAGGTCTTCTAAAAGGCTTTCAAAAACAGGCATATTAAAAAAACAACAACTACAAGCTCCATAGAACAGTAATATCCTGGACATAAATTTAAAGAGTATGTCTCCATTGAAAACAACTATGACAGAAACAGTCACCTAAGTTTCTGGGAATATATGCATGATAGGACATTTTAACTTTGCCAAGTTCTAGGTGAAGAACCAAAAGAGTACTTTTTCAGAGAAATAGCAAATATGTCTCCACATTGACTTCCTTTTTTCTTAATGGATTTGATGTATTTCAGCCATGTTTACCTATTTTTCCATCTCGCCCTGTAGATGGATCATTGATTTATATAATGAATCAATAAAATTTTATTTTTTAAATAAAAGGGTACTGTCAACTTCCCTTCTTTGACTTTAAAATGTGTGATATACCTGACATGATCCAATGCAGAGGCAGGGCTGTAAGCTAGATGTGTCCACGTTATCATGGATAATGATTCAAGGTCACCAGACATCCCTACTTTCCGTTCTTGGTGAAATTGCAAACTGGGACATTTTTAGTGACATTACTCATAACCACACTATGGTTGTTTAAATTGGAAGGAATGATAATGAGAGTAATTTGTGGGTAATTAAGCCTCTCTTTTCCACCTGTCAGTTATGCAAACTACAAGGACATGAACAGCATAGTCATGTATTGCTTCAATTAAAAATTTCATGAAGACTGAATAATGTGGGTAGTCCATTAGAATGTTAAAGAGGAAAGAGTTGAAATCTGTTATGCTCTCAAAAAGAGTTTTATTGAGATATAATTTACATATCATAGAATTCACCCTTTTTAAGTACATAATCCAATGAATATTAGTATGTTTATGGTATTATACAATCATATTCCAGAACCTAAACTTGGAACATTTCCATAACTCTAAAAAAACACTTTGTGCTCATTTAGTGACTCCATTTTGCCACCTTCAGCCCTTAGCAAACTACCAGTTTACTTTCTCTATATATTTGCCTTTCTAGGACATTTTATATATATAGAATCATACATATTGATATTCTTGTGTGTCTGGCTTCTATTGCTGAGTGTTTTTTGAGTTTCATGCCTGTTGTAGCACGCATCAAAACTTTGTTTCTTTTTATTTCTGAATAGTTTTCCATTCTATGATTTACAGGATTTTGTTTATTCACCAATTTGATGGATATCTGAGCTCTTTCCACTTTTTCTCTATTGTACATCATGCTGTTATGAATATTTATGTACACGTTTTTTTGTGTGGACATGTTTTTATTTCTTTTGGGTAGGCATCTAAGAGTGGATTTGCTAGGTTAGTTAAATGGCAAGTCTAACTTTTTGAGGAAACTATCAAGCTGTTTTCCAAAGTGGCTACCTCGTTTTACATTCTTAGTAGCAATGTGTGAGGATTTTAGTTTCTGTACATCTCTGGCAACACTTCTTGTTGTTTGGGTTTTTTGTTTTTTGTTTTTGTTTTTAATTTTTTAATGTTTTTATTTATTTTTGAGACAGAGAGAGACAGAGCATGAGCAGGGAAGGAGCAGAGAGAGAGGGTGACACAGAATCCAAAGCAGGCTCCAGGCTCTGAGCTGTCAGCACAGAGCCCGACGCAGGGCTCGAACTCATGGACTGTGAGATCATGACCTGAGCTGAAGTCAGACGTTCAACCAGCTGAGTTACCCAGGTGCCCCTGTTTGGGTTTTTTGTATACTCATCCTATTGGGTGAGAAATGGTATCTCATTATAGTTTTGATATTCACTTCCCTAATGAGTAATCATGCTGAGCATCTTCTCGTGTTCCTATTGGTTTATCAGGTATAGCTTCTTTGGCTCTGTGTCTGTTCAAACCCTTTTTTTTATTTTACAGTTGGGTTATTTGCTTATTCCACTTTCCTGTCTCCTTCTGGAGGAAAGCCCTATTTCAAATTTTAGGGCCATTATTTCTTTGCATCTAAAAAATTGTTTTCATAATGTATTGCACTTAAAAAATTGTTTTATTAGGTAATCCTAAACAAAACATTGTTTGGCTTCTTCTTAAGTCTTAAAAAATGGATTTATATTGTGTATAGTCTTCATGAATAGAAACTTGAATATTCTCATAATTCGATTTTCATGTTGGGTAAAACCAATTGTTTTCCCAACAGTGGTACTAGAATAGTTAACACAGAAAATTATTAAGTGAAAAAGTAGTGTGAATGAGAACATGCAGCAGCTGATTCTTGTTTCTAGAAGATTTAACTGAGTTATTATAAGTGAGGTATAAAAGTGACAAAAAGATGCCCCCAGAATTTATGAACATCAACTATTGCACTAATTCTAATTGTTATTGGAATGTAGAGCTAGTTGCTTCTAAATTGTCCTCTCCTCCTGGGAACTTTTGAGCTTGTGAGACTAATTTTTTCTAGTTTTCTTGTCTCTTTTTTTTTCTCGGAATCTGATCATTATCTTTCATTTCTCTCACTGCTTTCAACATGCTGTTTCTTATCTAACAGATTTAAAAAACAGATAATCTAGATTTAGATTCAATATTTAGGCTCTGATTAAGAGCCTGGGGGATTCCTTTGAAGATGAGTTAAGAAGCTTTAGTGCATGGATTATGTGAAATATTTTCATTGCTGAGGTCTCTTTTTGTTTCCTTCTTTGTTCTTAGCTTTTTTTCTGACAGATTTCAGAGTATAGGTTTGAAGTTGAATTTGGTTTTGAATTATTGCACTGCCATTTTATTGGCCATGAACAAATAACTCTATTTTCTTTATCCTCTAAATGGGGATAGGAATGTGTTTATCATAGCATGACACAAAATAAGAGGGTATCACTGTATGACATAAAAAGATATTTCTCAACACCTAGTATAAGCATCAGTAAATTTGTGGATAGTATCATTTTATAATATTAAAGAAGCTTATCAACAATATCAAGCCCTCAAATTGTTCTTTGGTGACATTGGAGAGTAGGAAAAATAAATACAGTGTAGACAAGAAAGACTGTACTTCATAGATAAGATATGTAATGCTTGTTAGGACAAGAGAGGGAAGAATTGGGAACAACTATTAGACGGTGGGAGGTGGTGGTGGTAGGAATGGTGATAGGGAAGAAGTATTTCAGGAAAACCAGATCAGGAAAACTCCCACTTCCTGGTGAGGACAAGTTGATCAGAAGGACTGTACCATCAAGAAGGTCCTGGAAGGGGGCTTAAGCATTATCTAGCTCAGAAATATCAAATTTTATCACCTTACCAAGATTATCTTTTATTACTTTCTGTCCCTCGCCCCCAGACTCCACTGAGTAAATCTGTTCACCAAGAGATCTGATGTGCTAGTGAATTAACTAATTTGTGTGGGTGAACAGAGTCTAGAGAGAAGAAGGATTTTTTCCCCCTTTCTCCTCTCCAGAGAATGAAGAAGGGGTGGGGTGGGGACTCAGAGACTACTCAGAGACTACGGAAAGCATGTGGACTCTTCTCTAGGTCTCATCTTGGCTAGGGTCCATGGCTCCACCTGAGATTTATTCAGAGAAGCCATTCTTCCTCCTTTTGTACTGAATCTGGCTTAGCCTAGGTACAGTAAAATCTACAGGGCATATGAGCTTGTCAGCAATTCAAGGATCTGTAGCACTGGAATGTCAAGGAGATAACCTCATGGGCTTGGCAGGCATCCCTAGAAGGTGTCTGCAACCAGGGTGGTGGTTTTTGCAATTGCAGATGGATTTGCAGACCACAGACACCATACAGTTGACAGGAAGACAAGAATTTCACTCGCTTGTGGGCATTAGGGTAACTCCCCGGGTATTCTCAGAAGTAACTATGGGAGAGATGGTTAAGGAGGTAGCTGATAGCTATACAGATGAGGGTGACGAATCAGATAATTTTTGGCTTAAATGATAATGTAAAATCATTTAAATCCCCAGGGAGATGAAGTTCCAAGATTTTTGAGTCATTTAAATAATAATTCACAAATTAAAACAAAAATAACCAAATGTATTAATCTAGGACAAAATTATTTTAATTATATATTTTTTACTAAAAATTATATAATTATAATTAAAGTCTTTAGAATTATAATGTATTAGTTAGCATATGCATTGTCATTCAGGCATAGGCCCCTGTATTTCATAGATCTTTTAATCACATTCTAGAATCTCTAGGGGTCTAAGGACTTTAAATTGGGAATGGTGACATAGGTCATCTCTTTCTATTCAGATGGATAAATGAGGAAGTGATAAAGCTCATATTAGAACTAAGGTTTCTTTTTCTAAGTTAGTGTTTTTTTTTTTTTTTTTTTTTTTTTTTTTTTTTTTTTTTAGTCTTGCACTTTGTTTTTTCTAATCCTTTTTTTAGAAGTTTATTTATTTTGGGAAAAAAAGAGAGCATACATGAGGGAGGGGCAATGAGAGAGAGAGAGAGAGAGAGAGAGAGAGAGAGAGAGACAGGGAGAGAGAGGAATCCCAAGCAAGCTCTGCACTGTCAGCACAGATCCTGACTTAGGCCTCTATCTCATAAACTGTGAGACCATGACCTGAGCCAAAACAAAGAGTCCAACACTCAACTGACTGAGCCACCCAGGTACCCCCTCTTCTAATATTTTAATACCCATAACCCATAGCCATATGTTTCAAGTAAGTAACTTAGCAAATGTATAGAGCAATTAGTGAATTGTACAACAGTCAGATATGCAGGTAGCCCATTTCACTCATCTCAGATGAGTATTTTGTTGCTGTGGATGGATCTAGGGGAGGGAGAGATGTGTCGGCTTATGGCAGAATGTCACCAAGATTAGTAATTGGGTAAAGCAAAAATCCAAGATTTACTTACTTAGTACTACTTAAGAAGCCAAGTACAGATCTTGGGAGAACAAAGAACCAGCACGGTGTTGGAGCAGAGAGAGTAGAACCTATAGTAACTAGGCTAGAGAGAATGTTTACAGGTTCAGTTGGTTGAGGGAGAGTGGAGGGGAACTGGCATCTGGGTCTACCAGTCTCAGAGGCTGGTCATCCAGGCCATTCCAGCAGAGGGCAGTCACAGCTTGGTTTTTTTCAAGCAGTTCCTGGTTTCATTCCTTGGCTTTTACTGCCAACTCTGAGCGAACTCTGGGGTCCTAGCTCATGATGGAGGATAGCTTCCCTTGTCTATAGAGAGGGAAAAAAGATTTTTATTGAGGTCTCAAATTCCAGAGAGGACCTGGGTGGAAATGCAGCTACACTGTCTTGTGCAGGGCATAGAACTGAGAGTCAATCCATATAGATTTTCTTTTTGCTTGTCTGCTTCGAGTTTGATCAGCTCTCTATTGGGAATATGTCCATTCAGAATACAGTATGTTTTAGACAAAGGCCTGACCAAAGGTATGATTGCTTAACTAAAAGTTACTTGCAATGGAGAAAAATACAGAGATGTTTGAAGGTGGAAATTTTAAGGTATTTAACAGATTTAAGAAATGTATGGGGTGGGGGGGAACCTACCTATTTACAAAAACACCCAGAAGGCATTTATTTAAATAACCATTTTGCTTATTATTCTTGATAATGAAGGGTAGCAGAAAATGCTATTTCAAAACATGTCACTTTTAGTATATTGGTTATTTTGAGCTGTAGACACTTGAAAAATAACAAATGCAGGGAAAGGCAGTCTCTGCACTCCCCTTATTTGCCTGAAGACAGATCCTCTAAAAGGAACTCAATTATCATACATCACCTCCCCAGGAGTCTCATCACATGAGAGGAGGCTAGAAGTCCATACCATTCCCAAACCAACTTTCTCACAATCAGATCTCCCATCTGTTCTTCTAAGGGATCATTCATATTTCCTGTAAGTTATTTATATACTCTCCCCTACAAAGTCTACTTCTCCCTTTTTCTTTTCTTATTAAGATGATATAAGCCTGAATTTTAGGTCACTTCAGAGAGTTACTCATTTTTTCCTGGGTTTCTCTCATGTACACATGAGGTAGATGTGTTAATAACTTTCTGTTTTTTCTTGTTGATCTACTGCTAAAGGAGTCTCAGCTAAGAATTCAGAAACATAGAGGGAATATTATGTTTCCTTCCCTACAATAATTTAAGTCTACACTCTACAACTTTGTTAATTAACTTTGTATTTAAACATAAGAAAATGAAATGTTACACTATTCTTAGCGCTACTGGGTTTTAGGTCATTATGAAGCATAAAATGTTTCAATTACTTCCTTTTTTTTAAAATTTGAATTTAGGATTCAGTGTGTATTTTAGCCAAATTATTCAATCTCCTTTTTCTGATTCTAAAGGGAAATTAATTCAAGAGACTCATCTCCCAATAAACTGCCAATCAGTTTATCATAAAGTCTTAACTATTGCATCTTATTCTTGCCATACTTACATGATGTAATAAAGTTACTAGTTACTGATTTTGCAACAGAGTAGAATAACTCTTTGGTTCCAAGTTGTAATATATCTCAAGGGTTCTACATCCAGTTACAATGTGTGTTCTACAAACCACCAAGCAACAGGGATTCCAGCTGGGTGTTCTGTAACTCAACACAATTCTGACACTATCCACCTGCAGATAGCATCAGATCCCACAGGTTTAGGGGCTCTAGCCCTACAAGACTGCTCCCCCACCTTTCAGGCACCAATTGCAAGTCCAGGTTGCCACCTGTGCTTCTGACCAAATGACATCAGAGGTTCCAAATACCCTCTCCTTGGGTTTGATTAATTTAGTAGAGTGGCTCACAGAAACATTTTACTTACTATGCCAGTTTATTATAAAAAGATACAATTCAGGAACAACCAGATGCTAGAGATACATGGGGAAAAGAAAGGGGAAAGGGTGGAGAGATTTCATTCCTTTTCCAAGTGTACATCTCTCCTTAGAACTTCATGTGTTCACCAACCAGAAAGCTCTCTGAAGGGTCCTTTTGGGTTTTTATGAAGGCTTCATTACTTAGGGATGATTGATTAAATCATTGGCCACTGATTGATCCAAATTCCAGACCCCCTTCCTTCTTGAGTGGTCAGGGAGTTGGTCTGAAAATTTCAACCCCCTAATTACATGATTGGTTCCCCTGGTAACCAGTCCCTACCCTAAACTGTTGAGTCCAAAAGTCCTCATTAACATAATAAAAGACACCCTACAGCTCTCATCACTTAGGAAATATTTGAAGGTTTTAGGAGTTCTGTGTCAGAAATAGGATGAGGGAAAAATACAGTTGACCCTTGTATAACACTGGGGGTTAGGGGTGTCCATCCCCTGCACAGTTAAAAATCTGCATACAACTTTTGACTGCCCAGAAAATTAACTACCAATGACCTACTATTGGCTAGAAGGTTTACTGATAATATAAACAATTGACATATATTTTGCATGTTATATGTATCATATACTGTATTCTTACAATAAAGTAGGCTGGAGAAAAGAAAATGCTATTAAAATTCATAAAAGAAAATACATTTACAGTACTGTATTTATTGAAAAAAAAATCCATGTATAAGTGGATCCAAGCAGCTCAAACCCATGTTGTTTAAGGCTCAACTGTATATATTCCTTATTATAAATCATAATACCACAATAACCCAATTAGAAATTTGAGTCCACAATCTATGTCCTAACTCTGGCAATTCCTAACATTCACTTTGGTTTAAAGATTCCCATTGATGGATTTATTTGTCAGAAACAAGTTCATATACATCCAGCTGGATATAAATATACAGTTTCTATTTTTATTTTTTTTTTTAGAGGAAACATTTTGTTCATTCTTGTAAGAGGATGAATATGATTAAATTTCCTACCCTTGAGTAGGGGAGAAAGGCCATTATACTTCTAGGGACTGGGTCCTCCTTACCTTGGAGGTAGGGTGTGGCAGATTACAGATTATATTCAATCCGAGGCTTTTCTTACAAGGTGATTAACACTCATCTCAATGGGGTTTATGCTCCCTCCCCTTGAATCCAGGCAGGGCTATGATTACCTTGACTAATGGAATATCTCAGAAGGGATGCTATGCGATTTCTAATGCTAAGTTATAAAAAGGATGTAGTTTCTTTCTCTCTCTCTCCTGGAGGAATATAGGAGTTGTATGCTCAGGTATAGGTGGTTGAGAGAGGAGTGGTATTGATAGCTAAAAATTCCAACACTTTGAGGTACCAATTTATACTGTAGGTATCATATGGGCTCAAAGAAATTTGATATTAATCCTATTCATATTATGAGGGCAAAAACTCTCTGAAATCTACAGGTTAGTCAAATAGTGAAAGGAGGAGGTTTGCTTCTCCCTGTCCCTTTTAAGTTAAACTGAGAGAGTTTTCACTTAGAAGACTTTCCAATATCCCAAGAGTGGAAGTAGAGACTGAGAAAGAAAACCCAGGCCACAATAACCTTATCTTTCTCAGGGACTAAAACATTTGATACACAGGAGATAAGCTTCATGAGAGAGAATTGCCCAACCATTGACCATTTAGTTCAAGGTCAGAAAACAACTGTGATGTCTCCTAAGAATTTGAAAGGACATGCTAGAGAGGTTTTGATTAACGGCATACTTTTTTATTTATTCCTGTTGCTTCTTGGAAATTCATTTTGAGGGTTATCGACAGGCAAGACACAGAAAATGAGGAGTCCTGTCATCTGAACAGGCTGCTAACATGCACTGGTGTCTTTTATTACATGAGTACAGTCATTAAATTGCTTATGCCTTAAGTCGTCACGTACCAAATTCCTGATGGCTATATGTGGATAGGAGGTATACTGAGGAGGTCCACAATATATTGTAATTCCTAGGGGGAATACTGAGCACCTTGGCGTATATTATATTAGAGAACCCTAAAGCTGAGCACAATGACAAGTAAACATTTCTGTTTCCCACTAATTTTGTGCTGACCCACATGGCTTCTCTGCTCAAGAACATCATGTGATTCATTGTTTTTGTATTAATAACACTGAACACTGGTAATTTTGTAGTTTTGTAATCCTGCACTGACATCTGGCATTCTTTGTTATGCTTATGTTCCAGTGATTACAAACATAATAGGTACGAGTGAAAGAAAACAATAGGCCCCACATATTTTACACAGTATATATATTATACTATTTTTCTTCTCAGCGTTCACAAAATGATTTTTTGTGGTACTATCGCTTGAAACTATTATGGCTCACCAATTAATGTACATTAAAATTTACTAATATGGTGATATTGTATATCTAGTGACAAATAATTTGTGACATGTTAAAACAAGATACTCTAAGTACACAGTAGTGCAAATATACACTTTCACATTCTATACACTGTGGTTTCCTAATTCCATTTTTTATCTTCTTGACTGAACTCTATAAGCAAGGGTCAGCAGTTCATCTTCTGAGCTCCTATAGTAACTGATAATTGCTTTTGTGTGTGTGTGTGTGTGTGTGTGTGTGTGTGTGTGTGTGTGTTTTGATACTGCTGTGTTTTATGGTTTACATATCTGGGAACCTCTGAAAGGTAAGGTCTATGGATCATTCATGTTTCTAACACCTACATGTCACATATGTGCTTGGTACAGATGCTTAATTTAGGTCTACCAAATGAAAGCATGGTTCTTTAGATGTCATTATGTTTAAATCTATTTTGGGTTCTTGGATTAAGATTCTGGTTGAGATTTAACTTAGTGTAGAAAACTTCTCCCAATTACAGGCAGAGTTGGTATGCCCTGTAAAGTTCTCAGAAATAGATATACACTGTTTCTACTTTTACAAAATTGAGAATTTATCTGCCAGGTCAACTGTGTTTATGCTTATTTCTTCAGTATTTCTATTATTTTTCTCAGAGAGGAAGTATTAATACATTGTCGGTGGCTTCCTTTCCTTATTTATCCACAAACATGTTGACAGTTCCTGTTTTATTACAATGTAACTCCTTGGAAGATAAATCTAAAACCTTATTGAAATTAAATGATTATATCATGTGTAAATTCATAATTACTTTAAATATCTCAGTCCATACATTTGGCCATTAGTATGAGGATTAGTGTCTTTAAATGAGCATTTCACCTTAAGGGGGAAAAATGTTATACCAAGCTTTGGTTCTTTCATAAAGGAAGCTATAATTAAAAATGTATACCTTCCAATAATTTTATTAATTATCTTAAAACATGCTCAAGGCTTATTCATATATTTCATAGTTACATTTAGAAAGTTCAAAAAATGTAATAATTATTTATTAAAATACTTTTGAGGGTAGAAAACAATCTCATTTCTACAAATAACTTTTAGGAAGGGGGGTCCAATATGGTGGTATAGAAAGACGGAACTCACCTCCTCCCACAGACACTGAATCTACACCTGCATATAGAGCAAATTTTCCTAAAAAAGAACCGAAGGCTGATTCAACAACTTCTGCACAACAAACAACAGAGGGCCCACATAGAAAGGAGGCGAAATGGAGTAATGGCTGGAACCCCAACCCTAATGCTATGACCTGTGGCAGGGAGGAATATCACTGGGGGTCTACACACATACTTGTTTTCCCTAAGGAACACTGAAAACACAGCAGCCTAAAGGGCAACTAGATTATAAGTGAAGGAAATCCATTTATTAACCCTACAGTGTCTGCCAAATGGATGGAGAACTGTTGGAATTCTCTCTGGGTTTTGTTCAGTATCATTTTTATATTCTCCCTCTACCATGATAGCACACATGTCCTGGTCTACCCTGCCCAAGTCCCCTTCAGCTCCAGTCCTCTTGCCAGGTCACCCCTGGACTTGCCTTGGGACACTTCCAGTCCACACCTGCTCTGGACCCAGTTGTCTTACTAAGGCAGTGGTGATAGGTTCTAGGACCCCTCCAGACCACATCTTCTTTGACTCCAGCCTCTTTGTCAGGGCAGCCCCAGTACAGCATACCTGGGGGCCCCCTGACCTGTGCCCATTCCAGCTCCAGTTGGCTTGCCAAAGCTGCCAGACACATGCAGGCTACACAAGGCTGCTCCTTCAAGACTGGGAGAAGTAGCTGTTCTGCCTAATTCATGGAAACAAACACAGGAAGTCAACACAATGAGGAGACAAAGAATATGTGCCATGTGAAAGAATAAGATAAAATCCCAGAAAAAACACCATAATGAAATGGAGATAAGTGATTTACTTATCAGAGTAATAGTCATAAGGATGCTCACTGAACTTGGGAGAATAGGGGAGGAATATAGTGAGAACTTCAACAAAGGGATATAAAATATTAAAAAGAACCACTCAGAGCTGAAGAATACAATAAATGAAAAGAAAAATACACTAGAGGGAATCAACAGCACATTAGAGGAATAAAAGAATAAATCCATGATCTGGAGACAGAACAGTAAAAATCACCCAATTAGAACAGCAATGAGAAAAATAATTAATAAAGTGAAGATAGTTTAAAGGACCTCTAGAACAACATTAAGTGCACTAAAATTCTCATTTAGAGGTCCCCAAAGGAGACTAGAGAGAGAAAGAAGAAAAAAACTTATTTGAACAAGTAATAGGCTGAAAACTTCCCTAAGTTGGAGAAGGAAACAGACATCCAGGTCCAGGAAGCACTGAGAGTCCCAAACAAGATGAATCTAAAGAGATCTACATGGAGACATGTCACAATTAAAATAACAAAGTGAAAGAGAGAATCTTAAAGGCAGCAAGGGAAAAATAAATAATCATATATAAGGGAAACTCTATAAAACTATCAGCTATTTTTTTCAACAGAAACTTTGCAGGCCAGAAGAGAGGGACATGATATATTTAAAGTAATGAAAGGGAGAAACTTACAACAAAGAATACTGTACCCAACAAAATTATCATTCAGAATTGGAGAGGTAAAGGATTTCCCAGACAAGCAAAAGCTAAAGGAGTTTATCACCACTAAATCAGCTCTGTAGGAAATATTAAAGGGACTTCTTTAAGCAGAAAAAGAAAAGGCCTTAACTAGAAATAAGAAAATATATGGAAGAAAAAAATCTCACTGGTAAAGGCAAATACATAGTAAAGGCAATGGGTCGGCCACTTAAGAAGCTAGTATGTAGGTTAAAAGTCAAACAATAATAAAATCAGCTATAATTAACATAAGTACTTAAGGGATACACAAAGTAAAAAAGATGTAAAATATGATGTCCATAACATAAAACATTGGTGGGGGAGTAAAAAGGTACTGCTTTTGGAATTCATTTGACCTTAAGTAATGATAAATATAGTGTTACATATATTATTATATTTATTTATATATATTAAATATTTTATATGTATTTATATCATATATCATATATATCATATATCATATTTATATCATATACAAGTAAATATATTAAATATATTATATATTTATATATTATATATATTTATATAGTGCTACATATATTATCATATTTAAAATATAATACTACATATATTATTATAACATATAATACCTTATTACATATTATATTGTTATATATTATTTTACTTTATTATACATTATTATATATTATATATGTTTAATTTCAATATATATGGATACATATATGACCCTCATGATAGCCACAGCCCCAAACCTACAACAGACACACATAAAATAAAGCAAAAGGAATCCAAACATAACACTAAAGACAATCATCAAACCACAAGGGAAGTGACAGAGAAGAAATGAACAGAGAACTATAAAAGCAACCGGAAACAATGAACAAAATGGCAATAAGTACATACCTATAAATGACTACTTTAAGTGTAAATGAACTAAATGACCTATAAATAACTACTTTAAGTGTAAATGAACTAAATGCTCCAATCAAAAGACATAGGATGACTAAATGGATAAAAAACAAAAACAAAAACAAAAAGCAACAACCCAAGCACACCACAAAACAAGACCAAGAGACTCATTTCAGATCTAAACACACATAGAATGAAAGTGAAGGGATGGGAAAAGATATTCCACGAAAATGGAAATGAAAAGAAAGCTGGAATAGCAATATTCTTATCTGACAAAACAGACTTTAGAACAGAGACTGTAACAAAAGAGAATGGGCATTACATAATGATAAAGGAGTCAATACAATAAAAAGCTATAACATTTATAAATATTTATGCACCCAACATGAAACCACCTAAATATATACTAAAAAGTTAACAGATATAAAATGAGAAATTGACAGTAACACAATAATAGTAGGGGACTTTACAACCCTACTTATATCAATGGATTGGTCATCCAGACAGATAATCAACAAGAAAATATTGGCCTTAAATGACATATTAGACCAGATGAACTTAAGAGATACATACAGGACATGCTATCCAAAACTGCAGAATACAAATTCTTTTCAAATGCACATAAAACATTCTCCAGGACAGATCACACATTAGGCCGCAAAACAAGTACCAATAAATTTAAGAAGATGGAGATTATATAAGGCATCTTTTCTGACCATAATGATATGAAACCAGAAATCAATTACCAAAAGAAAACTGGAAAAAAAACCCCTCACAAATGTGGAGACTAAACAACATGCCACTAAACAACCAATAGTTCAAAAGTCAAAGAAATCAAAGAGGAAATAAGAAAAATACCATGAGACAAAAACAAAAACACAACTTTTCAAAATCTTTGGGATATAAGAAAATCAGTTCTAAGAAGGAAGTTAATAGTGATACAGACCTACCTCAAAAATAATAAAAATCTAAAAAAAATAATCCAACTTTACACCTAAAGGAACTAGAAGAAGAAGCACAAAGCCCAAAGTTAGTAGAAGGAAGGAAATAATAAAGGTCAGGGTCAAAATGAAATGATATAGAGACTAAAGGAAATAAGAACTAAAAAAAACCCTAAAAACAAAAAACAAAAACAAAAACAAATAACCCTCAAAACAAAAGATTACTGAATTAAAACCTAGCTCCTTGAAAAGATAATTGATGAATTAGATAAGAAATTGGTAAACCTTCAGCTAGACACATCAAGAAAAAGAGAGAGAGGGCCCAAATAAATAAGATTAGAATGAAAGAGAAGTTATAACTGACATCACAAAAATACAAAGGATGATAAGAGTCTACTACAAACAATTATGTGTCGACAAATCAGAAAACCTAGGAGAAATGGAAAAATTCCTAGGAATATATAATCTTCTAAGACTGAATCATGAAGAAGTAGAAAATATGAATATTGATTATAAGTAGTGAAATTAAATCAGTAATTTAAAAACTCATCCCCCAAAAAGTCTAAGAGCAGACAGTTTCACAGTTGAATTATATCAAACATTAAGAGTTAGTGCATATCCTTCTCAAATTATTCCCCCCCCCCAAAAAAAAAAATGATGAGAAAGGAATGCTTCCAAGGTCATTTTAGGACACCAGCACTACCTTGATACCAAAACCAGATGAAGGTACCACCAAAAAAGAAAATTACAGGCCAAAATTCCTAATGAACATACATACAGAAATTCTCAATAAAACATTATCAAATTCTATTGAAAAACAAATTAAAAGGATCATTCACCATGACCAAATAGGATTTATTCCAGTTCAACACCTGCAAATCAATCAGTGTGGTACATCACATTAACCAAAGGATAAAGACATGGATCCCACTCTTGCCACTTTTATGCAACATAGTATTGGAAGTCCTGGCCACAGAAATTAGGCAAGAAAAATAAAGTGCATCCAAACTGAAAAGAAAAGTGTTAAGACTAATAAATGAATTCAGTAAAGTTACAGGATACAAAATTAACAAACAGAAATCTGTTGCATTTCTATACACTAATAAGGAGCATTAAGAGAAGAGAAATCAAGAAAAAAATCCCATTTACAACTGCATCAAAAAGCATAAAATACCTAGGAAAAAACTTAACTAAGGAGGTAAAAGACTTGTACTCTGAAAACTACGTTATTGGTGAAAGAAACTGAAATGACACAAATAAATGGAAAGATATATCATGCCCATAGGTTGGAAGAATTAATATTGTTAACATGTCCATACTACCCAAAGCAACCTACAGGTTCAATGAAATCCCCATCATAATACCAACTCTAGAGAAAAGAATCCTAAAATTTCTGTGGGACCACAAAAGACCCTGAATAGCCAAAGCAATCTTGAGAAAAAAATAAAGCTAGAGGTATCATGTTCCTTGATTTCAAATTATACTACAAAGCTATAGTAATCAAACTAGTATGGTACTGGTAGCAAAGCAGACACTTGGATGTGGAATAGAATAGAGAGCCTAGAAATAAACCCATGCATATAATGGTCAATTAATCTATGACAAAGGAGGCAACAATATACAGTCGGGAGAAGACAGTCTCTTCAACAAATTGTAATGGGAAAACTGGATGCTACATGCAGAAGAATAAAACTGGACATTTACACCATACACAAAAATAAATTCAAAATGGTTAAGGACTTGAATGTAAGACATGAAACCATAAAACTTCTGGGAAAATAGGCA
The DNA here is from genome assembly GCF_046562875.1 of Panthera onca. Lineage (NCBI taxonomy): Eukaryota > Metazoa > Chordata > Mammalia > Carnivora > Felidae > Panthera > Panthera onca. Next base: position 73,568,814 of record NC_138342.1, read on the forward strand.
GTAAACTCTGACAATATAGCTTCAACAATATTTTTCTGGATCAATCTCCTCAGGCAAGGACAGCAAAAACAAAGATAAACAAATGGAATTTAAAAGTGAAAAGCTTTTGCCTAGTGATAGAAACCATCGATAAAATTAAAAGGCAATCTATTGAATGGGAGAATATATTTGTAAATCATATGTCCAGTAAGGGGTTAATATCCAAAATATATAAAGAACACATGCAAATTAATATAAAAAATCCAAACAACCCTATAAAAATTTAGAAAAAAACAATAAAAAAACAAAATAATAAACAAAGGCTTGAATAGACATTTTCCCAAAGGACACATACAGATGGCCAACACGTATATGAAAAGGTGCTAAATTTCACTAATCATCTTGAAAATACAAATCAAAGCCACAATGAGATATCACCCCACATTGATCAGATTGACTTTTACCCAAAAGACAAAAAATAACAGGTGTTTGCTAGAATGTTAAGAAACATTGTACACTGTTGGTGGAAATGTAAATTGGTGCAACCACGATGGAGGTTCCCCCTCAAATTAAAAATAGAAATACCACATGATCTAGCAATTCCACTTCTGGATATTTATCTGAAGAAAATGAAAACACTAGTTCAAAGAGATATTTGCACCGTTATGTTCATTGCAGCATTATTTACAGTAGCCAACATGTGGAAGCCAACTAAGGGTCCAATGAGATAAAAGGATAAAGAAGATGTGGTGTACATATACAATAGACTATTACTCAGCCATAAAAAAGAGTGAAATCTTGTCACTTGTGACAACGTGACTGAGCCTACAGGGTATTATGCTAAGTGAAATAAGTCAGACGGAGGCAAATGCCGTATGATTTCACTTATATGTGGAATCTAAAAAAACAAAACAAACCAAAAAAGTAGAAACAGACTCATAAACAAAAAGAAGAAACTGGTATTTGCCAGAGGCCAGAGGGTAGGGGATGGGCAAAATGGGCAAAATGGGCAAAATGGGTGGGGGGTACAGGCTTCCAGTTATGGAATATATAAGTTATGGGATAAAAGGTACAGCATAGGGGATACGGTCAATGGTATTGTAATAGTGTTATGAGGAGATGGTAGCTACACTTGTGAGCATAGCATAACATTCACTATGTTGTACACCTGAAACAAATTGTGTGTCGTTGTGTGTCAACTATACTTCAAAAAGAAATTAAAGTGATAAAAAAGGACATTGTATTCTGAGAAACTGGAAAATTCATCAAGAAGATATAGCAATTTGGGGTGCCTGGGTGGCTCATTTGGTTGAGCGCCTAACTTCGGCTCAGGTCATGATCTCACAGTTTGTGAGTTTGAGCCCCGCGTCGGGCTCTGTGCTGACAGCTCAGAGCCTGGAGCCTGCTTCAGATTCTGTGTCTCCCTCTCTCTGCCCCTCCCCTGCTCTCACTCTGTCAGTCTCTCTCTCAAAAATAAATAAAAAATATTAAAAAAAAAAAACTCACAAAGATATAGCAATTGTAAATTTTAATTAAATTTTTTTTTTAAAAAACATTTATTTTTGAGAGATAAAGAGAGAGTGAGGCAGAGCACAAGTAGGGGGCGGGGACGGGGGGCAGAGAAGGAGACACAGAATCTGAAGCAGGCTCCAGGCTCTGAGCTGTCAGCACAGAGCCCAATGCGGGACTTGAACCCACGAACTGTGAGATCATGACCTGAGCTGAAGGTGAACGCTTAACCAACTGAGCCACCCAGGCACCCCACAATTATAAATTTATATGTGTGTAATAAAGCAGTCCAAAATATATGAAGAAAAAATATACAATTGATAGACAGTTCCATAATAATATTTAGAAACTTCAATATCCCACTTTCAATAATGAATAGAAAAACTAGAGCAAAGATCAATAAGGAAACATAGGACTCTGAAATAAAGTAGTAATTCTCACTTCCAGATAGGAGTACAGAAGTTTTGAACTTGAGAATATCAACTTCAAGCAAATCACAGGCTCAAAACAAAGCAAGCAATATTCATTGCCTATGACATATAATTCTGTTTATGTGTAAACATTTCCTCCATATGAATCTCATATTTTTCCACTGTGAAGTGGTTTAATAACTGGTTACAGATATTGACAGATGTAATGGCTAATTTGCAAGGTAGTATCTTTATAACAAACAATAAATTAAGTTAATAAGTATATTATTAATAAAATACTGGAGAAGAATGAAGCATTGCCAAGCATTTTGCAGAATAAAGAATATTGGCCAGCAAAACAAACAAACAAACAAACAAACAAACTCCCTCCAAACAAGAAATAGCTTTTACTCAATTTGTGCAACAGTATTTCAGGTGACGCATAAAACAATGTCTTAATACATCAAGATCTTTTTTTTTTCTTTTCCCCTGAAAAGGGCAAGTAATTTTATAGTTTCCATAAGTAGTCTTATTTTTTTGCATCCTTGGCATACAACTAATTGTGGTTATCATGAACATGAGATTTGCATAGAAAATGAATATTTTGATAGCATAACTTGTTTTTTTCTTCCTTCCTCCCATTATACATAGTATTTAGAGGAAATATATTTGAGAAAACTTCATTTTCTTCTAGAAGTAATTGTTTCCTTTTTTTTTTTTAACCCCACCCTCGATTTGGGAAGATTTGTTACTTTATTTGTGATGCAGCAAAAAATACTCTAGTAGCTGGAGTTAATAAAACTTAGTAAGGGCTAATGGAAGAATGAGTCAGGTCATAATGAGAAAACCATTATGTTTTATTGAAGCAGTATCTGACATCCTGTCATTAGCATTTCATGTGCAGTAAAGCAGCCGGAGTGAACTAGTTAGGTAAGTAGACGATGACAGGCTTGAGTGGGCTTTGGCCATGGTGCCACCTCAACAAGCTATATGTAATTAGCCTTCTGCGTTTCAACTTTCATTTGTAAAATGGGAAGGTTAATAACAATAATGCTTACATCATAGGGTTATTGTAAACAGCAATAGATAATGTATGTAAGAAACTTAGAATAATGACTGGTATGTAGTAAACATTCAATATACCTTAGCTATTATTGTTAATAGTAACAGTCTCGAATACTAAGGTATAATCATTTATATATAAGTTTGTGAACAAGGGGCAAATAATTTTAATGATCCCATTTTATGAATGGGGAGACTGAGGTATATAATTTCATTAAATGTTTATCCTAAGAGCCTTGAGATAAGAGCTTATGCCTGGAGACATAACAACCTAGTACCTATTTCATACGAGAAGGCTTCTCCTTTACCGAAGATGGCACCTGTATCATGTAGTAAAGAAAATCTTATATGCATATCATCTACATTATTTACTCCAGGAAATGTTTTTCAAATTATAGAGCACTGTCCCTAACGGTAGGTGAGAACAATAAACTAATAATACTGGCAGCCAAAGGGGCATAGCTAGAAGAAGCCAGCCAAAAGAGAGAAATTTATCTGAAATCGCGTGTTTTATCATTTAAAAATGGTGAATGTGTCTTTTGATTTTTCTTTCAGTTGGATTTTGGTAGGAAACAGCTGGCACCTTCAACCTGGGTAATTGAGAAGAATTTTATAAAGAGATTGTGTATAAAGGTGCTGGTAGGGTGACCACAAATTAGGAGTGCAGTACCACGGGATCTAGTGACAGGTTGGGGTCAAGCGTATCACTCCTAGACCTGAGGAGTCCAGGAAAGGAGGAGCAACCAGAACCCAGCCTAATGGAAATGTCTGCCTGGTAGGGGCTCTGGCTTTGTTGAACATGACACAGACAACACAAAGCACCCTAAGGCGGGTATCCGGGAAATAAACGTCTTACCCTTCCCCCTCTCTGCCACCCATCTCCAGCCCTCTGCTAGGGCTGAAAGCAGAGGGTAGCGGCATGGCCAGGGGGCCTGTGGGACCTGTCTGTACAAGTCAGCCTGCAAGAGCACAGAGCAAGATGTGCAGTGGTACAAGGTGGATAGACAAGAGCACATGGAAGATTCCAGCACATCTATATACATTTATATTTGATATTTGCTTCAATATTAAAGTGACTTAAGTACTTACCCATTAAAACTGCCATCTCATGTTTCAGGAAAAGTGATTCTTCAGGATGAAACGTTTCGGGTCCTGGTTTGGGGAGTGGGAGCACAGAAATAAGTTCCTGACTGAAAAGTTGATCTTTGGCAATTTCAAACCCCCAACTCAGTGCTGTATTAGTTTTCTTTTGCTGTGTAACTAATGACCAGAAACTCAGCAAATTTAAGCAGCACATATTTGCTATCTCACAATTTCTGTGGTCAGAATTATGGGTGCAGCATTTCTGGATTCTCCAAAATCCAGGCGTTGGGTCTTGCCTGACAGAAATCAAGGTGTTGGTTAAGGGCTATGGTTCTCACCTGAGTTTGGGGCTCCTCTATCCGAGCACACTGGTAGTTGGCAGCATTTATTTCCTTGTGTTTGTAGAGCCAAGCTGCTGTTTCTCTTCAGGCTGTCAGCTGGAGACTTCTCTCAGCTCCTAGAGAGTGTCCACACCTCCTTGCCACGTGCCTTCTCCATTTGCAGTTGACAACATAGATTGTTTTCTTACAGGCCTGCTGGAGTGTATCTCTCTGACTTCTGGGACTAGCTGGAGAAAACTCTCCTTTTAATGGGCTCACGGGATTTGGTCTGGTACATGCAGACAATTTTTTTTTTAAAGTTTATTCATTCATTTTGAGGGAGAGAGAGGGTGCACTAGTGAGCAGGGAAGGGGCAGAGAGAGAGGGAGTGAGAGAATCCCAAGCAGGCTCTGCTCTGTGCTGTCAGTGGCTCGAACTCACAAACAGTGAGATCATGACCTGAGCCAAAAGAGTCTGACCCTTAGCCGACTGAGCCACCCAGGTGCCCCATTCTCTCTATTTTAAGGTCACCTGATTTGGGACCTGAATTACATTTACAAAATCACTTCATGGAAGTGATTGATTGAATGACTGGAGGAAGGAGTGTGTACATCAGAGGCAGAGAATCTTGAGGACCATCCTCAAATATTGTCTACCACAGTGGGCCTGAATAAACCAAAGTGGAGTCACCTGGGACTCTCTTCCCACAACCTCTGCAAGGTCTAAAATGCATGGTAATCTGGGGTCTATAGACTAGCAAGAGCTGCAATAGCGGATGCATTCAGGATCCAAACAGCATGGCTCAGTCACATGAATTTCCAGTATTTTCTATTCACACGAATCTTCACGTCAGGTGGCACGGTCATCATCAACGACATCGTTTATTTCAGTCTGGGGGACACCCCCTCGATTCAGCAGAAACAGGCCACTCAAAATTGTAGATGCAATCCCAATTCAGATTTAAAATGTCCAGTCTCATGCAATAATCCTTATTTTGTTTATAATTGAAAGTCTTCTCTTATCAGCTCCACAGACTCACATGAAGAAGGGGGTTGTGATTTGGATTCTTGTTTCTTTCCACTCCTTAGAGATTCCTTTTTTTCCCCCAAGTTTATTTATTTATTTTGAGAGACAGAGAGCATGAGTGGGGGCAGGGCAGAGAGGGAGGGAGGGAGTGAGAGAGAGAGAATCACAAGCAGGCTCTGCACTGTCAGCATGGAGCCCAGTGTGGGTGGGGCTCAAACCCATGAACCGCAAGATCACCACCTGAGCTGAAATCAAGGGTCAGGCACTTAACCAACTGAGACACTCAGGTGCCCCTCCACCCCTTTGGGATTCTAATTCTGCCAAATAGTCTGGTTGAAGGCCAGGGAAAGAGAGGGAAACAGGACATCTGGAAAGGTTATAATCTTCTAAGTGTTGCATGCTCTGGTGCTCTGGGCAGGTGTTTACATCTAAACTGCTCTCATTGGCTTTCTGTAGATTCTTTTAAAGTTTATTTATTTATTTTTGAGAGAGAGAGAGAGAGAGAGAGAGAGAGAGAGAGAGAATCCCAAGCAGTCTCTGTGCTGTCAGAGCTGAGCCCAACGAGGGGCTGGAACGAGGGGCTGGGCTTGAACTCAGGAGCTGTGAGATCATGACCTGAGCTAAAACCAGGAGTTGGTTGCTTAACCCACTGATCCACCCAGGTGGTCCTGTTTAGATTCTTTACAGAACCTTCCCCCGCCAGTCTCCCCTCCTCCTTTAAATGTGCATGGATGCTGCTCACAGATTTGTGTGCAGGTGTTCAGGTGTATACTCCCTCCCCTCCTCCCTCCCTTACACACATCACCAGGGATCTCCAACCTACAGATCTCTTAGCATTGTCCTCCAGCTCTTGGGCATAAAGCTCCTAATTCAGTCCCTGTGAATTTTGAAGGTTTCCTCCAACAGCATTCAGCTGCGGTGGAAAGAGATTAGTGAAGTTGAGCATAATTTTATACATTTATGATGCTTGCTGATAGAGTTTGACAAATTTCTCTGTTGTATTGCTCATCCTTTGTAATTGATTTGTAGATGTTCTTTCGATTTTTCCAAATTCTAATATTTTGTCAGTTACATGACTTTTTTTAATTAAAAAATTTTTTAATATTTATTTTTAAGAGAGAGACACAGAGCACAAGCAGGGGAGGGGCAGAGAGAGAGAGAGAGAGAGAGAGAGTCAGTCACAGAATCTGAAGCAGCTCCAGGGTATGAATTGTCAGCATAGAGCCTGATGCAGAGCTCAAACCCACAGCCAATCAGATCATGACTTGAGCCAAAGTCAGACGCTCAACCAACTGAGCCACCCAGGTGCCCCACATGACTTCTCTTTAAATCTTAGTTACTTAAGTTTTAAATTTTAGTGTAAAGTTACCGATTGTTTTCCTTTTTCCTCCTTTTTTGAATTGGTAATATTTTTATTAGCATTTAACTTTATATTTTAAAAATCATATTTGGGGCGCCTGGGTGGCTCAGTCGGTTGAGCGCCCGACTTCAGCTCAGCACATGATCTCGCGGTCTGTGAGTTTGAGCCCCGCTGACAGCTTGGAGCCTGGAGTCTGCTTCGTATTCTGTGTCTCCCTCTCTCTCTGCCCCTCCCCACTCATGCTCTGTCTCTCTCTGTCTCAGAAATAAACAAACATTAAAAAAATTAAAAAAATAAAAATCATATTTGATATGACAAAGTTAAACTGAATCAAAAATATTTTCCCAATTCTTAAAGGTCTGGCAACTCTAAATGTTTGAACGTATTATCCTCATACTTTAAACAAAAAGGGAAATACGTTTAAAGTCACATAGGTATTTCATAGTAATATTTAAAATTATTTTTAGTACTTACCTAGTTTTTAAAAAAAATGTTTATTAATTTGGGGGGGTGAGGGGCAGAGAGAGAGACAAAGAGAGAATCTCAAGCAGACTCCATGCTGTCAGTACAGAGCCCTACACAGGGCTTGAACCCACGAATTGTGAAATCATGACCTGAGCTGAAATCAAGAGCTAGATACTCAACTGACAGAGCCACCCAGGCTCCCCACTATTTATCTGGCTTTGTGTATATATATATACACACACACACACACACACATATATATACACACACACACATAAATACATATATATATACATAAATACATATCTATACACATAAAAGATGTAGGGAAATATACACACACACACACACACACACACATATAAAGTTTGCGAAGTAGAAGAAAATGGCAAAATGCCAGCCTTTTTGTAATTGAGTGATAAAGTTCAAGCAAAGAAGAAAGCAAATCTCAAAGGAGTATGGGAGATAAATGACATTTTGTTTTGCCTATGTTATTTGATCCACACAATTTTGCAAAGTAGGTACTGTTATCCTCAACTCACAGATGAATGTGCTGAGTCTCAAAAAGACTAGATGACTTGGACAAGGAATTTGGCTTTAAAGCTGAAATTTGAACCCAGTTTTCCTTGGTTCTAAGACTGGGTATTTACTACTATATCCCTTTGAACATCCAATTTATATGTCTCAGGTATCTGCCATTGAAAAAAATTGGCTGAAAACAGTGTGCATTTATATGCAAAACCTCCCAAGAGTGAAGACATACGTGCAAGTGCCCAGCGGAATGTTTGGCACATAGCTATTATCCTTTGTATTGACTTTGGGCAAAAAGAACATAGGTAACAGGAAAATACTTTCCAAGCCTTTAAGAAATCTTACCTTGCTTCTAAACACCTGTAATATCTTTGACAATGACATTCTGCTTAGTTTTTTTTTAATTTTATTTAAAAAATTTTTTTAATGCGTATTTATTTTTGAGACAGAGAGAGACAGAGTGTGAACTGGGGAGGGTCAGAGAGAGAGGGAGACACAAAATCTGAAGCAGGCTCCAGGCTCTGAGCTGTCAGCACAGAGCCCGATGTGGGCTTGAACTCACAGACCGTGAGATCATGACCTGAACTGAAGTCAGAAGCTCAACCGACAGATCCACCCAGGCACCCCTGCTTAGTTTTTTTTTTTTTTTTTTTTTTTAATGGCAGGCCAAGGTTCCTGTGCTGTTTGATTAAGAGGTGTCAAGTGGGAATTAAAAAAAAAAAAGATGTAGAGAAATAATCATCCTTGAGATGCCAGTACTCCCACCAGAAATCTTTCAAGCACTTTCAGCTTCTATCCTGACAATTTGAATTTCAACTATCTTAGTCCTCTATGCTATATTTAGAAAAACCGGCTGCAGAACATTAACATAGTTCTAAGGGTCTAAAGAGTTTAGAACTCTGTAAATTAGCTGACTGATAGTCTAGGGTGGTGTTGAGGAAAATTAAACAATGTTGGTATTCATGAGTTCATTAAGTATGGGTGGTAGACTGAACGTGATCCTATGTGGTTTACAAAGAAAGACTTCACAGGAAACAAAAAATATTTTGAGTCCACAATCAGTCCAGTGAAGCCAGATTAAGCTATGAAGGTTGCTCTTGTATTTACTACTCAGCATTACAGATGTGGATGGGTGAGAACAGTGGCTGGAAATGTCATCTAAGGAGACAAGCGTCTGGTTAGTGGAACAGAAACAGCTACAGGCATAAGACAAACTATCTCAGCCCCCTGAGGACCTTTGTGTGATCTAACTTTCCACAAATAGTATTTATATCTTTGGAAACACATGAAGTTTAACTTTTAATGGCAGCTCTATTTTAGGCCAAAATAGTGTGTACTTATATACACAGTAGTTGGAAGTTTTTTTTTATTTAAAAAATTTTTAGTTTATTTTTTGAGAGAGAGAGAGAGAGAGAGAGAGAGCAGGGGAGGGGCAGAGAGAGAGGGAGAGAGAGAGAGAGTCCCAAGCAGGTTCTGCAGTGTCAGGGTAGAGCATGGTATGGGGCTTGAACTCATGAACTGTTGAGTTCACACCCCGAGCCGAAATCAAGAGTCAGATGCTTAACCAACTGAGCCACCCAGGCACCCCAGAGTAGTTGGAAGTTTTGAAAGAATCACTGTTTAAAGTATATAGAAATTTTACTAAGTTATTTTTGAGAGTTGGGGTTCATAAATCTTACACCTCTCCCACTCTACAGTTTCTTGATGAAGATAGATTCAAGGAGGCACAAAGAAATCCAATGATAGTGTTAGTTTTATAATGATTAAGCTAGATTGGAGGACATGGCTGGACTTTCCATCTTCTTCTAGGAACTTAGACCACAGGATCCCAACTTATTTACCCAGGAGTAGGCAGAGAGGCTGAAACTACACAGCATACACCTGGATGGCCCTGGGCAGGAGGCCGCTAAGCCTAGATGTGACATAATATAAGCTTGAATACAGGTGCTCTGTGCCACCACAAGAGCTGATGCACCCTGTACCTCCATGCCCTCCTGTATTTCCATGAATGTCAAGCTCTTATCACTTTCACCAAGCCAAGAGCAAAAGTATGCACACACGCACACACACACACGCTATATCATCAAGAGCAGGAAAAAAAATCACTGCTTCTCATCTGCAGGTGTTGTTGATTCTGTGGGAATTCTATTTTAATCAAAGGAAAAAAACCCCTTTCATTGTAAATACTTTCAGCTCCACTGTAGATTTCTAGCAGAAGTGTGTCACGTTGAAAATCAATTGATTCTAAACGTCTAGGGCTAAAATAACACTTTTGACAGCAGTGCAAAAGCAACAACAACAAAAAGAACAAAGTAAATTTGAATCTCTGTTATGTTTATTATGGAAAATGAAATGCAAAAAATCATACTTAAAATTTTTTGAGGGTAAAACAAAGTCATCCGTCGAATTTCCTTCCTTCCTTCATTCAAAAATCAAATTCAAAATGAGAGCAGAAGTGTATAAATTCCAAAATCCTGATCTATCCTTATTTAAATCCTAATATTCCATATTTTTTTCTAGGAAATAAAATTTTATTGGTAGGTCAATTTCTGGAGGATGGGGACTTTCTTGAATAAACCATTTTATGACTTTCATATATAGACATCATGAAAAGATATAAATTTAGATTCTAATATTGATACATTCATAAATGGAATTTCACTTTGAGTACTACTGTTTTTTTCAGAGATTTAACATTATACTACACTTTTGGTCTTTCTCAGCTGAGTATTGACACACACAAATGATTTTCACATTGACAGCTATAATTTTTCTGGGTGGCATTTAAATTAATATACATCGTCCAAAATAATTACACGAATTTATCTTTTAAGCAACAGTAAATATTGACAAACATCAAGATTTCACATATTCTGCTCTTATAAACAAGTATGGTTTTAGTAGTTTAAAAACACAGCCAGCTATAGTTACAGTGTTCTTATGATTGGTTAGCCTTTTATTTTTATCTAAGATACAAAGATGGCACATTAATTCTCCAAAACATAAATACATATTAAATATTAACTTTCTACTGAGAAATGGTTATATTTGCACTTTGCCACATGGAGTTCTCTATTAATGGAAACTCATATACCATTTATATCTTCAACCTAATACCCAGGCAACATAATTTTTAGTGTCAAGGAATCAGGGTCAAATTACATTAGATTTTAGGAACCAGATCAGACTTTTTGATCTCTAATAGAGTATTTCCTTTTAGGAAAAATGAGAGAAACTCAAACATCATTTCACTGATTAGAATTGTGATAAGTTGACAAGTGTTGTCCAGTGTTGACATTTGCTGGCTATTGTCTCTCATCTTGTTATCTAGTCCACACAGTATTACCTGTTATCAATAATAGGAATTTACTTGAGTCCACTTGACGGAACTCCCAAATGCTCATATTCTATTATCCTGCCAACATCATCTGTAATTTAAAAAAAAAAAAAAAAAAACTTTTACTCTTTGACTTCTCTTTGGTGTTGCTAAACATCATTTTGCTTATCTCAAGAGAATGCGTAAAATCATTTTCCTCTTCAAGGGATCATATACTGTTTTGAAACCTATGGATAGATCTCTAAAAAAAAGGTAGGGCTTTTATCAGCCTGTGCAAATAAACACACGAATAAATGTACAAATGGAGCCTACAAAACATAATTGATTTTCCCCAGTGTTTGTCATTTCCAGATGTAAAATTAGGTGCTTAAAGAACAGCATTAAACCTTTGAAGGTGCTCAGGTACCAGTCTATGACAATAACTAGATTTTCATAGTGAGGCAGGGCTTTCCTAAGCACCAAATCTGCTACCTGGGAGTATAACACCATTTAACGGGGAGCATTTGATCCCATGTTAATGTATAGAAAACAGAACAGTCATGGAAAGATGCAGTTTTCAATTGTTTTAACTTGTAATTTATTTAAATATTAACAGTATGAATGAAATGCATTTATGTGTGTATATATATGTGGGTAAGCTATTTACAGTTATGCCATGTATACATTTTTATGTGTAGAAAATGAAAATACTCATTGATTAGCCCTTTTGAGGCTTTTGAACAACTGTTTCGTTTTCCTGCTTTCGTACAACTCTTTGAGGATTTAGGTTAATTCATACAAGGTATGTACACAATCACACCCATAGCATGTACATCCTAGTCACACACTTACCACGGAGAGGATGTGTGAGGAATGTAAATCATGCCGGTGGTCAAAGAACTGACCTTACCTGTGACTAATGGCATGGTTAATTAACCTGGCAGATTTAGTAACATGCCAGTGTATTGCCAATGTATTCAGCCTTTGTGATAATTATGTTACCTACTCTCAGAAATGATAAAACACACACACACACACACACACACACACACACACACAACAGCCCTTTCTGACCTTCAGAAATGAAAGGACAAATTCTGTTACTGAATACACATGTACACTTCTGTTGGCTTTATTCATTTTCATACATGTGCCTACCCGATGACAGAACTTGGTTTTGAAATGGGACACGGCATGTTTTTTTTTCCTACACATAGAAAGAGAAAACCAACCACTCACAGACTATACACACTTACAAAATGTATTGACATACCACAACCGGCTACAGTATTATGCACAACATATTGTTCACATGTTAGTACAGCAGAGATAAATACATTGAGGAATTTAGGAATTATTAGTATATTTCTTTCTTGAGTTTTCAGGTCAGGCCCTGTTGACCTTTCTCAGCCTCAGGAAAGCTATGTCCAGATGTCCTTAAAATAAAAATTAGTCTCTCCTCTCCTCTAGGGATTGAGGAGCATGACTGTAATACTGCAATCTTCTGATTTACCAACATCAGTTTAAGATGTGATGGAAAACATTATGAAAAATAATTTACTCAAAGATGTGGCCTAAAAGAAGCATTTAGGAATCTCAGCTAAAATCATTAAGAGATCCTGATAAACATGAGTAAGCTCCTTCTACCCACCCATTCAACATAGTTTGCTTTGTACAGTCTTCATGTGATATTAAAGCAATGATATGAAACAGAAAAATCATTTATCCACTTAGAAGCTTTGCTAAAAAATAGGCAATCTAATTTTTTAAAGTAACAAAGAGTAATGCTAGTAGTAATGTTAAAAAGCAAGCCATAATTTTCACCCTGCAAATCAGTGGATGACATCCCCGCATCATAAGAGATCAAGAAAGAAGTTAGCATTTCTCTCCCACTTATTTCTCCTTAACACATGTAAATCACTAGGTTATTTCTCATCATAATTCTCACCATGCTGGTTGATGATTTGTATCATTTTATGAAATGTAAAATAGTGACTTATTTTTTTGCAGCCAATTGATTTTGAGCTTGAACTGAAAAAAGGGCTAGTATTTAGAAACGCCCATCTGGAATATCATTTTCTGTAAGGCATTATTTGAGGCCCTTTTTGATATGAGTACTCATGTTTTAGTTATTTTACATTTGGGAACACATTTTTTTCATAGCTAAGGCTGGTAATCCTCTAGGCAGAATTAACTGAATTGCTTTGCTACGTGCAAGTGTCCAGGAAGAGTAATTACTATATATTTAACCCCTCTGTTTCAACAAAGTTTCTGGTTGGATCTATCTTGAATTTTAAGCTAGCAAGACTTTTTGACTCCTTTTTCGTCTTGGCTAGCATTAAGACAGAGATGTTACCTTATCTCTACTAATGTCCACCGGCGCTGTATCTCTTTATAGAGCTCCTAAACACGTTTTTCGAGCAAGAAAGCAGAAATTATGCCTTCGCTTGTTTTATCTTGTGGGTTATAGTCAGTCTTCACGGAGCAAACCATATTACATAACGGTGTGCTCGTATAGATGCACTTGCTGGTATAACTGCCTCTTTTTGGCACATTATTGCTTGGCTTTAATTTCATTTTCAACAGTCTTTATTCTCATGATGAGTATCTGAGATTTCTGGGTCTTAAAAAAATAACAAACTTGTGACTAACATCTTGTTGCACCATTCTGGCCTCCATAGTCATTTCACCAAGGCCCATGGTTATTTAAATGTTCTTTATAATTATCTTCACCTTGACTTAACTAATAGTCAACAGTAATTTTTCAGGATTTTTTGTTGTTTCTATCTACACATATATACAGATGTATCGGATTTACTTTGAGAGGTTATCTGGTTGTGGCAAGTGAGTAGTTTAGCTGGTGAGTGTTCACAGTTAAGAGTAGCTGTAATGACCTCTGGCAGATGTCACTGATTACTTGTGAGACAGAATTTTTCCACCTCAATCCATCTTCATTTATGTCCTTGGTCATCGCAAATAAAGTTTATCTTATTTCTGCAGCCAAGGAGAATTTTTTTTTCCCAAGAGTAGGATAAATTTCATGGAAATGTTTCAGTATTTACAAGACTATTTTTCCCCCTTTGCAAAAATGTCTAAAATTTTGTAGACATCCTTAAGCCTGTGCGTCTGCAAAGATGACATTTATAATTACTCATCCAGTTGCAGAATTCCATTAAGAAGGCTATAGTTACAAGAATGGACAGGAGATTTAGCGTATCACCTGTTATCTGCCAGGTGGCAGCAGCTGACCCACATTTGGAGAGATTCAACCAAAAGGGCCACACACAGCATCAAAGAACGTTGCTCACAGAAAACAAAATGCTCGAATATCAATATAAAATAGCAAACACTGAAGCAGACCTGGACAAGACTTCTGATTCACTGTGTAGACAAAACAGGGGTGGGGACAAGATGGTCAGCTCAATTATCCAAGATACTGCTGAGTTCACTGTATTATCATCACAAAGGGAAATTCACAGGCTTCATTTCTCAAATACCGTTTAGGACAAAGCAGGAGAGAGTAAACAGTATCATCTCCATGGCAGCATCGTAGCCGATTAGTAAATCAGACAGGAAGAGGCCCACACAAGGCTACAAGTGCCCAAGTGTCAGTAAAAACACATATACATATATGCAAACCTTATCCTAATGTATTGTTTTTCTTTATACTGATTCTTAAAAAGTAGACAAGAGATGTGGTGAATTATCTGGTACTAGAAATGGACCACTTTTTTAACACTTGCACAATATGTAGGAGGAATAGAAGATAATTTCTCACATTTTGGCAGCAAAACAGTAACAGTGGATACAGCAAAGGCCAAACAATTTACATTAACAGCATACTCATATATATCCTCTGTAAACAAAGTGTAAAGTCACAGGATATTATATTCTTCATGTGGTATATACAGGTATTCTCAGAATGATGGGAACTCCTAGAAATGAGAGAAATGACATTAGAATAAGCTAGGAACAATAAAACCTCAATACTCTCAGGATGCAACCAAAAGTCATTTCCTTTTTCTGTTTTCTAGTTGAAAATGACAAGCTCCTATTAGAGATTTGGTCCCCAAATTCAGCCTCTAGGGTATATGTTACACATGCATATTCACTACAGTTTGTTTCAATTTTGAGATGTAAGCTATAACGTGAAGAATACTGGTGTCCAAAGTACCAATTATCAGACAATTCTGAAGATTAAGAAGTCATCAAAAATCAAATTATATTGACATAGCTGAACTTGTCAAGGTAGGAAAACACACTAATATATTTTATAAATATTTCATTTTGGACGCAAACAAAAAGGATTCTCCGACCTAACAAAATGTTAAACTTATGCCATTGGTCCAAAACATAAACATAGAGCAGTTGGTCTGTGGCACCAAAGCCAGTAATCCAGAAGGACATAATTAGAAAAGCACTGATGATAAACATATGACAGCTCAAGCGGTGCCATTTTTCTTGTGGTCATTAAAATAGAAAAATCGACATTTAAATTAAAATTCTAGTATTCACTGGGTAAGCCATAAAGCCTCTTAACACTGTAAATATTTCATTATCTTCCAGACACTGTGTTCTAATTCATCTCTCTTATACTACTTGCTTAAGAAATATTTTATATTTCCTCCATATATCTCAATGATTAAAAAGCATGTTTTTAATTTTCTCTTTAACGTGTTATTTATTTTTGAGACAGAGAGAGACAGAGCATGAACGGGGGAGGGTCAGAGAGAGGGAGACACAGAATCTGAAACAGGCTCAGGCTCTGAGCTGTCAGCACAGAGCCCGACGCGGGGCTCGAACTCATGGACCGTGAGATCATGACCTGAGCCGAAGTCGGCCGCTTAACCGACTGAGCCACCCAGGCGCCCCTGATTAAAAAACATTTAAAAGGAACAGAACATCTAAAAGAAATTAAGGCCAAAAACAATTTTCAACCTGCTATGTCATGCAGCCAGGCTAAGAAATAGCCCAACAAATTCAAAGAATCTGCTATGAAAGCTGTTTTCCACTTCCATTTTGTTGAACCAACCTAAGGAGTCACAAATGATGTGCTGCATGTCAATGTTGTGTCACAGATTGAAGTGAGGGAAAATTTTCAGGTTAAGGTTTTATGGTATGAGTACTTGGAGTGTCATAAAGCAAAAGCATGGCTTGTCTTCAGGAGGCTTCATTATTTACCCACTCGGTGGTCTTTTCCTTACTGTTTTGAAAAGCTGTTCCTTCTTTAAGATTCAATACACAACTAAACGAGAAAAGTTTTATACTATTTTATGACAAGCTCTAGAGTGTGGCAGAAGTAAAGGTGAAAAGTAAAAAAACAAAAATAAAGATTAAGAAGGAAAGGCTAGTTCCAGTACCAAAGAAAACCAAAGTTACTAAATCAGATCTTAGGTTTTACTATCAGAGGCACGCTGCAACGTTACATTTAGTTTTAAGTAACTTAACGTGATTTTCTTTTAATTTAATGTGCGACAAAGGTCTACAACTCTCTTAGGCCTCTGCCTCATTTTTAACTTGAGCTATTTACAATTTATAAGCTTACATTTATAATTTATAAATGTATAATTATACATTTCTAATTTCAGTAATTCTAATTCACGTGGTTACTCTAACCTCATAAGAATAAATATTACTACCAGATGCTAAATTCTTCCTTTCCCCCTATTTTAATGCAGGAACAGCCTGTTCTGGCCCCTCCCTACACAGCCGAGGATTACCTGGGGCCCACCCATCTGGAGCGGGCGCTGCTGACAGCTGCTACTGTGTACACAGGGTGTTCTCTGTGTGTACACAGCACGTATGCCAACGTGTGAGGGAGACAGGCAGTGAGGAAGGGGTAGGAGGGACACGACACCCTGGCAAAAGCATCTCCAACAGAAGCCACACGAACACTACTACAAACGGGTATTCGAGGCCAAAGAGAGAATTTTAGACTACATCTCTGATCCTTAACAGTAATTTGATTGATAATCTGATGGCAATTTCTACTGTAGGTAGTATTCTTAATAAGGGCCAGTTGGTAAGAAATGGGAAAATGTGCCTAATTAAAAAATTCAAAGGGTGGCTCCAAATGTAACCACTGTGATTTTACCATTCTTAGGCTCTAAGAGTACTGGGGCTGCAGTCCATTTATGCAGTTGTCATCTACGGTCCTATTGCTTTCAAAGAAGCCAGGGGCTATTTACTAATTTGGGTTGTGCTCCGTTTAGCATGTGGTGTTAAAGCTCAGGCACAAAAGATTTTTCCCTATATGCTCAGAATCTGCAAAAGAGAATTAACAAAAATAGAAGCCAAAACAGAGGTTTTGAGTTTACTGCACAAACGCCATTTATGCGTCACCAGAGAGAGAGAATACATGGATAGATGCTCTTTTCTGGCTCATCGAGGGGAATGAGCTCAGAGAAGGCAACCAGGGAGCACCCCTTCCACATTTAACAATCTGGCTTTGTAAATGTAAGGTGGAGACGAACAATCTCCCTACATGAATCTAGGAGGGGAAACTTTTCCAGAGCCCTGCCTCATCTCCCTTTTCCACACCCCTCCAACTCTCAAGCCACTACTGGTCATCCCAGCCCAGTACCCTGCAAGACACTCATGGGTACAAATGAAAAGCTCCTCTTCTGGAGGCAGGTGAGCGCTGAGCTCAAACAGGTGCCTATGGTTTCAAAATCTATAGCCCACTAGAAGCTCAAACCAGGTTTTAGTAAGGGCCTTTTTTTTTTTTTTTTTTTTTTTTTTTTACTGGGTTTGAAGGATGAGACACAATGGTATTTCTGTTAAAATCAGTAAGTTGACAGAGGCTACCTTTTTACTACAGATAAGAAATTTAAGCAATTAGATGATATTAGTCTACCTACAAAAACATGAGAAGTTTGTGTTCTATTTGGTGTTCACTACATTTTCTATTAGAAGCTACTGCATAAGCAAGTCAAAAGGAAAACACAAACTGCATCCCATTTATAGGAGTTGAAATTAGACCCATTGCTTTTGTTACTTCCTTTTTTTGACACAGAAAAGGTTTCAACACAGAAACCTTAACACTCTCAGCAGAATGTTTTTGGAGAACACCTGTACTACACAAACTTTAGTATACTTAATAATTTGATGACTCTTTCCAAGAATTCAGTTGCATGTACTTCCTCTAAAGAAATAGAAATTTCATCTCGTCAGAATCATAGAGATGCCCCTTGCCTTCAGTGCAGGAAAATCTGTAGATATAAATTCAAGTTTTACGTGGGCAGTATTCATATTCAAAAGCTCAGCTAATTTTCCTAACATAACTTTCTTACATTTGTTGACGATATAACAAGGTTTACCAAAACAGTTATCTGCAGATGTTGACAAATATTAATTCATTTGGTATTGTATGCATTTAAATGCTTTTCCTTAATGTCATCTGGCTGAAGAGCAAGTAGAATTTATTTCACAGTTTTACATTATAGTTCTTATCGTCTACTTAAATTCTGTGTGGTAATAGCATTCTTATTGCAATATGACTAGAAAGTATAACAGTATTTTTGCTAGTTTTAATATTAAGCAGGGATTTTAATGGAAACACCACAGTGTGATATGTTGAGGCAGTAATACAAAGTGACACGTATTTAATGATAGTGCTAGTTCTATAAGTAACATCATATTAAAAAATCCAGTGAATGTTATTTCCTCTTAATTAGGGTCATTAACCTTCAGTGGAGCTTTCTTCTTTTCTTTTGTTCTTTCTTTCAAATTGAAATGATATTTTTATTTATGGAGCCCCAATCAAAGGACCCAACAATTCTTAATAGCAACTTCCAATAGTTGATTCTTGCTTGCTTGTCTTCCTGGTCTCTCCAAAAAAACAAAAACCAAAAACCAAAAACTAAGTAAGCTTTGACAAATAGAGACACTTAGGAATACCATAAATATACACAAGGGTTCCCATACACATTCCCTTTCAGTCTAGCACAGAAGAAGGGGCAGGACGAACACAGCAGTTGGGGCGTCGAAAGTTCTGCAGCATGGACTGTAAAACACTGTGCTGCCTTCCTTTGAGCTTTTTATTTGAAGAAGTATCTGAGGAAATGGATCTCCGGGTCTGGCTGTTTTGAGCTTTGATTAATTTCTCATGTTCCCTGATTTGTCTTTGTAGATGGTTCTGGATTGCGATACCCAGGGACTCTGGGTCCAGGGAGGCACCATACACTTCCCAGGTCATGCCCTGCTCATCCCACACGACGTCCCTGACACGCTTGGACTGTTTCAACTGCAGCTTGGAGTCGGCAGCCAGCTGCTTTTTCTTCTCTCCTGGGGTGAGTCCCACCTGGGCGGCAGCCGCGGTCACATTTAACTTTTGCTCCTTGAGGAACTCGCTGACTCGGCTGGCCCGCCGTGGGCTGGCTTTGACCAGGCGAGAAGGGGTCCTCTTGCCAGAACCTGGACTGGAGTCACCCATGGAATCGGATGGGAGGCTCAGGCTGGTGGCTGTCTTGGTCTGTCTATTTTCCTCCAGGGTACCCTCCTGGTTCTTCCTCACTGGGGAGGGCGTAGGACTAGCAGCTGACCCAGTGCCTCCACTTTCTTGAGATTTAGGATTGAGCAGCAGGGTTTTGGCCTCTGCCCTGGCCCTGACATCAAGGATATCGGTGCCTCTACATTCTTGTTTTACTATCTGAGGAGATGCTGGCTGCTTCTCTCTTGCATCTCCTTTGTCAGTGGGATCCAGGCTCCCGGGCTGGTTGGCTTTGTTGGCAGGACCACAAGAGTCAGAGAGTTGGCAGTCTGGGTTTGTTTCGTGACCATCTGTGGTTTTCACTGCAAACTCAGATGGCTTGGTTTCAACTTTCCTCAATTCATGATTTGTTTCGGTTTGACTTCCTGCACTGAAAGAAATCTGGTCAGTGGGGCTGGCTTTCAGGGACCTGGAATTCACACCTGAAAGCTGTTTAGAGGTGGGCTCTTCCCTTGCTGGGGTCATTCCTGCAGACCCTGTATCTTCCTTACACAGATCCTGAGTATTACCGGATGCCACGGTGATGGATGAGATCTTAAGGACCTCACTCGGTAACCTCATCAATTTGCATTCCCCTTGGAGAGCTGTGGAAACAGCGGCAGCTGCCTGGATGTGCACTTCTGGCATGATGCTGGGGCACGGACCTGACCCTTGTGGGGAGTGGATGTTGTCAGATAGCTCCAGCGTGTGGCTCCCACTGCCGCTGCCATTGCAAATGACACGCAGCTGCTCTTGTTCCAAACACTCAGGAATTGGGGTTTCCTTTAAGAATGCAGCGAGGATGCTGGGGCTGGTGGAGACCGATCTGTTCTCCACACTTGCCACTGCCTGCACCCCAGCATCTTGCCGAGCCCTGTCGGGAGCTTCCGTGACCTCACTTGCAGCTTCGTTGGTCATTGTACTTGCTTCTTTGAACCTTGACACCTGATCTTGAGGACGTGTGGAGACTTTGCTAGTGAGGTGGGGTGGTTGAGGTGTCACAGAAGTCACGGACTGGCTGTCTGAGGTGGTGGCTGAGGGCTGTTTGTTCCCTGAACATCCTTCTTCTCTCGCGGGAGAGTCACAGGACCTTGTCTGGGAGTCGCATATGGCTCCCGGCCTTGCCCCTTTGGGTTGGCCTACAGGAGACGAGGGGTGACTGAACACCTTGGCTGCTGTATTTGCAGTCTGCAGCATTCCCTGGATTGTTTTTTGAGAAGAAAAATCACAGGGCACTTGGTCTTTGCTGTTGCTCTGGGTGCTTCCCACAGGGCAATTTGACTTTTCAGGTTTTTCAAGAATCTCCCCATCCGAGGTTCTCTGTGTTTTCAGCAGAGTATCTTCAGGTCCTGATAAGGGGCTGGCATTGAGCTGGTCACCTGGGGTCACCTGGTGGGTGTGTTGGTTGGCTGGCATTGTAAATGCTTCATCTATGAGATCCTTTCCTGCTGCAGAACATGGGGCTGGTGCTGTGGGTTCACTGCTTCCTGGCAGCTGGGTTTTGTCAGAACTGCATGTAGGAGACACTTTTTCCACCTCATTGAAGACACCAGGAGAAGACATGTCTGGCTGGGTGGTCTCATGCTCAAAGGCCTGCATCAGGACCTCAGCAGCTGCACTGGGGCTGAGGTCTGGCTCTGCAGGAATGCTGGAAAGGCCATTGGTGTTCTCACACAAGACGGCTGGTGGAGACCGAGGGGAGGCAGGCTGCACTTCTCCTAGATCCTCTTCTTTTCCAGAAGCTGTGATCAAGGAAGTTTTAGCCGATCTCAAAGGGTCAGGTACAGTCCCCATGGAATTCTTCTTCAGGAAATCCTCAGAGCTCTCCCCAGAACAGTGTTCCACCTGGGAAGCAGTTTTAGCTCAGTGTAGGGATGGAGTCAGGGACGATTCCTCTGAAGGATCAATCTGTGAATCAAGGAAATAGTATGATTAACACGGTACAGCATTTAGGGGTTGAAAATACAGCAAACTGTAATTTGTACAAGATCTTATAAGCACACTAAACCTTTTCCTCGTGTATTCGTTGCTATAAAACATAGATCTCGGGAAGAAAGACTTTGAAAAAAATATTTTAATTATACAAGTATTATTTGGTACATTAGTTTCTGCTTGCATCCCATTTCTGTCTGCAAATAGGTTTTTAATGTATTTACCTAAGCATTTGATAACTACCCAAAAGTCATTTGTGTAGTCTGATTTACCAGATATCCGAAAATCCTATAAAGCTACTGTAATCAAATCAGTAAGTATTGAAATAGGCCTAAACAGATACGTGAAATAGAATATCTAGAAATAAATCCACATATAAATGAAGATTTAATATATGACAAGAGAGGCATTTCAATTTAGTGGCAAAATGATGGATTATTTAATATAAGGAGCTGGCAAACTGTTTATGCATCTGGAAGAAAATAAAGCTAGATCTTTATCTTATACCAACTCCAAAAATAAATCCTAGATGGATTTAGATAGATTAAAGGTTAAAAATGTAAAATAAGTAATTAAATAAATAAAATCCTATAAGAAAATCTAGGAACCATAAATATAATCTAGGGGCAGAGAGGGTAGGCTTCTCTTGGCAAGGGAGAAAACACACAAACTAAGAAAAACATAAGGGATTGAATAAAACCCAAAAGTTTTGTATGGCAAAAGATACCATAAACAAATACAATAGATGTGAAAAACAGATGTTTAAAATCCTAGAGGACAGGCAAAAATATCTATCATATAGCAGAAGCTCTTAAAAATTTTCAGGGAAAGAAAATAGGTCTTTGGAAAAATGGACACAGAACATGAAAATGCAGCCTGCAACATAGGAAACGTGACAGTCAACAAGCTTTTGGAAAAATGATCAAATTCATCTGTAGTCAAAGAAAATGCAAATAAAGTAACAACGAGATTTTAGTTTACAATACTTCCACCTGCAAACCTTTTTTTAAAAAGAGCTGTAACATTATGGCCTGGTGAGACCTAGCAAAAGGAAGTATTTTTATTAATTGTAGGTGCATATTGTGTATTGTTACAGCTTTCTTAGGGAAGCAGTTTAGTTTTTAAAGCTAAAAATACACATGTCCTCGACTCTGTGATCCTAACTCTATCAACAGATGTAAAATACCAGCATATATAGATAGGGATACAAGTATGTTTACTGAAGTACTATTTGTAGGGGCAGAAAAACTGGATGCAAACTGATTTCCATGAAAAGGGGGAGTAGTAGAATAGATCAAGACATATCTCTACTGTAGAGCATAATGCAACCATCAAAATAAACAGTTAATTGGGCTGTAACTTTTCAATTGGGAGGGATTTCTCCAAGGTATGGCTGAGTGAGAAAAGCAAGGTAGAGAAAAGAATATATACATTTTCCTTTTTGTGACACAGTGACTTAAAACACACAGTGACCTAAACACACAATGACCTAAAACAGACTGTGTATGTGTACAGACATGTTTGTATACGATTATATAAATTCTAAAAATATTTAGACTGAGACATATTAGGTCTTAAATGGAGGGAATGTGAGGAGTAGAAGACAGTAAAAGAGAGATGGAGGTACTGAAAGGTGGGGAAAAACTTAATTTTTTAAATCTGAATTTTATTTACTTATATTTTTATTTGAGAGAGAGAGCGAGCAAGCATGGGAGGGAGGGGCAAAGGGAGAGCAAGAGAATCTTAAGCAGGATCCATGCTCAGTGTGGAGTCCGACACAGGGCTCTACCCCATGACCCCTAGGATCATGACCTGAGCCGAAATCAAGAGATGGATGTTCAACAGACTGAGCCACCCAGGCGCCCCATTCCCATCCTTGGTCTTGACTGTTTTCTGCTAAAACCCTTTGTCCAGGTGTATATTCCATTTCTTCCTTATTGGAGTTTTCTGTCGCAGTCACTTACTGGGCACCAAGCCTGTCTTCCCCTCTGCCCCTTCCTCATCCGCCTATATTATGCCTTTCCTCCCACTCTCTGCCCTCCTCATCCTCAAAAAGCCTACCCATTCTTCAAGGCTCCACTTAAATCTCATTTCCTTTCTGAAGGCCTCTAAAGCTTTCAAGTCATAAAGTCTTTCTCTCTTTTAAAAATCGTACAGCTGTGGTCATCTGGGTCCTTCTAATGTGCTGTTTTTGTACCTTTGTTACTCGTGTAAATGTCTTATTTCTCCAAAAGTACTTCAAGTTCCAGGAGGGAAGGGGACAAGCTTATTGATTCTTTTCTGTTCACTCCACAGGAGACAGTGCAAAGTCTTGTGCATAAAAAGGTGTTAATTGATCCCAACTTCCCTCCCAAATGGCTATTATTAAAGCCTTGCCAAACTTCAAAATAATAGGAAATGTTAACCCATGACATGGAATATTAATCAAAACACACAATTTAAAAGAGTGCTATTTTTAAAAGTAAAAAAAAAAAGGTTGTATCTTATTTATGAAACTTTATCTGAATTCAGTGTTAGGCAATTAAAAACAAGTACATTGGACACCTGCTACAAAAGCGGGAAGGTTTCATAAAGCCAGGAGTATAGAACATCTCCTGTGTTATATAGCTGGAGCCAAGAAACCTGGTTTGCAAAGAGGACTGTGAAATATAAGCAGCTCAAAGTTCAGCAACTGAAGCTGAAAGACTTAGAAAAAGACAACATTTCATAAAGCTCTCAGAATTCGCTGTGTTTACTTCCATTTTCCACAGATACCTAGTTGATTATACTAGTTTAACTTTAAAAGGTGTTTCCTTTTGTTTACTTTGTCAATAGAGGCAAAATCCATCAATTCAAGAATCAAGAAGAAAGGGGCCCCTGGGAGGCTCAGCAGGTTGAGTCCGATTCTTGATTTTGCCTCAGGTCATGGTCTCCAGGTTCCTCAGACTAAGCCCCTAGTAGGACTCTGTGCTGACAGTGTGGAGTCTGCTTGGGATTCTCTCTCCCTCTTATTTGTGTTTTTTTCCCCTCTCTCTCAAAATAAATACACTTTAAAAAAAAGAATCAAGAAGAAAAAACAGATTCTTGGCTCATACTTGTGATCTGAAACTCTTGATTCATGGATAGATAGGAAATCAAGACTTTTCTCAATCATATCTGCTAAAGTAATTGTTACAACATCTCCATGTGTCCAGGAATATTTTCCCCTCCCCTCTCCAACTAGAAGCAGAAATCTATAGTCTCCAATAGGTTAGACAGATAGGGTATTTTAAAAGTGTAATTACTTGGTGGTTTAGAGTGGGGAGTGTATATCTTTAAAATCAAGCTGAGTCCATTATGATAAGATTTAATAACCTCTACAAATGAAATTGCTAACAGGTAATCCACAGACTGAATGAATCCCTGCAGGTGTGTGTGTGTGTGTGTGTGTGTGTGTGTGTGCGTGTGAGAGAGAGAGAGAGAGAGAACTGCACGGTTTCCCCTTCTCTTCTCTCCCTTTCTTCCCCCTCCTCTCTTTCCTCCTTCCCCCTTCCTTTTCCTTTCTTTTTTTGTTTTATGAATTGAAGAGATCTTTCATAAAAAGCCAGATTTCCCTCTTTTTGTTAATTTTTAAAAACTCAGAAGGTATGCATTTCTAGGCAGCAACCACCAGGTAGTGATGATGAGGGCTGGCTACGTTGTTGAGCATGGACTTTCCACATGGCCCATTCCCCACTACCTTGCTTTCCTGGTTTGTTATTACTTACCTGGGCTTGTGTGCGCAGTCAAATTTGAGAACTTTGGTCTAAGAATACTGACAGAGTAGACTTCCCAACCTAATTTTTAGTCCTCTGAGAGCAGTTCAGCATTGTCTTTAAGAACATGGACCCTGGGGCAGAATTCCTGGATTATAGTATCAGTTCCACTAGCTAACTCTAACTCTGTGTGCTTGGGCAAGTTAACTTAACCGCTCAAGGAACCCATTTCATCTATAAATTGAGGATAATAATCATGGTACTGCCTCAGTGGGATATTGTGAGGAATAGATTTAACATTTAGAACAAACAACATCTTGGCATATATTAAACATCTTATGAGTACTAGCTTCTTTTGAAAACCTTGATATTTAGGCTTTGATCTGTGTTAAAGAAAAAAACTATTCTGACACTTGTGAAAATGGTAAGGAAGACTTTACTTAGGACTATTGGGATACGTGTCAAGACTACTGCATAAAGAGAGAACGATCAAGTTCAACTCCAAATACAATTGCAGTAATAAGTGGGGATTTTTAACTAAAGAGCAGTTAAGGGGGGGTGTCAGTGGATCAAACATTACTAAGAGGAGAAATCAAAGGTACAGGGACTCTTGTTGAATGCAGGCCAAGTGATCAGACACCAACTAGGGGATGGTGGGAGAGTGGGAAATTTAATCTGTTATTGAGGATATCAGATATTAAGGGTGGGAGGATTCTCTCTAAACTGGCTTAGCAGGATTCTTGCTAAAACTGGAGACTACAAGAACAGGCATGGAAGCCCAAGACCGAGGCCTAGTCAATAAGAGGGCTCAGAGGAGTCTGACTAAGGTTGGTCAAAGAGAGAGTCTTTGTCATATGCACTGGTGAATATGGATTTTCTTATAATACTCTCTGCAGCAATATGAATTCTTTCTGAATTGGCCATAAATTGCAAAGGAGCTAATGGTATCTCTGATTTTGTCTTTCAGTTTGATAGGAACTAGATTCTTAATAGCAGGTGTCTTTGGTCCTTCTGCCCTTAAAAACATGAGCAAGGATTTAAGGCCTTATTGCAGCAATGCAGCAAGCCTGCAAGGTAAATATTATCCACCTTTTACAGGGAAGGAAACTGAGGTCCAGAGGTTAAGTAACCTACTCACGGCTGAATACCTATAATTCCTATTGAATTGAATTTTTATGGGTGCAAATGCCTGGGCTCTTTCTGTGAGCTTCCTTATTATCTGTAACCCTGGAAAGAAAATGTAAAGCAAGAGAAATATATATCTCTATCTCTATCTATCTATCTATCTATCTACCTATCTACCTACCTATCTATCTAGAGGAGAGAGAGAGAGACTTCTTTTTGCAAGTGATCTGCAACCCAGGGGCAGCCTGCATGGCATTAACACAGACTACCATGACATTCATAACTGGTCACTTTATGAAAAGCCTGCCTTGCCGAAGGCTGACACTGCCACCATTCATCCTGAAAATAGTGGGTTCCACTACTATGCCACGCTGCCTATTTTCATAACAGACACCCACGCTTAATAAGACAAGCAGCAGGGAACCTCAGCCCTTTGTGATTTGCTACAGAGCTGCTCTGGTGGGAAGAGCATTAGACAGAAAGAACAGAGAGAGGCTTGGCAGTCCTGGACCGGCAGGATGCTAGTACATTGCAGGTCATGGCGATAATCTTGTGCACAGCAATTACCTTTGCCTACTTCAGAACTGCCGCATTGCTAGAACAAGGACTTCAGGATGTCATCGCATCTCTTTTAGTGACATTCTAGGTAAGTGTTACAGGGACCTCGGTGATACCTCTGTCTGCAGATATCTGACAGCAGTTTTTAGCCTTCAGATGGATGATGCAAAGACCCTTGAAGAACAGTGAGGCAAGAGGTAAGAGACTATTAATCCTTAAGAAAAGGATAAAGAAAAAAAATGTCATCTGGCATCCTATTCAACCTGATTTTATTTTGCTCCCTTTAATCAAGAAACTTTGCCTAGATATTTGCATTCTGAGCCCAGCAGATTGTGCCAGTGCACAGTTTTAAGGAGAGGTGATTCAATCCCAAGAAACACCCACAAGCTAGGAAAAGCAGTTCGTTCTTTCTTTAAAAATTCATACCTTCGCAGTAACAGCTGCCTCAAATGCACTTCAAAGATACTTGCTGAAAAATTGGTTCTTCCCTTCGAACTGCATCTAAAGCAAATCAGAATGGCTGAAGAGACAAGAAGTCTGTTTTGCTCAGTGCCATTGACAGTGCCCGGTAGACTTTTAACCCTAATGGTTACTTTAATAAAGGCACAGGAGAAACAAGCCGCATCCTTCTCCCCATTCAAGTCATTTGTTCCACGCTATTCTAGAAAAACAAATGCATGGTTTATTATCTCATTGAATTCCACTGTAAGTAGGGCCAGATAAAAATCTCTTAAGAAGTAAAAAAGGGCTTTAAGACGCATGAAACCCCAAGCAGATCCCCATCTTTTGTCAAACACAAAATGTGAACAGGCGGCTTCTAAATTCACCACAGATAGAAATCACACGGCTCAGCGAGCGCTTACGTTTTTACTTTCTGTATTCCAGACACAGTTCTGCAGGTGAACTTAGTTAATCCTCAGAATAACTCCATAAGGATGAACCTACTATGAGTTCCACTTTGCAGATCTGGAAGCTGCGGCAAGACCACACAAGCAATCAAGGTTAAAGACCCAATTTGAATCCAGACCCTCTGAGTACAGAATCCATGTTGTTAACCAGTTTTACACAGGGTTGAAATAGGGCACTTTTCATGGAGGCAAGCTCAATGACCTGTGGAGGAAGCCTCATCAGACAATATAGGAAACAATGGAAAACTCAAAAAAAAAAACCAAAAAACCAACAAAAACACCCACATAGCCTTAAACCCCTCTCACTGATTCGGATGAACAGAGGTAAACTAGACTACACAAAAATTCCTGTTCTTCATAATGATTAATCCCATTTGGACATTTTAAGGGCCACAGACTTTTCTGGGAAGCTGATGAAAACTAGGGACCTTCTCTCTAGAAACACAAACTTGCCCACACGTGTGTTTGTAGGTAACTTTAGGGGGTTCCTGCCTGGAAACCATTCCCAGACCATCCATTAATATCCTTTTATCTAAGAAAAAAATTTTATGATAGGAAAAGATAGGATTCAGTAGGCAAAGAGGGAAAGGTTAAGACCTGAGGTCCCGGGGTGGGGCAAAACAGGTATTTGGGAACAATGCCAGGAGGTTCTGACCACAGCAAACCCCCTTGGAGTAAGGTTCCTCTTAAGACCATAGCAGACACCACCTACTCCCCCTCAGGTTCCCCTCAGTAATTTGACAAAAGACCTAACTAAAAATTAGTAGACAATAAAAACAACTTCAGTATGGCCATAGACCACCCCTCATACAATGGCATCGCGCCAATGAAGAATGGACAACCCAGCTCCCAGAGTGATCCAGCCAATAAGGGTAGGACCTGAGAAGGAGCAAGGGGGAAAGGAAGGTGGGGGTGATCAGAATTTTACAGAACAAAGTCCTTTGCCTATTGTCGTGGGCATTCACTTTCTAATGTCCCCTCTCTATAAAGAGAGCTTTCACACTATTCTTACATTTTGATCTTATACTCTGACAAACTTTTGCCTGCTGCTCATTTATTTTGTGTCCACCTCTTCGTTCTTTGAAGTGCTAGACAACGAATCCCGGTATTGAGATAAAAACAACAAACAAACCAACCCTTGCAGCACCACCACAAAATTAAATTTACCTGCCTCACATTGTTGTTATAGCATTTAAAGGAAATGAGCTAAATACTTAGCATAGTTTTGGGAAGATAACAGATAATCATGAATTATTACTATTTTAAAAAATTATTATTTTGGCGTCATTTACCCGAGGAGGCATGCATTATGCGATATATTTCATAATGACTCTGTCTTAAGTGGTCCAGCAGAAATGTTTACTTTTTATATTCTCCCCAACCCATCTAAAGACTATTATTTGAAGAGGAAACTTTTAGCTAATTCACAAATTAGCACAAAAATGAGGTCTATTCTTTTTAGGTCATGGGTGACACATGAACTTTTGGGTTCTTTCTCAGCAAAATCAAGACTCAGGTTTTAATGACCTTGAAAAATTAACCCCTCAAAAGCACTATTTTCCTACCTGTGGAGATAACTCATAGCTAAATATCAATGTTTCTATTTAAAAATGCTTAAAATAAGTTTTGTTTTTTTTTTTAATTTGAACTCTTCTGGGGAAACATGAATAAAATAATTGTTTTGTTACTTCCTCCCTTGTCTAATCAAGCTGGCTCTTCTCATTTACTCTGTTTGCCTGATGGATATTTGAATCTGAATGTTTTCCTCTTCTTTCGCAACTCGGCTCTGAAGGATTTCAATTGCGAGCGTATTTTAATTGCAAAGAGAGTGCAACAGGATCTCTGGGCTAACTAATGGTTAAACAACACCCTATTAGCCATAAAATAAGAGCTCTGTATTTGCATTTTAAAATCCTGGGTGAGATATGATCTAAGCTGCCCGCATCCCAATTTTCTCAGGATATATTTAGCGCCACTCAGCCTTACAAACAAGTATTCTTGTCCTTGCTCGGTTCCTCCCTGACCTTGCTGATAGCCGGCCGCCTTTTCCCCTGGCTGCCGCACTTCCCCTCACACGCCAAGTCAAGCTCATTAAAACCAGGCCTCCGCTCCACCTGCTTTCCCTCCGGCAAAGGCGAGTGGGGGCCTAAACGGAGACCCTGGCTGCCCAGCTGCAGGCGGAAAGCTTTTAGCGATTTCTGCTTTTAGCTCACGTCAGACACGGGCCAGGAACCTCTCCTTGCACACTTGCTTCTTTAATCATTTTGAACGATGGGAACGTGCCTGGTGGCAGTACCTGTGGTGAAGGAAACAGGAAAAAAGCCGTACGTGGAGCCGGTCAGTTGGGGCTGTTCTGCTCCTAGAGAGCAGGGAAACCCCGGAGAAGGCAAATTAGGAAGTAGATAGATTCCTCAGGGCCTGGCATCTGGACCTTGTGCACAGTGCTGCCTTTCTGCTGAAGGAATCATACACATTCTTTGGGGGCGCCTGGGTGGCTCAGTCGCTTAAACGACCCCCGGACATCTGCTCAGGTCATGATCTCTAGCTTCCTAGGTTCAGCCCTGCATGGGCCTCTGTGCTGACAGCTCAGAACCTGGAGCCTGCTTGGGATTCTGGGTTTCCCTCTCTCTCTGCCCCGCCCCCTGCTGGTAAGCGCAGGCGCAGGCACACACTTTCTCAAAAATAAAAAAAAACCAAACACATAAAAAACAAAAAAGAAATAAACAATGGGTCACTCTCCTGCTTTACAGTCTGTAAAACACTGTTTCAGGTATCATGAGGTACTTAAAATTTTAATTTTGGCCTAAGGAGATTTTAATACATTTGAGGAGATAAGGACAATTCAGTCAGAAGTTAAAAATGAGCAAGATACTATATAATTAAGTGACTAATGCTGTGGTAATAAACTATATTTAATATATATATTAAATATATATATTTAATATATATATTTAATATATATATATAATATAATATATAAATATATATTAAATATATTTAATAACTAAACTAATATAATTAAATATATTTAATAATTAAACTATATATAATAAACTATACAGTGCTTCAAATCAGGGGAAAGGCCAATATTTTTTATTCAATTGACATTTCCTGGTAGTTTTTTTTTTTTTTTTGTAGGCTAGAAAATATCACCTGTTAAGTCTAAAGAAAAAAAATGGACATTTAGAAATTAAGAGAAAGGTGAAGCAAGTAAGAGTAAAAAAGAATGGTCTTTGATTGAAAAGATAATAATCTCTTAAGTCAGACTGAGATAATTAGGAAGTACTGTTAAATTCATTCACTCATTTAATAAGCTGAGTGCCTTCTTTGTGACAGATATTCAGGATACAAATATAAATAAAATATAGTCATGGTTTTGAGGAGTTTAAGGTTCCTGAAAATCATTAATTTCAATACAATAGATGTAACAGAAACCAAAAATAAAAAACAAATGCATGATGGAAGCACATCATTTTATTTGTCATAGACCTTAGGTTAGAGAGAGTGAAGAATCCTAAGGTTTATAAGATGTATTTAATGTGATCAACAAGAAGTAGATCAGTTTCTTACCTTGGCACCACTGACTTTTTTAGAGCAGGTAACTTTGTGGGGGAGGGAAAGGGGGGTGGACTGTTTTGTGCACTGTAAGATGTTTCACAGCATCTCTGGCCTCTACCCACAAGATGTCAGCAACATCATCACCCTCCATTTGTGACAAACATGTCTCCAGACATTGCCAATGGCTCCTGGGAGGCAAAACTGTTGCCAGGTGAGAACCACTGATCTAGGAGATGAGCATATTCACCTTTGATAGTAGGGAACATCTTTAGAATGAATACCTGTGAATTGATGGAAGAGACTTTGGACTTACTCCAGCTAGGTAGGAATTAATGATATAGTTTTCTGTTCTCCTGTTAGAGATAGTGCTCTTCATATTCTGCCTGTGAAAATGCAAATTGGTACGTCTATAGAGAACACTTTGCCAATACTTGTCAAAAATATAAGGTCACATACACCTTGACTCAGCAATTCCATGTTAGGCACTAACCTTATGAGTAAAATAAATAAATGTACTCATTGATACATGTGCAAGGTTATTCACAGCATGAAATAAAAGATTAGAAACAATCTAAATGTCCACTAGAAGGGAGAGGGTCAGTTATAAAACTTATGGTACTTTCATATAATGGTGTACTAAGCACCCATATTTAATAAGGAGAAAATCTTTATGTATTGATATGTAACAATCTCCAAAATATATTAAGTAAAACAACAATTAAACAACAAAAAGTCAGCAATAATGTATAAAGTCTTAAGATGCAAAGCAGTATGTTTAATATGCATTTGTATTAAGAGGGGAAAAGCCTTTTGGTTGTATATATATACACTATCTCTGCAACAATAAATAAGAAATTACTATCAGAGGAGGGGAACTGGGTGTTTGGGGGATTGGATGGATGGAAGACTTTTCACTCTATAGCCTTTTTGTACTTTTTGAATTTTAAACTCTGTAAATGTATTATCTATTCACAAGTAATCAAGAAATTAAAAGCTGGTGCTCCTCAACTAGGCAAAACTGAACATTCACATGTGCTGAAGCTTTTCTATCAGTGATGATGGCTTTATGCTGATTTATCCTTCTACACTCTTTCTATCTGCTCTTTGCTATGTAAGAGGTTAGCCTGGCCATGAAATTAGATAAAGGAAACCATAATTTCCTTATCCATGTTGGTTATCTACAAGCTCCAAGCTAGGCAATGTAATCATTTTTCAAAGTCAGCAGCTGAAAAATGCTTTCTAAAGTGATGTCTGTTGGGCCACTAAAAAAAAAGTTTACTTAAGTTTCTTTTCCCAGACTCTCTGACTCCTGTTTATCAGCTGATTTCTTCCCCCCTCCCCTTTCCTATTCCTGGTAGCTCTATCAGCTGGTCCTCATATTATATACATCCCTCCAACAATAAATCCAAGGATGGCCAAAGCCAAATCTATGAAATTGGGTCAAACATCGATGAAAATGATTAATTAATTAATTTTGTCTATATGATGAGAATTAGCTAAATGTAAAGATATGAAATTTAGAATACATATTTTAATTGCCAATTATCAAAGCCACCTCTTCAGGCTTTCCTGAATTAATCGTATTTCACAGCAGTGCATTATCACACTACCGTACCTGCTCTTGATTCATTGATTCCAAAAACTTACCCTCCACTTGCCGCTAATGTTATCTTCCTAAAACAAACATATAGGTATGACACCTCTCTGTGCCAAACAATTTAATGGTTCTCCATTACCAGTAAAATAAGATACACTCTCCTTAGCACAGTTTAAAAAATGTGCTTCATTATCTCATTCGTTTCCCTGTCAAGACTGGTGTCCTGTCTTCATTATCATTTGCTACACCTGTATGTCACTTTTCTTACAACAAGCCTCAAAGAAGGTTTATCTTCATTTTTACAGATGAGAAAACTGACGCTCAGAAAAATGCAGGATGCCCAAGGTTCATGTTCAATAAGTGGAAGAGCTAGAATTCAAAACCAAGTGAGTCTGATTCCCAAATTCTACTGCCTCTCAGAGCACGAGAATGGGAGGTACAGATGAACTCATTATGTATGCAGATAACAGACAGCTAGTGAGTACATCTGAAAAGCATTTTTGAAAGGTAATTCCTCCCTAAGACCGTCCCTGATAACATTAACCAAAAGCCACTGTGCAGTCTCTCGTCTCCTGCAGCAGCTTGTTTTTTGTTTTACTGACCTCAGGGCACTTGGAACATTTTGCCTCATTCTTGATTCTCCAGGCAGAGGGCACAGCCCGGGCAAAGGCAGGAGCTTGTGGGGAAGAGTGAAGAGTTCAGCTTCACAGCTGGAGCTGAGTAGGAGGGGAGGTTAGAGAAGGTGATCACACAGGGCTTCCTGAGGTCTTTGTGCAGGAGTGAGGTCCCTCTAGACGAGGCTACTGTTACATTGCAAGTCTTCTGACTTCTACTCTCTGTCACTTCAAATGTTCTATTATGCTTACTTGTTTTTCCATAGCACTAATCACCTTTTAGTGATTAAAAGGTGATCACCTTTTAGTGATTAAAATACTGCAACATTTACCCACTTATTATGAGTATTAGATATTGATTATCTTCCCCTGCTGGAATGCAGGCTCTAAGAGGGCAGCTTTTATCTGCTTTTACTCATTTGTATACCCCAAGTGCCTAGTGAAATGAATGGCCTATAAAAAGCTCACAGCAAACATGTGTTGAATGAATGAATGTTGCCTTTTGCATTTTAGCCTACTTTCATCATATGCCATAGTTTCTATGATTTTCATTTAGTTTTTACTGGCATTTGAAGATCGATTTTTCCTTGAGGACATACATATATAGCCAAGGTAACCATATATTCTGGATGTTTTGGGGAGGAGTGTATTTTAAAGATACTGAGTTATATTTCCACCATAAATATTCCATACATGCCTCAATTTTCATTTAAGATGTGGTCCTAACAGAAAGGGACACACACACGCGCGCACACACACACACACACACACACACACACACACACATGTATATGTCTTTTGTTCTTTTTTCCTATTGGCTAATTTAGACAACAAATTCTATTCCTCCAAAGACATCTGCTATGTATGGAGATGGGCAACTTCTAATTCCATCCCTAGAAGGGGTTCATCTTATCCAGCGGCTTGTAACTAACTTATTACAATGTCTCTTTTTGCTTAAAATACTTAGGAGAACTTGTAATATGTAAATAAATTTATAGAAAAATACCAAGCATTAAACAAAATTGTTTCAGATATGTCTTTCCAACCTAGGAAATTCTTCTCTCTGCTCTTACTATCTTTTTTGGAACATTTAAAACATTTTAAAACTTTGTGATGAATTCATCAAGGTAATAGTGGCTAGGAACATACACTAACACTAAAATCCCAGATTACTATGATTTGGTACTAGTCTAAACATTAAAATGTTGTTTGATTTCCAATAACATTTCAGCTGATGTTTATTTACTATACTTTCGTTGAACCAACCTTCCTTCCTTCCCTTTTTCTCTCCTCTTCTTCCCCCTCCCACCTTTTTTTAGTTGGTATAAGCCTAATATGATTTATTTGCCAATACTTTATAATAAATTGTAAAGCATGAACATAAATTGATGCGCTGCTTTTCATTACTTATATTGTAATCATTTTATATACTTTGCAGCTATAATTATAAGATATGAAAAGTTTTCAGAAGTTTCCTAGGTGAAGCT
Organism: Panthera onca; assembly: GCF_046562875.1. NCBI lineage: Eukaryota > Metazoa > Chordata > Mammalia > Carnivora > Felidae > Panthera > Panthera onca. Next base: position 73,603,837 of record NC_138342.1, read on the forward strand.
GACAAGTCCACAGAGTTGAGAACCACCATATTATATAAAACCATCTTCAGATAAATTAATAAAACACCATATTTGCTTATTTATGTGGCAGAGATTAAAAATAATGGTCAACATTTGTAAGGGTGGGGTGAGAATGGCATTCTCGGTCATGTTATAGGTGCACAAATTGATGAAGAAAACTACAAATATCTATACCTTTTGAACCAATAATTCTACTTCTGGGAACTGAGCCTAAGAAAGCAAACAAAATAACTGGTAAGGGTTTATGACCAGTGGGTTTCATCATAGGGTTGTAAGCTCTCTACATAACCTCCACCTAGCTGATGAGCTTTCCACTCCCAATGTAAGATTTACTGATGGAACCCATGACTCATGGAACCTTGGCAGCTGGTAAGCCTGCCTGGTTTGCTCCTGTTATGTGGTATGAAAACCAAGAGTCAGTGGCTCCTTCTGAACTTGTTCACGCCAGTTGTCTTTGTTCTTGTCACTGCATAATTTAACTATATTACATAAAAAAAGATGAAACTTGAGTGCAAACGTATTTTTGTTTCTTTGAAACTAAGTTGAATGCTTTGATAAGCCCTGACGAAGGTGGGTCCCTAAAAAAATGTAGTTATTGAATAAGAAGTGTGTGAGACAGCTGTCAAAGAGGAAAATAATTATAAACACTTAACATTCTTATTCTTAATTAGGGATGCTTTACTTCAGTGTAACAAAAGTGAAGTAGGAAAATATTGAGGGTCCGTGATGAATTTATGTAAGAAAGAGGATGCAAAACTTCAACCAGGGGTTCCATTCTCAAAGAAAACATCTGCCCTGTATCACAAGGCTCATGCAAATTCAAATGTTTTCAGTTGGAAGAAAAATCTTAAGAATATATGTATCATTTTATAATTCCTTGTTTTCTCTAACTTTTTATCAATTGATTCAACAAATTATGATGCTATAGGCTGCAAGAAATATACATCTAATATAATATGTAGGAAATATATATGTAGAAAAAATATTAGAAGGAAATGTACTAAAATATACAGGGTCGATATATGGTGGGATTATGGGTGATTATAAAAATTTTATTCTTTATTGTTTTTTATTTTTTATTTTTATTATTTTTTTAAGTTCTCTTTTGAGTGGTTTTTAGTTTTTTTTCAATATATGAAGTTTATTGTCAAGTTGGTTTCCATACAACACCCAGTGCTCTTCCCAAAAGGTGCCCTCCTATTCTTTTTTATTTTTAAAACCTTGTAAACGTAGGCTTATTTTAACAATGTAAAATGTAGCAAAAAAAATGTGAGGAAGATTAAGAATGGGGAAACAAGATTCCTACCAAATTGAACCCCAAAGCTCCAAGGTTTCCCATTTTATAATTCATGTTAAATCTCTGCGTTTCCCCATGCTAAGCATATTTATAGTGCAAAAAGTGGGAAGGGTGTTTCTCTATGAAGCTGCACTTCTAGATCTTGTTTTATCTCAATGCTCTGTCTCAGTTTTCAGATATTACACCAGTTCTTTGCCTAAATCAGCTCTGCGCATGAGTCCCAAGTACATGATTAGACTCCACCAGGTATGTGGGAAGAAATCTGGGGTTAAGCTTGCCCAGCTGAGGTAGTCCTATATGGTGCTGATTTAGAGTACTTAACCAGCTTTAGAAGGTCAACAATCACCCTGACCTAGAAGCACATGATGGCTCTGATTCAAGAGCATTAACAAGCCTTTTCTGGGAGTTGCTTCTCATTGCTTCTCATTGGTCCTTGACATTCTTTCCTATCTGGGCCCCAGTCAGTCTCTGGCATCTGGTTTAAGCCATTTAAATGCCACAGTCATTTCTTTTCTACTTCTGGCTTTAAGAAGTATTATCTTCTCTTTCTGCTTTTTTAATGTCTATAAGTGCTACAAGCTTTGACCTTGAATGACTGGGAATATTTCAGCTGTACAGGGGGAAGGAATTCAGAGAAACTCACAGAGAAAGGTGAAGATATAGGGAGAATATACTATTCACTCAGGGAAGGGTGGGTTGTCCTGGAAGTTTAAACATAGTGTACTCATAAACAGGGGTATCACTGAAAATGTTTATCAGCTAGTACACACTTGGATGTGCTTGACTTTATCAGTTTGGATGCTACTTGTAAAACTACTGATTCTGGTATGTAGTTACATAAAAGTGGCTACTGGGAACCAAAAGCTGAGATGGTAGACTGGCTGAGAAAGGAAAGTCTTAATGGCGTTGTTAACAAATTTGGGCTTTTTGGTAGGCAGTAGGAAGCTACTACCTGATTTTCAACAAGCCAGCGAAACAATTAGGAAGTTTATAAAGGAAGCAGGTTTTAATCTGTACTGACTAGCAGGGAAGAATCCACAGGTAGGTAGATCAGTTATGAGGCTACTGCTACATAGCAGGTAAGGAGGAATCCATCGATGTTGTCAGTATAAAGAATATAAAGAAAAAAGGGACATGAAAACCATGGCTGAGGTGGTACTGGAGCATCTAATGTGCTCCAATGTAGGGAGCAAGGCTGGGGGAAAAAATCAAGGACGATTCCAAGATTTCAAATCAGAGTGATTTGTTGCGGGGAGGCTGTCAAGATGACTCAAGAACAAGAATGGGAAACAAAGCTGGACTAGATACCAAGTGGGTGTCTGTGCTGAGGGTGGGGCAATGGCATGGATGAGGAGCTGTAGCTACTCCTGCCACTGCCATCTCTCTCTGTGTCCAACTCACTCCCAATAAACATATAATCCAATAAAAATAGTGCACTTAATATCCAGCCTCCATTTCTAATTACGTTGGTCCTGCAACTCTCTTTTATATAAAAGTTCTGGAACCAATACTAAGGTGTATGAGTAGTGAATGATGGAAATTGTAGGCTTATAGCCAGAGTGTGTGGGAGCTGGCTCACATGGCTGGTTGTGTTCATCTCTTCCCTACTCTGTGATCAGGAACATCATGTAGGTAGCCTGAAATTGGCCATAGTGGTGGGAATATTTACACCACAGAAATAGGCAAACTCTGCAAATATGGATGTTTTTCTTCCAGAGAACCTGTTGTTGAATATTTATACCTCTCTTGAGCAACTGGCTATGAAAATTTTAAAGAAGTGAAATTTTATAAAAGCTCTTGAATGATTATGAAGCAACATTTAACAATATCAGTTGGAAGGAGAAGGAAGAGCAACACATACGATTTTGAGGTACACTTGTTACACATGGCTATCAAGATTCACGACAGGTGGGATGGCAAGATTTTTTTCCACCCAGGGGGATCTCTAAACATTTCTAAGTTAGTCGTTGGTTCCTTGAGGGAAAAACTTCTGATTTTTCAAACAGTATGAAATACTGCTTAAAGTACTCTGGCACAAATTATGTTTTTCAAAATGACCACTGTGGGTGGTTCCTGCTTTCATGCTCCCTGGTGCAACGGTCCTGCTGGATTTCCTCTACAAATTTAGTTAACAATTCAACTGAGTGATAATAAATTTTTTCATCAGGCTAGCATGCTGAATGTGTGAAACAGTTATTAAAGAGCAAATCCCCTCAATACTGTAGGCCACTAAACTTTTTCAGGGCACCTTTCTGGAACTATGTCTGTGTTCAAATGTCAACCCCACCCCAATACAACCTCATTTGCCGGATCTTCTCCTCCCTTCTCCAAAATGCCACTGTAGTTTGTATTCACTCTTTTTATAATGAATCATTTCTAAGGCTTAATCCCTCAACTGTGAAATTTATTACAGAAATTGTTAACTAGAGCAGGCAGGATACAAGAAGTGATTATGCCTGAATGACATTTTGGTTGGATTAAGGTTAAGATACCCATTATTGAGAGATATATTCTCCTATACAGAGCAAAATACATCTCTTCAAGCCTACTCGGAAGAAACTATAGATTGTGCAACAGAGATTCCCATGTTATTCTCATGGCAATTATTAGGCTCTAAAAAGAATCCAGTCTCTTGCTATGTGGTTTAAAACATAATTGGTGCTCAAAAATGCTTCTGGAAAGAAAGGAATATTGTTTCGGTAGCAGTAGGGCTCCACTGCAGTAAACTTTAAACAAATATTTGAGGCACTAAAGGAATAAAGGTCCCTTTTGCTTGAAATATTATTTTAGAATTGTCAGATAAATTTAATCAATAGCATGTGAATCTTGAGCATTTATTCATTCTCTTAGTCATCTTGAGTATATTTATTTTTCACTTGGGGAAAAGTATTTAGCAAGATTTGTTGACTGATTATCATATTAAAATTACCAAAACAGAACAGATAGTAACATTAAAGAGTATTAAAAAAGTGAAGAAAGGGAGGTGGTCAATTTATTCACCATAAAAAAGGGTAAGGGAGTGGGACTGTAACCGGTTAGGGAGGATGATGGAGAAAAAAACGACCTGGAGCCTGGGCCTCAATGTTGGTGCGAAGGTTACAAAAGTTGTTTTTAATGGAAGATTGCAGGAAGTGGGTGGAAAAGAGAAGGCAGTAAAGTCACAAAATGGCAATTGCTGGTGTTGGGTACTGAGATGGGTCATACTGTACCATACCACAGACATCTTATCTATATGGTGTTCATGATATGAGCTGTTATGGTGGTCATGACAATGATAGCACTTACTATTTTAAGATTTATAAGAATGAAATTCTCTTTTCACATTCGCAATTATTTTTGGGGTATTCAACTCAAACTTCCATTTTGTCTGATTTTGTTTGGTACTTTTCTGATAGCATGTTCGTAATTATTTTAAAATAAGTGTGGTTAGTGGGAATTTTGCTTCAATGGAATATTTAGTGTATCACTTTTTTTTTTTTCCTGTAAATATATCAGCTATACCAGTGGATTTCAAGCTTTTCGGACACATTCCGGTGTATAAAAAATTACATCACAATTCAGGACATATCCATTCATATCACAACCCATTCATATCCAACTGTTTAGTCTACTAAAATAAAATGTTACTAAAAACAATACTTATCTTTTGATATTTTCTGTTCAATTCCATTACATTTAAAAATGCTAACTAAAACCTACCAAATTGGTACCCATAGTGAGGAACAGACTGAAAAACAGGGAGATTAACTCAGATCCATAGAAAAGATAACCAGGTGGTTAACTTGGGCCTCTGGTACCTAGCACAGAATCTAACATGTAGAGCTTTAGAAATGCTGAAAACAAGAAAGAGGGAGGGAATCACATCTTTTTGGTAGGTCATTTATTTTTCTCAGTTTAAAAAAGATTTGGTAAATCCATTACATGGCAATTTTACTCAGATTATTTCATCTACAAATTTAGTAAATTTGTTCCCGAGTCTTAAATTCAAGTTAATGGATAATCTCAATTTTAACATTAATCCAACAATCACTACACATTGAGCTTTAAATCTCCAGAAGGTTATGGACAGCATGGGAGTTATAGATGTGGCTATAGGAGCTGTAGCTCTCTGGCAAGCACCATGTCCTGGTGACTGCCACATTTCAGTAAGAGACCAGGCAAACTGTGCGTATGTGTGTGCATGGGTGCCCGTACACGCATGTGCACTGTGTGGTGAGCACTCATACTTGGGGCTATAGGGGCAACTCATCTAAGAGTGAAACAGTGCCTTTGTCTAAGAAGAGAGCTTGAATACAAGATAGGGTTGGCCCTCTGATTTGAAATTAGAACAGAAGCTGGATATCTAATTTTAAATTTTTACCAGTGATGTCTACGTTGTACTATTAAAGGTAGTATAATCAATAAAATAATAACATCCTGCTTACAGCCAGCAGCCACTTAATGCTAGATGGAATTAGCACATTCTTTGACCTTTGGTTGTATTTGAGTGTCTTGGAATCAGTAGAAAAAAGGAAGCAAAAGAGAGATAAGAGACTAAGGGACAACTTTCCTCTTCCTTCTTCAGAACAGATTCTGTGACAGTTGGAGCAGATTTGCTCTGGCAGTTTTCTGCCCCAGCTAACATGGTAATAATTGCCTCCACTTTTGGAGGAGGAGCAAAATGTAGCCCTCCTTCCTCTCTACTCATTTCCTACCAGCTCTGCAAAGAGCTGCAGAAAACATGTGCAAACCCTTCCTTGGTTGTTATTTATTCCTTCCTTAATGAAATAGACCTTTGTTTGCCTCCTTGTCCACGTCACCAGTAATGACGAACTGTAACATCGTCACTCTAATGCAATATGGGATCCTAATCAGACTGGTTAATATTTGCCGATACATTTCATAAAGAAGAAAGAAAAACAAAACCCCGATCTGCCTAACTGATCTTAACAGTGGGCCAGTTTTGTGTAGAGCTCTCAGTTCTATAATGAATAATGTCTACAGTTAACCTAGGCCAGGCAGACAATTTCAAGGGAAAGTTCTGGCAGCCATACCTGCCTCAACAGAATTGATTCCAGGAAATTCTTGCTTAAATTAGTAGAACAGGATATAAAGTGTGCCCTGTTTTGACGCTTAAAACTATCTTTTCCCTTGGCCACACAGAAAATAATAGAGGATATTTTTTGATACTGTCAATGAATTTTGAAAACACCAACCATTGTTTCACAAATATTTACTGGTCACCTACTATGCACCAGGTATGATCATGTATAATTGTATTTTATACAACTTTTACTCTTATTTATTCTATGAATTGTCTATACTCTGATCTTTAGAACCCTTTGGAGTATTTATTTTATTTCTATTATTGTAGCTTTTGCTAATTGTATTCTAATTCATATTTTAATGCAATCTTTCTTAATTATAGATCCCCTTCATTAATTAGTATTGCACTAGCTATGGTGGCCCATCAGAAGAGGGATAGAAGTGAGTAGACGGATAAGGAGAAATTAATTATTATTTAATTAACTAAACATATAGGGTCCTTTTAGAGCAGTACTCATAAACTTAGTTGAGAAATATGACTAATTCAACCCTCAGCAAAATGAGGGGAAGGTTTGGAGATTTCCCATATACCTCTGCCCCACACATGCACAGCCTCCCCCACTATTTAAAAAAAAAAAATTTTAAGGCTTATTTGTTTTTCAAAGACAGAGAGAGACAGAGCGTGAGCAAGGAAAGGGCAGAGAGAGAGGGAAACACAGAATCTCAAGCAGGCTCCAGGCTCTGATCTGTCAGCACAGAGCCTGACGTGGGGCCTGAACTCACAGACAGGGAGATCATGACCTGAGCTGAAGTTGGATGCCTAACTGACTGAGCCACCCAGGTACCCCACAGCCTCCCCCACTATTAACATTACCCACCAGAGTGGTACATTTGTTACAGCTGATGAACCTAAGTTGACGCATCGAAATTACTCAATGACAATAGTTTACATAAGGGTTCATTCTTGGTGTTGTACATTCTATGGGTTTGGACAAATGTATAAAGACATATATCCATCATTATGGTATCATAATACAAATATCAAAATACAGGGTATTTTCACTGCCCTAAAGATCTGTGCTCCATCTCTTCATCTCCCTCTTTACCTCTCCTCTGCCCCACCAACTCCTAGAAAACAACTGATCTTTTTACTTTTTCCATTATTTTGTTTTTCCCAAAATGTCAGATGGTCAAAATCACACAGTAGGTGTCCTCTTCAAATTGGCTTCTTTCACTTAGTAGTATGCATTTAAAATTCATCTGACTTTCATGCGATTTCATTTCTTCTTATCACTGAATAACACTCTATTGTCTAGATATACCAGGGTTTATTTATCCATCTACCTGTTGGAAGGTGTTTTGGTTTCTTCCAAGTTTTGGTAATCATGAATAAAATTTCTATAAACATCCATGTGCAGGTTTTCGTGTGGATACAAATTTTCAACTCCTTTGGGGAAATACCAAGCAGTGCAACTGCTAGATTGTATGGTAAAAATATGCCAAATTGTCTTTCAAAGTGGCTGTACCATTTTGCATTACCAACAATGAATAAGGTCTCATTGCTCCATATCCTTGTCAGCATATAGTGTTGTCATTGTTTCAGATTTTAGCCATTCTAATTAGTATATGGTGGTATCTCATTTTTGTTTTAATTTGCATTTTCCTGATGACATACAATGGGGAGCATCTTCTCATAGCTTTTTTGCTCTCTGTATATCTTTGGTGAAGTGTCTGTTCAGCTATTTGGCCAATTTTTTTTTTTTTTTTAATCTGGTTGTTTGTTTCCTTATTGTTGAGTTTTTAAGAATTCTTTGTATATTTTGAACAACAGTATTTTATCAAATGCATCTTTCTAAATATATTTTGCCAGTCTGTAGCTTGTCTTCTAGTTCCTTTGACATTGTGTTTTGCATAGCAGAAGTTTTTAATTTTAATGAGGTTCAGCTTATCAATTTTTTCATAGATGATGCCTTTGGTGTTGTATCTAAAATGTCATTGTTATACCCAACGTCGCCTAGGTTTTCTTCTAGGAATTTTGTAGCTTTGCATTTAACATTTAGGTCTATGCCCTATTTTAAGTTAATTTTTGTAAAGGGTGAAAGGTCTGTGTATAATTTATTTTCTTTTCTCCTTTTCCTTCCTTTGCACATGGATGTCCAGCTGTTCCAGCATCATTTGTTGAAAAGACTATCTTTGCTCTACTGTATTTCCTTTGTTCTTTTGTCAAAGATCAGCTGACTATAATTATGTGGGCTTATTTCTAGACTCTGACAACATAACAATTTTTCATTGATCTGTCTATTCAGTCACCAATATCAGACTATCTTGATTACTGTGTTAAGTCTTGAATTTGGGTAGAGTTAGTCCTCCAAATTTGTTCTCCCTCAATACTGTGTTGGTTATTCTAGGTCTTTTACCTCTCCATATAAACTTTAGAATCAGTTTGTCAATATCCACACAATAACTTGGTGAGATTTTGATTGGGATTACATTGTATCTATAGATCAGATTGAGAACTGACATCTTGACGATGTTAAGTCTTCCTATCCATGAATACGGACTATCTCTCCTTTTATTTAGTTCTTGGATTTTGCTTATCAATTTTTTAGTTTTCAACATATAGATCTTCTACATATTTTGTTAGATTTCACTTAAGTATTTCACTAAGTTATTTCACTTATTTGGGGTGCTAATGTAAATGGCAGTTAATTTCTTTTAAAAAGATAGACATCTATAGCCAAATTATAGAAAGAACCCAAATGTCCATAGACTGATGAATGGATAAAGAAGATATATATATATATATATATATATATATATATATATATATACACACATACATATATATATACGTGTATATATATATACACACACATATATATATATACACGTGTGTGTGTGTATATATATATATATATACATACACACAATAGAATATTACTTGAAGACCAAAAAGAATGAAATCTTGCCATTTTCAACAACATGGATGGAATTAGAGTGTATTATGCTAAGCGAGATGTCAGTCAGAGAAAGACAAATATTATAGGGCTTTATTCATATGTGGAATTTAAGAAACACAACAGATGAACATAGGGGAAGGGAAGGAAAAATAAGATAAAAACAAAGAGGGAGGTAAACCATAAGAGACTCTGAAATACAAAGAACAAACTGAGGGTTCCTGGAGGGGAGGTGGGTGGGGTGCTGGGCATTAAGGAGGGCACTTGCTGGGATGAGCACTGGGTGTGATATGTAGTGATGAATCACTAAATTCTATTCCTGAAACCGTTACTACACTATATGTTAACTAACTTGGATTTAAATTAAAAAAAAAAAAAAAGGCTAGACATCTGTCTTATGTTCCTTTACAGAAATCACACTAATCTGCTATACATGTAGTATATCCTCCCTTCACCCACCCCAAAGCCTTTAAAAATAAAAGCAAAGAAATATAAATGTATTAAAAGATAATGTGAGTGCACTGCAAAGTGTAAAGAAACGAGGAAAAAGTTACAGATTATTATTGTCAGGCATATTGACATCGTGCAGTGTTCCCAGCTTCTTCTCTATTATTCCCATGATGGGAGTTCAAAGGCAGAAGTATCATTTCTCCTACCCTCATTTGTAAATTGGGCATGTTGGCTGGGCAGCGCTCTGTCTACTGAAAATCCAGAAGACGGGCTCCTGAAGCTCTAAATGGAACTCAAAATTAATATTCCCATATGTCTTGGAGAGACATATGTTTATGAAATGACAGCTCATAAGGCTATGTGTCCAATAAGCTTGTTTGGATGGACCTAAATATAAAAATTTTCCATTATAACAATTTTTAATGTCTTTTTTTTTTCTGTTCAACAATTCATTCTAATACATGAGCTTCTCACACATCTTGGGATGGACCCTCAGCTCAAACAAAGAATATTTCTCCTAGAGCCATTAAATTTAATGGGAGTATTGGGGCCTCGGGGGACCCTGGAGGAATTGGTACTGGCTCTTTCTTGCTTCAGAACCACTGTGCTTTGCTTGTGCTGAGCCAGATGTCACTCCATATGGCTGCCTGCCCATTCTTACTCCTCTCATCAGATCTACAGCTTAGCTTTGCTCCCTTTATCATGAAACCTTGTGGAGTTAGTCAACAATACTGACCTTCAGATTACTTGTCTGCAAGAAGGAGATTGTCATGTCTGTCCTGTCCACCGACTCTGGGGCCACCTGACATGGACATCTGAGTCATCCCAAATACCTTCTTCCATCATCTGCCCTTGGGTGTCTGAGGCCCTAGGATATATTATCTTGTCACCTGATGCCCATTATTTGACTCATAAGGCCCAGCCTTCATCACTGGATTCCACCCAGTGTCATGCTGCGATCATTGGTAACCTTGATGTGGATGAATCCAAAAGACTTTCTTTCTGCTTTTATCTTAGTTGACTTCTTAGCCATATTCAACACATGCCTGGTTTCCTTTTTGAAATACATGCCTTTCTTAGCTTCCATGACCCACAATCTATTTGTTTTCTTCTGTCTTTCTGCCTTGCCCATCTTGGGTAGCTTTTTGTCCTCAGCTCAGAATGCCAGAGTTGAGCAGATTTATTCCCTGCCTTTTTCAGTACCTCCTTCCCCCCTGGGTGATCATAACTAATCCTACAGCTTTATAGCCCACCTTATCAGTTACCTATTGCTGCAATATTGCTATGTAATTCAGTGTCAGGTAGCAGTGAGTAATTTCAGAGTGAGAAAATTGAGCCTCCATGAAAAAAATTAACTTCTAGATGACATAAGTGACATGAGCCTCTAAACCTGATTCCCAGGTTATTGCATTTTCCACTGTATTAAGAACTTAGAAAGACAGGAACCATTATAGCCACCTCATTTCTATCAGGAGCCATTGCAGAACAATCACGTTTCAAAATAATTTTTAAAAACTCTCCCATATTTTAGTTCTCCAAAATTCTGTACAAATATGCCTTTAATGTCTCTTGTTAATGTTCCTTATTTAATTCTTAAATGAGAACTTTCGTCCATTTGCCACAACTATAATATATTCAAATTCTCCTTCTCTCTTCAAATTATTGTAAATGGCCAATCCCTATGAAATGATTCATTATATCTACATTTTCAAGTTCGGTATAATAAAATGGTACTCATTTGGAATAAAGGAGGTATCCATTAGGATTCCTGGGTGGCACATAGCAACAAATGATCTAGGATAATTTATAGAGAAGAGGACTCTGTTGGAGTAATAATAACAAACACCTATAGCATTTACTCTGATTAGGCACTGTGCTAAGCATTGGGCTAATTAATTCCTGGGAAACCCTATATGTAGGCACTTTACAGACGTAGAAACTGAGGCACAGAGAAATTAAGTAAGTTGTCCCAGATCACACAGTTAGGATGTTGCTAAACCTGGATTTGAATCCAAGCTCTGTGGCTCCAGAGTCTTAGACACTACAGCATATCTAAGATTATGGGGAAGTCATAAAATGAAAGGGAAGGCTACAGAGGCAGGTTCAGAAGAGGTTAGAAACCAGGGTATCCCTAATCAGGAATAAATGAACTCTAATCACCCCTCAAACACCTGTCTCAGTTAAAGTCTCCAGATTCAAAGTCCTGGGAGACAGGCCCAATTAGTCCTTACATAGGAGAGGGCAGGGCACCTTAACTGAAGTTCTACTAAGGCTGCATGCAAAGGGAAAAAATCAATTCCCTAAGAGGAAATGGAAGTGTTGTTATAAAAGGAAGGGAATTTGGAAGGAGTGGGCAGCAAAACAATGCCCACTATATGGAGCATGAAGGAAATATTTTTATTCATGTTAACAAAATGTTCACAGTGACATTTGTGTGAGAGATCTCTCAACTGCTTTAAGAACATGTACTCAGTAGACAACTTTAGTTGGAAGAGATATCTGTACCCCTTTCCTGCTACTAACCCCACTCCAAGCCCTCTCTGGAGAGTCCATGTTTTCCCACTTGAGTTGGATCACAGCATGCTCAAATATCTATCATCATTGAAACACTCTTCCCTGACCCCATATAGCTATTGATTCCTATCTAATTCTTACACAGCTGTGCTTCCCTCATAGTCTAACTTCTTAAAAAGACAGTCTACAGTCCCTACATCTCCCTTTCTGCACAGTTACTCCCCAATCTACTATCATCTACTTTCCTCTGTCATTCCTGCATTCTACTAACACTGCCCTTGCTAAAGTCACCAATGACTGGATTTTGCCAAAACAAATAACCACCCTCCCTTCTTATCTTGACTTCTCTGCATGCAGCATTTTGCATTCTGAGCACTCTGTCCTTCTAGAAGCTCTCTTACCTGTGATATGCTCACTTGGTTTTCCTCTTTTCTCTACAAAAGTCCTTCTTAATACCACTCTTTGGCTCTTTTTTCCTCAGTTCCTTTCCTAAATGTTGGCATTTCTAGAAGTTCTGCTCTCCTCACTTTATACATTCAACCTGGGGAACCAATTACTTATATATTCATCAATCTCAAATGCATCCCCAGCCAGAACTGTACCAGTCTCCAAAAGAGCAGCTCTCCTCTTAGAAGTGTTATTGATGCCTCTCATTAGATATGGACCAAAACTCATCCACTCTTACCTCTAAATACATTCCTCCCTCTTAATTATCTCAGCCAGTGTTACCTCCATTTCTCACTTGAGCCAGATACTTCAAAACCACTCTTGCTTCTCTCTTCTCCTTTCTCACATCTCACTAACCAGTGAGATTTGTCTTATAGACAATTCTTTTTTAATATCTTCTCTGTCTACCACCTCTTCTCTAGTTTCCCTACCACTGGTATAATGTAGGCACTTACCATTTCTTGCCAGAATTATTTCAAGGACTTCCTATATAATCTCTCTGCTTCCAATCTGTATCTTCTTCAGTTTTCCACACTGCTGCCACAGAGATTTTTCTAAAATGCAAATATGATCATGTAGCTTCCAGAATTAAAATCCTTCAATGACAGCCACATGCTTCATGAGAAAATTCAAATTCCTGAGCTTAGCACACAGGTTCCTTGTGATGAGACTCCTGTTACCTCTTCAGACACATAGCTTGGTAGGATCCCCAGAGTGTTTCAATCCAGCCATTAAGAAGGATCTGTGGTTACCCAAACATGTCAAGTCTCTTCACCTTCATCCATAGTGCTTTGTGTTTCTTGAATGCCCTCTATACTGGGGTGAATACTGTCTCCTAAAATTTAGGTCCACCTGGAACCTGTGAATGTGATCTAACCTATAAATAGGGTCATTGTAGATATAATCATGTGAAAGTGAGGTCATACTGGGTTAGGGTGGGCCCTAAGTCCAATATACTGGTGTCATAAGAAGGAAATTTGGACATAGACATACACACACAGGGGAGAAGGTCCTGTGAAGACACAAGCAGAGATTAGAGTGGCACATCTAAAAACAAGGAATACTGAGGATTGCTGAAAACCATCAGAAGCAAGGAGAAGGATGTGGAAGTTTCTTCCCCAGAGCCACTGGAAAAAACCAACCCTGCTGACATGTTGGTTTCAGACTTCCTGTTTTGTAAGCCACACAGTTTATGGTATTTTATAATGGTGGCTCTTGGAAACTAATATACCCTTCCTACTCTTTTCCCTTGCTAACCTGAATTCAGCTTAGCGTCTCTCTGGCAAGCCTTCCTGGTGCTTCCCCACCCTCCAGGCTTGGATGCCCTTCTTCTGTTTTCCCATTGTATCTGTATGTATCTCTTATTAAAATGCAGTGCTATGCTGTCATCAGTAGATTTCTGTTCTTTGTGTTTTCTTTGTCGGGTGATAAGCTCTAAGACTGTTGAGAGGGTGCCCACCTGACAGTGTCAGGATCCTGCATGTGCAGTTAACATTCAGTGAATGTTAGCATGCCTCAAAAGACGTGTGATTTTATTTCTTTCAAACGGAATATCACAAACCATCAGGTAGAGAGGAGATAAGTAAATGGGAAAAATAAGATCTCACATTAGGCCAACAATGTGCGATGCGCTGACAATGAAATTACTTTAAAATAAAAGAAGAGCTGTTTGGATTACTGAGGTTAATTTTATTCACTAGTGCTGATGAGAATTGTGTGCACGCTGTCCCAAATTATGAATTGTTTGCTTTGCATTTTTTTACTAGAAGTTCTGACTACCAGCTCATAATGAAAAATGTATCATATGAGTATCTAAGTAATAGAAATATCCTTCACAAACAATAAAATAAATGGAAGTCAGGGAAGTTTACATTATGCCTGACCATTGGGCAGCTGTGATCTCTCACTTGCTCTGGTGGCGTTCATTCTTTATTGGGTAAACTTCCACAGGTTTGTAGGAGCTCATTAGGGAAGGATCAATCCAAAGTGTGTAGGATGTTAGCCTGAAACTCACTTGTCAGAAGTGTTGGCACTTTATTCACTAAAAATAACCTCTTCATGGCCTGAAGTGGCTTAGTGGGCTGTACCCTCTTCATTATTATGGGAATTATAAAACAGTCTCAGTGTTTATGTTAAAGATCTCACCAACATGTGGAAATCTGCCTAATTAAGCTATAAAAAAAATGAACTTGTTTCCTTTTAAGAATTCATTAATTGTTTGCCATACATACAATTATATTCCCCGCAGATGGTAACATAGGCCATTGTTTCTAAAAGTGGTAACAATAGTAGCCACATCCACTCAGGCCTCAGAAGACCACCTGTTATTAAAATTAACAAAAGTTGCCAAGGGCTTTAGTATTTTGACTGCAGAAGATCTTGCCTAATTGAAGGCTATGAGATGAGATTAAAACAGGGCCTTTACAATGATTATTTTTCTTATTCACTCAACTGTTATGCAGCTAAGCAAAAGGCCTGAAGCACCATGAAACAAACATGTTACACTTTGTGGCTATGTCAAATTGTTTAACACAGACAGGTGCTGGGCCTGTGGTAGGTACAAGAGAGCCACAAAGATGAGCAAGACTCAATCCCTGCCTTCAGAGGCTGGCGTCTGCTGAAGACAAAGGCAATTTCAGTGCCAGAAATTTCAACAGTAACGTAAGAGGAGGCTGACTCATTCCATCTTGTGTAGTCAGGGAAGGCTTCCTGGGGAAGCTGTGATCTGCTGCAGTGCTGAGAAGGAAAATTCATCAGAAACAAGGTAAATAATCACACAGATCGTGGGACACACAAGATGGGCTTTGGGAACAGCTCCGAGTTTAATGAAGAGTGAGGAGGGAGGAGAAATAGTAAGGCATCAGGCCCCAAACGTGGAGATAATATTATCTATATAACTAACTCCTTAATTCACTCATTAAACATTGAGTAGTTGGTATGTTCCAGGCACTGAGGCTATAATGGTCAATATACCAGTCTTCCCCTTCAGGAAGTTCTTTTTTTAGGTTTAATTTTGAGAGAGAAACAGAGAGAGAGAGAGAGAGAGAGAGAGAGAGAGAGAAAGAGAGAGAGAGAGAGAGAGAGGGAGAGAATCCCAAGCAGGCTCTATATTGGCAGCACAGAGCCTCATGCTGGGCTCAAACTCACACACCAGGAGATCATGACCTGAGCCCAAAGCAAGAGTTGGACGCTTAACCGACTGAGTCAACCAGGCGCGCCGCCCCTCCGCCCCAGGAAGTTCTTATCCAGTCAGGGAGGCAGAAACCTAAAGGACTGATTGGAAACAAGTTAGTGAGCCTCTTGAAAGAGGGAGGTACAGGTGTCATGAAAGCTCAGTGTTAGTGCATCTGACAGAGGAGCCACCCAAGGCCTCTGAGTGTAAGCGACAGCAAAGCGGCCTTGAAAATCCAGCAGGAGTTTGCCAGTGAGAAGGACAGAGCATTTCAGGTGCACATGAACAACAACGTGTGAGCAGCTGTGCAGAAGCAAGAGACAGCCTGTTGGGAGGAGTGGTTGAGGGTGGGGTGGGGTTGGAACAATAAGTGAGCACTGCTAAAGCTCCAGATGCAAGGCTGACAGCATAAAGCAGCCATCTGTCAAGCGATGGGGCTAAGGGCAGCAACCAAGTGAGGCTGTGCTGGGCCGAGTATGTCTTTTCCCCAGGTCATGGGCAGTCACTGAGGGCTTGATGGGGCAGGTGTGTGGAAGCCTGAGAAAGAAGGACCTATGGGAAGGCTACTGCAGGAGGTACTGTGAGAACCGGGGCAGTGATCATAGGAATAGACAGGAAGGGATGAATCTAGAAATACTGAAGAGATCAAATCACCTGTGCACTGTGATTGACTGAATGTAAAGGATGAGACGGAGGGAATATCCAAGGCTTCAAGATGAGGCAGGAAGGTAACAGGATGCTGTGATCAGTGTAACAATAGAGGTATTTACACAGTACCCAACATAAGTCAGTGAGGGAAGGGACCCAGACCACCTTGAGGAGAGTTCTGGAAAGCTTTGCTGAGCAAAATGACCCCTGAGCTGGGATCTGAAGGATGTAGAGTAATACATGAGAAGGAAAGGGTGGAGGAAAGGAGGCCACCCAAGGCAAGGGAAACAGCACAAACAGAGGGAGGAGACTGAAAACAATACATCAGAGAATGATCAGCAGTGCAGAATTCCTATGTCCCTTACCTTCTGGAAACATTTCTCTGTGTGACAGGCTATATATTGACAGGTGGTTAAAGTGTGCTTCTAGGATCAGATGGTTTGGATTCACACCTGGCTTGCCACTTACCAGCTGCGTGGCCTTGGGGAAATTACTTAACTCCTCAGTGCCTACCTACGGCATGTAACAAACACAGAGATGAAAACAGCATCTACTTCATAGGGTTGCTGTAGGCACTCAGAAGAAAGCTTGGCACCCACTGTTGGCTAGCAGGCAGCGGTAGCATTGGTGATAGTGGTAGTAGAAAACTTGGCTTTTCTTACTAATACAAACTTACCACCAGCTCCACCTTGCAAGTCTACTGCCCCTGCTATACCCCTCTTCTCATCCCATCCACGTCATAGCTATGGAATAATCAAAGGTCCATAACTTGAAATTTTAATTCTGAAAGAAAAAATGTGTTGGAAACCTCGGGCTGCACTGTGAAAATCTCAATTCTCTACTCTGTCATACAATTCACTTCTTTCTATTTTTCTTAAATATAACTATCTCCTTTCTCTATAGACATTCCTAAAACAAGCTACTCAAGATTCACCTGTATGCAAACCAAAATTGATGCTGATGGGGACAGGTAAAGGAAATCAGTGCATCCAAGAAGAACAACAGAGGACTGGGTGTTTGGGCGGGGACCATTATGGACAAGAAGCTTGTTAGAATATCCACTCTTTACCTAAATCCGTAACTCTGCTGTCCCAACCGCTTAATTTATTGCCAATGGAAAAAGAAGGAATACACTAGTTTTTCAGTTAAATTCATCATTTTCTGCTTGACTTCATCAGTTGCTCATATTCTCCCTCTCTCCCTTTTTCTTTTTCAGACCATAATTCTCCCCTTAACTTTTAGACATTTCCCTTTTTCTAGAGGTTGGTCGACTACACTTATTTCTTCTTAGATAGAAGGAATGTTTTCCTTATGCATATAGACATAAAAATTAAGGGAACACAAGGCTTGAGAAGTTGTCATATTCTCTGAATGTTTTAGGAGGAAGTAGAAGTTAGGTGAAGCACTAATTTGCAAAATATAAAAGTGTTCACTTCAGAAGCCAACTTGCCTCAACAAAAGTATGGTTTTTGCTGATATTGTTAAAGTTGTACAGATGATAATGTCAGGTGGGTGATGCTCAGTATAACCACTGAATAATAATAATAATCCCCCAAATCTTGTACTCAACTTTATTTCTTATCCTCTGTCCGGGGCCTGCTTCAGAACAACTGTGATATTTCCCTTTCAGCCAAATTCACCTTTCAGTGTTGCTTTATTATATTCTGTTTTAATCACATCGGATATACCTTGTTTTCATCTGAGAATCCACATTCATATTCAGAAAGCTTACTTTAAAAATGTTATAGTTTTCTCGTCTTTCGTCTTTGTGTTTTTAAAATGTGACTCCAATTCAGGAGTGCCTGGCTGGCTCCATTGGGTTAGCATCCAACTTTTGCTTTTGCCTTAGGTCATGATCTCACGGTTTGTGGCATTGAGCCCTGTGTCAGGGTATGTGCTGACAACGCAGAGCCTGCTTGGGATTCTCTTTCTCCCTCTCTCTCTGCCCCTCCCCCAGTGGTGCTTTTTCTCTCATAAAATAAATAACTTAAAAAAAATTTTTTTTTAACATTTGTTTTTGAGAGACAGAGAGAGAGCGTAAGTGGGGGAGGGGCAAAGAGAGAGGGAGACAGAATCCGAAGCGGGCTTCAGGCTCTGAGCTTGAACTCATGAACTGTGAGATCACGACCTGAGCCAAAGTCGGACGCTTAACCAATGAGCTACCAGGCGCCCAAAATAAATAACTTTTAAAAAATGTGATTCCAATTTCAATTTATCTCCACCCTCTATGTACATCGCTTCTTATACATTAATTTCTTATTTTTCTTGTATTTTTTTTGTCATTACTTTTAGAAGCTTCTTGACTTTCAGGATGATTAGAAAACAAAAATCTCAAAGAAGAAAAGTCACTAAGCACTCACGGGAAAACTATGTGCTTTCTCTCATGATATGACATAACATAAATACCTTAAATACAATAAAGACACTTAAACAATTTTTAACTTTACAAGGATTTGGAAGGCAGTAGCACATGAATACTTACAGAGCAAATTATTTTTTTTTAAGTTTATTTTGAGAGAGAGACTGCACATGCAAATGAGTGGGGAAGGGGAAGGGAGAGAGACAGAGAGACAGAGAGAGAGACAGAGAGAGAGAGAGGAGGGAGAGAGAGTCCCAAGCAGGCTCTGTGCTATCATCAGAGAGTCTGATGCCGGGCTCAAACCCACAGAATTGTGAGATCATAACCTGAGCCGAAATCAAGGGCTGGACGCTTACCTGACTGAGCCACCCAGGGGTCCCAAAGCAAATTATTTCTAAAATCTACTACTCCAGCCTCAAATTCTTAAAGAATTCAATACTGAATTCAATGGAAAATTGAACTGAATTCAATAAACATGTACTGAGGATTGCCATGTATTGGGCATTGCGCTAAGCTTTGTGGGGCTATGCAAAGATACGTAAAAATTTATAAAAGCTGGCTGATGTGCTTCAAAATTGAACATTTTAGAGAAGATATCCCCCTAAAAACAACTTGTACGAATCATGTAGAGGAAAAGTGCTGTGGGAATGCAGGAGAGCAAACGTTCAATTACCACTAGGGTGAACTTAAAATAATTTTTGGCGGTGGTAAAGATTTTTTAAAACTATACACATACACGTTTATTTCCTTAAGCCATGGATGTTTGGAGTTTATTATTATCATTAGAAGTTAGGCTACTGTGGTCACTACATCCAAACTGATCATATTGGACCACGTACTGTTTCCCAGTTTGGAGTAAAATTTGAGTTGGGTTTTAAAGCTGAGCGTATGGGGCAGAGGAGGAGAGCCCAGGCAAAGATTCACAGACAGCAACTCATAGACTTACTATTGTCCGTCATGGTCCATTGTACCTGGAGCTTAAGAATGTATGAAGGAGGAGGGCTGGGAAGGGGTGTATGGGGTTCGGACTGAGATACTTGCTGGGAGATATGGCTCTAGGCCCAAGTCTATTACGAATAGACTTCAATGCCAGGTTAAGAAATTGAATTTTATTTCAGAAATTATTTCCAAGTTCTATGCCTTGAAATGAGTGAAAAATGAATGATTCCATCAGCTAAAATGTAAAATGAAAGAGAAAAAAGAAATGTTTGTGTTTTGAACTGTTTTTGAATTGTAGGAAAATCATAATGAAGCCTGAAGGTAAGAAAGATGTGGTAGGCATATTTCATGATAATATTGGTAATTGCTGCAAACATGGAAGAAAGTTTGCTCTGGTTTCAGTGTTGGGCCAGCAAATATATCAACTGATGACAAGAAAACAGTTTTATCAATTTCCTTGGGAGATCCCACACTTTTGATTAATGATTTGAGCATGCAGAATAAAGGGCCATCGAATTTCAGAGCCACACGGGTCTTTAATGGTCACAGAACCCTGCTCCGTGCCTTGGATGGGTTTCCCCAGAGTAACTGCGGTGGTCCCAGAGCCTTTTCTGCTTTTTCACTGTGTGTCCTTAACTGAATACATTTTCTTTTTCTTTTTTTTTTTTTAACGTTTATTTATTTTTGAGACAGAGAGAGACAGAGCATGAACCCTTAGGGTCAGAGAGAGGGAGACACAGAATCTGAAACAGGCTCCAGGCTCTGAGCTGTCAGCACAGAGCCCGACGCGGGGCTGGAACCCATGGACCACGAGATCACAACCTGAGCCAAAGTCGGATGCTTAACCGTCTGACCCACCCAGGCGCCCCAACTGAATACATTTTCAAGGTGGTTGATTTGAGGTGAGACACAAGGTATGATCCTGGAAGGGAGGTGTTTTTTCCCCCCCCTTTAAAAAACCAACTGGTTCTGGGGCATCTGGGTGGCTCAGTCAGTTAAGCATCCAACTCTTGGTTTCAGCTCAGGTCATGATCTCACAATTCCTGAGTTCAAGCCCTGCACTGGGCTCTGCGCTGACAGTGCAGAGCCTGCCTGGGACTCTCTCTCTCCCTGTCTCTCTGTCGCTCCCTGCTGCTCTCTCTGTCTCTGCCAAAATAAATAAATAAACTTAAAAAAAAAAAAAGCAAACTGGTTCTTATATGAATCAAAGCATAAATTCTCAGCCTCTTAGATAAAAAATTAAAAAATAATCACAATACAAATACGTTTGATAATTGTATAATGTTGTCTTGGGCACTACTTATTCCTAAAATGATGTAAAAGTGTGTATATCAGAGCAGTGCTCTTTCCCCCCTTCCTTAATGATTTTCTGCGTCAATTAAGTTTTCAGTGCCACCCTTAAGACTGAAAGTTAGCATTAATTTCATAAAAAATGATATATTCCACATTAGGGCAGAAGGAAGCAGATGAGCAAGTTCTTCTTACTCTGTGTAACCTGGTATTATTCAACATTGGCCTGGAGAGGAGAATTTTGTGTTTCCATGCAGGGCTCCCTAATGAGAGTTACTGAAAAACAATGTGCTCTTGTCAGAACAGTGTGGAGCTCTTCTAAAACTGGGATGGAGCTACGTTTTACCCTTTAAAGGTCAGGAGATATTATTATGCAGCAAATTGAGCCTATGATTTATCTTTTAGAAAGGCAGCATCACACACATACAAAACCCACAAGGTTTGGGTTACATTTTAAAAAATTCTAGAAGATATTGAAAATGAGAATTAATTTCCAATAACAATGCTAATAATAGCTCCAGTTTTTAAGCCTAAGATATTAGATTAAGTATTATCTCTTATTTACTCTCCACAACACACCAGCAAGGAAGGTATCATTTTCTCAATTTTAAAATGAGGAAACTCAATTTTATTCCTCATCCCCTTTGAACTCCAGCTTTGTTTTCACCACTGATCCCCTCTGCCTGACACTCTGAGACTTTCCTTTCTACTTTTGGACAGTGTTTTTGTAGTCTTTGATCAAACTTATTCCTTTTCTGACCCCTAAATCTGAGTTGATCAGGAATTTTCCTCCTCTGTCCTCTTCTTTCCTGTCCTTGGAAATCTCTTTCACACTTGGGATATCTAATGGTGCTGATCTAGTAGCTGTAAGTCCTGGCATCAGCCTCTCCCCGTGTTCCCATCCTCCTCCACTTTAATACCTGCAGGCCAGATATCTGATGTGCATGTCATGGCCGGTATCCCAAACAACGCCCAACCCGGGATTCGGCATCATTGTGTCAAAATGAACTTCTCCTTCCGACATCTCTATTTCTTTTAATGGCACCAGTGTTCTCCCGGTCAGGTCTGGCTTAAAATGCTGGAGTCATTTGGACAGCTCCGACTCCCTCACCCCCTATGTTTATGCAGTCCCAATTCTTGTCACATCTCTGGCTAGAAATATTTGCAACTTTCCTTCCAATAACTGGGACTCAAATAACATACCTCTCACCTTCTACAGCTTTTAAAAATACAGAGACTTATGTGATTTGTCCCACAGTTTCGAAGCGGAGTTAGGACTTGATCCCAGGGTTTCTGACTCCTGTTTTTTCCAAGGGGGGAATATTGCAACAACTATGTCTCCAGGCCCTGCTTGAGCTGGTCCAGGTGCCCCAGGCACGGTCTCTCTACTTGGTTCCAACACAGCTTATATAAGCACTAATAGTCACTGTCTCATAATCACTGACAAATGACCTCATTTTAAAACACAGATCTGATCACCTCATGCTCAGCTCAAAATCCTTCAGTGCCTTCCTCTACTGAAAAATGTTCTCATTACTTAACCTGGCACCATAGACATCCTTCGGTTTGATTTCCACATAATTTTGGAATACTGCTTCCCACAACCCCCTCTATTCTCCAGCCAAATGGAACTACTCTCAGTGTCTCAAACATGCTTGAAGCATTTGCCTGCATTCCTCTCTCAGGCTATGGCCTCTTGGAATGGGCTCCCTGCCTTTGAAAATGCTGTCTTTTCTTTCTTTCATTCATTAATTCCAAAACATTGATGTATCAACAACAGTGTATCAGGGTCTGTGCTAGACATGGGAGGAAGCTGGTGAATAAGATAGAAAGGATCCATTTCTCAGGGACATTAGGATCTACTGGGTTCTTAAATTTCGGGACAGATGCCACACTCTTTGCAAAATGTCTTTCCTGATACCCGTGGCAGAAAGTGATGACTTCTCCTCCCAACAGCCATAGCACAGGGAGAAAACCTATTGCAGGATTTATCATAATCTGATTGAATTACAGTTATTGAGTCTTATCTCTCACCCTAGGTTGTAAGCTTTATTTTTGATGGAGACTCTAAGTAGCTCAATATTTAGCCCTCATAGCACATAGTACAGAGCTCCACATAGAAGACCTCAATAAATGATATTGGAATAAACAATGTCTCTCAGAGTCTGTGACTACGAGATTGGGCAGGGAGAGCAGCACACTCCATTCACACACAGTCAGGAGAGGACAGTAAGCTCACACTCCTCTCACACCCCCCCACCAGATGGTTAACATAACATTATTTTGGTCAACAGAATTGTCAGCTGATATCCAGGGCCCCATGATACTTGCCTTTATCCATTTAAAGAGAGTTTTGAGACCAAAACTAACACAAGATTTCTGGTCATCAGAGCGCAGATCTGTTCAGTCTGCACATTTTTCTGTGTCAATAAGCAGGAAATAGGATTAGCATCTTCCCCATATGGTCTGTTTTTCCGACTCCAGAACCAGAAGGCTGCTAAACTCTGGACCATGATTCTAGGCTGCATTTGTTTCATGAAAATTAAAAATAATCATGTACAGTTATATTTACTCTTTTGGGGTACAGTTCTAGGAATTTTACAAATGCATGGTTGTATGACCGCCGCCACAATCAAGATATAGAACAGTCCCATCATCCCTCTAGAGACATACCCCTTGACTATTCCTTTGTAGTCAAACCCTCCTCCGCTCTTAACCACTCATCTGTTCTCCACTCCTGTAGTTTTGCCTTTTCCAGGATGTCCTATAAATATAAAAGTACATAGTTGTTTCGGTCTGGTTTCTTTAATTAGCGTCACATACTTGCAATTCATCTGTGTTGTTGTGTGTTATTAATAGTTTGTCCCTTTTTATGGAAGAGTGGTATTCCATTGCAAAAGTGTGCCACTGTTTATTTATTCACTCCCTGAGGGACATTTCGGTTATGTTCTGGTTTTGGTGATTGTGAATAAAGCCACTACAAAATATGTTCTTGGGTTACCATAGGTTTTCGTATTGCTTAGGTAAATGGGAGTGAAATCGGCAGGTCACATGGTAAGTGAATGTTCAATTTTATAAGAAACTGCCAAAATGCTTTCCACAGAATGAGTCAGAGGTCTAGTTGCTTCACATCCTTACCAACGCTTGGTTTTCTCAAGACTTGTTTTTTTCTTTTTTTTTCTTTGCCCTTCTAGATCTATATAGCGTGAGATAGGATTTTAAGATTTCATCTTTTAGAACCATAATATTTCCACTTCCACACTAAGGCCACACTCAATATGTCCTCCTCCCCCTTCACTTGGATCTTTGTATTATCCCTCCCACTAGATTAAGGATTCCTTTGTGGGTAAGGAACAAGTCTTAGCCATTTTCGTATATATAATGTGCTGCCAACCCACCTCAAGTGTGGGGATTTGCAACAACAGGAAATAACACATGCTACTTAAATAAATGCTCCTATATGATCAGATTTGATCAACACATAATGACACAACTAATGTATCCAAAACATAATATCGTTTGCCCAATTTTATCAATTGTTTTATGCCATAGGAATTTTAATAAAATTGTGCACTTTCCTCCCTTCTCACAGATATTGTATATCCCCCAAAACTTTCATTTGTTTTGGGGGATATTTGTCTAGATTATGGATTTCAGTTTTCCTGCTTTATCAAAGGGCAAATTAGAAAATATGGTTAGGGTGGTGAAATATTTGAGTAACAGATTTCTTGTGCCAACATGAAAAACGAGATTTTTCTTACTAGTACTTTAGTAAGAGATTATGACCTATTTATTTTACAAATTATATCACTTACTTGCATTTTTTTTTAAAAAATGAGCTATAATTGACATATATCATTATAATCATTTCAGATGTACAACATAATGATTCGATATTTTGTATATAATGTGAAAATGATCACAACAGTGTCTAGTTAACGTCCATCACCATACTGTTACAATTTCTTTCTTGTGATGAGAACTTTTAAGATACTTACTCTCTCACCAACTTTCAAATATTCAACACAGTGTTATTCACTATAGTCACCATGCTGTACATTATACCCCTGGAGCCAATTTATTTCATAACTACAAGTTTGTGTGTGTGTGTGTGTGTGTGTGTGTAATCACATTTGCTTTACCCATTCATCCATTAATGACACTTAAGTTTCTTACCTTGACTATTGCGAATAACGCTGTAGTGACCATGGCAGTGCAAATATCTTTTCAAGTGTTTTCATTTCCTTCAGATAAATACTCAGAAGTGGAACTGCTGGGTCATATGGTACTTCTATTTTTAATTTAAAGTTTTGAGGAAGCTCCATAGTGTTTTCCACAGGGACTGCACCCGTTTACATTCTCACCAATGCTGCACAAGGGTTTCCTTTTCTCTACATCCTTACCAATGTTTGTTATTGCTTGCCTTTTTTGATAATAGCCATTTTAACAGGTGTGAGGTCATCTCATTGTGGTTTGTATTTCCCTAATGATTAGTCATGACTAGCACCTGTCAGTCATCTGTATCTCTTCTTTGGAAAAATGTCTTTTCAGACCCTCTGCCCATTTTTTTAAAAATGGGTTTTTGTTTTGTTTTTGTTTTTGTCACTTACTTGCACTTCAATGTGCTTTTTAGGTGAGAGGAAAAATTGGAATTACAGGGGGAAACTGTAATCATCATTTATCAAGTGAGTTGGGGCAAAAAAAAGAGGTTGAGAGTCACTGATAAAGACTCAATTTCAAAAGTGAATGTGTCTTTGAAGTGCCACGGGCCAACCTCCCAGTCATTGCCAGTATCCTGACTATAACATCTGGTTGAATAGTTGCACCATTAGAAAGCTCACCACTTCATATGGCACCAGTGCATGCATCCTCGCGTGCAAGAGTCTCAAAACAAAATAAATACAAAACATTGGGAAAGCAGCTTCTTTCTAACCAGCTTCTGTTTTTCTGTAACTTTGTATCATATTAACTTTCCGTAGCACCTACAGAAATCTAAACATGGAGTTTGGAATCTATTGTGGCAGAAAGATGTTCACCTTGCATCATCCAGCCACGAGCAGAGTTAATCTCATTAACTTTTATAATGCAAGATGATTTATATTTTGAAGAGATGAACTCAGTGGCGTAAACGACATGAATCTTGGAACCTGTTTTTATATATCACTCTTTCTGCAACTTTAGTTTTTGAATGGAAGTAAACCAACAACTTACAGTTGTACATAGAGAAGAAAATTTGTATAAGTCTATAGAAGAAAATGTCTTAAGTATAATCTATGCGTAGACTGGACTCTGAGCCCTTTAATGGAAAGCATTCTTGCAGAACTCAAAAACAAGGGGCTTTCTAACCTTAGACATTTCTCTTTCTATTGGCTAGTTTCCGGGGTGGTTTTGTACGAAGCTTAGCTCAGATGGAAATCCATTCCCGGAATTCCCTTCGCTAAATACTTCTTCAGTATAGTTGGCCACAAGGGAAATCTCTGTGATATTTGGTGGCAGAAGTGGGGCATTAGCATTATTCGGCTTGGAAGAGCCCTGTGGTGCAACAGCGGCTGGGCGGCTGGGTGCTGATCTCCTGGCTCACCTCAGTGACCTCAGGCAGCAGCCAGGCCGCAGGTCCGCACCTCCCACCAGACCCTCTCTCTCAGCCTCTGCCCAAGGTCTGTCAACAGCTCTGCAGTGAGAAGGGTGAGCCCCTTTCACGGTTTTCCCAGGTGGCTGTGGTTGGAGGAGACAGGAGTCCAGTGGGGATTCTGTTTTGTCTTTCTGTGTTCCAGTTTGTCTTGCGGGTTCCAGATTGTCCCTGTTTCACTTCACATCCAGCTTTTCTTTCCCACTGCTGGCTCTGTTAGCCTACCATCACCGCAGGCCCGATATCAGATGCAGAACAACTGCTTCCCATAGAACTTTTTATAAGCTCCCATGATTATGTAAGGTCTAACACTTATGATAAATCCATTATTCTACATCCACCGTACCGTTACTGCTTTCCTAACTGATATCGCTTCCATAAATTGTTTCTATTCAGAATATGCACTTGGTTACAAATGGTCTTTTTGTGCCTGACTTAAAAAAAAAAAAATTATGATAGAGGCATCTGAGTGGCTCAGTCGGTTAAGCGGTTAAGCGTCTGACTTCGGCTTGGGTCATGATCTCATGATCTCACGGTTCGTGAGTTTGAGCCCAGCGTCGGGCTCTGGGCTGACAGCTCGGAGCCTGGAGCCCGCTTCAGATTCTGTGTCTCCCTCTGTCTGCCCCTCCACTGGTTGCACTCTGTCTCTCGCATTGTCTCAAAAATAAATAAACATTAGAAAAAAAATTATGATGGGGCGCCTGGGTGGTTTAGTTGGTTGAGGGTATGACTCTTGATTTCAGCTCAGATCATGATCCCAGGTTCGTGGGATGGAGCCCCACGTTGGCTGTGCACTGAGCCTGGAGCCTGTTTAAGACTCTCTCTCTCTCTCTCTCTCTCTCTCTTTCCCCTTCCGCCCCTCCTCCCGGTTCTCATGCATGGTCTCTCAAAACAACACCACCACCACCAACAAAAAAAACCCCACCTGAGCCAACTAGTTGTTTCTTCAAAATACGTTTTAATGTGACACTTGGAAAGTTGGATCTACTCATAGTAAAACATAAACTACAAATTTGGAAACGATTTCAAGTAATCCATTTTTATCACACTGTATGTGTATTGAGAGCAGATAAATACTGTTCCAAGAGTTTCAAACTCTTTAATATTTCTTAATAGTAAGATTTTATGGTCTTTAAAGGTGGAGAAGCCTCTTTTCATCTTTACATCCTTACATATTAGCACATAGATAAGACCTTATTAAACACTGGCTGAACTACGTAAAGAGCAAATTTCAGCTTCCTGTTTTTTTACAAAAAAGAAAAGAGCAGCAGTGTGTGAGCAAGCGACCACAACCAACTGCATCCTCTGATGCTTGTCTCACTATTATATAGAAACTCCAGCAGGAAACCACAGCTATATCCTTTTCATCAGTATAGAAAAATCTTATGAATTGTTGGCAAGCATAAAACAGCTCTATTGACATTACATAGATAGTGGTGACAATTTATACTCACCACATCCGGGTGCTTTACAACATTTTCACAATGTTTCTCAAGGACAAATTCCAGAGAAAAGTAGGCATAATAATAGTTATACCTTAACCACTTGCCAGGGGGTAAACTATATAGAAAAACAATAAATGCCGCTGAAACTCAACTCCTCCCTTGAAGTAACTGATTTTAAAAAAAACCTGATAAGTGCTAAAATTTTGCATTTCACTGAAATTTGCAAAAATTTCTAACTGACCAAAGATGCATTAGCCTGTACTCAAAAATCAGTACTGGGGCTCCTGGGTGGCTTAGTTAGTTAAGTGTCATGATCAGCTCAGGTCATGATCTCAAGGTTTGGGAGTTCAAGCCCTGTGTTGGTCTCTGGGCTGACAGCTCAGAGCCTGTAGCCTGCATTGGATTCTGTGTCTCCCTCTATCTCTGCCTCTCCCCTGTTCACACTCTCTCTGTCTCTCTCTCTCTTTCTCAAAAATAAACTTTTAAAAAAATTGTGACCATACTAATTTTTCCCTTTGTATTCAAAATAGCTCAAGAATTGGACCTTTCTAACTACGAAATGTACAAACTCCTTTTGTCCACTCTCATGTATAATCCTATTTAGGATTTGGATAACACATGTTTTAAATTTGTAATATGAGCCTTGACAATGTGTTTTATCAATGAAGGGACTTTCTAACGAAGATCTCTTAATCATTTAGGAAATACAAAGAAAAAAATATGGCAGAAGTCCAGGGCTTTCAATGACTTTCATTTTAATGGGAACCACAGACATGTAGATTCATTTACACAGAAGTCAGAGAGTACAGACCTGTAGCTTTCTTGTGTGTCTACAACAAAACCTACTATGGAAATTCTCCACAGTATGTTTGTTCCATGAATACATGTGTGAACAACTGAATGCATAAATTATTGGTGGCAATGGAGAGGAGGGAGATAAGAAGGGCATCTCCAAGTTCCAGAAAAGGCTGAAGAGACTCCAAATCCAGAAAAAAAAAAGAGGCCCAAGAGAGAAGAAAAAAATGAAAGACCATTTTAAAAACCTGGACATTAAAACTAGAATTGTTCTTAGGAATTTCTGGACCAAACTGTTCATTTCTAGAAAGAACCTGAGGTGCCTTGGGTAATGACATGACTTCAAGTACCATTTTCACAGATTGTGACATGTGTGTGTCACTTTCATGATTTTTGCCTTATGGTGCTTCTTATCTAAACTATTTTTTACTTAATGCTTTTTATTCAATTGACTTTAATTGGTGCACTAGCTGAAAATATTAACCTAGTCTTAAGAAATGCTCTCTCTGCAAAGTAACAGTTTTGATGTGCTAGTAATGTATTTTACATATAGCAGCATATGGTGTATTTAGTATATGGTATATTTAAAAAATATTAAATATAAATTTATTTTAAAATAAATTTAAAAATATACCATATGCTAAATACATTATAGGCTATATTTTTAAAATATACTTTAAATTTATTCTTAGTATATTTCAAATTTTTTTTAATGTCTATTCATTTTTGAGAGAGAGAGAGAGACAGACTGTGAATGAGGAGGGGTACAGAGAGAGAGGGAAACACAGAATCTGAAGCAGGCTCCAGGCTCCATGCTGTCAGCACAGAGCCCGATGCGGGGCTCAAACCCACAAGCCGCAAGATCATGACCTGAGCCAAAGTCAGACGCTTAACTGACTGAGCCACCTAGGCGCCCCAATACATTTCTGAAATAAAACAAATTCATAACTATTAAAATAAAAAGTAAATCTGTATACCATCTAAGATCATCTTACAGGTCACTGATCAAAATCTTCTGCATTTTGAAAACTAGTGCACTTTGCCATGCCATCCCCTGGAACAAAGCATTTGGATTCTGAAACAACATGAAGTGTTGTTTGTGGTAAACACATTCCAGATTGATGACAAGAGTCCAGTAATAAGATCAATGCCTGCAGGTGACTTCTGCCTATTTTTCTTTTAACTAGAAAAAAATCAATTGCTTATTAAGGAACAAAAAAATAAATTAAGGCAGAAGTCATGGCTTTAAAAACAA
Organism: Panthera onca; assembly: GCF_046562875.1. Lineage (NCBI taxonomy): Eukaryota > Metazoa > Chordata > Mammalia > Carnivora > Felidae > Panthera > Panthera onca. Next base: position 73,634,080 of record NC_138342.1, read on the forward strand.
TTAGTGGATTTTCATCTTTAAAATGGATAGAGATAATATATATTCATCTACCTGTCAACTATCATTAATTTATTAGGAATACGGTTTTAAGAAGGAGCTTGTCTCAAATGAGCCTTCTGTACATAGACTGTCTTTTTTTCAGCCTTTAATTTGAACTAGAACACTTAGCTGCCAGCTAAAATGAGGAATTGCTCAACTTTCATAAGTAAATGAGTATCTATGATTAAAACATCAATCACGGAAACACTAGTTCTATAAATAGTGTCTAAGTCCAAAGTCCACAGGTAGGGCTAAACACAGACACATGCTTTGTTTTTCTCCTTATATGTGTGTGTGTGCGCACGTGTGTATGCACGTGACTATCTGATAGGTATTTGTTTTTCTCTTGAGAAACAAAGAAATGTTGTTTGCTGAACATATGTGTCACCTGGATATTTTGATAAACATTTTTATTTTTCAGTTTAACCGCCTATACAATGATTTATAAAGTTTTAACCTAAAATGTTTGTTTGTCCTTGAACTCACTCTGTTTGCTTAAAAAAAAAAGTCTTATCTCTGATTTATAAGCTTTCAGTTTGGTTTTTCAGCAACACAAAATGAAATTTGAGATAGGAGAAATCAGGCTATAAAATCCAACCTATTCCTCTGCTTTTGACCCAGTGGTAATAATAATAATGTTAATACATTACAGTGTGGTATAGTAGTGAAGTGAAGCTTGTGACCTTTGAAGTTAGACAACTCTGAATCTACACACAGTTGAGTCAGATACTATCTGAGGGACCTTTGGCAAGTTTTTAATCTGTTTCCTCATCTCTAAAATGGGGGAAGTAAAAGTACAAATCTCATAGATTTAAATGAGAAATGGGTTTAGCAGGATGTCACTAGCAGAAAAGGCTAAAGAATGAAGTTTTGAAAGAATCTGAGTTCATTAACTGGACAGATTTGTAGTCTACTCATCACCCATTTCCTTACAGTGGAAAGCAAATGGATGAAGAGAAATGTACTAGGGTTCTCTTATGCCCTAGAACCAAGATAGCAAAAGTGCCCTGAGTGGTTCCCTTAGGCTCTTGATCCTCATTTACCTCAACTAAATTCCTCTTCCCTACGTGTTTGGTTGGTTTTTCATTCTTTCTCACTTACCATCCTTAGTTCTGAAATCTAGGTACTGCCTCTTCTCTTATTTCCCCTGTGCTGCTACCTTCTGGGCAGCAAAGCAAGAAAGTTCTCTTCTCAGCAGGAGTGAATACACAAAAATGGAATCACTCACCAGTCAATCCAGAGATGTGATTTACCATTTAAACTCTAGGGTCTTAACCCTGAAGAGGAAGACCAGGAAAGAGTGATAAGCACCATGTTAGGAAAAAAGGATAGCATGAAGGCAGGGGGTATTTCACCCAACAACTATGAAAACCCCAAGTGTTTTCAGTACTCCGAAATGGGTATATTACCCAATAATGCTCTGATTCAAGATCATCTTCCAAGGGTGAAGGTGATCCTCGCAAGTCTAATAATCCCAAATGGCAGCCTTTCACTTGTCTTAAAATACACTAGCATATTACAAACCATTTATAAGCAATGGTAAAGTACCAATGACAGCAAATGATTTATTAAAAGACTAATTTAGATCAGTTTTCTGTAATGTCAGTTATGTTGATCTCGATGATAAAGTAATTTTTATAATAATGTTACTCTCATTTATCTCACTTGCATTTGTAGATGTTTTCTTGAATAGAAAAAAATGAGGGGCGATGAAGTTACATTGAGGTTCTGGTATTTTCACGGGGAGGAAATTTCCTACAGTATATAAACTAGCTGTCCACAGAAACCTGGAAGATTTCTTAATCTTACACCTTCCCTATCTTGGTCACATTTGCTCCCCTCTGTTTCTTAGTTGTTTTTAACAAGATGAAGTTGAAAATACATATGTCTACCATTTCATTTTTGACGACATTAAGGAAGTGTAGTGTGGGAAAGGCTTCCTCCAGTTTTCGAGCTGGCCTGGCTGGAAGAAAGGACCCCAGGTGTGGTGAGCAGGTGGCGAAGCTCTGAAGGGGAACGGAAATTAAGTGAATTGCTAGGGCCTAAAGGAAGGAAGAGAGAGGTCTGTTTGGGACAGAGAAAGAAGCCTGGTTGTTAGGCTGTAGGGGAATTCCCAAGGAACCTCACCAGGAAAAGAACCCACTCTAATGCTGCTGAGCATATTTATTAATATGTTTATGTAGGCCAGGAGTCTGGGAATTATTTGAGAGTTCAGATTATGTTTTATTCATTTTTGAATCCCTAGCACATAGCACAGGGCCTAACATATATATCAAGTACTCGATACAAATTTATTAAATGATCCAAGCATCTATCTTCCTCAAATCAGAGCTTCAGCCGGTCCCCTTTCACATTCTATACTTCATCTCCTAAATAAAATCCTATTTCCAGTTTGAGGAATGCTTTTATTTCATTTGCAAAGCAGAAGAAGCTGACATATCCCCAATCCATCAAGCTCACATTATTAACTTTTATCATCCCTCTCTGAGAGTTAGACTCACTACTCAAAAGTAGTGAGGGATGATCTTTAAAAACCCATCATTACAATTTTGGACATCCAAATAACCACCAGGGAAATAGAACAGTTCTTCATAAGAGCATGAAAGTTTTAGTGTAACTAAGTTTATGTTATTTCAAATCACTAAGAAAAAAATTACCTTGACCCCTAAAGAATTTTAACACCTATGGTCTCTTACATGTTATCAATACATTTTAGGTGTTATGAAGACACGGACATCATTCCACATGGAAATGCACTCTGTCCAAAGAAAGCACAGAGTCAATGTAGCCCCGTGTCCTCTGTTGGCTTCCACCGATACTATTCTCAGCCCCGTCTTCTTAGAGTGAAGATGGTGAAGCACCGACACTTTGGGATTAATAATTTGATGTGAGGATGTTTTTAGAAGCGAGGTGGGAGGCACAGTGTGGGGGTGGTACGCAGCAAAGTGTGCACGAGGAAGGAAAGTGGCAGCGGTAGTTGAGAAAGAAAGTGATTTCAGAGAGCTATTAATTAAGAGCTTTCTCTATTTTCGAGATCTGCCTGAGGTTTTCATCCTATTGTCTCAGAAGGGCATATGCCTTTACTTCTAATGTGAATGATCAACTATGACACAGTCAGCTCATTGTCAGCCCTAGTAACAGATGAGTTCCACACAATCCAGTGGCCACACTGCGTAGTGATCTCAGGGATGAGTTAAAAGCACAGCCAACTGCCATTGTTAGATGCACATTTCTCAGCTGTACAGACACAGACACAAACTGGGATAAGAGTTGATACTACTTCTGACAGTTGGTTCTCAATTGCCAAGCCTACGAAATAGACCTCACCATTACCTGAAAGACTGAGATATGCTTTGGGCTTTCAGGAGGCTAGGCAAGTTTGGCATATACCTAAAGAGTCGTATGTAACATAAAGATATGGTGTATTTAAACACACATAAAGCAATCTGATGTAAAATTGTAGTTATTGGTTAAAGAAGAAATGAACTGTTCTACGGGGGGTTGATTTTGTTTGCTTGCTGCCAAAAGTGGTACGGTAAAAAATAAGCAAACTGAAAAATTCACTCTTCTCTTACTAACAGACCACGTCAACCCAGTTTGTATTCATTAACCTTTTGCAGCATCTGCATGTTTTGATGATGGAAACTTTTTAGACTCTCGTGATAGTTTACGGGAGTCAACGACATTGACCACAATGATCTCTCTACTTTGTAGAGTCACATCAGTTTCATGAGTACAGTCACAGCACTGGAGGGCCCAGGGATACTTAGAAAACATCACAAACTCAATCCCTATTAACTGAAGTTGTTGAGCACAAGTGGCTTCTATGAAGCCTCAGTGTCAGAGAGACAGTAGGGAGTAGTGGAGACTATAATGAAATAAAGATGTAGCACATACTGTTACTTAGCTTCTACCCAGAGAGTATGTATCAGTGTCTCATTTTTTATAATATATCTCTTAAGTTTTAAATATTGCCTTAATGAAAAATAAATACCTGCGAGTCAAATAAAACATGATCTTCCTGCTGGGCCCACAAACTGTGCCAGTTTTTAATTTCTGACCTGGTATATACATCTTCAAACCTGAGGTCTGGCCACGTTAAGTGAAATGTATCGGGTCTCTCAGATGCTCATGGCAAAGGATTCTTCTGCTCTGAGTATCTATACGTGTAGACACAAAATCATCCCCATGTGAAAGGAGATTGCATAGGCATTTTCACTTAATGAGAGCTCAGCCCCTAACCCTGACATTGACAGATTTCTGTTCGGTGACTGCTTTCGGAACATGTTCAACATGAAAACAAGACCAAACCTCCACACTCATTTGTCAGAAGCAATTTCTACTCATTCAAGGATGCAAGGGAAAATGCATATCCATTTATTAACCTTCGCACTGATTAAAATCCTCATTAGCATTAAAATTCTAGTTGCTTCATTTTTACCTGTATTTTTCAAGGAGAAATAATTTGTAGTATTCAAAGAAAGCCGTGCTTAGAAAAAAAATATTACCAAGTGTAAATTAAAAATTCATGCTCTGTATAAGAAAGTAGTTAGAGACAGGGCATAAGAATCACGGAGGGTTTACTGAAATAATTGATCTCTAAACCATGTTTTGAGGGGATTGAGAAGCTAATTTAGGATGAAGGATTGAGCATTCCAAAATGATGTAATGGCAAAGGCAATGACCAAAGTCCAACAAAGTGGACTCCATGATGAATCAATTATATCTTGCATTTTGAACAATTAAAAAAAATTAATGTTTATTTTTGAGAGAGAGAGCGGGGTAGGGGCGGAGAGAGAGGGGAACAGAGGATCTGAAGCAGGTTCTGTGCTAACAGCTGAGAACCTGATTGTGGGGCTTGAACTCATGAACTGTGAGATCATGACCTAAGCCGAAGTTGGACGCTTAATTGACTGAGCCACCCAGGTGCCCCTTGAACAACAATTTTTGAGAAGTGTATCAGGAGAAAGCAAATTCATATCAGACTAAAAAAGAAGAAAGATGATTAAAAATGTCTATATTATATTCAGCAGTCCTGTCCTACACAGACATGATTTGGGATAAAAATCTGGAGCTGATGCAAAATTCTGAATCCCGATGATATCTGCTATAGTGTACTTATTAAGGCAGACACATAGGCACAGACTATAACATTTTAGAAAAAAAATTGTCAACAAGAATTGAAACAAAAAAAGATGCTCTGATTACTCAGAAAATATAGTGAACACAAATGTTTAGCTCCCTCAAGCATTTAATTTACCCAAAGTTGTACATTATAAAAAAGAGAAGAGTCTCCCATAGACACAATATGATTGTTTTAATTTTAGACTATTTAGAAATCAATATGCTGAAAAAACAATCAAGAGTCTATCCCCATAAAACATCTTGATTACTCCCCTTGAACTAGATCTTCCACTTTGCTGGACAATTTGCAATTCAGGCTTAAAAAAGGATCCTCTGCAACTCCTTTTCTCCAGAAAATTAGTAGATGGAAATGTGATCTTTTAAGGAGCACTGGAGCTCTCTGTCCAGCTGTCTGTTACTGAATTAGCAAGAGTGCTGAGGTCCCTGGAGGTGCCTGTGACTGTGAACTGTTACCCTCTAGCCTTGAGTTTTTTCAAGGTTTGCTTGGTTCTGCAAGTGTCACAAGCTGTGACTACTGACTAAAGCAGTAGGGTTGGCTTCGGTATCCACCGGGTTTAAGACCCAAGAATTAACATGTTTAAGTGGAATCTGGTGTGTAAGTAAGTCCAAGAAGGCTCCCTGCCTCAGATTGCACAGCTGATGCCCACAATTTTTCTGCCACATCAGACCTCTGGGACAGAGATCACTGCGTTGTCACTTAGAAAGGCTCACAGCATTGACTCTCAATTTCGGAGGAAGGGCTGCAGGAATAATTAGATTCCCTTCCCCCCACCACTCTGGAGCCATTCATATCCTCTCTTCAGACCCCATTCCTTCCCCCCTCAGCAGAAAATCGGTAGAGAATTAGAAAGAAGAGGTCCAGGTTTTAGCCCCAGCTTTAACAATCATGAGGACACATTATTCACTCATCTGGGGCTCACCTGTTATCTTTTTTCTCCCCTGTAAGTAAGGGCAAGACTGAACAGTGGTGTTCAAGCCTGGCTATTGGAATCATTTTAGGACCATCATAAAATATAGATTTCCAAGCCCTACATTTAGATTCGGATTCAGATTCAATAGGTCACAGCATTTAGCCTTCCAGCTAAGGGTCCGTTATTATTACCTGGTAATAATAATTCAGGCCCCCAATTATTCTGCCAGCTTTAAAATAAAACCGATGATCTAATTATAGACATGAAAAATCAGAAAGCTGTTATTGTGCTGGCAACTCCAATAAGCCCAAATAAAAAGCTGTGAAAATTTTTCTCACTGGCATTCAAGACAGTAAGTAATCTAAATTGTAAGCTCATATACATTTTCCCCCATGAAATTCAATAAAGTCTTTTCAATTCAAATGCAGCCTCTAAATGTTTTTGTTATTCCGGACTTGACTCTTATGCAACAAAGCTAGCTTATCACTAATCTAAAGATTCTGATGAAGGAAGATGAAAAAGGAGTTCAGGACATCTTTATAGAAAAGTGAATCTCCATATTTGACTGAACTCCAAATCAACTAATTTGGGTACCCGAGTCTCTGTTTTAACTGGCACTGTTCTTCTGGTTGAAGGTATAACTGTTTTCAAAAGGGTATTAATATCATAATGTTGTTCTATTCCATAGGAAAGGTAGCAAGAGCTGAAAGAAGCCCACCAAACATTTTAAAAAACACAAATGAAGACATTCTCCTCTGATTTTATCTCCTAATAGCTCGGGTTGCAGCAAAACACACTGATGGTAATTTCTCAAAATGCATGCAAACGTACTTAAACATTTTACTAAAATGCTGAACAAGTCATAGAGCAACTGAAAAATAAAATCTGGCAGGTTCTGCCCTTTCTTTTGGGGTTATGAGTACCAAGTGGTCTGATTCATCTTCAAGAAGCTGTTGGTTTCTAACACGGGGGTTTATACCTACGAGGCACACAGGAAAGGAGACTTGTAGGAGAGAATAGAAAGGTTTGCTGGATTTGTGACAGTCACTTGATCACCCTTGCCCCTCTGTGCCAATGATGGTACTTGTGTTCTGGGAAACGAAATGCTCATGCTACAATGTGGTATATCGCGTAATTTCAATACTTCATTGAATTCAACTGAAACAAGGCCTAGCCAGTAAATTATTGCAAATGAGAGTTTTTTAAAGGCAGGAAATGACAGATTTATGATGTTATGGCCATGCTGACTAGATTTTCTTAATGGAGTAGTATTAGGAAAAGAAATCTTATATTCAAAATAACAACTCTCGGCTAATATTTTAGTCTAAACAGAAATCCTGCTGTGATTCTCTCCCCCCACCTCGATACTCATTTTCTTTTCTAAATGTTTCTTAAATAAAGCTCACACTACCCTGCCTCATTCTTTACTTCTTCCTTCTATATCACCACTCCTTCTGCACTGCCCACCCAGATCCATTCATCTTTCATAAACTAGCTCACATTCCACCTTCTCCTTGAAGCCTTTCTAGATTAATGCAGTCCCCAAGGATCTCTTTCTCATCTGACTTTAGTGTCATGAATTAATGGTAAGTCATAATGTCTTGCCTTTCTCAAGGCAGTTCTGCCTTTCAGAATATTGTGTAAATGCTTGTGTATCAGATTTCCTGTTGACTCTTGGGGTCTGACAAACAGGAAGCATCTCTTCTTTGTGTCACTTAAAGCACTGGCTTTTGGACTTTTTGGACCATGATGCATAATAAGATATACAATCTACATCATAGTCGGATGTGTATATATACATATAAACATATATTTAATCAAAAAGTTCCATGAACTATACTTACCCTTCTATTCTGTTTTACTCTACTTCATTTTTTGAAAATAAAAATGCCATCAGACCCAGTAAACTGACTTCACAATGGGTTGTGACCAGTTCTAGAAGGGCACTTACTGATTACCATGGGGTTGCTATATACATTTCCCTCACTTAAGACATAATTTAAAAATTGTGTGAGACCTTTTGGCTCTCTTTAGTACATGTTTCGGAATTATTTTTTTTTTTTCATCCACTTTTTCAAACCATCATACTTTTGCCTTTTGGGTCATTGGGGACAATTAATCCCTGGCATATACAGTACTTTCCATCTTTTTGCCCTGAGCACTGTTGTCATAAAAATAAGATCTCCTGCCTCCTATAAAACTCCAATCTCCGTTCTCTCATTCCCTTTTATTCTCACAATAGGCAAAGTAGGGGGTAGACATTTCATGGATGAAGAAATTGAGACATAGAGGATTATGACTTTTTCAAGGGTACGTCTCCTTTTTAATCAGGTTCTTACAAATTAGCGAATAGGGGGGTTCAGTTGGTTAAGCATCTCACTTCGGCTCAGGTCATGATCTCGAGGTTTGTGAGTTCGAGCCCTGCGTCGGGCTCTGTGCTGACACCTTGGAGCCTGGAACCTGCTTCAGATTCTGTGTCTCCCTCTCTCTCTCCGCTCCTCCCCTGCTCACGCTCTGTCTCTCAATAATAAATAAACGTTAAAAAAAATTAGTGAATAGCGTTTCTAGATATTTGAAGGGTATAACATTGGGTGATGTGAACAACATAGAGCCTCCCTGGATATGCATGTACCTAACTTACCCAGGTCAAACAGTTTACGGTCATGACCAGATGAGTTAGTGGCCCTGCCGGACTTCAGTGTGAGGGTGGGTCTGCTTCCTTTCACACTCATCTTTCCGTCTCCATCTTCTCTCAGTTTTTCACCCACCCAGAGCTACCTGTTATTCCTGGGCCTCTTCATGTTTTGGCCCCTGTACCAGGACTGCTCCTCTCTCTCCTCTTTACCAAACTAGTTCCTCTTGTTCTTCAGGTCCCTGCACACAGTCCTCGTCCTCTCTACCTCCACAACCTGACTTCCGCAGCATGGTCTACAGGCCCTGTCAAGCACTGAACCAGGTGGTACTCACTCCCTGCCCAGTTCTGCCAGCAGAGGCTGTGTCTCGCTCAGTCTTCTATTCCACAGACGAGGACCATGGTGAGTTCTAGATAAACAAGGTTGATTGCATGAATGAATCAATGAATGAGTGCACAGAGGGCAGAAATTGCTAGCACTGAAAGAACTCACGCGTGAGCTGGGGCTGGAACTGTGTGTCCTGACTCCCAATCTTTTATGATTTTGGATTCCATGACGGACATTTTAATGCTCCCCCATAAGTTGTAGGTTTTTTGACTGGGAATTCATACAGTGAAGGAGACCTATATCCCATAAGTATATCTGAGGCACAGTCAAGACAATGTTGCAGGGACAAATAATTAAGGCAAGTGTATTGAGGCAATTAAAAAATACCCAAATTTCAAAATGGCTTGTTGGACCTCACCCCAACCTCCAGTTGAGACTGATCCGATTCAGGTCATGTTTCAGGCCTCCACTTCCCATATGAAGCCATGCTTTTTTTTTTTTTTTTTTCTCATCATTTTCATAAAAGTCTAGTTAATGATTAGGTGAAGCCTCACCACACCACAACACACTGTACGTGGCTCAGCGTGAGTTCCTCTGCTCTGTTTCCAAAATAAATCCCAGTGATATAACATCTAGACTTGCAATGGCGATTACTACTCTTTTTTCCTGTTTATGAATCAACAACCCATTTCCTCGCCCCCCACCCAACACATAAAAACTTAAAAAGTGCTCTTGGTGATTCTATTTAAAGAACATTCTCTAATACAAACTCCTGTCATTCGCAGATAGCAACAGAGCAGATTTTCTTCTTTATGCTGTGACTCATGTGTCTTTATTCCCAGGCTCAGGGCAGGCCAATGGTGAACACAATGGAAAAGAAAGAATAGTTTATAACTGGAAAATAAGCACATTCAAGAGAAGTACACTCAAAGCATTATCAAAGTAAAATATGCAGCAGCACCAACAAGAGCAAACAAAAGCCCACGCGAGAGATGTGTAAATATTTCATGAGACTAAGCCTTAATCAACTCTCTCCCCAAATCTTGCTGGGGTTGTAAACACTTCAGTTTCTTTCAGTCCTATCATGACCCAGATTCCCCGCAAAAATAAAATGAAGACACGGACTGATGGTTCTTTCACAAATGTGTTGTGAAAAATATTGCCATGGAGCATATCCAGGTTTGCTTTAACAGGAAGATCCCCTTAATAAAAGGTGCTTGCTTCTCGGTGACTCTGAGCTGCTTTCTCCCCTCCTCCTCCAACCCTTGCCTTTTCCCCACCGCCTCTGCTGCTTTCTGGACATTCACATCATCTTAACCTTGAACTGCCTACACTCCAAGCAGAGATTTCTCCCACTGCTTCTCCAGGAGGCCCTTCAAACCCGACGGCTGTTTGCTGCCTTCCCACCACCCAAAATTCACTTCCCAGTGTCCAAGAACCCCTCTTCCCCTGCACCCCCTCTTTTATAGTCCACTGTTGTGTCTGAAATTTTGCATCTATCTTTTAGATCTGCCTGGATAGCGTGAAAATCTGTTGTGTGTATATCGGCTGGCAGTGTTCTTCAGATTTTTTCCTAAGATCCATCTCTACAGAACCCTTTATAGCCTCTAGTCTGTACCCTGACTTAATGTGGTTCCAAAGTTCACCTCTACATGCTGAACAGGTCTCTACAATGATTTCCCTTTATCAACCTCTGCCTCCCCTCCTTCTCTCTCCACTTGTCTCAAGATAAACTATATATGCAAGTGTGTATGTGGATAAACGCACACATACATGTATATACACACACATATGAAATATATGAAAACTACAGCGTTTTGACTCTAAAGAAAATAGACATGGGAAAATGAGAAAAATACAAGTATAGTATTGCCAAACACACACACACACACACACACACACACACACACACACACCCCTATTTGGATATTCACAGTGTGCAGACCTGATGGATTATAATCCCCACGCCTCCCAGCCCAAGAACAAGAACAAACAGGCTTCGTCTCCCATTTACCTTCAAAGCCAGAGCCTAAGGGAGCAATGACCTTGCAGAGAAATTCATCACCTGCGAGAAAGACGGCCCCTCCTGGAGCGCAGGACGGGATGGGGACAAGAGCAACAGGCAAACGATCAGCGGGCAAAATGTGGGACCGAATCCATACCCCCGGCGGTACCGAGCACACCACAAAGCTCCGGTCTCCCGGGCTGGACGCCGGGCAGAGGTGGCGCAGGGGGGCGTCTCCTCCCGCGGCCGCCGGTCGCCTACCTGCTCTCGCTGGGCTCACCCCGGCGCCGCGGGGCCGCTGCCTGCGCTGTGGCGGGGGTTTCCCGTCGCATATCCCAAGCGGCGGCTCTCGGCGCCACACGGATAGCTCCGGCGGGCTCCGGAGCGGCGGTCCTTTTTCGCCCCGTTCCGGGAGCTAGCTGGGTGCTCGCAGGAACTGAAATTACTATGCAAAGAGCAGAGGCGGCGCGCAGGAGCCGGGCGGAGACCGCGGGGGCCGCCCCCACCGCGGGGCTGCAGCCGCCGCCGCCCGGCACGGAGCCAAATTGGAGGTGGGAGTTCACGTGCCCGACTGCTCCTCCGTCAGGCCCGGGATGCGCCCACCTGTCCACGGAGGGCAGCGCCGCCGGGCCGGAGCATCCGGGGAAGGGGCTGCAGCTTCGCAGGCAGCGGCGGCGGTGGCGGCGGCAGCAGGGCGCCGAGCTCCGCCCCCGCCGCACCCCAGCCCAGCCTTCCAGGTCCCCCGGGAAGGGTTTGCAGCGGCTACTTGCAGCGCGGCAGGGGGGTGGGGGGTAGCGGGGCAGCGGCTGGAGGGTCAGCGTTCTGCTGCAAGGTGACCAGCGGCAGGTGGAAAGTTAAGGAGACTAAGGTAGAGGACTAGGGCCCAGAGCGACTCGGCAGGAATTCTGGCCGTTGCTCCTTCCCACAGGTCACCAGACTCCATGTATGTGTCTAGACTCTAGCAGACGGTTTCTAATAAAGCCACGTGCAGCGAAAATCTGAGAACAAGGAACTCCCCGACGTTTCACATGTGTTGCAAAACGGACAGTATCCTGCGTATTTGGAGATGGCATTGCGGACGGTTTTCTTGTCCTTCTTCCCTCTCCCCCACCCCCACTGATGGGCGTGGATGGCTTTGAAAATCGTCCCTGCCAAGTGGCTCCGGTAGTACTATATGGATGTGTAGTATGGTTAACAGCTAGAGATGCTGCAAATGATACAAGGAAAATAACTGTTATTAACTGAATATTGTTGGCAGGCACTATGTAAAAGGCCTTATATGTGCCTTCTCTGAGTTCCACAGCAACTCAGGGGGGTGGGTATTGTTCTCCACTGTATAGGCAAGAAAACAGGCTTCCATGATTTAGACACTTTGGTTGAGGCCACACCCTAGTAACCTGCACAGCCAGGATTCAACCCACTCCAAAATATGTCCTCTGAACTAGTACACAGGACTCACCCAAGGATCTTGTTGTAATGAAGATTCTGATTATGTAGGTCTTATGTGGGCATTGCTAAGAAGCTCACAGTGATGTCCATGCTGTTGGCCAAGGAACCAAACTTTCTAACCTACTAGACCAGGGATTTGAATTAAATTATTTCACCCTAGCTCTAGTTGGTTGATAACAACTTTTTTTAAATTCTTTTTTATTTTTGAGACAGAGCGCGACAGAGCACAAGCAGGGGAGGGGCAGAGAGAGAGGGAGACACAGAATCCGCAACAGGCACCAGGCTCTGAGCTGTCAGCATAGAGCCCGACACAGGGCTCAAACCCAAGGACCGTGAAATCATGACCTGAGCTGAAGTCAGATGCCTAACCAACTGAGCCATCCAGGCGCCCCATGGCAGCTCTCTGAAGGTGGGTTAAGAAGGACTCTGTGGTTGTATCTTGGCTCCTAGTCAGAGAATACTGTAATCAGTTCATCATGTTCAATTTGGTTGTGGAGAGATGGTTGTGACAATGTGCTGGGTGGCCATCCCCTTCCAAAACAACAGGGGTGGCTATGGTATAATATCGAAGGCGTTGGTGCACCAAGGACAGATATCTTCCATTCCAGTTCTCACCCTCATTAAGAAAAGCTTAAAGTTTTACACCTGACGTATGTAACACAAAACACTTTACAAAGCGTGCACATAAATAATTTTATCTGTCTTTATAACAACACTGTAAGGCAAGAATAATTTCATGTTACAGGAAAGAAAACTGAGGTGGACTGAGTTTCCTGAGGTTAACAATTAATATGCAGGCAGTAGTGGTTAGACTGTGACAGATCTCTAATTCAAGGTTGTTTTTACTATGCCACGTGGGTAGTTCCTACTGATGCTGTAACAAATTACTGCAAATTCAGTAGCTTGATATAACACAAATGTATTAGCTTACAGTTCTGGAAATTGAAAGTCTGAAAATAGGTCTTACAGGGCTAAAATCAAAGGACCAGCAGGGCTATGCATTCCTTCTGGAGGCTCTGAGGGGATAATCTTTTCCTTCCTTATTGGTCCCAGTTTCTGGAGACAGCCTATATTCCCTGGCTTGTGACCATTGTGATTACCTTGGGTACACCCAGATAATCCAGAAGAATCTCTCCATTTCAAGATCCTTAATTTAATCACATCCATGAAGGGCCTTTTGTCATGTAAGGTAACATATTCATAGGTCCCAGAGATTAGGATTAGATATTTTTGGAAGATTATTATTATGCCTACTGAAACCTCAATTGGTACTTATCTTAACAGTTTCTACCATACCTTATTGGTCTGAATGACACTGAGGTAATCCTTAGGGGAAGTCCTAACTGCTGTTAAAGGCCCTCTTTAACAATACAGAATTGTTCAAAATTCTGCTTCTCAAATATCTGCTTCTAGGATAAATAATGCAATTCAAAACTCAGACAAAATCGAGTGTAACTTCAATTCCAAACCAAGTGATGGTTTTTGAAGTGATGAGAAACAGTAAACCAGTATGTCAAACAAAATCAATAAAAATTATTGAACACCTTTTATGCTCAAGACATTTATAGAAAAACTCTGATATAGAGAAGTTTATCATATTATTGGGGCACAGAATTTCTGAAAAGTGAAATAATAAAGGATTTAAACAGAAGAAATAATAGGAGAAGCCACATGAGATGGTATATGATTAATTGCCAAGTAAATTAGATAAATTTGGAAGTTAGACTAATACTGGAGAGTAGATACAAAACTGGAAAGGTGGGTTGGAAAGGTTGTGTTGCTTAGGATCTTAAATGTCAAACTAAGGAGTTTAGACTTCCCCTGCAATAATAACACTGATAATAACCCCTTATGTTCACATAGAATAATTTACCAAGCACTTTTTACATATTTTCAGTCACTTGACTTCCTCCCGTAAGCCCCCAGAAAAGCAGGCCTGTGCATGCGCATGCAACACACAAGGAAGGAAATGCAAGTCTCTTATCAAAGTGGTGTTCTTGACCATTCTATGTAAAATTGCAGCTCCCCTTCCCACTTACATGTGCCATTCTTTTATCTTCCTTACCCCTGCTCTATGTTTTTCCATTGGGCCCACTACTGTATCTTGATAGAGTATATATTTGTTTATTGATATCTACTGTTTATGAGGGCAGGGACTTCATCTCTAGTTCACTGCTATATCCTTATCGCCTAAAATAGTGTCCAACACTTATTAAGTGCTCAGGAAATATTGTCGGATGGATCATTATCTCCAATTTAGAAATCAGGAACGAAAATCCCAGATGTTTAAATGACCTTCATGATGTCCAACAGCTAAAAGTGCCTTTACCAAGACTGAAGCCCAATGTCTGGCCCGATGCTTTTTTTTTTGATAGACTATTCCCTTTCTGAGTGAAAGCTGTTAGTCATGTTTAAATAGGGGCAGCAATATATTTTAAAAAGATAAGAATTTGAGAGTAGAATCCTCTCTAAATGTCACATCTTTCCTAAAAGCTTCATCCATCTAGCTGGATTGGCAAGAAACATTGGCAGGACAGAGTTACCAACAGTGAATTCTGGAGGGCTGCCGTCAATTCCATGCTAGTTAGCACTGACTAATACTGTAAGTTGTTTTGTAAGTGTTCTGTTAATTCATGTGCACATGTCTTGACACTCTGGATTATAGGCTTTTGGTCTCAGGGACTATAACTTCTATTTCTTTTATTTATTTATTAAAAAATCTTTTTTAATGTTTATTTATTCTTGATAAAGAGAGAGACAGAGCACATGTGGGGGAGGGAAAGAGAGAGAGGGAGACACAGAATATGAAGTAGGCTCCAAGCTCTGAACTGTCAGCAAAGAGACCAATGTGGGGCTCAAACCCATGAACCATGAGATCATGACCTGAGCTGAAATCGGACACTTAACCGACTGAGCCACCTATTTCTTTTATATCCCTGCATTCTGCCCAGTACTGGGTTCTAAATAGACTTACCACTGCATGGTTACAAGAAGGCTGCCATCACTACAAAAATTATTTTATTACAGGGCACCTGGGTGGCTCAGTCTCTTAAGCATCTGACTCTTCATCTTGGCTCAGGTCATGATCTCACAGGTTTGTCGGACTGAGACCCACATCAGGCTCTGTGCTGACAATGTGGAACCTGCTTGGGGTCCTCTGTCTCCCTCTCCCTCTGCCCCTCCCCTGCTCGTGCACATGCATGTACTCTCTTTCTCAAAATAACTAAACTAAAAAAAAAAAATTCTATCATTACAAACCACATTCAAAACAATGTAGGGGATCTGAATATGCCACTGCAAAATATGTCATTTTGTCATATGTCCAGTTTTGAGCTGGAGGCAAATAGGAGTCAACAGATGCATAAGAAAGCCTTCTTGGAGCTTTCCTTATCAGACTAAAAGAAAACTTCTGAGAAATGAGGACTGCTATAAGCCCCTTTCCTGGGAAGTCTTGTGGCCATGAAAAAGATGGAGAGCCAGCCCCAAGATGGGTCTGCGAACCAATCTTACTAAAATAACCCTTGGCTTTCATTAGGTTCCCCTCATACATTTACCTTGCCACAGTTTGCTGCCCCTAAAAGCCTATACCCCCTTTTCCTTTGTCTGGTCATTTCTCTACAAAATGATGGCTCTTTATTAAGATAAGCCCACCCATTTGAGTCATACATCACTGAGTTTCTACTGGATCTATGCACAACGCACAGGTAAATAAATTCGGTTTCTTTTTCCTGTCTTAATTTGTCTTTCTCTGTCTATAGGGCTTCAGCTGGAGAAGTTAGGAGGATAGAAGGAAAATATTTTTTTCCTCTTCTACAACAGGAAGAAAAGAATTCCTGTGGAAAAGGGAACCTCCATTTTTTTTTTCATGGAAGAAAAACATTTTCCAGAACCCACTCTCCTAGTCCCAAATAGTTGGCCAGAATTCAGTCACCAAATCACCCAGGAAGACTCTGAAAATGGGCCCCTAGCAAGGAGGAATGGACCTGCCTTGATTTTTCTAGGTTGTCTAGAAAAAATCCTGGTGCCCCAATCAAAATTGAGGTTCTGTTAGTAAGGGAGAAGGAAGGTCGGCCCTAGGATCATCCCTTAGCAATATCTTTCACAGACACTGAAAGTGACTGTGACTCACATTCAGGTCTGTTTGGAGGTTCCCTGCCTGCATCTGGATTTCTGGAAGACCCTAGCAAGCCGTATAAGTTAGGTTCCTACTTATTTTCCTCCCTCCCTCCCCCCTCTCCTCCTTCCGTCCCTCCCTACCCAACTTCCGGTTCCCCCTCTTCTGATGCTAAGTAGCCTTCTGCAGCATCATCTTTTGCCTACTTAGTATTCCACTGTATATTTAATCAATGTCCTATTGCCAAATGTTTAGATTATCTCTATCTGGAATATTCTTAAGCTAGGCTTGCTCAATTGATTGCATAAGAGACACTCGGATCACTGCTTGTCCTACTGACATCATCTCTTGCTGCTCCCTAAACTCACATTTTCTATTTCTGTAATAGTTTTTATCACACTAGTAGATTGTTCTGCGACACCATGACTTTGCTTTGATTGTGCCCTCCACCCACCCCCCCCTGGAAGTGCCCTTTCCTCATAGCTGCTTATCAAATTCCTATTCACCTATCAAAATTTGAGTTAGCTTTCGCTTCCTTCAGGAACACTTGCCAAAACCACCCATTCTTCTATTTAATTACTTCCTCCTCTGTGATACATCTGTATGAAGTATCCATCCTTGTCGTAGTTAATAAAACACTGTACTACAATTCATGTTTTTTCTCCTGAATACACTCAGAGTTTCATGAGAACCAAGTCTTTGTATTATACCATTTTTTATTATCAAACGTAGCACATCACCTGTTGATTGTTAACATTTGTGGAACTTAAGGCCAACAGTTTTTTAAAGAATTGACTCTGCTCCAGCTGTTGCGCTAGGCATTTTGAAAATCAACTACTCTAATTAAAGTGAGAGAAGATGGAGCAATCATTTCATCACAAAAGATTTCTAGCTAACTTTAAGATGAAGGAAGAGTCCTAAATGGCTTCAGGCTCTGACAACTGGGGTTGTGTCTACACTGTTGTCACGGGTATGCAATGTGGAAGGATTTGGTTCTTCATCTGGCCATTTTAGCCACGTACACTTGTGGATAGCCACCTTCTATTTAAAACCTGCATGTCATACATGTGAAAGTCTATTTCATACAGGACTGTGTTCCAGTGATTATTTTTGCTAGGTGCTTTTGGGCTATAAGGAACAAAAATCATGCTCAGTTCACCTCAGCTACTGGAAACTTGTTTAAAGTGCACCAGGAAATAAGGATGCAGGGAACCATCTATGCCAGACACCTGCTGTCTCTGTCTTCTTGACTTCCATTCACCCCTTGCTAATGACTACATCTCAATTTTCCATTGAAGAGCTACATAACTCAGTCCATGTGACTAGGTGGGGCTGACCCTGACCAAGGGGTAAATAGTATGTCTTACTTAGAGCAATAGGAGAACCACCTGTTCCTGGTCACAGTAATTGGATCATGGATGGGTACAAGACCCAAACTATTACTAGAACTCTTGGGAAAGATGGGTCTCCTGACTAGGTATAATGTAAACTGGAACTGTTAATGGAGGCCATTTGTAGACAGTTTGTATGAGGGAGACATGAAGACAAAGGAAAGGAAAGGAAAGCAGAGCTGGGAGATGGAGAGAAAGTGAGGAGTTCTTTTTCTGGTGATATAATTTAAACCATTACATTCAGCCATGCTTGAATTCAAGCTCCACCACTGAATTTTACGTTGGTTAATTATTTTCAAGTTGGGATTGCCTCCCACAACTGAAGAGTTCTTATAGGCTCTTGTAATAGCTGCATGGAAAACGGTATATATTGCTCAGGATACAGCAGCAGACCCTGTGATCAACAGTGATGCTTCTGGTCCAGTGTGAAGCTCTCTGGTGACTTGGTCACATTGTCCCTTTAGAAGCAGCCATCTGCTGTTGCTTCTCCTTCTGAAGACTCTGAAGAACTTTCTAAATGCTTCTTTTCTGCTTCTCTGCCTACACAACTATTATCTGAACCCTTTTTTTTCCTCTGCACAAATTGCATTCAAACTTCCCAGGAAAGAGAATTTGATTGACTGCTTGATACATTCCACTGACTGCTTGATATAGTCCCTTAAATGTAGGGAGTGCTTTCTTACAAGTTGTTCCCTCTGGCATGATTTACTGCCCCATATCTACCTCCTTCATTTGGCTAATACTTACTTAATTTTCATGTCTCCGGTAAAGCCATTTCTCCTGGAAAGGTTATTTGAGTCCCCAGGATTGAGTTAAGTACTTCTACTTTGTGTTCATAAAACACCTTCCTGTTTATCTCTTGATATTTCATTGCCTATTTACTTGTGTGCCTCTCCACTTACCACTCTTAGACTGTAATTTCTTTCTGAACAGGAATTTTTTCTTGGTTTATGTTGAGCGCCTGGCACAGTTCCTAGCACACGGTAGATACAAAAAACAATATTGGCTAAGTATTGAAAAAATATTTGCCATTGAGATTATGGTCTATCCTAAGTCTCTATTAAAAATCTCATTGACCAAACTAGCAATGGGTCTCCAGAGTTGGTTCTCTTAACTTATCTAGGGTGTAACATCAGGAAAAGGAATTGGAATATAACTAATGAAATGAAAGCAGTAGAGTGCCAACAGTTCATATGTACATTTAATTTACATCAACATACATACATACATAGTATTGGGGAGAGGTAGTGAGAGAAATACAGAAATAACAATGCATATAGTATGCATTTGGCATGACATTTCACCATTTTGCATTTGACCTGGGAGCTGTTCCCTCATGGCAGCTCTCATAACAGGGTCATTATCACCGGGGATGATTCTAGTGTTTGAAGGTACTTTTTTTCATATGACCGCTAAACACAATGATGCCTAAACATCAATTAACCATTTCATTTGGTATTAGACCAAAGGCTCAGAAATCTGTTCTAATGCTGGAAGAAAGGAACCAAAGGAGGAGTTAGTACTTTCTTCTAATGAAAAAAAAAAAAAAAAAAAAGATTATTGATAGACAGATAAGCTAGTGTCGAATATATATTTTGACTGGAGAGGTTTGAAGTCTTTGCCTTTTCTTGCTCCATGTTGCCACAGAACTCAGGCTTTTCACTACATACCCTCCAGCTCTCTAGTCCTGAAGCCAGCTCTGACCAAGACAGGCAATAGACTCACATCCTGTAGCTGGTGACATGTGGAAATAATCTCATTGAATTTCCACATTTGACATGGAATGACTAAGGTGGACCATGAACCACCATATCTGCAATGATGATCAACCTTCCTCTCTGTTCTCTATCATGTTCTCTTCATTCGTATGGTCCTACTTCTGCCTGGTTTTTTAGTAAAGCTGCATTCGCTGGCACTCCAGCATGCTTGTTTGAGACCCTGACCCTTCTTAGCTCTTGCCAGCCCTTTTTATCCAATGGCAGTGGGATGATGGTACTTAGGTGCAATTTTTTCTGGTAATTGGGTGGAATCCAGCTCTAAATTAGATAGATCTCCTGGAAAGAGAATGCAACTAGCATGTAGTTTTAAATATAACCACCATCCTCAGTCAGTTGAGCATCTGACTTTGATTTTGGCCCAGGTCATGATCCCACAGTCATGCAATGGACTCGCACTGAGCATGGAGCCTGATTAAGATTTTCTCTCTCTCTCTCTCTCTCACTCTCCCCCACTCATGCATTCTATCTCTCTCTTTCTCTCTCAAATAAAAAAAAATTCAAATAGAACCACCATCTAGAGACTGTCTTGCCTCATTCACTTCTAAGTCTGTTCTACCTTCCCTCCACTTTAAAGATGTGAGCTCTATGTAACAAAATTTGCCCATTCTTTCAGACACTATTACTTTTTTTCTGAGTCAGGCCCATAAACCAAGGTAGTTTCCCTAGTCCAAATTCCCAGCCTTCTCCATCTGCTGAGATCACCAACATCCTCCATAAAAACACAAAACACAAAAAATTATTTAACAGTGCTCATCAACTGATGAATGGATACATAAAATATGGCATATTGTACAACGTAATATTACTTGTCAATAAAAAAAATTATATATGTTCTAGTTAAAAAATAGTCAAAGGATCTGAATAGACGTTTCTCCAAAGAAGATATACAAATGGTCAATAAGCACATGAAAAAATGTTCAATATCATTAGTCAGAAGGAGAATGCAAATCAAAACCACAATGAGATACTACCTCATACCCATTAGAATGTCTACTATCATACAACAGAAAATAAATGCTGGCAAAGATGTGGAGAAATTGGAATGCTCATAACTGCAAAAGGGAATTAGATATGGTACAGCTCCTTTGGGAAACAGTTTGGCAGGTCCCCAAAAGGTTAAACATGGAGTTACCACATGACCCAGCAATTGTACCCTAAGTATATCCCAAGAGAAATGAAAACATATGCCCACAAAAGAATATGTACACAGATGTTCATAACAGCATTATTCATAGCAGCTAAAAAGTAGAAAAACCCAAATATCCATCAACTGTAGTACAAACACCCATAAAATAGAATTTTATTTGGAAATAAAAAAGTATTGATACATGATACAGCATGGAAAAACTCTGAAAACATGTAAAGTGAAAGAAGTCACGAAAGATCACATTTTGTAGGATCCCATTGATAGAAAATGTCCAGAATACAAAAATCTATAGAAATGGAAAGTAGATTAGTGATTGCCTAATTAGGGCTGTAAAGCAGGGAAAAGGAGAGAATGTGGAGTGACTGCTAATGGGTATGGGATTTCTTTTTGGGGTGATGAAAATGTTCTAAGATTAGATAGGGGTGATGGTTGCATGACACTGTGAATATATTAAAAAACATTGTACAATTTAAAATAGTGAATTGTATGCTATGTGAATTTTATCTTTTTTTTTTTTTTTTTTTTTTTTTTTTGAGAATTGGAGAGAGAGCAGAGGAGAGGGGCAGAGGGAGAGAGAGAATATTAAGCAGGCTTCGTGCTGAGGCTCAATCTCGTGGCTACAAAATCATGACCTGAGCTGAAATCAAGACTCAGGTATACTTAACAGACTGAGCCACTCAGGCACCCCATTAATTATGTCTTAATAAAGCTGTTTAAAATATTTTAACAGATAGTTTAAGTCCGATTGAATATTTTTTAAAGTTCTCAACTTCTGTTATTCTAAGAATGAGCTCACGAGTAACCTTTTCATGTCTGTTTCCTTAATGCATTATCCTGATCAATGATACTGTCAACCTGTGCAAATATGTCAACCTGTGCAAATAAATTGATATTTTGGTTTGCATATCCATCTCTTGTGAGTCTTTTTTAGCCCAGATAATTTCCCCAGAGTTTGATCACACTTAGGGTGAACAGATAGAATGGATTTTAGCAAACTGCAAAGCTAAACACCTGGCCTGTGTTAGCCTCATACAGGTACTACATCCCCAAGAGACTCTGCCTAAAATAGCCAACCAGACAGCCAGCTAGCTGGCCTCTTGCTCTTTCTTTTTGGCAGGTCTAACCTACAATATATTGGATGGAATGTTCTTTTTCAATGAGGAACTGTAAAGATTCCTGATGGAAATGTGCAGTATCATATCACAAAAGAAAAATAGAGCAGAAATAAATTTAAAAAATAAGATATAGTTCCTGATTTTGTTTTCTGCAATGGATATGAAGCCTTTGCAAAAATAAACAGTGATTTGGCATTTCGCATCACCACTGCATCAGTCGTTAATAAGGACTGAATTAATGAATGAATAAACTCACGTTATCATATTGTTTGTGGATTGATGAATATATTCAGTTTTCCCAGACTGGTTAAGTTGATGTAGTTATGAAATTGCACAACTCAAGGAATAAAATTGTATTCTATGTAAATGGTGTTTTCTGGATTTGTGCAAAACAGAAAATCTGATTTATCTAACAGCTCTTCCAGAATGGTAGTAAAACCTGGAAAATCAAAGGAAAAATTGGTCTTCCTATCCTATCTTTCCCCTTACCTCACCTAAAGGTAGAATTGTACTAGGTGTCCCACTTTACTTCCTGAAACTTGAAGCCACCAAAGCACTCCTTATTGTCAAGTCAATCAGTTTGATGCCTATTAAGATCCCAGAGAAATTTAGGTTATATTTAGTTCTTATGGATTTACAGACTCATATTCATTGATAATTATATTAACATTATAATATTCAGTTGGCTTAATTTTCTATGGCTGATATTCACCATGATGTGGTAGATTAGATATTACTGATTTTTAGGTAAGGATCCAAATAGAAACGGGTGAAATGCATTTTACGGATTTACATACTTTGGCTGCCATATCTTATATCCTAAATTGACTCTTTTGCATGGGTGAAGACAGAACCAAACACCTAATCAGTCCATAAAATGCAAATAATATGGTGGAACAGAATTTCTAAAAGACATGATTCCCTTTCCTGGGAGACATGGTTATTGACCATGGTAAACATATGCATACACATACATATACATACATATGTAAATGTATACATACATATACATGTACATGTATACATACACATACATATACATACACATAAATATACACATATATGTACATGTATACATGTATACATATACATGCATATGTACATATATATGCACATACACATATATACATACACATATATACACACATACATATATATATACACACACATACATATATATAAACACACAGTGTTATTATATATTTATATATAATGTGTGTCTAAATATGAATATATGTGTGTATATATCAGAAAATATATGAATTTACAGAGGGGATCCATAAAGCCTAGATATATCAATAGTATGTTTTAATTTTTTATAGATTGAAAGCACCTCTGATGAGATAATATTCTTCTAAGTATTATCAGATTTTCTGGAAACAATTTTTTTTTATTTTAGAGAGAAAGAGAGAGAGAAGGGGCAGAGAGAGAGGAGGAGAGAGAATCTTAAGCAGGCTCCATGCTCAGTGCAAAGCCCTAGGCAGGGCTTGATCCCACCACCCTGAGATCATGACCTGAGCCAAAATCGAGTCAGATGCTCAACCGACTGAGCCACCCAGGCACTGGTGGAAACTTTTTATACATAAGAAATACGAATGCAAAAAGACTTCTTTAGTTAAGAAGACTATTAGATTTTCCTAATCACCAAATGGGTTATTGCTTCTATTTGTAATTTCCAGGATGACTTATCTCCCTAATTATTCATTTACTATAAGGAATCTCTATGTTTCTCTCTATATAAGATAGTTCTAGAAGTTATGTCAGAAAGCATATTGGGGCACTTGGGTGGCTCAGTCAGTTAAGCGTCTGACTTCGGCTCAGGTCATGATCTCACGCTTTGTGGATTTGAGCCCTGTATTGGGCTCTGCACTGACAGTGTGGAGCATGCTTGGGATTCTCTCTCTCTGCCCCTTCCTAACTTATGCTGTCTCTCTCTCTCAAAATAAATAAATAAACAACAAAAAAAGCATACTAGGGGGTGCCTGGGTGGCTGAGGCTCAGGTCATGATGGAACCATGGAATTGAGCCCAAAGTTGGGCTCTGTGCAGACAGCACAGAGCCTGCTTGGGAGTCTCTCTCTCCCTCCTTCACTGCCCCTCCCCCACTCTCTCTCTTTCTTTCTCTCAAAATAAATAAATAGGCGTTAAAAAAAAAAGAAAGTGTATTAGTATAAAATGGATCTTTTTCCCTATAGCAATAATGCTACCATTAGGTCTGATTTTTCTGATCATGAATTCAACAACAAAATGATTCAGAGTTAAAAACAAACAAATACTAAAATCTCTACAATCATTTAAAATAAGATTATGTTCTAAATTCTATAAAATTACATAAATAGGATATGTACATTATTCAGGATATCTCAACGTACTACCATGTACATATATAGCAACATATTATAACTATATTAGATTACTGTATCATAATGACACTGAAAACAAGCCAGCTCTAACAACCATTGCACTAATTATACATGATTCAAGGAATAGTTTTGCTTGCATTCTTACAATTCAGAAGGAGTTGGGAGGAATAATGTTTCGCCAAATTCTTACTAGCACCGCTTAGGGAAGTTTGAGTGGATTTTTTTTTTTCTCTTGAAAAGTTTTCCTGAAGCAAGAAGTCTTCAAAATCATTAAACTGTTCTGACAAGCAGATATTTGTTAAGATTCTACCATATGCCAGACACTATGCTAAGCAATGAGGACACACAGTTGAATAATACACAGCCCTGCCCAGGAGGAATTCATAGTTCTGGGAGGGAGACAGATGCATAAGTAGTTGATTTCCATATAGGCACGAGCGACACATGAGACACTATGAAACACGGGGAAGCTGCAGTTTTGAGAAAGCAGTTCTTTGTAAAGAGTCTTAAATTCAAGATGGAAAGGAGGTAGTGGGATGATGAAGAGGGATGTAAAAGAGACATTTAAGAGTATCCTGTCCTGTGCTCCAAACAGGTCACTAGAAAACAGTTACTGTGGTATTACCTATTTGAAGTCCTTATTAAGAAACATAGTTCAGTCAATAAAATGCTTACTTAGTGTTATATTATGTATTGGGCAATGTTCTAGATGCTCCAAATACAGGGATGAATAAAACAGACAAATGTCTCTGACTTCAGGAGCTTACGCTCTACTGAGGGAAACAGATAAAAACTGAATAAACAAATATATGTTATGTCAGATAGTGATGAATGTCATAAAGGGGAAGAGAAGAGTTAAGAGACTGGAGTGACAGGGTGCTATTTTAGATGGGTGGAGGTGATCAGAGAAATCCTCTCAAGAGGTGGTTTTGAGCAGAGTGAAGTTAGGGGGCAAGCTGTGTGTGTCTGGTGAATAGCGAGATAGCTTTTCAGATAATAAAGGCTCTGAGGCAGGACCTTGACTTGGTATATCTAAAGGTCAGCAAGAAGACTAAAATGGCTGGAATACATGAAACAAGGGAAAGAAGAACAGGAAATGAGTTGGTGGGAGTGGCCAGAGGCCAGCTTACATAGAGCCTTTATTCTTACCAAATCTGTTTTTTCTACTTCCTAGTTCCATAGCTCCTGTATGATTTTCTCTCTTCTATTGATCTTATGGAGGACTACAAGGCCCTGGGAAGTCCTGGATCTCTGACTAACCACACAGAGGACTAACCACTGATTAGGAACATTTACTTTGGATTTTTTTTTTTTTTTTAATGTAAGCACATGATTCAGTAAACTACGCTAAGCCACCAAGATTTGGGAGTTTCTTACAGTAATCATTGACTCTCACTAATAAAGCTTTGTGGTTGGTGGGGTTTGAAAAAAAGGCATCTAGTGAATTTGATATTTGAGTTCATTTTCTTTTCTTTATTCTTTACCTTACATCCACCACCCCTCAAGTTAGGAAAACTTTAAAGAAGCAAAGTGACCATAGAAGATCAGTGTGAAGGCTTTTCTTTTTAAGACAGGTGGAATAGTCACCCTTCCTTGTCATAGTGATGTTGAGGGATGTAGACGTGAACTTCAAGGCTTGTAGGAATCATCAGTTTTAGCCTCCTCCCTGAAACAGCGGGGATTTCCAAATTCTTTCTCTGCCCAGTTCCAAGAGGAATAGCCGGAACAATCAGAAGTATAGAGAAAAACATTTATTAAATAGAATTGAAGTTTAGACCACCTCATTTATAAAAGAACAATAGGTTGCATGAGAAAAGGAATGTATATTGGAGAATTTGGCTCAATAATTTACCTTAAAATTTAGATGATTCTTCTGCATCTGCGTCTTTTAGGTATAAACATGTGGCTAAGACACAGTTATTTTTATAGTTCCCAACAGCATATTTTAGATAATTTTTTTTTCTCCCTATAGGACCATTCCTCTAGGTTTTAAACTCTCTTATATTTCTGAAGTATCATGGTACCACTATGGCATTCATTGTTTCACTGTTTTATAATTGAGCATATACTCTGCTTCTGGCACTATTCTAAGTGTTAGGAATATAAAACTTTTGCTCTCATGGAGCTCGGGAAAAAAATGAAATTTGACTGCAGTATAACTTAGTTTGGTTTTACTTCTTGTATTAGTTTCTATAGTTGCTATATTAAGAAATTACCACAAATTTAGTAGCTGAAAACCGCACAAATTCAATCTTATGTTCTGGAGGTTACAAGTCTAAAAGGAGACTAATGGGGCTAAAATCAAGGTATTGGCAAGGCCACTTCCTCTGGGGGCCCTAGGGGAGAATCTATTCCTTGTCTCTTCTAGTCTCTAGAGCTTGCTGACGTTCCTTGCCTGGCAGCCAAATCACCCCAATTTCTATTTCTATCATCATAGTAACTTTTCTATCTGACCTCTCCAAGTCCCTTTTATTTATTAAAAAATAAATAAATAAATAAATAATGTTTATTTTTTGAAAGAGAGAGAGAGACAGAGTGTGAGCAGGGAGGGGCAAAGAGAGAGGGAGACACAGAATCCGAAGCAGGCTCCAGGCTCCGAGCTGTCAGCACAGAGCCTGACGTGGGGCTCAAACCCACAAGCTGTGAGATCATGACCTGAGCTGAAGTCAGACGCTTAACTGACTGAACCACCCAGGTGCCCCTCCCCAAATCCCTTTTAGAAGGATCCTTGTGATTTTATTTGGCCTACCAGGATAATCTCACTGTCACAGATCATTAATTTAATCACATCAGCATAGTCCCTTTGCCACGCAAGGTAACATATTCACAGGTTTCTAGGGATTAGGATGTGGATATCTTCAGGAGGGGGCACACTTTTGAGCATACCATACTTTTCAGTATCTAAAACCAAAGAACTTATTTCCTTTGTCAAGGTGAGCTTGGAACTTTTTCTGCTTGTCCTTCTCAGTCCAGCTCACTGAAACATGAGTGTGTTTTGTGAACTAATAGGATTCGAATGAGGCACTTTATTGAGCCTGTGTACATGGCTTGCTTAATTCAGGACATAGTACTTCCCTAAAGCTGTGACTCCATGGCATGCTTTTATCCGTTGTATGATAGACTGTGAACTCCTTGAGAGCAGAGCTCATATTTTATCCATTTCCTTATCTGTTTTACCCAGTATCACACCTCAGACACAGTAAGTGCTTAGGAAATACTTGTTGTATTAAATTAAATAGTTTTGAATGCCAAACTCATTGTCTTGTCCCATGAAACCCACATCTTCTTCTATTTCTTTTTCTATTAATTATATCACCCTCTAAACATACTTCCAAGTTTGAAACTGTGATCATTTATATCAGGGGTCAACAAACTATGACCCTTAGGCCAAACCCAGCTACCACCTGGGTCTGAAATTCAACTGGAACATTGCAGAGTTGAGTAGTTGTGACAGAGACTGTATGGACTGCAAAGGCTAGATTATTTACTATTTTGCCCTTTACAAAAAAATGTTCTCTAACTGTTGACTTAGGTGAAAATGCCCAACAAGTTATCTTCTGGGATGGGGAAGATTTCTTTTTTTTTTTTTTTTTTTTTTTTAGCTTCATGAGATTTTTTATTTTTATTTATTTATTTATTTATTTTTTATTTTTTTTTTTAATTTTTTTATATATGAAATTTACTGTCAAATTGGTTTCCATACAACACCCAGTGCTCATCCCAAAAGGTGCCCTCCTCAATACCCATCACCCACCCTGCCCTCCCTCCCACCCCCCATGGGATGGGGAAGATTTCTATCCACATTACTTCCTTAAATACGACTCCTTCTCACTGATTCTTCCCCAGCTCATCCTTAATCCCCACTTATACCAACTGCCACCTTATTGTTGAACTCTTCATAAGGCAGGAATAATAGATGTGACCTCTGAGGGGCAGGAATCATAGCTGGCTTGCTTCCTTAAGTGTACTCAGTAACTGTTGCTTTGTGAAGGGTGCTCTTCTCCAAGCATCTGACCAAAGTTTATTGTTTGTGATCTTTTCTAGGCCTTCTTCTGGGTATTTCATGTAGATACTGAAGTCATTCAGAAGATACCTAACTTGCGTCTTACTGTGGCTCCTGCACAAGTAGATGCTTCAGGGCTCATTAAAGGAGAGTCTTCATAATGGGGAAAATGCCCAGAAAATGGCATTGTGGAAAACAGAAAATTATGCCAAGGGGTAAGGATAAAATACTTACGGATTTTCTATTGTGCTTTTAGTTATTTTAAAAGTGTATTGCCTGGCAACAAAATAATCAATAATGAGAGAAGGAAAATCTATGTAGCATGGAGTGGTACCTTATGTTTCATCCTTTATCTAAAATATATATAAACCGCTAAGATGAAAGTGAGTACAGCACAACCTTGCTGGGTAATGGTCAGAAAGAGATGTCTTAGTTTGGACTGGTTGAGCGCATTACTAACCACAGAGGTTAAGATGGATGAGAACTAAGGGTTTATAATGTTTCTCTTTTTGGTGCCTCCCTGGATTCTAGCTGGAAGAGTCTCCTCATCCTCTATTTTGTCATTGGATGAAGACATAAATCTGACGAACCTATTTCCTTAGATATTCTACTGTCCTGGTGACAGAGAAACCTAAGCTTTCACAGGACTTTCTTGAGGGGAAAGACATCTCTTTGATGTTAAATTTCAGACCTTTATTCATGCATGTAAACCTTGGGCCATGTGGGACACATTTCTGTTACCCAATGGCCAGGAAATAGCATTAAAAACTCAGGTGCATCAAGAAAAAGGAATTCCTCCTAAACCTGAGCTAATTACCACACAAAGAGGTGAGTAGACAACGGAAGTTACTTCAGACTAGGAATGGGCTGTAGGTTTGACCCTTGGAAAGAGGTATTCGTTTTCCCCTTTTTATTGGTATTTTTTTTTCTGATTGCAGCAACATAGATTAATTTTGTCTTTTATGAGATATTTGAATGCCAAAAAACCCAAAGACTACAAATAGTCACATATGAGCCTAGTAATGGGTATTTCAAAATTCTGAAGTCTAGAAATTTTTCAGTTAACAAAAATTCGATCAAAATAGAGTATACATGCATCACACAGAGATACTTACAGACATGCATGTGTCTGCCTGGATCTATCTATCTATCTATCTATCTATGTATTGATCATCTACCTATCTACCTATGTATTGTTCTATAGAAAATGGCAATTTTTCAGAACATTTGTTGCTAAAAATGCATGTTTTTAAAATATAATTACAATAGTAATGAGGTCTGTAAAGGATAAGGTGAATAGTAATGATATTTCCTCCTTTATATGTTGCTTCACGGTTGAGTCCTGGGTAACAGCAATAATATGTTTTTTACCTACAGGTTACAATGTATATACTCATCAGCTTTTTTCCATTATGGTCCATTATACCCTTTGAGAATAAATATGCCACTCCCACCAGGGTAAAGATGAGAGTTTAATTCATCATAATAGGAAAAAGATACTGGATTCAGAATACTATTCTTACACAACTTTAATATATGAGACAACTCAGAACAAACCTGGACAAGATTTACCTTCCATGTTTTAACATTAAGGGTGGGTCAGTTTTTATTGCTGGAATCAACCACAAAGAGTCAACATAATTATGTAATATTTTACAAAAGTTAAGAAATAGTAACAAATCTCTGATGTTCTGAGTCTCTGTCTATACCTTGTTCTAACCTAGAAATGATTCCTCTGACAGCTCATGTTTAAATCTTATTAGGTATACACTTAAAATTATGCCAAAACTCCACCCCTGCCAACCACACTATCACCCTCATCACCTCCTACATTCTTTCTCTCTTACTTAGTATTTCTAAAACCTTTCTAATCTTATTGTTTCCTTCTCCCACTCTATCCCATAGTTAGTACTTATTTTTGCTCCACTTCTTGGATTTGAATATTATTCTGATTAAGAAGTGTCAAGATTCAATCTCCAAATTTTCCTTTGCTCAAACATCTCCTTAAGCCCACTCAAATGCTTATCTCACCAAGGTCCCCAAATGCCCTGCTGAGTTTGAGCGTCTAGTACTGTGGATTTCACCACTTTTCCTATTGACAATGTAGACTATAGGTTAAGTACAAAGCACAACTGAAAACGACAGTCTCATTTTGGCCTTCCCCACATCTTCTTTATTTTTTTTTAATGTTTATATATTTTTGAGGGCCAGAAAGACAAGGGAGGGCAGAGAGAGAGGGAGACACAGAATCTGAAACAGGCTCCAGGCTCCAAGCTGTCAGCACAGAGCCCGACACGATGCTCAAACCCACGAACCTTGAGATCATGATCTGAGCTGAAGTCCAACACTTAACCAACTGAGCCACCCAGGTGCCCCTCTCCAATTCTTCTTCATTATTGAGACTCTAACAATGGGAAGTGAGCAAGTCATCTTCACTGCCAGAGCAGGGGCAGTCTCTCTGTGGTTGGGCATTATTTCTGAACCTTCTGTTCAGGTGTAATATAGCCAGAGGATAGGGATTGTGAAGCGGAGTAGGATTGGAGGAGAAGAAGAATCTGCAAAGAACACCTGGATCTGTAGGGTTGCAAGTAGAAGCAAGCTTTGTCCTGAACTGACCTGTTAAACTACCTGTTAACTGTTCACTGACCTGTTAGGCAAATTCTAGGCTTCTCAAACCCATGTTCTATAAAGGGAACATCATGAAATCTCTCTTTTAAGTTTGTCATGAGACTGGGCATAATGCATTTAAAGCACATAGCACAGCCCCTCACACATAAGTGGCACTCATGTAATGACAGTTTTGTTATCAGTTTTTACTTAGGAGACATCAGGGCTTATCAAGGAATTGAGAAAGAGTTAAAATTTTCAGAGGCATTGTGGCAAACACATACTTAGACTGGAGTATCAAGTGAATGTGAGAGGGAGTTTCAAGGGCTTGGCTGTGACAAGATTTGTTTTCAGCACACAGTTGGAAAGCCACCACCATCACACCCACTCAGCACTCTTCTCACCATCGTCTCCAAATGCCCTGACATGTCTGAGAGTCTGCTAATATGGATTTCACGGTTCTTTCTATTGAAAATGTAGACTTCAGGTGTCTTAGTTTGGGCTGCTATGATAAAAATACCATAGACTACATTTGTTTCTCACAGTTCCAAAGACTTGGAAATCCAAGATCAAGGTGCCAGCAGATTTGAGGACTGGTGAGGGCTTATTTCCTGGTTCACAGACAGCTTTCTTTCTGCTGTATCCTCACATGGTGAAGAAGGCAAGAAAGCTCTGTGGGTCCCTTGTATAATGGCATTCGTCCATTTGTGAGATGTCCTCATGACCCAATTGCCTTCCAAAGGCACCATCTCTTAATACCATTACATTGATACTGACATAGGAATTTTGGAGGAAACAGACATTCAGTCCATTACAAATAGATTAAGTAACAAATACAACTAAAGCAATGGTTTCTTTCTCTTGATCCATTAAGCACTGCTTGCTCCTTCCCTAGGACATGTTTTCTTTTTTAGCTAAAAAGTGACATATTAGAACATGCGTCAGTGGCACCTGCTAACCTCTATTTTTTATTGGAGTATCTACAATGTAATCATGATGCTCAACCCCAAATTAGGGCATAAAATGGCTCTGTTCCTTGATGTACAACAAGAAGGGAGAAATAAAAGGTAGGTTATTGTGTTTTCTTTGAAAGGTCAATTATATGGCCACTGTAATTAGCTCAAGGAATTTAGGAATATCTTGAGAATCTTCATTCTGAAGTAGTTTTACCCACTTCATTTGGAGGAATGACTCATCTAAGAGAGACAAAGAGATGAAAGAGCCATCAAGTCCCCAGAAGTTGGCCTTACTTTGCCAGGTCCCACTCCAGAGAGTTTGTTCACTTCTGAGGATGGAGGGAGTGGGGGAGCGACACCACCCAGTTCTGCTTTTCCTCTGACAATGCATGTGACCTCAGACAAATCAAAATCTGTCTGGGTTTCATCTAGAAAATATGGAAGCAGGATTACATGACTACATTCCTTATAGCCCTAACAGGATATCAACATCAATATTTGAATCACTGTTCTGACCCTTCACATCCTCCAGGGACTCTGGGTGCAGGAAATGAAAACTGCACAGGAAGCTAGGAGTCCTGTTGTCTTAATGGCTAGTGGAGTGATAATGGTCACCACTCTCTGGGCTTCAACTTTCTTTTCTGAAATGGGGTTCAGTGGAGAGCAAAGCAGACATCTTTCTCACCCACAGAGCAGGGCTGAGAGGTGAAGGAAGACAGAACAGAGCAGATGATGTCAAGATTCTTTCCACCTCCTAAATTCTCTGAGTTATCGTAGACATTTGTTTACCATTACTCAAGCAAAGCAAATAGAGACGATTTCGTGGAAACTATATTCCTGGTTTTTGTTCTGTGTTAGTTTTGTTTTTTTTTTTTTTTTTTTTTTTTTTTTTTAAGACTGACTAGTAGGGAGCCTGGATGGCTCAGTCAGTTAAGTGTCTGACTTCAGCTCAGGTCATGAACTTGTTGTTCCTGAGTTCAAGCCCCACATCTGGCTCTGTGCTGACAGCTTGGAGCCTGGAGCCTGCCTTGGATTCTGTCTCCCTCTCTCTCTGCCCCTCCCCTGCTGGCGCTGTCTCTGTCTCTCTCAAAAATAAATAAACAAACAAATAAATAAAATAAACATTAAAAAAACCCCACCTGACTAGTAAGAAGAACACAATTCCTAAAAATATCTTAAAAGTCCAGTTTCCTGGGGCGCCTGGGTGGCTCAGTCGGTTAAGCGTCTGACTTCAACTTCGGCTCAGGTCATGAAATCGTGGTTTGTGAGTTTGAGCCCTGTATTGGGCTCTGTGCTGACAGCTCAGAGCCTGGAGACTGCTTTGGATTCTATGTCTCCCTCTCTCTGCCCCTCCCCTGCTCATGCTCTGTGTCTCTCTGTCTCTCAATAATAAATAAACATTAAAAAAATTTTAAAAGAGTCCAGTTTCCTGAGAATGTAGAAGGATTTCTTATAAACCCAGGAATCAAAATGATTTATAGACAATCAGGATTTAGCCACAAAATTATTTGTTTTGTTCAACTGTATTGAGTGCATGAGTTTAATGAGTAACACTTACTTAAAATTACTTCAAATTCTTGCCCTTATTTGTTAAGAAAAACAAAGGACAGAAAAACCCACATGGGGTAACTATATACTATTAATCTTATGGATTGCTATTTCTGAGAATTATGAAGAAAGATTAATCCTCATGATTAAAGAAAGGCAGTGCACTTCTCTTTACAATGGGGTAATTTGTATGGTTGCAATTAACTGTCCTTCCCAGCGCAGAAAATCCTGGAGGTTAGAAAGGACATGCCATTGTTTTCTGTTTAGTAGATGTAGATTGGTAAATCAGAAATCAGACTATCTTATGTTCACATTGCAATTAAGCAGCAAGGAAGATAAACAAAACTAAATATAGCTTTAGAGAAAAAACACTTTCCAGTTGTCTTTAAAATTTCCCAAGCTCAGACTACTGTATGAAATATGAACTAGAATGTTTTCTTCCATTGGGTATCAAGAGGTCAACTAGTCCCCGTTTCATAGATTATCTGAGATCAGCTCAATTGAGTCATTAGTGGATAAAGATATTGTAGCTATATATGAGTAAATAAACCAAAGACTACATAGATAAAAGCTCTAGACTATGACTTTTTAAAATATGGTTTTAACTCATTATTCATTCCTTATGATTCCTCAGCATATAGTAAGCACTGGCCCTAACGAATTCTTACTGCAATTACTATTGTTAATTTCTTTGTTGTTTTGTTCTTGGCCCATCAACATCTAAGTCCAAATAGCTAGAAGTGTCTTTAGGTAGGATTCTAGTACTTTTTAAAAGTTAAATGAGTAATTCAGGGCCCCTGGGTGGCTCAGTAGGTTAAGCATCCAACTCTCTGTTTTAGCTCAGTCATGATCTCACGGTTTCATGAGTTAGAGCCCCTTATTGGGCTCTGTGCTGACAGTGCAGAGCTTGCTTGGGATTCTCTCTCTCTCTCTCTCTCTCTCTCTCTCTCTCTCTCTCTCTCTGCCCCTCCCCTGCTCACACTGTCTCTGTCTCTCTCAAAATAAATAAATACACTTAAAAAAATTTAAAAGTTAAATGAATTCAAAATTCTTAGGATTTTTCAAATATAGCATATTGTTTAATATGACATAACCATTCACTTTAAGAGTATAATCGTAGCACATTACAAAAAAGAAAGAAAATAAAATTAGGATTTACCTAAGAGAGAAAGCTGGCTGGGATGCTTTAGTAATAAATGCTATTTTCTTTGAATGAAGAAAATATTTCTGAAGATCTTCATTTTATAAATTCTGTGTCTTTTTCTCAAGTACTTTCTTCAGAGATTTATGACTAAATAACTCCCTGATGAATTCTCTTCAGAAGACATCTAAAGCCAGGTAACCTGAGAGTGGAAAATCATCCTGCCACAAGTATGTAGGCCTTCTCCTCATTGTATCAAATCCCCACAAATGGGTTGAAAGCTGGGATCCTGCCTGACTTGCCCTGGCAGCATAAAACCATTATTAACAGAGCCTTGAATGATAGACCTTGAGAGGGCCTCTAATGCGTCATCCTGAACGCAAGGACATCGTTGAAAAAAAAGGACATGATATCATTTAGAATATTCTAAGTTTCTGTAAATATAAACTAGGGTGTGTGGTAACCCATATATTTGGGCTAGGGAGTTTTGGGGGGCACTGAGGACTTGTATAAAAATTCCAGTCATCGTTCCTTGATTTTCTCTGCCCCCTCCACAGAATTCTCAGTGGGACCCTGACTCTCTCCTTTCTTTCCACTTTCACTTCAAGGGTTCTGGGGACTTCAAGTTCTTTTCCCGTGGCTTCTCTAACTTTGCTGCTACAGAAGCCCAGATCTTTCTAGGCCTGTCAGTGTTACTGTCCCTGTGGTTCTCATTCAACACTCTCATTGCTTTCTCTTCCTGTCACCAGTTTCCCTCGCTCTCAGAAACTTTGCCATTGGAGAGAAGTTTCTTCATCATGGATTACTGCTTTCTAGGTCCCTAAGGCTCAGCTTGGCTGCTTTTTCCTTGCAAATGCTGAATTAGGAATTTTGAACATGATTGCCAGAGCCCAAGGGTAGCACAGCAAATGTGCTCCTTGGTAACGATTGCTCAGTGACACAAAATGAGGCACATATTTTATCAGCCTAGTATCTCTGCCTTCTCTTATGCTATATTTTTCTCCTCCTCTCCTCCCTCTTTGTGTGGGGGTGCTAACATACTTAACCTGAGGATTAGGCCCATAGTTTCCTCCCCTGATGCCCAGGGGGTCCTCCTAATAGAGCTTTCGGTAGTATGGTCTGATTCCCCCAGAGTCTCTAAAGCAAATGGAGTGATCAGAATCCATATTAGTTTTCTATTACTACTGTAACAAATTATCACAAATGTAGCAACTTAATTAAGCACAAATGTATTACCTAATAGCTCATAGGTCAGGAGTCTGGTATGGATCTTACCAGGCAAAAATCAAGGTGCCAGCAGGCTAGATTTCTTCTTGGATGCTGTAGGGAAGAACACCTTTTCTATTCAGACTGTTGGCAGAACATCGTTCCTTTAATTGTAGGACTGGGTTTCTCCTTTTGCTGCCTGCTGGGGATCATTTCTAACTCCTAGGGGACACAACATTCTTTGGCTCATAGCCTGTTTCCTCCATCCTCCAAGCTGATAATGGCAGATGACTCTTCCTCATGCTTAGAATCTTTCCTCAATCTTCTCCCACTCCATTTCTTAACGTCTTTGCCTCCCTCTTCTGCTTTTAAGGACTTATGCGATTAGATTGGGCCATCTAATCTGGAGGTCTTTATCCTTAACCACATGTGCAAAGGTGTTTCTTTTTTTTCCATGTAAAATAACATATTCCCAGGTCCTAGGGATGAGCATGGGTGCATCTTTGATGGGGGGTGGGGGGTCATTATTCTGCCTGCCACAGAATCTGCTCAGTGATTCTTCATGTTTTGGTATTTCCAAAACCATGGCTTGCATCTAATAGAAAGTTGCAGACTAAGATTATGCTCTGTATTAGAAGACTTTTATTGGATCAAGAAATTGAGATATGGTGAGAAAATATATTCATTAGGTTATTAAATGGAGAAGTCCAAATGGCTTCAGACACAGATGGATCCAGGAATTTTCTTCATCATGTGATACATCATTCCTTTGCTCTAGTTCCAAATTCAGGCAGGTTGTTTCTTTATGTCTAAGCTTTTGCCCTATCATTTCAGCAACCCCAGTCAAAAGGAAGGTTCCTCAAGAGTTCCAATGAAAGTTTGGGAGATAATTTTAGTTCACTCTGTTTGGAACCAGTTATGTTGTAGTCAGGATAATGCAGTGCTTTGATTGGCTAAGCATGGGGTAAGCCCACCTTAATCACAGGGACTGAGTGGATGGAGGTGCTATTGCTCGAAGGGGGTGTGAATGCTGGACAGGCAAAAACAACAGGTGTCTACTATTCTTCCTCAGAACTCTGGGGAATTACTAAGTAGAGACTTAATATCTAAAGATTAAACTAGAAGTTGCAAGAGAAAGAGGAAACAGAAGCAGGTGGTCTTTGTATAATGTACATAATAAAATATTTACATGAGTAAATCAAAGTGACTTACCTAAATATTGCACATTTATGTGCACCCTTCCATTATGATATATGTGATTTTATGCACATTACTTAATCTTGTTTCTCATATGTAAAATAAAGTAATAGTCCCTCTTGTTCGGAGTTGGTGCAGGGACCATAGATATTGCATGTGAAGACTCCACCACAGTGTCTGGCATATAGCTGATGTTCAATGAAGGGCAGATATCACTATCGTCATCATCCTTTTAATAAATCTCAACTTTTGTCACTGTCAGAGGCACAGTTTAAGTTACAGCACTTCTACGTTTAAGTCTTCCTGGAGGGCGAGTAAGCTACTTGTAATGCTCCACTTTAAATGTCAGACTTTAAATGAAACTTTGATCAATTTGTTCTGAAGCCATTAGACCTTCTTATTAATTCAGCTCTGAGGAAAACCCCAATAGTTTTAAATGTATTGATGCTGGTTGAAGTTAATTTTCATTGAACATAAACCAGAGGCAAAGTGAGGTCAGACTAGCGATGTTGCCAACATGAAATTTGCACTCTTCTAAGATTTCTTTCACTGCTGCTCTCCATTAAATCCATTAAATTAAAGTTTCATTTTGTTAGCCAAGACGGATATGATCCTGAACCTGTATGGCTCTCTTCTCGATCTTCTTTTTCTTATAGAGGGACATCCCCTACTGATAAATAGGATTGTCTGTAAGCTTTTTAAGGGTAGGGAATGTTTCTTATTCACTGTTTTATCTGTCCAGTAGCCCTGTGCTGAGCCCTCAATTAGCTGCTAAGAATTTCTAGGATATTTATTTAGAAATAAGGAGGGGGAATATACATGTATGTGTTCATATGTGGTTTGATTACCAAGTTGGGGTAAGTGTAAGTGAATTGGGGTGGCAGAAAAATGAGGGAAAGATTAGAGAATGATAAAAAGGAAAAGAACTTTAAACTAACCATTAGAAATCAACTTGGGGTACATGGCCAGTATCAAGGGTGCTACGAACTTTCTGACATGCTCTGTAAAATTTCAAGCGTATGCTTGTATGTGTTTTCTAGCAGAGGATTTTCATAAGCATGTAAGCAATCCAAGAAGGTTTTTTTTTTTTTTTTTTAAATTCAGTATTACCAGGCAGAGTGCAAGGATCTTATGTCATAGAATAAGACCTATTCATATAACACAGAATAAGATACTTCAAATGATTGTGTATTGTTATTCAGATTTTTTTTTTAAAAAAAGCTAAATTCAATGTTCCTTCAGGCTTATTGGGATGACCTCGTACATGCTATCATCAAGAAATGTGATTTGGTCTAGAGTTTGCACTTTGCCAGTCAAATCCTTAGTTCAATGTTCTAAATCTGAGAGTTCATGTGACTTTATTGTCCAGGACTAGCCTTGTTAGTAAGGAAGCTGGAGAAGCATGCTACCTACATGTGATGTATGGGCAGCTGGTGAATACAGGTGTTGAGAATGTGGAAACTGGGTCTAACCTAGCAAAGCCAGAATCCAATGGTGGGGGGGGGGGGGGTGAGGAGGGGGTGGGGGCAGGGGAAGAGAATGAGAGAATCAACCTGATCCTACATGCTGCACCTCAGAGGAGGAGTTTGCTGGTGAGGGACATTCCATATGTAAATGAGGAGGGGTGGGTAAGTAAAAAGAAACATTCCAAGGGGCAGGTAATAATAGATAACATTTAGTGCAGGCTTATTACATGTCGTATACAGTTGTAAACATGTTCTATATATTTTCTCCTTTAATCCTTCAAAAGCTTTATCAGGTAGGTTCTAGATTACCCCTATATTTTGCAGTCCAGAAACTGAGGCCAGAGAAATGAAGTGACTTGCTCAAGGTCTCACAGCTAGTAAGCAGCAGAGGAGAGTTTGAACCCAGGCAGAGGGGCTCCATTACCCACCCTCATCACCACTACATAATATACCTCCTTATCCACCTTGTCCTATCCTAGCTCTTTCCTTTGGCCAGCAAAAAAGTGGTCAAACACCAAAAGCTTCAGCCCTCTTGTGCCTCATGTCCATGAAAATAGCACTGAAAATATAGGGGGACCTTCTTTCTCTCTTGTACTTGAGATCTTAAGAAGTTTGTTGCTTCCTCAACCCCTCACCCCTTGGTCACATCGGGAACTTAGTTTACCTGGGTCTCCAGGTGAGCGTAGGATTAGAGCTTCACTCTGCTCCAGATCCTATTGGAAAATGGCCTGTTTCCTCTTCTGCCTTTGTTCTTTGCTTCTTTTGGAAGAGAGCCCTGTCCTGGACTCCCGCCCATTAGCTGGGGCCCTAAAACTCCCACCCTCTCTTCACTTAGCTTTTTATTTTTTATTTTTTTTTTAAATGTTTATTTTATTTTTGAGAGAGAGAGAGAGACAGAGAGAGAGAGAGAGAGAGACAGATCATGAACGGAGGAGGGGCGGAGAGAGAGTGAGACACAGAATCCGAAGCAGGCTCCAGGCTCCGAGCTGTCAGCACAGAGCCCGATGCGGGGCTCGAACCCACGAACTGTGAGATCGTGACCTGAGCTGAAGTCGGACGCTTAACCGACTGAGCCACCCAGGCGCCCCCACTTAGCTTTTTAAAGCTTCCTTCCCCTAGGAGGCGATAACTGCTGACAGGATTACTTGTGTAGCCTTGAAACAAATCCTCCCAAGACCTTACTGCTTTGCTGGCTGGAAGTCTCTGCAAATGTTCCCAGTTAGATTGCCTGGGCTCAAGTCCCAGCTGTGTAACGTTAGGCAAAGTAATTACGTTCCTGAACCCTCAGTTTCCTCATGTGTAAAATGAGGCTAATAAAATATCCCCTCATCGACATTGCCATGAGCATTAAATAAGATGCATGTAAAGTTCCTGACACAAATTGAGCACTCAAAGAAATAATTATTTATGTCTTTCCACTAGAACAGACCTTAAGAAATTCAGCTTTGTGGCTTAAGATGTTGATTCTTCCCCCAAAGGGTTTAGCTTCTCTGTTGTTTTTTTTTTTTTTTTTTTTTTTTTTTTTTTTTTTTTTCCAGACCCTGCTCTAAGTAAATATGGGCCCCTCCTCTGCAGTGTGCTTTGTGGCTAGGTTTACACAAGTTATGGCAGTCATGGTTCTGAAACCTAGGGACCTGGGTCCAGATAGGACCAATGGGAGTCAAGATAGCTCAGTGTTCACAAGAGGTCCACAAAGATTAGGGGAGGAAGGAGGACGGGGTAGGAAGTGTGTGGATTCAAGGGCTACAGACATCATAGTGTTTCTTTCTAATGAACCTTTTAATGGGTCACACTGAGGGCACAATTTAATTCACGTTCCACTAGAGAATGGAACTGAGAATCTTCATACATTTCCTGGTGTTTTACATGTCGTTTTCAGGACCAGGAAAAGGGTTGGGCTCACCGGGGGATCTTACAGTATACAATAAGTATTAGTTTTCTATTATTGCTATAACAAATTGCCACAAATTTAGTGGCTTCAAACAGCACAAGTTTATTATTTTACAGTTCAGGAGGTAAGAAGTGCAAAATGAGTCTGCAGGGCTGCGTTCCTTTAGGAAGCTCTATGTGAAAATCTATTTCCTTGCCATTTCCAGCTGTGTTTTCTGGCTTGTGGCTTCCTCCTCCATCTTCAAAGTTAAAACTGTAGCATTTTCAAATCTCTGCATCTCTCTCTCTCTCTCTCTCTCTCTCCCCCCCTCTCCCTCTGTGGTCACATCTCTTACTTGTCTTTTGCCTCCTTCTTTCACTTATAAGGACCTTGTGATCATATCCTACTACCTGATAATCCAGGATAATTTCCCCATCTGAAGATTCTTAACTTAATCACATCTGCAGAGTCCCTTTTACCATTTTAACTGACATATTTACAGGTCCTGGGGATTAGGATGTGGGCTCCTTTGGGAGGCCATTCTTCCCTGTTTTGTGAAACAGGAGAAACTCATGCAGGGGAAACACAGCAGGCCCTGACAGCTAGCCTGGCCTGGTAGGTTTTTTCCCACTATGAATCTTCATGGTTGCCATGACACATATAGACAGCATGGTCCTACTACCTGTGCTTAAATTATAACTCTCTACTAGGTAAGGAGGCTTCATGTTACACAAAAGCTTGCAAAATACAAGATTTAGGATGTTTAAAATATGTGCTCATCCTCAAATGCTGACAACTCTTTTTGGCTATAAAGTGAAGTGTTGATATTTTATATAAAACACAGTCCTACACAGCACACATTTTTTTAACAAATAGAAGAAAACCCATCCCAAATATAGGCTCGGCAATTTACTTCAAAGATAAAAATATTAAATTCCAGAGAAATATTGAATTCCCAGAGAAATCAAGAGAAATCACTGA
The DNA here is from genome assembly GCF_046562875.1 of Panthera onca. Lineage (NCBI taxonomy): Eukaryota > Metazoa > Chordata > Mammalia > Carnivora > Felidae > Panthera > Panthera onca. The sequence continues at coordinate 73,675,471 of NC_138342.1, forward strand.
AAAGGGATAATTCTTACATAGGAATTATCACTAGTCCCTGGGATCCACACTCCGTGCTTAAGACAGGACCTAGTAGGGGTATAGGTCCTATTGCAACATCAGTTTTTAGGACATTTTCCCCCTTAAAATGGCTCATCTGTGCCCAGAAGGGTTTGGTAAATATGAGAGAAAGATTTGATAGAGATAGTGGATATAAGTGTGAAACTATTTTTTAAAACTTCCATGAATATCATGGTCATCTATGAGCATGAAGGGCACCCTCCACTCTACTCAGAATTCAGTCAGGGATTGTATTCGTTTGCTGGTGCTGTGATAACAAATAACTACAGACTGGGTGCTTAAGGAATGAAAATTAATTTTCTCACTGTTCTTCTGGAGGCTGGAAGTCCAAGATCAAAGTTTAAGTAGGGTTGGTATTTTCTGAGGTCTTTCTCCTTGGCTCACAGACAGCTGACTTCTCACTGTGTCCTCACATGACCCTCCTTCTATGTTGTCTGTGGCCTAATCTCCTCATTTTATAAGGATACCAGCCATATTGGATTAGGGCCTACTCACCTGCCCTCATTTTAACTTAATTACCTTTTGATAGCTCTATCTCCAGGGGGCACCTGGGTGGCTGAGTCAACTATCTGACTCTTGATTTCAGCTCAGGTCATGATCTCAAGGTTGGTGAGATCGAGCCCCACACTGTAGCCTGCTTGGAACTCCCTCTCTCTCTCTCTCTCTCTCTCTCTCTCCACCCCCCCCTCTCCCTTCCTGATCATTCTCTCTCTCTCTCAAGAAAAATAAAATGAAATAAAATAAACTTAAAAAAATAAATAAAAGTCTTATCTCCAAATACAGTCACATTCTGAGGTTGGTGGTTAGGAGTTCAACATATGAATTTTGGAGGAATACAAATTAGCCCGTAATAGGGACTGACTGAATTTATTCCTTTGCATTATTTTTTGGTGGGGTAATTTGTCCCAGCTGTGTCCATCACTCTTCCTGGTGAGAGAAGGGTGAACTTCGAAGGGTCCTTGCCAGTCACCAGGTGGTGTTCTCAACCTGGAACAATCAAGTCAGCATCACATTCAAACCAAGAAACAATAAACCCTTTCTCGGTCCGTGTCTCTGTCAAACTCACTCAAAACCTTGGGGATTTAGAGGTTACCACAGAAAGTTATTTAAAGCCATCCAAGCTGTTATCTGTTCCTTATTTTAGCATTTCATATTAACTCACAATCCTTTTAGGACAGAGGGTTAAATTCTTTAGCTCTTCTCTGTTTCTGTCATTTTCTTCTCATACGTCCTGGGGTTTATATTTAAAAACACTGCTTAGAAATGCAGAAATGAAATTTTATTTTCTGTGACTGAATTCAACTTGCCCATGAATATCCCAATCTTGTCAGGAACTGGGGAGTACTTGAAGCTGCCCTTTCTTGTTTTCTTGGTCACTTTCAGTTGAAATTTTCCTCTTTTCCAGGGTAAGTCAGTGTTGCTGCTCCCCTCCCTGCCCCCAGGATGGGATCTAGATTCCCAGGGAAGGCCACTGGTCCTTGTTCTGACATCCTCCTGTCTCCCCTGGTGTTGCCCTAGGTTTTGGATTTACTGTACAGTTCATGAAGCTTAAACTCTAGGACTTCTCATTGGCAGAGTTCTTCTGAGCCCTTGGAAGGGGATGCAGTGATGGGTTTTACATGGTCATAGATTTTGTAACATTTGTAGAAGTAAAATATTTTAATAGCAATTAAAGACCATTGTTGCTTGCATCTTGATTTCCATTCCACCAAACTTTCCCTCGTATAAAGTAGCTTTGGAGTGGCTATAGGGGTTTTGTGGATCTAACTAAGGGGAAGTCTAGATGAGGATACATTCAGTTTGTATTAATGTGACATATTCATGTGGTTTACAGTCACTTCTATGAATAGTTAAATTCTATGCTGGTCAACGTTGGGTGGAAATGGCTTCTAGAAATATTCTTATCATCTGCTGTACCAACTCAAAATCATACAGAGTTGGGGTGGTGTCAGGATATAGTGCCTACGATGCCTGGCACCAGAAATATGTGGGGAGTAGAGGAGAAAACAGCTTGGGAAAAAGCCTAGGGAAGATTCTTCCAGTTACCAGAGGGGTAAAATTGTAAGCAGAGTATTTATTACTCATTGACAACTTGACATAGAAATTTTCCAGATCAGAAATACACTCAATAATGCAGCATATACATTATAAATATGACATATATATATATATATATATATATATATATTGTTTTATGTATTGTTTTATGTATTATACATTATAAATATGACATATATATATATATATATATATATATATATATATATATATATATATATAGTTTTATGATGGAAATTATGCAAAATAGAACTTAGAATTCCTGTGTTTGTAAGGTACAAGCACAAACAGCAGGTACAACTGTGTGTGAAGCCATATGACTTATGCTTTCCAACCATCGGGGGAAAAAAAAGAACTTATTTTCTTTTCCCAAATATTTAAAGAAATATTCACTTCATTCTTAGCATTGTATTTTTCACCTTGTTTTCTTTTCTCTCAAGGGCTCCCCAAATCCTACAAGCTTCAGGGTTTCCTATACACCTTATCTGGCTGTCCTTACGCCCCTTGAGTGGTGAACATTGTAAGTTGGCACAATAGGGACCCGGATTCCAGAGCAGGGAAGGCAACTCTGCATTTCCCTTGTCCAGACCCTAGCGCTCTCCACGCCAGTGTGACCTGAGCATGCGCATTTCAGCACACCTCCTCCCATTTCTGAATTCCGGGAGTACGTGATACCCGAAGGGCATGCAGGAGCATTTAAGTAAGATATGGAAAACAGAAGTGTCCTACCTTCTACTACAAATCCTTTTTGTTTGTTTGTTTGTTTGTTTGTTTTAATTTAAGGAAAGCTACTGCTTATGGAAGGCGGCCATGGGCTGAGCCCAGTCAGCAGGAACAGGCGTACCGGGGAAGGGCATGCAGGTAGAGCGGATCCAACCGCAGGGCCCCCTCCCTGGTGCCAGGGGACATCGCCTGGTGGCTTTCTGCGTCAGCTGGGGGAGGCTTCTTAGGTGCTTTGTGCTTTTGCACCATTCTCAAGAAAGGCCTTCTTAGAGGAGCTCAGCCCGGGAGCCTGTGCCCTGGGCTCCCACCTCCACGTGGGGATGCTGCTCTGCAAGTCCTCTTTCTGAACAAACATTTCATGCCAACGTGTCTACTGCTCCAGTGTTGGCGTGGGTGTGGCAGGGATAGTGGTGGAGCCATGCAGACACACTGTGAAGCCATCTTTAAGTGTTTGGATTTCAGATTGTTCCTACCAGTACCCTCCAAGTACCTCTTCCCGTGCTTGGATGAGCTTGTGTGGCGCCATGGTGCAATAAACAAGAGCACAGACTGGAGCCAAATCGCATAGGATCAAATACCAGAGCCGTCAGTTACAAACTGTGTAACTTTGGATAAGTTACTTAACCTCTCTGAGCATCAGTTTCCTTGTCTGTACAAAGATTGTTATGTGGATGAGTGACTTAACATATGTAAAGTTCTTGGAATACAAAATGCATATGTTTCAGCTCTTATAATCTCCTGACTGTAGGGTATGCACTTGTACTATATCCTGAATCTTTCCTGGCCGGTGGCTCACATTAAAAACACTATGCTCTGGCCTTCAAGCCTTTGATCCTTGATATTTAAAGAGAAGCTTTTGGGATTTATAATATCCCCCCCCCCCTTTTTTTATCAAAAAGGCCCAGAGGTGCCTGGTGGGCTCAGCTGATAGACCATGAGATTCTTTTTTTTTTTTTTTTAATTTACCACCTTAATAATTTTTTATTAATTTTCTTATTATCAAAATAAAGTTTATTTGTTTTGAGAGAGAGAGAGAGCAAGCAGAGGAGTGGCAGACAGAGAAGGAGAGAGAGAGAATCCCAAGCAGGCTCCATGCTGCCAGTGTGGAGCCAGACATGGGGATCGAACCCACCAACCATGAGAACCATGAGAACCATGAGAACCGTGTTCTCATTTCATGAGAACATTACCAGACCACAGGTTCGTGACCTGAGCTGAAATCGAGAGTCGGACATTTAACCAACTGAGCCACCCAGGTGCCCCAGAACATGAGATTCTTAATCTCAGGGTCCTGAATTCAAGCCCCACATTGGGCATGAAACCACATTAAAAAAAAAAAAAAAAAAAGTCTCAGATGTTACAATGAAAAGTCCAGAGACGGATGTAAGTGACTGTTTTGGAAGTCCAGAAATGGACATAACTTTTTCTTTATGCTTGTATCTCAGCTATAAAGACATTAAACTTCTCTGAGGCAATGGATACGTCTGGCTAATAAGGAGAAGACAGTGAACAAAGATTTTTTTTAAAGTACAAATATTAAAGTAAGAACCTATTGAAAAATGTTACATAAATAACAATAAAGGAGAACCAATTCTTTTGATTTTCTTTAAGGGTGTCAGTATCAGGTCATGCAATTTATATACATTGCTTCAACTTTATACTATTCTATTATATGGAGGGTTTGATTTCTGAGGTTTGCAGAATTTCAAGTTACTTGCCTGAACTATTAAGTATAATAAGGGATAGGCCATGATTCAAGGTGATGTTTCGCTTCCAAAAGACATTCTCTTTCCACTCACTGCTCTTGACACCCCACCCCCTGTTTCATAAAATTTAATTCTCAGAAAGGAAAACATCTGACGAGAAAATGACATCTTTATGTAAAGAAGAGGTTTCCGTCATCAGCCAGAGGTGTGTTATTGTGGGAAGCATCTTCCTCAATCTTTAGAGCTTTCCCTCTGTCAGAAGCTAAAGAAATCTAAGGTGCAGATTCTATCTGCAAGTTTGACATCTATTACGAAAGTCTATCTCAGTGATATCGTGTACTCCATTCTAATGAACTCTCCTCTTCCATAAATTCTGCCAATACATTGATTCTATTTAAAAAATTCAAGCTGTCCTTGTGGAAAAACCTCATTCCACCTCTCTCAATTATTTGTTGCTTTGACTCTAAGCATAATTTTTATTCTTATGAAAAATTCCTCAGAAAAAAACTGTCCATCTCCTTCCCAGAACGAATTATGTTGATCATTTCTAAGATGGTGACAATAAAATTTTGCTCTTACTTCAAAATAGGAACAGAGAGATCAAATATGTGAACTCGTTAGTCTGGCTAACATTGAAAACTAGCACCATACAAGATGCCATGTGAGTTTTCAAGCTTGATCCCAAGTGAAAGCATGAAGAAGACAAAATTTGTTTTATATAATCCACTCTCTCCTTTCTTGGCACCTGTTGCCTTGCCTTTATCTCCCATTCACAACACTATATCTAACATTCTAATTCATTTTTTAAAAAAATTTTTTAAAGTTTTTATATATTCTGAGAGAGAGAGAGAGGGACAGAGAGAGAGAGAGAGAGAGAGAGAGAAAATCCCGAGCAGTGCAGAGCCTGATGTGGGGCTCAAAGTCACGGAACCATGAGATCATGACCTGAACTGAAACTAAGAGTTGGAGGCTTAACCAACTGAGCCACCCAGGCATCTGTCTCATTCATTCTTTACTTCTCTCTCTCAAGATCTGGTTTCAGGGAAGGGGTCTGGTATACTCATTTCATGAGAACATTACCAGACCACAGCTTTTTTCCTGTCTTCCTTCTCAGTTTCCCATATGTAGGTTCGTGAATATGCTGTTTCCCTCCCACCTTCCATTCTTCCCTTAGGGTTATTTCTCTTCTGGTTTTCAATTTAATTTATAAGTGAGTTAGGAGCCGCTTAAATTATTTCCATTTTGCCACATGGAAGGGTTTAAAAATAGATAATTCTGCCCACAACCACATTATCATGTAACAATGTTCTGTAAGTTCTGGTTAATGTAATAAGATTGAATTAGAAATAAGCTGTACATACATTTTGGAAAAGTGAAGGCAACATTATTATCTGCATATGTGAAGATATACCTAGAAAATGTATGTGACTAAACTAAAAAAAAGTATTGTAATTTTAAAAAGTTCAGTAAAATGGTATTTATGGAAAGTGTTTAATAATAACTGTGTTATTCCAGCAATTCTCATTTAGAAAATATAATGAAAAAACGAGCTCATTAATAGTATTAGCAAAATACACAAAATAAGTTAGAAATAACCTTATCAAGGATTGCAGGGATTATAGGAAGTAAACTATTTTTTTATAAATAGGTAGACAATATGCCTTTGGAATATTTGGAGACACATGTTCTAATTATGAGGGAATTGAGTATCACGATGATATTTTATCTCAAATACATATGTGAAAATAATTCTAATGAAAATTCAAATGAGATTAAAAAATCAATAACTTTACAGATGTTTCCAAGGTATTTTATTTTATTTTATTTTTATTTTATTTTATTTTATTTTATTTTATTTTATTTCATTTTATTTTGAGAGAGGGGGAGAGAGAGAGAGAGCTTGGGAGGGACAGAGAGAGAGAGGGAGAGAAAACCCCAAGCAGGCTCCATGCTGTTGGCATAGAGCCTGATGTTGGGCTTGAACCCACAAACCATGAGATCATGACCTAAGTTGAAATGAAGAATTGGACGCTTAACCTATTAAGCCACCCTGGCGCCCCTCTTTTGTTTTGCTTTGATTGAAATATAGTTGACACATATATTTCCAAGTTTTTTTTCCAGAAAAATAGACAAAAAGGACTAAATTTATTGCTAATGAAACTTAGTTGGATTATTAAAAAGTTTAAATAAAATATTGTATACAAAGATTTTGCAATTGATTAGATGTCAATAAATTAAAGTTTTCTACATGGTCATTTAGTGCTTATGGGTTCTAGAATTCCCACAGGTCTCACCAACCTGTTACAATGAAGTCTTAACTTCCAAGTTACAGTGACTTAGGCTCTATCTTTGATACTGAAGGACTTCTTCAATTTCCTGTCAAAGTCACCCCTATTTATTTCTAGGATGTCAGGATGTGTCACTTGTATCCAGGAGAAGTGGTTTATGTTCTTCATGAGTCAATCACCACAACTTATCGCCTGTGTTCTCTGTGAGAATGTCCCAAGCTTACTCCTCTGAGCCCATAGCTGCCTGCCCCTCAGCAAGCTATGGCAAAGTTGGAGAGAACTGTTCACCTGGACCTAATGCAGTAATGTTTGTGCCCAGAGCCTCAAGTGGCCTTTATAAAGACATCTTGTAAACTTTCTGCCCCATCTCATCATCAGGACTGAAATCCTGACCTCAATCCAGAAAGAGGTAGATTTAAGCCATCTCTTGTCATACCCAGCCCTGTTCTCCTCATCTTTCTTCTCAGGCTTTCAAACTTCTCTATTCTATTTCAACCCCAAATAAGAGCTCTGTACATCATCAAATCACATGAAGAGATGAGACTACCAGGTCATCAAATACAGTCAGATTCTGAGTACAAGTTCATGTTCAGCAGAGACATTCTGCTGTATAAGAATCTTCCTAACTGTATTATAAGTCATTCACTAACAGTGATTTATTATGGTATATTAGGTGCCAAGCAGTTAAAAAGTTAAAAAGTCAGGGTTTCTGTCACTGGGGTATCATATCACTGGGGTAGATGTCACTGGGGTATCATGAGAGGGCTTACCAGATGCATTTCTCAAATATATAAACTACATTTTCCTACTCTACCAAGCTAAATATGCTACAAAAGAGCAATTGAATTTATTATCATGACTTGTTCTCAATTAACTGATACTGGCTTTTAGAATTCTTTATTTTATTTTTTAAATGTTCTTAAAATCCATTTGATGGTATTTCTGAGAATCCACATCAAAGTCACCAGAATATAGAGAAAAATCAAAAGAACATCAACTTATTGCCAGTATTTCAGCAGCTCTCTGTAGAGCTACAATACTGACTCACTGCCCTCCATATTCAGTTAATACCTTTTCATATAATATTCTAAGACAGAATGGCTGAACTCTGAAAATAATCATGTGCTTTCTTACAGTACCTCTACCCACATTATAGACTGACATGGGCATAATTATTAAATAAACATTTATTGAACATAAACTCTTAACTGGCAGCTGTTTTATGTATACAGGTAAAATGGTGAAGAAAACACAATCTTATTCAAAGATGCTTATGGTTTGGTGAAGAAGACACATTTATAAACAAATGGTAATGATGATGCTAATGCTAATGATAGTGACTATGATATGATAATGATAGAAGTATAATGGGGAGAAGGATTTTTTTAAAAAGTGGTGCTGGGTTAATGGCTATTTAATTGACCATCTCACAACATGTTAAAAAAATATTCCAGAGGGATTGTAGATTTATATGTGAAAATTAAAGCAATAACTTCTAGAAAACAACATAGGTGAATATTTTCATTACATTGGGCAGGAAAAGATTTTATAAACCAGACATCAAAAAGCATTAGACATAAAGGAAAAGCCTGATAAATTGGACTTCACTAAAATTAAGAATTTCGGTTCACTAAAAGATACCAGTAAGGGAGCAAACCACAGAGTTGGATTAAATATGTGTAATACATATATCTGGTAAAGAATTATATCCAGAGTACTTATACATCAATATGGAAAAGTACCCCAGAAAACATAATTATAAATGGGCAAAACACTTGAATAGGCACTTCACAAAAGAAAATATCCAAATGACCAATACACATTTACAGATGTAATCAGCATTACTAGTCACCATGGAAATGCAAATTAAAATAACAGTAAAGTACATGTACAAAAAAACTAAAGTTAAGCAAAAAGTTTACAATACCAAGTGTCAGTGAAGAATGATTTGAAAAAACTGGCAGTTATTAAAGCTAATCATACAATACTCAAAGACCCTGCAATTCTACTTCTAAACAAGTTAAATGTATACATGTTTACCAAATGACTTGTACAAGAATGTTAATACTCATTATAGTCACCACCACCACCAGTAGAAAAAAAAAACAAACAAAAACAGAAACAACTAGAAATGAACCAATTGTTCATCAAAAGTAGAATGAAGAATACAGATGAAGAATACAGCAGGGGGAGAGGAGAGTCTCTTCAGTAAATGGTGCTGGGAAAACTGAACATCTACATGGAAAAGAATGAAAATAGACCTCTCTTATACCATATACAAAAATCACTCAAACTGGATTAAAGATTTAAATGTAAGACCTGTTAATGTAAGACATTGTAAACTTACCGGAAGAAAACATAGAGGAAAATCTCACGAGATCGGTGTTGACAATGATTTCCTGGATATGATTCCAGAAGCACAAGCAACAAAAGTAAAAATAAACTCAAAACTTCTGCACAGCAAAAGAAATAATTAACAAAATGAAAAGGCAACATATAGAATGATAGAAAATAGTTGCAAACCACCTATCTCATGATAAGGGGTTAATGCAATATAGAAAGAAATTCTACAATTCAATAGCAAAAAGCAAATAACCCAATTAAAAAGTGGGCAAAGGACTCAAATAGACATTTTTTTCCACAGAAGACTTACAAATGGACAATAGGAATATGAAAAGGTGCTCAATGTCATTAATCATTAGGAAATGCAAATCAAGACCACAATGAGATATCACCTCATACTTGTTAGGATGGCTATCATTAAAAAGAAACAAAATTGTAAGTGTTGGTGAAAATGTAGAGACATTAAAACTCTTTTGCATTGTCATTGAGAATGTAAAATGGCCACTATGAGAAACATTAGGAAGTTTCCTCAAAAATTAAAAAATAGAACTACTGTCCATATGATCCAGAAATCCCACTTCTGGGCATTTGTCAAATGTTCATTGCACTCCCATGGTTATTGCAGCACTATTCACAATAGCCAAGATGTGGAAGCAACCTAAGAGTCCATCAACAGATGAATGGATAAAGAAAATGTGATATATACACATAAGGAAATATTGATCATTCTTTAAAAAGAAGGAAATCCTGTCATATGTGACAACATGGATGAATCTTGAGGACATTATGGTAAATGCAATCAGTCACAGAAAGACAAATACTGCATGATTCCATTTATATAAGATATATGAAGTAGTGAAACTCATAGAAAAATAAAGTAAATGGTGGTTGCCAAGGACTGGGGTTTGAGAGAAGTGGGGAGTTGATGTTTCATGTGTATAAAATTTAAGTTGTGCAAGGTGTAAAAGTTCTAGCGATCTGCTATACATCACTGCTTAAAGTTAACAACAATGTGCTCTATACTTAAAAATCTGTTAGAACAGTAGATCTCATGTTATGTGGGTGTTTTAAAACACACACACACACACACACACACACACACACACACACACACAGAAAAGTCATTAGAATAAAAAATTAAGCTGAGGATGTATTCAGAAAACAGAATATTATGCATTGCTCTACAGTAATGAAAATGAATGGGTTATTGCTACATAGTATGTACGAAAGTGAGTAGATCACTCAAGCACAGTGTTGAGTGAATGAAGCCAGGCACAAAATTACATATTGTACCATACTACTTTACAGTTAAAAATAAACAAAACCAACCTATGCTGATTGAAGTCAGGATTGTGGAGACCTTGAAGGGTTGGGTAATGAGTAGGGGCCATAAAGGAGGTTTTCAGAGTGCTGGTGAGGTTCTGTTTCTTTTTATCTGAGTGGATATGCAGGTGTGTTTCACTATGAGAAAATTCATCAAGCTGTGCACTTATGAATTGTAAACTTCATGAATGCTATGCCCAATATAAAGTGCACTTAATAGTAATAATAACCATCATTTATTGAACATATATGGTATCAGGTGCTTTACCTGTATTAGCTCATTTAACTTTCCCAACTATCTTCTGCTTCTTCTACCAGCTATCTTCTACGTTTGTTTCATAAGTGAATAAACTGGAACATCAAGCAGTTAGGTAACTTGCCCAGGGTCACACAGCTTACACAGCAAGTGGTAACTAGAATTCCACTGCAAGCAGTTTGGTTTTCCAGCTGGCTTCTTAATGACTGTGCACAACATAGTACATCAGAGGAGTGAACCAAGGGTTGTGCTTTCAGTGATTACATGCTTCTGGGCAGACAAATTCACAGACATCTCTGGGGACAGCTGACTGCTTAAACAGCCTTGAAGAGAGACTAGGTGTTGTCCAGGCACGAAAGAAGAAGAGATATCTCAGGGAAGACAAATAGCATGTGCAGAAGTAAGCAGCACTGAACTTGAAAATGCCAGTAGTTTGGTGTGGCTTGTGAGAAGTGTGAGAGAAGGGTCCCTAAGAACCTGTGCATAGACAAAGAAATTTGGCTTTTATTCCTGATGAGGGCGAAACTATTTTAGGAAGGATAATTACGTGATAAATTTTACATGTGAGAAATAACATCCTGTTGGCAGTCTGGAGGACAGATCTGAGCAGAGAAATCAGAGTCAGTATGACTGTTTGGGAAGTGGAGCACTAGTAATCCTGAGGGCAGAAGAGGTTGGGACAAAGGGTATTTTGAATAGTACATTCTTGGATATTACCACCAAATACCCATCTGGAAGGAGATATGTTCCTCTCTCCTCAGCATTATAAAGAAATCTCTCTTCCTTCAAATTTATTCAGTAACTATTTACTTGAGTACCTTCTTTCTGTGAGGCACTGTGTAGAACATTCTTACAGATGGGCCACCCTCAGACCTGCCTGCCTACAGGTGAAGTGGGACAGAAGTTCTGTAAATTTGATTGATAAAATGCTACAAGAGGTGTAGACACTGGTTTTTAAAAGAGAATTAGCTTTCAGATGGTGAAACCCAACTAAACATGCAATAATTTTTTTATTAAAATTCCTATTAAAACATGTATGACTATTGTAATAACAATAATAATTGAAACAATTTTAATAGTTATAGCCAACCCAGCTCATTGCCCTCTTAGAACAAAGAGGTTGGATGGCCTGGGAACATAATGGAAACTATTACATTTATAACCTGAAAGGGTGAAACATCCAGGTTGGAAAGCATGTATGGAAGTGGGTCTAAGAATCTGTCTCAGCACTATCATTGAATCAGTAGCCTGTGTTTATTCTTTGAGTATAGTAATTCGAGACTGCCAGCACTGACATTCTAACTCCCTCTCTCTGATGAAGGAATCACGTTGAGGGGTGAAGGAGTGAAGGAATGGACACGATCAGTTCCGTCTTTCCAGGCAGGCTGGGCTGTCTCCTTGGATATGTGCAGGCCCCTGGTAGATACAGTGAGGACGATAGCTTCTCTGGGCCCCAGCCCATACGACTTCTCAGGCCCTATGCTTGGCTGTGGGCAATAGATGTTTCTCTGTTTGCACTAGCTCCTTTTTAAATTTAGTGGTGGGCAGCTTGGACCCTTGACCTGACTGGCTATTTAGATATGCTGTTGCCCAGTCTGCCCTACAGGTAAGGATAACATGCCACAGTTTAGCCTGGCTGTCTGCCTGTGATGTCCAGGAAACTTGCCAACTTTTCTTGAAGCCATATGCTCAGGCAATATTCTTTTAGATCATATCTCGTGAGAGAGTGGAATTCTGCAGTGAACATATTCAGCCCTCTTTATTTTTAGGGGGAGAGCAGAAAGCCAGGTTGAATTTCTTGCCACCACAGTTGCAGAATGAAATGGGTACAGTTTTAAAGGAAAGCAATCCCTTATTGTATGTGCGAAATGTCTTTTTTTGGGTCTCCCCTCAATTATAAAGATCAGAAAAGTCAGCCTAAGTATTGCCAGAGAAGGAAGAACTGGGGAGAGTCGGGGTGCTCATTATCCACTGTAGCTTTTTTTGCGTGTTGCTGTAAGAGAGACGCAAAAGCCAGAATTAAAGACCGGTAACCATGAGAGATAAGACTTGCAATGATTGAAGGAGGAGAAGCAAGGGCTTAATGAGCAATGAGGACTGTAATCATAGCTGTGAAGAGAATTAGGACAAGGATTGAAATATGGAAGGCATGGGGCAGGTTAGGAGACTGAGTCATTGAATAAATGTGGTGCTTTAATGTAAGGCCCTGCTTAAAGCATCAGATCAGACTGAACCCAGCCACTGTTGAGCACATATCCTTGATGTTCATATATTCTGTCTCTCTGTCTCTTTCTTTTAAAGGAACATCAGAAAACTTTTCATCAGACATCCAATTCTAGTAAGGGTCCAGTTGTTTTCCGGATAGAGTACCTTCACCCAGTTCCTGCTATTTTCCTCTAATGATGAACTGGGTTGGTCGCCCTAAAGAATCATGAACAAGCACTCTTAGTGATCCTTGAGAATTCTAAACTAGTGGAGCACTCTAAGTGTCCTTTCTCAGTACTTCTTTTCTTCTGGGTCTTGATCTCATCTCTTTGTGCTCCTAGAGCTAAAGATTTTCTAGGCAAAAGATACAGCACCAACAGCAAAAACAAAGAAAGAACAACTAATATCTTCTTAAAAATGTCATCTTGTGTTACTTTTCTCTTTTAAAGTGTTCGGTGGCTTCCCAATACACTGGGAATACGGTATTTCAATGGCAGCATGCCGTTCCTTTCTGATCTCATTCCCTACTACTTCATCTTTACTGGCTTATTCTAGCATAAGATCTGATCCTTGAACCTGCCAAGATTTTATCTGTCTAGGAGACTTTGAAGTTACTCTCTCTCTCTCTTCATGCAAAACATTTCCCATATCTCTGCACCCCTAAGTTCATCTTATCATTCAGATCTTAGCTCTTAGATCACCTCCTCAAGAAGTTCTCATGGCTTCCCTTTCACATATGTGCATGCCCCCCACCTGTCACTCTTAGCACACCTGCCTCTTCCACCTAAAATGTACTTTCTGGCATTTACCACTATCTGAAATCAGCTGATCAATTAATCAATTTTTCTATTCTTCCTTATGTTTCCTCATCTGTATCTCTCTTCTCCATCCCAATTGAATGGAAGACGAATCTTCACTCGTGCTATTCATTGTTGTATTTTCAGTGCCTAAAACTGTGCTTGGCACACAGTGAGTATTCAATAATTATTTAGTGAATGTTGAATTAAAAATATCAGAAACGCAAGACATGAAAAATTTTAAAGCCCCTAGATCAACCTTTTAAATCCACAGTGTCCCCAATTTTTCTGATTTTATAATTGCTCCTTCTACCCAAGGAGTGACCTCCAGCATTGTGATATTTGTCCTAATTGTGTGTAAGAAGAACAAAAGACAGAGACCTAGATCATATAGTATGAAAGCTAAATGGCAAATCATTTCAGTTTGGTTCTCTACATATAAATTTAAAATACTTACCCTTGGGGCACCTGGGTGGGTCAGGTGGTTAAGCAACAAACTCTAGATTTCAGCTCAGGTCGTGATTTCACAGTTTTGTGAGTTTGAGTCCTGCGTCAGACTCTGCGCAGACAGTGTGGAGCCTGCTTGGGATTCTCTCTCTCTCTCACTCTCTCTCTCCCTCCCTCTCTCTGCCCCTCCCCCACTTGTTCTGTCTCTCTCTTCCTCTCTCTCAAAATAAATACATAAGCATTTAAATAAAGAAAATATTTACCTTTAATAAATTGAATCATCTAACAAGTATTTATTGCTAACCAACTCAGGCCTGTCCTAGGCAATTGGAGTACATCAGTAAGCAGAAGAGTGATTCCTGCCCTTTTGGGGCTTACTCATGTTCCTATCTGCTTTCTAGGTCATTTGGCTCAATCAGGAGAATCTTCAAGTTCTGGAGAATTTGTTCTCCATGCTGAATTATCTTCTTTATTTGTAAAATAACAGTGATATGCTTAGAAGCCTCAGCTTTTCTTAAATATGCAAATAACTTGTTCTGAAACACACATTTCTAATCATCTCCAAAAATATCGTACATTATAAATTGAATATATAGCAATACCATTTTTAACAGGAAGTCTTCTGTGTAATAATAAAGCTAAGAAAGTACATTAATTCAGAGGGAAGAGCAGACAACAGAGATTATTCAAATAGAAAACCACAAACATCTCTTTCTCTAAAAAGCAATGCAATTCAGTTACTAGGTCATTATTCTATTTTCTTTGATAATATCAATGTAAGGAAACAAATTACTTGAGCAAAACTCATACTTTAATTTGTACTCCATAGAGAGGTATTTGTGTATACAAAACAATATTTTGAAAATTTGTCTTAATTCTAGATTGTTTATAAACCTGAGGAATTAGTAAAATAAGCTTGAGATCATTCAAGATTAAAAACCCATTAAATAATTTATGAATATATCCTAACACAGGCAGAACCAGTCATTTAAAACTAACCAAAGCACCCATTTTTTATACACCAGAAAGATAGGAAAAAGCCATTGTTATTTCTCTCCCTAGAAGAAAGGACCACCCTCTTCTTGTCAACCTGGGTGTTCTTGGGAGACTCATAACTATTAAGTCTTCATTCCATTACAGAGAATAGCAGGAAAATGTGAACAGTCCTAAGGCACAGAGCAGTGGGAAATACCAGCACTGCTTTTTCCAGGCACCAGTGGCTGGATGGTTTTGCAGTTGTGCTATTTTCTAAACCACCCAAAAGCTGAGAAGGGTGGACAGGACTGGCATCTTCTTTTAACTATATGCAGCCTGATCTTTATTGTGTGGGAGGCCTGTGTAGATCATGTTGCATTTAGAAAAGTGCTGTTCTTCCTAGATATGGGAAGTCCAGTCCCATATCCCAGTCCTAGACTGGACTCTCCACAGGAATGAATGTTTGTCTTTGGAAGAGTTGTGTCTGATTAAACTGATGCTCCTAGAAGTCCAGGGAAAACCTTGATTCCTCACTTTACACTCAAGTGTGCCAAAGCCTTCTGGCCTGTCTAGAAAGAACTTCCTCTTCTCAGCCCAGAGTTAGTCTGGACTAAATAGTCACAGTGCTGGGAAATGTGTTGTTGCGGAAATCTATTTCCATGAACTGCCTGATGATAGGAGCATATTATAAGCAAAACTAACCTTGAGGCAGGGACTGAGTTTCATCATCATGGATGGGAGACTTGCACGTTATCTGACATTCTTTCTAATGCTGTGAAAACTTGAGGACAGTGGAGAATAACTGGGTATTCTAAACACCAAATGTAAAAGGCCAACTTTTTTTTGATGCCTGTCTCTTGGGCATCCATTTACTAAGGAGAAAGTAAATTCACATGTTTGTGAATATCGTTTAAAATATTTCCCTTTTTCCTTTTCTATATTCAAATTAATACATTCCAGTACACCATAAAATTCTGATGGTGATGTGGACAACTAAGAGGTATGTCAGTTAGAAAACTGAGGCTCATATTTACCTCTCATGTTTACCTCTTTACTGATGTCCAGCCAGAAAACCCATATGGTAGCTCAGAATTCAAAGCAGGTCCATCAGTGAATGATCTGTGGCCCCAAAGAACAAAACAGGTAGCCAGAGCATATGATATGGATGAGAAGCTAGTTGGCAGAAAGATGGTACAGGAACAAATGCTAGACAGACCTCTTCTTTCTTCACTTAACATAGAAGAATATAAAAATGGAAGAAAGAGACTGATGATAGTTCAATGGAGAGAAAGAAAAATTCCTCAAACTAGTATCTTTTAAATCTAATAAATTTTTATCTATTCCAAAATTCGTGACTTTCTAGAATTTAATATCTTATCATCATTTATACTTTTAGTCAAGACTAGCAGCAAGTATTCAATCACATTAAGAGTGTTGAGCTAGGAAAAAGATCAATATTGATGCTCTGTAACAAAAGAGACAAGTAAGGTAGTACTTACTGTCACTCTGAATGAAGTATGGCTGTGGAGTAGTCAATAAAAGAAAAGAATACCAAAATAACAATTGACAGAGTGTCTCAACTCAATAACATGTAGTCTATTCAAAGGAATATTTATTACTGGTACAGTGAGCAAATTAGTGATATCATGAGTGGCCAGTTCACTCTGAATTTTGCTAGAGTCTATTAAATTTGAGGGTTTAAGTGATTTAATAACACACTGATATAATCTTGAATATATCTCACTGCTCCCAAGGCAGCAGACACAATATAGAAGAGGTATGTCCGGGTTGGGGGTAGGTGCAGAGATGTGATTTGGAATCTGGAGGCTACAGAGGGCAGTAGTTCAAAAAAGCAAGTCCTAGAGCCAGGCTGCTGGGTTGGATTCCAACCCCACCTAATCTCTCTAAGCTTAGTGTTCTTGTTTATGTCCATAAAATGGGAATAAAATTTGTACCTATTACAAGGATGCCTGGGTGGCTCAGTCGGTTAAGCTCCCGACTCTTGATTTTGGCTCAGGTCATAATCTCATGGCTCATGAGATGCAGCCTCTCACCTGTTGGGCTCTGTGCTGACAGAGCAGAGAGCCTCCCAAGTGGAGCCTGCTTTGGATTCTCTCTCCCTCCCTCTTTCTCTGCCCCTCCTCCACTCACACACGTGGACACTTTCTCTGTCTCTCTTTCAAAATAAACAAACTTACAAAAAATTTGTACCAAGTACAAGAGGTTATTGTGAGGAACAAATGAGATAATTTATGTACTGCAGTTAGTATATTGCAAGTAAAGTTTAGCGCTTATTGGTATTGCCGTGGAAGACATTTCTTTGCCCAGTTAACTATATCCAAGGAAAGAAATGTAAATAATAGGTCACAGGGTCAAACCAGACTGAGCCTCAGTGCTTCATTAAAATTCTCCCACATACTGTTCTCCCACTAATCTGTTAAGATTATGTCTGCATGGGAAAAGACAAATGAAATCGTAAGAGTGTGTATTAGTTTGCTCTGGCTGCCATAATAAAATACCACAGACTGGATGATTTAAACAGAACTTAATTTTCTCACAGTTCTGGACGCTAGAAGTCCAAGATCAAGGAGCCAGCAGAGGTGATTTCTTCTAAGGCCCCTCTCCTTGGTTTGTTGGTAGCTTTCTTGTCACTGTGACCCCATATGATCTTTCCTGTGTGCATGCCCATCCCTGCTGTCTCTTTGAATCCTTATAAAAACACCAGTCATATTGGATTAGGAGCCCATCCTAATGAACTCATTTTAATTTGATCACCTCTTTAAAGAACTTATCTCCAATTAAGGTTACATTCTGGGGGACTGAGGTTTGGGACTTCAAAATTTGAAGCTCATGACACATGCGTTTGTTTATTACAAATAATCAATGCATGAAATTTGTATTTTGAAAGTTTCATAATCTTTAATTAGAAAATACTTCAGGGGCGCCTGGGTGGCTCAGTCGGTTGAGCGTCCAACTTCAGCTCAGGTCATGGTCTTGCAGTTCGCGGGTTCAAGCCCCGTGTCGGGCTCTGTGCTAACAAACAGCTCAGAGCCTGGAGCTTGCTTAGAATTCTGTGTCTCCCTCTCTCTCTCCCTCTCCTCTGTTCATGTTCTGCCTCTCTCTGTCTCTCTAAAATAAATAAATGTTAAAAAAAAAACTTCAAAGTCATACATTTATATTAAAAAAAATAGAAACACATGGAGACAAATGTTAAAGTTGCTTTTGCTATTTGCCGTTTTACCCCTCTCAATCAGGACACGTCTGGTGGCAATAGTTTCATATGTTTCTCTAGAGAACTTTTATAGATTTACATGTGTGTGTGAAATATTATAAGATATATGTGTGTGTGTGTGTGTGTGTCATTATGTCATGACTATACTATACAATATTACTTAAAATTTTTTTTAATGTTTATTTTTGAGAGACAGAGACAGAGACAGAGTGTGAGAAGGGGAGGGCAGTGAGAGAGGGAGACACAGAATCTGAAGCAGGCTCCAGGCTCTGAGCTGTCAGCACAGAGCCTGATGCAAGGCTAGAAACTAGGAGATCATGATCTGAACTGAAGTCAGATGCTTAACTAACTCAGCCACCAGGCACCCCTATATTACTTTTATAACTGAATTTTGGTCCTCTTTTGTTAAGTTAATAGAATTAACCTAAATAAATTTTTCCTTAAAAATTCTGTTTTTATATCCTCATTAACATATATTAATCCCAATGTACTTTTATAAGTTCTAAGTTTTGATTTTCACATTTAAATCTTTAATTTTCATGGGAATGATTTTATCTTTGCAAGAAGCGAGACAGGGATCCTATTCTCATATTTCTAGTCAGTAGTCCCAGCACCATTTATTACCTAGTCCATTCCTGCTTCACTGATTGTTAATGCGGTAGTTGTGTACCAAGCTTTCCTAAAGGCAACTATCTCCCTGTTTCTGTGCTCTATACTAGGTCCCATAGCCTTGTCTGTCTTTCCTTCATGGAACCACTCAGGTGTATTATATCTTGCTATCTGAGAAGGCAAACCCTCCTATTTTGTTTCCCTACCTACTTTTTAGCCCTTTACCTGTTTATACAAATTCGGGGATCAGCCTGATTTACTTTTTGACCGGAGTTGTTGGGGCCATTCAAACTATAAACTAGAGCATTTTTTGAAGAATAGGGTATTTTAGCATTTTTTTTTTTTTATTTCTCCCTATTCTCCTCTCCTCCGCCTCTCTATGCCTTCTGTGCTTCTGCACTGAAGCACTTTGTCAATGGATGTTGGAGTTCATAGATCTATACTCTATGCCTTATCCCCTCCTCTTCTCTCATACTTTTGATCATTTAGCTTTTATTTCTTTACCTATTTGCATGGCATTCGAAAGCAATATCTAGGATTGATTTTTCAGCTGCGTTTCATTTTCTATTCATCTCGCCTATTGATTGTTTTAGTAATTTCTTTTTCTTAGCAGCCTCATTCTTAATGGATGAGTTATCCTTTTGAATCTTTTAGAAGTTACTAGTTGTGCTTATTTTCAAATGCTCCTTGGTTGCTTGGGACATTTGTTTCTTTTGTTTATCGATTTTATTAGCTTCTATGTTGTTGATTTTCTTCAAATGGTTGCTTAAAATTCATTGTCTGTTATATCTATAGTTGATATTTTAGATTGCTGTTGGCAGCAGGAGAATATTTCAGTGTGCAAATGAAAGTTTCTGTTGTCTTGGCAGCGAATAGAGACTCAAGACAATGTGAGCTCACTCCTGTGTGTATGCATGTATGTGTGTGAGTGTGTGTGCAAGTAGCAAAAATATGGCCTGGTTGGCTTTCTTTTAGGGAATGTTTGCTGGGTTATCTTCGATGTGCAGAGGTTTTGTGTCCTTTCTGGATGCAATAGGTCACCTAGAGCTCTGTCCTTCTCCATCCCTGGGCTCCCATTTTTGAAGGGTTCCATTTGTGAAAGGCAGTTGCTCGAAGTTTGCTTCTGGAAACAGGAGACTGGAATAGCCAACAAGGCATAACATTTTCTAGCCCTATTCCCTCTGAACTTAGTATTACTTCATGATTCAGCTCTGTTGCATTTTTTCATCAGTTTATTCTCATCAGAAATGCTTTTCTGTTCTGGTGTGCTGATGACACATTTCCTGGCTTGACAGGATTGCTGAGGATTTGTTTTTATGTTATTTCAATGGGATTTTTTGAAGTAAGAAAGATAAAGCCAGGCATCTTGAACCAGAAGTGTTGAGTCGAGAATTTAGAATGGAGCAATACATCTCTTATATTGTGTTGTGTGCTATGATTAGAAGCAAATGAGATAAGTTCTTGCACTGAAAAACCATGTCATATACTTGACTATATTTTCCATAGAACTCAGAACAATAAGTATTTTTTATGATTGAATGATTAAAATCACTTTTTCTCAAAATAAGATTTATTCTTCTAAAGTATTTAGGTAAATGTTCCAAAATTTTTCACTTTTTATTTTCAATTTACTAATATGCTATTTTTTTTTTGCACCACATTCCAGATATCATCTCTTTATTCCCCAGACTAAACTGAGACATTATTTTCAGTTTTTTAAATTTTAACGCAGTATTTTTGCTAGCTTCTTTCCAACTTCTAATGCCCATGTGATAGACCAATTGTTATGGACTGAATATGTATCATCCAAATTCATATGATGAAGCCCTAATCCCTAACGTGATGGTATTAAGAGTTAGAGTCTTTGGAAGGTAATTAGTTTAGATAAATTCATGAGTGTGGAGGCCCCATAATGGGAGTAATGTCTTTATAATAGGAAGAAAAGATAGCAGAACTTCCTCTCTCCATTATGAGCACACAGCAAGAAGGCAGCTGACTATAAGCCAAGAGAAGAAGTCTTGGAATGAAACCAACCTTTCTAGCACCTTGACCTTGGACTTCCCAGCTTTTGGAACTGTGAGAAATACATTTCTATTGTTTAAGCCACACAGTTTATGGTATTTTGTTATGGCAGCCTGAGCTGACTAAGACCCCAATAACACCAAGAGTTTCTGGAATAGGATACCCAGAGTAGCACCTCAAGTAAAAGGCTTTGAATGGAGACTTGGGCATGATTAATTCCATTTTCAGCTTGTCTTTGGCACATTCTCTTCTGTTTTGTGCTCCTATAGGACAATACAAATGTCTTGATTCTAGAATTTCTTATTTCTCTTGTATTTAGACTTGTGAATACCTCAACGGTGCTTATAATTTCATCCTTAAAACTGTAAGTAGAATAATTTTGTAGAAATAACAGTTGTTCAATAATGTTCTGTAAATGAATGAAATATATTTATCTGCTACATCAAGTATAAATGGCTCAGGCAAAAGGGAAGGTTTTTTTTTTTTTTTAAATCACTTTTAATCCAAACAAAAATTTAAACAAATCTAATAGGTTAGTATTCACATAAAAAGCATCTCTACTATTTAAAACTAAAGGTCTTGCTTCTGAGCTTGTGGCTAGCAAATTAACTTGACCTAATCGCATTATTGAATTGTGTATTCAGAACAAAGATTTGCCTCTGAAAATATTTTAACATGTTACTTTAGATTTTGATGTGTATGCTGAGCTTTGAGAAAATACGTAGGTTCTTTATTGCCCTTTGAATCAAAATAATAACAAGCAATTAAAATTTATGGTTGTGGGGGATGGCAAACTGAGAGAGTCTCTCTTTATTATATTCTCTTTCTAAGTATAAATCATTATAATTGCTTTTGAAATAAACACAAATATGACTCAGCAGGCTTATCAGTCATCGTTCCAACCCCAAAGATTTACTGTGTGGCTCTATGAGAATCACATGTAGCTAAGGAACTCATTTAGGAAATGACGACAACAAAATAACCTTTTGTGTTCCAGTCACCTGGGTCTTGCTACGGTTCTTACTAGAAAGCTCATGTGACTGCGATAGCCCACACTGCTGTTGGATATGAGAGTATTTCACTTATGTTCAGCATTGTTTCTACGTGATAAATCACTTTGAATTGCTAAGGTTTAATTTTGTTTGAAACGCACTACTCAAATAATGGATTTGGCGGCTTTGCTGACTGGGGTAGGAGCGATATCACAATTATTTCATGGTGGTTATTAAAAACAAGCATTGAGGGGGGTGTCTCTGTTAGGGAAAGGATTCTCTACTGATAGCGCTTCAAATATCAGAATCTGTAAATAACCAGGGGGACTTTTGTTTGAGGTGAAAAGATCTCCAGGATATGATTCAAGAATTAACACTGTTGTAAGTGTAGATTTTGTGGATGGCTTTTCACATATTTTCTTTCTGTCACCCATCAGTATGGCACTGTGAACTTTTGTGCACCATACAATTGTTTATATGCTCACTTGCAAGCACATTTCCGTGAAGAGGATTTGAGTCCCTTCTCAACTAAATGGGAGCTGAAACATGTAGAGAAAACTTAGCAATGATTTGTGTTTATAATGTAATGGAGCAAAACGTGCTACCCCAAAATGCGTCTCTTTGGCACGTGAATTATTTCAGGCTGATTATTTTTAAAAAACGGAAGGCTCAGGAAGTTTTTCTTTTTGCCTCCCTGCTGACTGCCTAAAAGAATTTAGGTAGAAGACTTGCTCCACGAAGGGAGCTATCACCATAGATAACTATTGTATAATATGAACTGGGTATGGTAGACATGGAGGAACCTAGCAAGGCCTGTTTGATCGAAGTGCCCTAGGTCCTCTTGTTTCTGAATGGCCTAGCAAACATTTATTTAACATTTACTAGTGAATTCCTTTTTTCATCTTCCTGTGAATTGCTTTCTTTGCCTTTGAAATCCTAGACCCCAACCCTTGTCCTCTTAGTTTAGGATGACATATACAGCTGTCTTTGGAATCTGTCCTGTGTATGTGGATTTTTCATATGTAAATAATTAAATTTGATTTTCTCCTGCTAATCTGTCTCATGCCAGTTTAATTCTTAGATCAGCCAGAAGAATCATGAAGGATAGAGGAAAAAATTTTCTTCTAAACAATAGCTAGTCTTAAATGTCCAAACTTCCAAGTGACATTATACCTATTTCTATAGTCTACTCTCCAGCAAGTGCTGCATGGTTATATAAGCTGTACTCCATCCAAGAATTAAAATGTGGATGCAGACTAAAAACGTAACCTAAATCATTATATTTATTTAAAGTCTTATTTACTCCATTTCAAGATAATTAGGACATTCATCACTTTTATTCTGTTATTCTGGTTTGCAGTAGAGGGAATTTCATCATTTCTCAGAACATCTTGATTTTATTTTTTTGCCAAGTGACAGGTTTACTTTCAAGATCATCCAGATATGCTCTCTTAAAATTGGTAAATTAAAATGTTTTACCCTTCTTGAAGTCTCAAGAAAGTCTTGAGTCTTGAAGGGCTCATTTTGGTGCACCCTTGAAATTGGCAAGTCAGTAAACCAAGCTCTCTTCTTTCCAAGCAAAGAATCCTTGCAAGGTATAGTAGATCTGCAGACACAGATTCTAATTCTAGCCCCACTTAATACTTGCTAAGCCATGTTCGTAAGTCATTAAACTACAGTGTAGCTTCATTTATTAAATGGATTACTTCATGACCTCAATGTGTCCTCTCTAAAATAAACCTGAAGTACTTTGTGCTTTGTAAGTACCTCATGTTTATCAATAAAACAGCATAGTGCAAAAGAACTCCATTAAAATTATATCACTAGAGGCAAATAATCAAATTTTTACAAGTGCAGGAGTAGAGTAGTACTAAAAAAATGGTATTGACTTATACTAAATTCTAATGGTTTAAAAGCAGATATGATATAAAACAAACAAACAAACAAGCAAAAACAAAAAACCCCACCAGGATTCCATTTGTACTTTCTAATAAAATAACCCAGGTGTAGTCAGAGAACTTATTTATAGATCTAGCTTTACAGAAGTATAAATTCATAAGATTGGAAAGGGCTTCTGAAACTATTGAGTCCAATCTCCATCTCACTCTCATGGGATACTTAAATCCTTTCTGCATTACCCTTAACAAGAGATTATTTAGCTTCAAGTGATATACCTCTAATGACACACACACTTCAGTAATTACATTTAGCTGCTTGAAAATTCTTCCAAAGTCTGCTTCCTTATAAGTTCTACTCAGTGATACCTGTTTTGCACACTGAGAAAACTGGAAAACAAAACAAAACAAAACAAAAAAATGTTGGTTCACCACCCTCTCAGGAGCTTCCCAGGTGTAATCTGAAACCAGCATGCAGAGGGCAGAGAGAAACCAAAGAAAGAGGCAAGCCACTCTAGGTTGGTAGACTGCTGGTTTAATAAGCAAAAGAACTTACTACCAGACTTGTCTTGGGCAGCAACAAGTTGGATGGATCCCCATGCCTGTCTACCAAATCTTAAAAGTTTTTAAAGAGACCTTAATTGGATTCACTCATGTATACCTTGCAGGTGTTCTCAACACTACATCACTGCCTCAAGGCTCTGTTTTTGGAGCAGCCTCTGGGAGCGGGAAAGGTAAGAGAACCCACAATCTAAGGACAGGAGAGGGGGTAAGGAGCTTCTGAGTGCCCAGCTCCAGCTCACAGGTGAACTGGTGGTCACGTCTTCCCCAACACAAACCAAATCTAAACCAAACCCAACCCAAGCCAATCAAAACAAAACAAAGCAATTGCATCTTCTATGTGAACAGCCTTTGAATATTTGGAGTTAATTATCATGGTCCCAAATGTCTTATTCTTCAAAAGATTTTTCTTTTCTTTGTGACATCCCATGGCATCATTCTGTGTTAGCACTAACTGCTAATTATTATCCATTTGTACATGTCCTTCTGAAAGTCTGGTGTCAGATTAACTCATATTCCAGGAATGGTTGGAGCAGTCTAGATTGGTCAGAATTAGCCAATATCTTCCAGTTTCCATTGTATTGTGAACTAATAGGACTCTACCTGCCAAGACATAGGACAAAAGTGCTATTTTTTTTTTATTTTGTCGCTCTCAAATCCCCCCAAAGTGATAGATGTCTTCATTCACTTATTCATTTATTCAAGAAATACCTTCTGAGCACATACTAATTTTCAAAACTTTTCCTGTGTGTTGGAGATCAATAATGGACAAGACGGAGGTGACATTTGCTTTATGGAATTTATAGTTTAGAAGAAGAGAGAGAAAAATAATGTTACAATTTGGGGCTTGCTAAGTAAAAAGTTTGGGCTACAATAGATAACAATGTGTAAAGGAAGGAATATAAAGTAAATTAGGTGGTCCACAAGGTTCACTCTCTGGAAATAAGAAGTAAGAAGTCATTAACCAAGGATTTAAAGGTGTCCCCTGTTGCTTTTCAACTCCACTGCTCCATGTTTGTTGTAGTTTTGCCCCTGTTAGGGTGACTGTTCACAATAGCTGCCCACCTCCTCTGGACCACACGGGAAGAGCTGCTGCTGCCTTGCTTAAGTGATCTGCTCAGGTGATTTGCCTGTGCAACCCATGCTCATTGGGGGTTCCTACCCTGGAGCAAAGAACTTTCTTTATATTCTATATTAGTTGCCTAGAGTTGCCATAACAAATTTCCACACAGATGGTTTAAAACAACAGAAATTGTCTAACAATTCTGGAGGCTAGAAGTTCAAAATCAAAGTGTCAGTTGGGCTATGCTCTTTCTGAAAGCTCTGGTGGTTGCTAGGAATCTTTGGCCTTAATTTATAGATGCATTCATCCTATCTCTACCTCTTGAGTCACATGGTGTTCTCCCTGAGCCTGTGTCCAAATCGCCCTCTTCTTAAAAAGACACCAGTCTTAAAAAGACACCTAATCCAATATGATCTCAACTTGATTACATTTTCAAAGACTCAATTTCCAAATAAGGTCACGATCATAGGTATGGAGGGTTAGGACTCAAACATGTCTTTGAAGGGGACACAGTTCAACCTGAAGTACACACCAGTGTTCTCAGATGCACTGAGTCTGCTTTGTAGAGTTTCTTGCTGACCACTTATGGGTCTCCTTTGTTCAGCTAACTTCTCTTTCACAAATAGAGAAAACTTTCCCCTCATTATGTCTAGCTCTTTTAGAAGAACCCCTTACCACAATAGACAAACAAACAAGCAAACAGAATCCTTGCTTGGGCTACCAGTGACATAATTATTTCTTTAATTTAATTTAATTTAATTTAATTTAATTTAAGTTAAGTTAATTTAGTTTAATCTTTTTTAAAGAGAGAGAGAGAGATAACACAAGGAGGGGAGAGGGGCAGGAGGAGAGAGGGATATAATCTCAAGCAGGCTCCACACCCAATGTGAAGCCTGATATGGGGCTTGATCCCATGACACTGGGATCATGACCTGAGCCAAAATTGAGAGTTGAACACTTAACCAACTGAGTCACCCAGGCACCCCTCTTTAATTTCTTTTAAACAATAATTATTTTCTTGCCATCAAGTAAACTAACTGCCCCAGCAACCAGAGGCAGGGAGTGATGAAGGTAAGCCTCCTAAGCACAACAAATCATCTTTTCCTCCTGATTTTCATCCTACAATGTTAAATTTTCATTGTACTTTTAGTGATTTCTCTTTCAGTAACCTTGAATTTCTCTTGCACTGATCTCTTTCACCCTGAATTCATAGACCAGGTACACTGTTCTGTGTCCATTCTTTAGTAGTGGAAGGGGTTGAATATTTATTGCATAGATATCCTGAATCCCATGGAAATTTTGAATTCTTTAGAAATTAAGGAGGTTTGTTTTTCAAGAGAAGTTAGTGGAGAAATGAGGAAAGTAGTGTCAGTTTTGGCCCAGTAAAGATACTCTGTTGTACTGACACCACCAAGAATCTCTCCTCTCTCTACAAGGACAAAGACGTGAGAGTGACCCAAAAGATGGGACACATCAAGACTGCACGGGCCATCTGTCCTCCCTGCTGAATGTGGTAACAAGGTGGAGAACTTAGCTGATAAGCCTGAACAACTTTCAAAAGAACATATGCAAAGAGAAATGGCAGGGTGAAACATTGAGTTAGGGGCCCAACTAGATATTGAACTAAGTGAGGAAGAAGAAAAACTGGGGTTTTTAATTAAAATCACATTTTTAGAACCCTTTATGATACTAATGTATGTGTTTATGGGTATGCATATAAGCCTCTGTGTGTGTGTGTGTGTGTGTGTGTGTGTGTGTGGAATTTGTGGTGTGGGCAAGTTTTCTGATTAATGGAAAGACAAATTGCAGAGTAGGACAGCAATAAATCAAGAAGTTCAACTCTAGCCCTATTTATATTTTTGCTTACTAAAAAAAATTCCTATTACTACTTTACATCATCAGCTATAAAATGCACATTTTAGATATATTTTAGCATCTCTAAAACCAGGGTGTGTTACAAATGATAATGTCTTCCAACTGTGATTGTTGGTCAGGGAGCAGTTAGGACAAGGTTGTCATTGCCTTTAAATACAAGAATAAGGAAATAGCTTCACGTATTGTCATGGCCACTTTATTTGAATTATGTGTATTATTGGCATCACAAATATTGCTTTCAATTGTTGTTTAACATCTTTTCAAAAATAGCACAATATGCTTTAGCTTTACAATGAAAATTTATTGCATGTGCAGAAAAGACAACTAAAACATTATGTCTAAATACTGCTGAAAGAATCCTTTCGATATGTGTGAAACAAAAATTTTATATGGTAAAAACCTATGTGTCACAGTTTACTTGGAACATTTTTTTTTTTGTTAGTGGTACCTAACATAATGGCTCATCTTCAATAAATGACATGTTAGAGTCAAGAAAATGCAGTAATTTATTCCCTCAAGTACAGTGAAACATGAGCTCTTCAAAACCCACTCTTCCATAACTGACTTCCAGACTAATTATACACTTATGTCTATATAACTAGGGAAAAAAATCTCTTCTGAAGCAACTCAACAGCAACAGAGGACCCAGAGAAAAATGACTGTATTCGAGAAAAAATCTAAAGATAACTTTATGAATCCTATTACAAGTACCCTGGCCCAAACCACCATAATCTCCCACTGGAACTATTGCAACAGCCTGCTTCCTCAGTGGCCTCCCTGCAAACCCTCCAGCAGCTTCCCGTTGCATTTAGAAGAAAAGCTAAATTCTTGAGCAGAGCCTGCAAATCTCCACCTTCTCGAACTATACCAGGTTTGCCACTTTGCCTTCCTGCTACTCTGACTTGCCAGGCATCTTCCCATTTTGGTGCCTGTGGAATGGCTCTTCTCACATCCTGCAATACCCTTCTTCCAGTTCTTCTAACTTACTGCTTCTTGTCATTCAGCCCAAAAGTCACTACCTCTGAGAGACCCTCCTTATCCAGTCAATATAAAATAGCCCTTTAGTTGTTAATGTATCACAATTTATTTTGTTTTAATAGCATGTAACACTCTCTGAAGTGATCTTACTTGGTCACTTCTTAGTCGTCTGTCTCTCTCTGTAACATATGACTGCACCAGACATGGGGACAGTAGGGGCGTGTCTGTTTGATCCCTGCTATCTCTAAACACTATCACTTTGCTATTTGTTGAATGAATGAATGAATAAACTGTAATTGGACAGTCTTGTATGAAGGAAAAAGTGTTTCAATGGGCTGGGGACATCTATCAAAGCCTAGTTACATAAAAATATAACTGTATATAAATATAAATATATAAAAGTCTGATGATGTAATAATTGAAAACCATTTCAGGAGAATTTGAAATTTAAGAAATAGAAAACGAAGAACATAAAGTGGCAGAAGAAGCAGAGTGACAGAAGCCAGCCGTGATGGTAGCGACGTAGGCACATGTTAGAACTGGCTGTTGATGATGTGTAACCAGTGCAGACAGTGGAGAGGAAAGACAGACGGCAGAGCAGTTTGAAGTGTTGAGATGGGGAGAGCGCACCTGTTCTACGGCAAAGTCCTTGTGGGCGTTAATGTGTTCCACTCCAGACTGCCAAACAGCTGAGCTCAGTGGTCTCTGGCGGGGAGGTGGCATTCACTATGGAAAGTAATGTGGTATTAATAGAGTTTTATATTTCTAAAGTACTCCTAGCAAAGGCAAAGGCTTATGAGGATCAGGGCAAATGATGTGAATGGGAGAAGCAGGCTGGGTGAGGAAAGCTCATGCCTCACCTAAAAAACCCAGCTGCTGCTCACCTCCAGCCATTGCTGCTCCAAGGGAATGTGGGTCCAGAATTATGAGATCTTCTGACTTTCCTAGTAGTCCAGATGTCTGGATTTTTTACATGAAGTTTCCTTACGTTTCAATGTTGGTGACAAAATAATGCACAAAAACACATAATGGACCAAACGAAATCAGATATGTAGTCCAAATTTGACTCACAGGTAACCAGTTGCATCCTTTAGTTGATAAGTATTTTCTCAATACTACCATTTTCAAAATATCCAAGAACCTTATACAATAAATAAGTGGCAATTTAAAATTTTTGATTATAGAATGAGCATATTCTTCTTTTAAAATAGCTTGAAAGTAGGGGCACCTGGGTGGCTCAGTTGGGTAAGCACCCGACTTCAGCTCAGGTCATGATCTTGCAGCTTATGGGTTTGAACCGTGTGTTGGGCTCTGTGCTGACAGCTCAGATCCTGGAGCCTGCTATGGATTCTGTGTCTCCATCTGTCTTTGCCCCTTCCCTGCTCACGCTCTGTCTCTCTCTCTCCATCAAAAATAAATAAACATTAACATTTTTTTTCAAATAGTTTGAAAGTACAGAAAAGCATAAAAATTTGGAAACAAGAAAGTCTGCTATGGATTCTGTGTCTCCATCTGTCTTTGCCCCTTCCCTGCTCACGCTCTGTCTCTCTCTCTCCATCAAAAATAAATAAACATTAACATTTTTTTTCAAATGGATTCTGTGTCTCCATCTGTCTTTGCCCCTTCCCTGCTCACGCTCTGTCTCTCTCTCTCCATCAAAAATAAATAAACATTAACATTTTTTTTCAAATAGTTTGAAAGTACAGAAAAGCATAAAAATTTGGAAACAAGAAAGTCTGCTATATTCCTATATTAGATAACATTCTGTAGATTTTTTCTATAGTTAAGATGAATGATCATTGATAAAATACACGCAGGTATTCATATACAAACACACATACCTACATATAGATAGGCATCTAAGTAGCTTTACATCCTGCTGTCTCTCTACGTCAGATTATAATATTAAAGGATCTCCTTGTTATTTAAACTTCTTATGAATATTATCTTAAAGGCTGTGCACTACTCCCTTGTAACTATAAACGATTATTTACTTAAAGTTTTCTTTATTTTGGATGTTGACGTTGCTTCCATTTTTTTTATGATAAATAACTTAGCAGTGAGCATCTTTATGGTAAATATTGGCTTGTATTTCACATTATTTCATTGGATGTGATTGCTAGAAGTAGAATTATTAAGTGAAATGGTGATGAATGAAACCAAATTATTTCAAAAATTTGGCACAAAATCCATTTCCAAGAACAGTCTTGAGAATGCATAGCATATTCCTTTCCATCATTAAAAACTACAGAAAGAAACACAATTTATACCTGATGTAAGTTTATTTTATTTTTTTAATGTGTATTTATTTTTGAGAGAAAGAGAGCTTGGGAGGGGCAGAGAGAGAGAGGGGGACAGAAGATCCGAAGTAGGCTCTGCTCTGACAGCACAGAGCCCAATGCAGAGCTTGAACTCACGAACCACGAGATCATGACCTGAACCAAAGTCAGATGCTCAACCAAATGAGCTACACAGGTGCCCCAGTTTATTTAATTACTAGTAAGAGTAATTATATTTTATGAAACAGTTGGCTAGCTACTACATGTATTTATTATTGTTATTATTATTATTATTATTATTATTTTTAGTTATCTCATTTCCTTCTTTGGTCATTCTTCCAAATTTGAGGGTCTACTAAATATATTAATCTTACTTTTCTTATATAGGAGTGGAGTATTTTTCTGTTGATGTTTTATTTCTGGTAGGTTTGGGTGACAGAAGTAGTTAGTGGCCTAATGGCTTTGGTGAAAACAGAGCTACTCAGGGGCAGCCTTGGGGAGTGACACTCTAGGGAAGCTGAGTGGTTTCCTAGTGTGGCAATTATAGTAAGAACCCCAAGGAACACCGTGGATTAGAGGGATCCAAGTGGCTTTGGTTACTTTTGGTCTGAGCGTGGTAATTAGAGCATTACACACATTTGAATATGACCAGCAAGCTAGGGACTGAGGAAAGCAACTGAGAGAGACAATGTGGAATTTCTTCATTATGTTCAATGTTGCAAATAAGTAGGCTGAGGCCAGATTGGTTTTTGTGCCTTTGTAGGTAGATGTTTTTTCTCCTTTGGTGGTTGTTGACTTTGCAATTATTATTGCCATAATATATCTACTTTAAAATTGCTTTTTCATGAGACACAATGAAACCTTTCCTTGTACCTTCTCACACTTCTGTTTGATTTAGCAAAGTTTTTCTCTATTTGTTATTGTTACACTTCCATTTGTTCATATTTATTCTTCAGTAACACCCAAAATTTGTAGGTTGGCTCTCTATCTCTACTTTTCCCTCTAATCATCTTACTTTTCCTGTTAAGTTGGTTCTTAGTGTTGTTTATTCAATTACCACATTTAATTTTTTTTCCTTTTTTTGTTTTACTTTTTTAAAGTTTATTTATTTATTTTGAGAGAGAGAGAGAGAGAGAGAGAGAGAGAGAGCACGTGTATGCACAAGCGGGAGAGGGGCAGAGAAGGAGGGAGAGAGAGAGTCCCTAGCAGGCTTCTTGCTCTCAGCGCAGAGCCTGACTTAGGGCTCGAACTCACGAACTGTGAGATCATGACCTGAGCCAAAATCAAGAGTAAAATGCTTAACCAACTGAGCCATATAGGTGCCCCAACATTTAACATTGTTTCTTGATTGCCACCAGAACAGATTTAAAATTTCCCATTGTATTTGGGGATTTAAAAAAGTTATTTTCTCATTTTAATTTTGTTTCTTTTCTCCATTGTCTTTGTTTTAAGTCTTTTTCTCACTATGGATTACTTCTTCCTTCCATAAGAGGTCCTGCCTTCTCATATGACACTGAATGCATCAAACATATATTATCTGAAAGTCGTTGTAGCTCATTGTACCTTCTGTCCTGTTGGTGTGTGTAATTGTGTATAAATGTGTCAAGGAGAACAAAATACTGGTGTTGAAGACAGGGCATGTGGGTTTTTCACCATGAGGCCACATTTCTGCCCATGGGAAACATGTTTTTCTTTCTTTTCCACTCTTCCATTTCTAGTGTTTAGTAGAACCTTGTCAGTCTCTGTGTCAGTTCAGGTCCTTTGGGAAGCAGATGTCAAGATGGAGGTAGGAATACAAAGATTTATTGGATATAATGCCTGTGCATGGTTAAGAGGAGAGGGGCCAGAAGTGATTGCTTCAGAAGGCAAGCCAGGTCTGAATGCTGTGAAAGGAGAGGATTGGGTAGAAAGAGGTACTGATGGAGGTGCTGGTCCAAGCGTGAATTGGCCAGCCCAGTGGAGGTTGCTGTTAGAGGACTTCCTCATTGGGTAGAAACTGCCAAGCCTAGGTGCCCCCAATATGCATGCCATTGGCTGGCAGTGATCTGAGGAGAGAGTGGACACTGCAGTGGACCCTAAAGGCATGGGTGCCAGAGAGAAACTTGCAGCAGGCTCTCTTGATGGAAGATCCAAGGAAATATCACCGTAGCTACTGCAGAGGGGCAGTAAGAAAATCAATACTTTTCACTTAGACATTCCAGTTTCTGAACCCAAGCTATCAATCATAGTTACTAAAGATATTTTTCTAAGTCTCCTCTGGAGGTGTCATTTTTTTCCCAGAAAAAGCAGCAAGAGTAATGATCTGTAGATTTGATAGGGCTCAGCAGGCTCTATCATGTTGATAATCCATCATTTTACCTGAGCACGACACATTCTTGCATAAGCATGTCTGTTCCATAGTACTGTCCTTTTGCTTGACCTGGGTTACCTGTTTCAGATAACTTTTGAATCCTCTCTACTCTTGTTTTTATATAGCCTGCCTGCTCCTGTTTTAATTTCCTCTCCTTCCAGGCCTGTGTCAACCTGAAACAGAGACCTGATTGTTGGTTGTCTTCCTTTTGTGTTGTCTTCCTCTGAGAAGTTTAACAATTTTGAATCACCTCAGCTTACTCCCAGTTTAATGCCTTCCAATGACATTCCACTGCATTAAAAATAAACCATTAACTTCTTACCATGATCTACAAGATCCTGTGTGATATGCTGCTGCCAACCTTCTGACCTCATCTCCTTGACTAATTGTTCTTGCTTACCATATTCTAAGCACACTGACTTTCTTATAGTCTCTTGAATACCCAAAACTCTACCTGGGCTCAGATTCTTCCCTCTGCTTATAACACTTTTCCTCCAGAGCTTTGCCCCATAAGGCTTCTGCTTAAGTACTGATATTTCAGAAACCTCCCTTGATTGCCCTGATTAGAATAACCCACCACAGTTGATCTCTGGTCCCTTACCATGTCTTGTCCCACTCCCAGATGATGTACCATAAATCTGTTTTGCTGTACATCTTACTGCTACTTTGTGTCACCATTTTCTTAGGCTTGGCACAGACATTCAAGATATTCACATACTAGTTAGATCAGACGAGACCTGGCACATGCTACAGTGCAGTGGGAGGCCTCAAGCGTTCTAGGGAATTCAAGATAATGTCAGCTAGTCTCACTGCACCCAAGATTTCCCCATCTGACTCCAAATCTTTACTCTGCTTTTTCATTGTCTGAAATTATGTTATTTATATGTTGTCTTATTTAATATTTATCTTTCCCAGTTAGATATAAAGTTCCAGGATGTCAAGAGCTTTGTTAGGTGTACAAATTACTGTATGCCTGACCCTAGAACGGTGCCCAGCACATAGTAAGCATTTAAAAAAAATATGTGTTCAGTAAATGATGGATGATTAAGTGAATGGAAGTCTTTCTGTGAAGGATCTATATTTCTTATTCACACCATAGCTTCTTCAATCTTAACTATGTGCATGATGACTGTATTCATTAGAGTTCTCCAGAGAAACAGAACCAATAGGATATACATATATAGACACATAGGTATAAGAGATATATTGTAAGAAATGACTCACGTGGTTATGGAAGTTAAGTCCCACATTCTGCTGTCTGCAAGCTGGACCTGTAGGAAAGCCAGTGGTGTGATTCAACTCAAATCTGAAGGCCTGAGAACTTGGGGGTGCTGGTGATGTAAGTCCTGGTCTGATACTGGAAGTCAAGTACCAGGAGTGCAGAGGTCCAAGGGCAGAAGTGGATAGATGCCTTGGATCATGCAGAGAGAGCAAATTTGTTCTTCCTGTGTTTTTGTTCTATTCAGGATCTCAGCGGATTAGATAATGGCCACTCACATTGGTGAGGGCAATCTTTACTCAGTCTATGGATTCAAATGCTGATATCTTCTGATGCAGATTGGGCATTCTGTCAAGTAGCCAATACAGCTGGTCACTCTGCAGCCAAAGCTGCATCCTCTAGGGCTATTTCTTTTCACTTTCCTTTTTGGCTTCCCTATAGCCCGAGGCCATGCTAGCCTGTCCTTCCTTTTCATCTTCACTATCTGACTTTTGAAAAAACAATCTTCTTCCTCCTATTGGGACCCTGTTCTACAGCCTGTCTCCTGACTAAAATTGTCAATTGAACTGCAGGTCGCATTATACCATCTATTTTTCTACCTGATAAAAATTCAAGTTTTTAAAACAACTTTCATGGGGTTTATTTTTAGTGTGCTACTGAAAACTTTTCAGAATCAAGAGAATCAACATGCAATTGATACTGGATAAATTCTTTTTCTCAGTGCTACTGCTTCTAATGCATACCTTACGTTTGCATTCAGAGAGAAGCCACCCCAGTCATTTGTTTCTTATGAATTTCCCTCAAACATTACAACCCTCTTGGAGAAGATGGAGGCATTTTCTCTCATCATGTTAGAGTATTTTAAACCTTAATGGAAGTATGTGGTTCAGCTCTAATTACTCTGGGACGATATAAGATGGGCATGGATGGTTTATTTCTTGTGAGTTCCACATTCAGAGACTAAAGAACAACAACAACAACAAAAGCCCAGAGACAATAAGTGGATTAGAAAAAAAAAAGTGCTGATTGTTTTCTATTTAAAAGCTCTATTCCTGTAGGTATATATGATGTAGGGAGCACACTTACTGATCTAGAGTGGCCTGCATTGCAGAAGTCTGGCTTCTGATGCCCTCTTCATGTGCTGGCATGTCCAAATTACCTTCTGTGTAAGTGCGTGGGTAAAACACTGCAAGCTGAGGGGATACAATCGTGCAACATTGGCTGTTATCACAGTCTGGCTTCAAGAATACTGAAAACATGATTTGCAGTTTGTATTCTGATACTAAGGGCTCTTCAGTTTTTACAGAATCAAAATAAGCTTTATTATTCTACGACTGCTTTGACTGATTATCCTTCTCTCATCGCCATTTTTTTGTTCTTTAGCAAATTACCTCTTTGCAGATTTTTATAGGTGCAGAATTTGGGCAGGAAAGAATAAATTGTGCTAATCAGTCATGAGCTGTTCTTACTAATTGATTAAGCCACCTAGGTCCTTTTTGGAATCACAAGAAGGTAAATATTATGAATTGATTATTACATTGCTTTTCAATAGGTGTCATGCAGTATTTTTTCCTGCATAAGTTGGTGTAAAAGTGCAGTAATGTTTGCCTCACAGATGAGAAAAAATAGCAACATTTCTTTCACACAATAGGAAAATGAGGGGAGCCATGTGGTTTCAAAGAATAACGATGCCTTTTTTGACACTGCTCCTAGCAATAGTGCCAAACCTTTCAGATTGTCAGTAACAATAACAAGATGAGTGACGCTTCATGCTCCAAAGCCCCATCGGCAGTTCCTCCAGCCTTCCCAGGGACTCTCTGGCAAGTTATAAGGACAGCTGATGGACAGGCTCTGGGGTGACAGTGTGCTTAATCACTTAGGCCTATAATAACTGTATTAATTAGCATTACCTGGGCCTTAAAAAGGTAAAACATGCACGCTATATGTAGCCAAACGTGAAATGCTTCCAGAGCTATGTGGTTTCTCTCATTGTCAAACATCTTAACAAAAGGGCAGTTGTGTGAATTAAGTGATTAACGTATGTAAACTTCTTGGTACAGTGTCTGGGATACAGAAGGCGAAGGATGAAGGAATTCACTCAATAGTGCTTATTGGAGACTTACCATGTGCCAGTCAATGTTCTAGACCTAAGCTGTCTAATATGGTGGTCCCTGGCAACAGGTAGCTATTGAGCCCTTGAAATGTGGCTAGGCAAAATTGAAGTATGCTGTAAGTATAAAATATATGCTGGACTAAAAAGATATGGAACAACAAATAAAAGAATGCAAGATATCACATTAATATTCTTGTATTGATTAGATGTTGAAATAATATCTTAGATACATTGTGGTAAATTAATACATTATGAAAATTAATTATTCACATTTGTGGCTCACATTACATTTCTCCTGACAATACTGGTCTAGATGCTGAAGCAAAGTAGGAAAATAAATACAAAAGATCTTTGTTTTAGGGCTTACATATTAAGAAGAAAAGATCGATGAAATAATACAACATGAACAAATATAGTCAATCTTCATTATTTACAGTTCTATATTTGTGAATTTGCCTGCTTGCTAAAATATATTTGTAAGCTCCCAAATCAATACTTGTGGCACTTTTGCAGTCATTCTCAGACATGTGCAGAGTGATAAAAAATTTTAGTTAGCTTACGTGCACATACCCAGCTGAAGTCAAAGGTCACACTCTTCTTATTTTCCTCTCATACTATAAACAAATGTCCTTTTGTGGTCTGTCTCATGCTGCATTTTTTACATTTTTGTATAGGGGTTTCTTGGGTGATTTTGTTGTTTCCAATGGCTCCCAGTGGTAGTGCTGAAGTACTATCTAGTTTTCCTAAACTCAAGAGAGCTATGATGTGCCTTATGGAGAAAATATGTGTATTTGCTAAGCTTTGTTCAGGTGTGAGTTATATGGCTGTTGGCTGTGAGTTCAGTGTAAATGAATCAACAATACATATTAAATAAGGTGTCTTTAAACAGAAATACACAGAAAACATGGTTGTATATTGATTAGGTGGTGAAAATATGTCTGGAGGCTTGCAGGAACCTGACCCTATATTTCCCTTAGGAGAAGTGGCTCAGTATTCCCCAATTCAGCATTCACAGTGATGTTATAGAGCATACCTGCCATAAATGGCAAGAATTGGCTGCATATTATATAAAGTCAGATGGTGACAAATGCTATGTGGAGTGTAAGGAAGGAGAGGGATGGATATGACAGGAATGGAAGAATTGTTAATTTGAAAAAGGACAATGGGGAAAATCTCTCCAAGCTTGCAAGATTTGAGAGCAGAGTAGAAGGTGAGCTTAGAAGCATCTGGGAGCCAGATCATAACATGCCTGTAGGCCATGGTAAAGACTCGGGATTTTATTCCACTTGGGATTGGAAGGCTTTGGAGGAGTTTGAGGGAGTAATAAGTTCATGTTACATTTTAAAGGGTCACTCAGGCTTCTGTGAGGAGAAGAAATTGTCAGGGGGGAAAATAGACAAGTTAGACAGCAAGTGTTACAGTTGAAGGGAGAGGTGATGGTTGCTTGGTACCTACACGGCAGCACCTACCATGCTGCAACCCTTTCTCCCTTTGCCTGTCATGTCCACCCAGAGTTCAAGGCATATTTTCTCCCTTGGTTTTCTAGTTGGCCCTCTGTCTTAGTTTTGGTTTTCTCCAAAGCTGATCCTGTTAAGAACTTTTGTGCAGTTACTACACCAGAAGTGATCCTAGGAGGCAGAAGGGAGGTACAAAGAAGTGGACAGGGTAGAAAGCTCAGGGTGTACTGTTGAGCTCCTTCTTGCTATGAGAAACTGGGGCTCAGGCTCTCTGGGGCTTCTGAGGAACCTTGGGAATTAGCCTCAGGATGGTAGCTCCTTACAACAGGAGGCTGGGACAGTCTCTGTCCCAACTGAATTGAGGGCTATCCCTGGAGACACTAACTCTCTGAACATCTGGGCTACCCTGAGTGAGCAGACTGGTTGAGCTCCTGTGGCTTGAAGAAAAGCTCCAAGATAGCAAAGTGGAAAGACACAGTGAGCACATGAAGTGGGATCTTGGCAGCAGGCACAAGGATTAGTCATCTCAGCTACAGCTAAAATGGTAGGTGGGCCAAAGGGATGATGCATGAGGCATAATTCTTTTGTTCCATCTTCCAGTCCCTTGTTCAAAATTGAACCTACTGAGGAATCTCGGACTGCGCAGCTTGCTCCTTAGAAACCCATTGAGTACTTGCATTCTCAGGAAACTGGGTTTTGTACCACACAGACCCCCTGAGAACCTGTTACCATCCTCATCCTCTTTCAGTTTGAGGACTGTTCTTGTGGAGAAGCTAACTTAGGTATTTGCCATCCTAATTTATCCTGATCCTGACTAGATGTAATGATTTTAATTGCAGGGCAACTTCCTTGTGCACCGGACCTAGCTCAGTTGCCACCACTTGGTAGATGCTGACCTTAGGAGAGTCACATAAACTTTCTAAACTTTATTCTCTTTAATTACAGGAGAGGAATGGAAATAGGACCTCTTTTGTGAAGTGTCGTGGGAATTAAATGAAACAATGCAAATAAAGCCCTTAACCCAATGTCTGGTACATAGTAAGTCCTCATTGCATTTTAGTGGTTACTGTTATCCCAGATGCTTCTAGTTCTTCCCATTACCATTCTCCACTTAGTTTTCCTCTCCACTGGCAATGTCATGAAGTCCCGAGGTGCTCACCAATTCTGGGTGTGCTGTTACCACTAGATATGCATATCTCTAGGGTCAGGACTCTGCTCCTGCTTTCTTTCTGCCCAAGGATATTAGCCTTCAAGGATCTTTACCTATGACTCTATCTCATGAGTAAGGCTTGAATTAAATTTCATTTTGCTACCAAGAATGTGGTCCATTTTATTCAATTATTTATAATTTACATAGAGAATTTTGTCAAATTCTTAGTGATGATTTTATCAAGTTGGAGTGGTTGTTTCTATAGGCATTTTTTTACTATCTTACATCTATTTTACTAAATAATCTGCCAATTTATTTTGCCTTTGATCTTTTTAAAAAAGGGAATAGGAATGACAGAGAAAGGGGAATAGTTCTAAAGATAAACAGTGGAAACTGGACGCCTTTTATATTCTGGTTATGTCTTCATAGGTCTTTCTATAATTCTAAAGGAGATTCTCTGAGTCCTTGATGAGCCTTGTTCTGAAAGTTATTTATCTAAGAAATAATGACAGAGCAAGTTAAACTTAAATTGGGATGACTTAGGAGACTCAAGGCTATATTACTTCTGCAGGAGAGCAATGATACTAGTTCCAATGAGAATCTGAGACTATTTCTGGAAAAATCCTGCTGTGTATTCTAACATTTAGAATGTTTCAAGCTCTTATGAGATAATTTCGTATGCTGAACTCTTTGAGACCCCTCTGAGGTGAAGTATGCCTAAAATTTACACAAAAGGGGTTGAACACAAAGATATATAACATACTACTTCTGCTCAAAGAAGAGGCTTTAGAATTAGAGAGAACAGTCAAGACACATACAATACAAAGTGTTATGGGAAGGTAAGAAAATAATGGAAATATTCTTCTATTTCTGTTATTACTAGAAATGCTTATGGGAGAAGTTGCATTTGAACAGTCGCTGTGGATGGGTGGGATTTTGGTACCTGGAGTTATAAAGTAAAAGAAGACCATGGGCCTTATAGGGAGAAGAAATAGCTTCAGTAAAAGCAAATGCATTTGAGTTTATTGTGAGCTTAAGAAATGGTAAATAGAACAATTGGACAGATACATAAACTGCCTGGAGGTATAATCTTGAAATTTCTTCAGTTCTATCTTCATGAAATTTTTATTTATTGGAAAAAAAAAGTGTTAAATTTCCTACAGTCCTAAAAACATGAGTAGTGTATACATTTTATTCTTCACTGTAGATGTCAAAGGCACTGCCATCACTTAATTAAAGAAAATGTTTATTTATTTTGAGAAAGACAGTGAGCAAGGGAGGGGCAGAGAGAGGGGGAGGGAGAGAGAGAATCCTGTCAGCACAGAGCCCAACGTGGGGCTCAATCTCACAAACTGTGAGATCATGACCTGAGCCAAAATCAAGAGTCGGATGCTTAACCAACTGAGCCACCCAGATGCCCCTGCTGTCACCTAATTAAAGTACATATTCCATGTATATATACCCTTGACTTTGCATTTCGAGCATTGGACATAATTTTTTATGTATGTAACCTTTGTGGATTTTAAAATAATATTTGTGGCATATTTTTAGTGAGTGTAAGGTAGAAATTATTATTAAAACAAAGTTATATAAGTGGCTACTAAAATGGTAAACCATAGTAACGTCATTGATTAGTGATCTTATTCTTCAGTTTTCTACTCAGCTCACTTATTTGAGGCACATTCTCTTTAGTAACACTGGTATAAAAATCAGATCAAGCTGGATTAAATTCTACCTCTGCTCTTCATTAGATCTGTAACTTCTGACACACCTCTCAACCTGAGCCTCAATGTATTTAGCATAAAATGGGAGTGACAAACATAGGGTCATGGCAAGAGTTAAGTACAGTATGCATTGAATGTTTGTACTTGGCAGTAAGTCAAATGCAAGTTTGAAGTCACCAAGATATCCAAATGCTTTATTGTCCCACTGTAAAAAAGACACACTGTGCTTTGGAGAGAGAGAACAGATGTTCCTAGATGTTAACATAGTCTGGCTCACTGGGGAGTTCTGAAGTGTGCCAGGCAGCTCCGTTCTTGATTGCCTTGACCTTGTATCAATCACACAGCTCATAATTCCTGCTTTCTTCTTAATGTTGACTGACTGATATCTCTTGAAAAGCATCTCTTGAAAAAGAGATGTACTCTTACCTTAAATATTAGTCCTCTCTGACTTTTTTAAAAGTATCATTTTCCCATCTCAGAGTTCTCACTATTGGGGCAACCAATACCAGCTGCTTCCCAGTTTAGATATGACCTATTGTTCTACCTTGTGGTAACTTTACGACTTACAAGAAGGAAGGAAGCAGATGTGGAAGCAATAAATACAGTTCATTATCTGGATAAAAATTTGACTGGCAGAATTCATCTTGGAGTTGCCAAATTAAATGCAAGAGAGTGCATGCAATTTGACTAAAGAAAATATCAAGTATCCTTTAGCTGACCACATGTCCCTATTTGGGGGAAGGTGGGACTCCAGGCCACTATATGAGGCAGCAGAAACACCAGAATGATCATAGCAGAGGTGCTTCTAGAGTTTCTTCCTGCTGTCCAAATCCGACTTTTCAGGTCCATTGGAAGTTTCTTGGGCATCTCAAGTAGCCACTCCCAAAGAAAACTCTTAATCTTCTCCCCACAGCTAGTTATTCCCCTAGGCTTTCCTATCTGAATAAACACCAAAAATTATCCACAAACACATGGAAATCACAATCTTTGGAGTCATTCTTGATCCCTCTACCACTTTCTTCTTCTAAATATAATCCATCACAGAGTTTAGTCAGTCTACTTTCCGTCATCTGCCCATTTCCTCAACCACAGCCCTGGTCCCAATCACATCATCTTTCATCTGAAGATTGAAACTGCCCCCAAGTGGAATCCCTGTGGGCCTTCTTGGTCATTTGTCTCTATATCCAATACATACTAAATTTCCATCTTAGCAGCTTCTTTTTCTGCTAAAAACCCTTTAATGGTTTCTCATTGCACCTAGAATAAAATCCAACTTTCTCACCACCTCCTACTTATACCCCCAGTTTCCTCTCCCCACCCTCCCCACTGCTCTCTCTGTCCCAACTGTTTGTGCAGTGTCTTCTTTAGTGTCTATCCAGCCAAACTCTTCCTTGCCTGAAAGCAACCCCTAACCTGACTGGAAGGCTCCCTCCGCCTTTATATAGATGGCTTCTTCTTATCATTTAGTCTTGGGTTAAACATAATCTATCTTGACTTAATTCACAGTAACTCATCTCCCTTGCTATTACATTTTTTTTGTAGTACCATGGTTTGTTCCTCTCTTTCTTGGTATCTATTTGTATTTTATATACATACATATATATAAAATATAATTATATGTATATGTATATATAGTGGTTAACTAATTTAATATCTGTGTCCCATACTGGAGAGTAAGACCCTTGAGATCAGATTAGAGCCCTTAACACTATGCACACATATGTGCTTTGAACATTTATTTTGAATTGATGAATGGAAAAGATAGCAGTAAAGCGCAGTGAGTTCTGAATAGGCATGGGGGTAGAGGGATGCTGAGTCTCTATTCACCACACAGAGAGGTCACATTGATCTTTTATTTAAATCTTTTTGTTTTATTTAATACCATCTTTGTATTAGGAAAACTGGTTGAGAGTATTATTTTTATTTTCAAATTATTTAAGGAGCACATCATTCTACAGATCTAGGTTAGCGGGGAGGATTGTCTTCAATGCCAGGATCCAAGGTCCCCCCGCCCCCACTCCAACCTAGCAAACAAAAATAAATGTCTTTGTCTTTTGCAGAAACAGATTTGTGAGCCAGAGTCCTTGACATGTCACCAATCATTTGGCCCCAGTCCTGAACTTCCCATTGGGAACTTTAAGAGTCACATCTTTAAGGCATCTTATTACATAAACTGATCACATCCAACTGATTTGGGACCACTTTCCTATTGGGAGCTCAGAAGAATCCTTTGTTTCTAGCAGGGACATCCTAAACTTGAGAACATTTAGTTTGTAGAGTTTTGGCACATAATGCTGAATGTATTATCTGATCAGTAGGCACTTCGCAGTTCATAGGATGCTGCAAGTGCTCAGACTTCTGAGCCCAGATGACAGCAAGTGGAGTCTGGCTAGGCCATGCTCAAGGGGAGAGGTGATCTAACACAATATACTTATTCCGAGCTAGCGTTGCTCATCTATTAAAAATTATATAGCAAATAACCTGAGCTTATCGACGTGGGTGACCTGGGCAACTCAGGAGATCATTCTAAAAGTAGCCATATTCTGGAAATCATTCTTGCCAAAAAAGATAGACATTTAAGTGCCATTTCTACAAAGTGAGCAAGATTCAGGAAAAGCTAGACATATGCTCAATGAATTCAAAGAATCTAAATTATGGGGTCATGCAAATATTAAAAGTTATTCGATAGCCAAAAGTTATTGATGGAGATTGGTAGTAGACAGTGGCTTTCAAAAAAGACTTTTTATTTTTTTATTTTTTACTATGGTCCTACTAAGTAAGAAACACAAGTTCTATAAGGTAATACTTATCCATACCGTAGATACACTTTTTCCTTCCCTTCCTTTACTTTCTGTTCTTTCTGCCCTCCTTACTATCCTTTCCAAAATAGCTGGTTTCAACCCACTGGGTTAATTTCTTGACCTTCTGATGGGAATTAACTTGCAGTTACCAAAAAATCCCAAAACCAAAAAAGAAACAAACTTTGATGTAGAACATACTTTAAGTAACAGAGTTTCTCTCACAATATAATTAATTAGTTCGGCACGTAAAGTGAACTTTGAACAGGCACACTGGCAGAGACTTAGAATGTTCTGCAAATAGTTACAAGAATCCTGATGCAGGGAATCAATAACCCAATTCTTAATGGTCTAAGACAAGGACAGTGTTGGCCATACACCAGAGAATCAATAGAAATTAATCAACACAAGAGGAAGGTAAAGTATATTATACCAGAACAAGTTGTTAGGAGTATAAATATGTTTCTTTGTGAAGAGGTATTATCAAACACCCATTTATTCTTTTGTTTGTTTATTGAACCAATGTTTTTGAAAGTTCTAGTTACTATTTTTTTTAATGTTTACCTATTTTTGAGAGAGAGAGAGAGAGAAAGAGAGAGAGTGCGTGCATGAGTGGGGGACGGGTAGAGAGAGGAGGGAGACCCAGAATCCAAAGCAGGCTCCAGGCTCTGACCTATCAGCACAGAGCCTAATGTAGGGCTTGAACCCATGAACCATGAGATCATGACCTGAGCGGAAGTCGAACGCCCAACTGATTGAGCCACCTGGGAGCCCCTGAAAGCTCTAAATCCTAAACTGGAGTAAGACACATCCTCTGCCATTAATGAACTTATAGTGAAGGTAGTATTTGTGCTTTAATATGTATTTTGTGGTAATTAGTATATAATAATATATACTAGAATAAGTTAACTGGAAAGAAGAAAACCACACATAATTCACATTCTACATCATAGTTTTATTTGTTTTCAATTAAGCCTTCTTATTAGCTGGTTTAAGTCCAGAGTCTGGACACCTCTCTAGATACCGTATGTAGATATTTAGATTATGTGGACACCAA
This sequence comes from Panthera onca, assembly GCF_046562875.1. NCBI lineage: Eukaryota > Metazoa > Chordata > Mammalia > Carnivora > Felidae > Panthera > Panthera onca. The sequence continues at coordinate 73,720,026 of NC_138342.1, forward strand.
ATCACAATCATAGCCAGGTTGGTGGAGATTGAGAGTGGGGAGATCAAGTAACTAAAACCTTCAAAACAAAGCTGATTTTAAAAGTTTATGTCTCTTTTGAAGTATCACATATTATGCTTGCACATATTAAATACATAATTTAAAAAGACAGTCTTCCTATGACATTTTTATATTAACATTGAATTTACAGACCCTTACACTGTTTAATTTAGAAATCTATTAGACATCACATTTTATTTATTTTTAATTTGGTTAGTGTCTTGCCTATCCCCAACTAATTATAAACTCCTTAAAGATAGGACTTTATTCTCTCTTTTTACATATTTCTTAAATGAGTGTGGGATACACGGCAAGTATTAAATGAAGTTATGTGTTCATTAAATGATAACCATGGAAAATTGTTCTCCCTCCTGAAATTGGGGGCAGAGCCATGACTTGCACGAATATAAGGTTAAGAAAATCATGTTTTTTTTCCTGTGGTAAATAGCCCCTTTGTTTTCTAAATAGTCTGTGTCCTGTTGCTGCTGCCAGAACTTATCCTCTGATAGCTGTAGCCACCTAGGGCCTGAAGTTATAGGGTGTATGAGTCTTCTGTGTTAGTTTCCTGGGGCTGCCATAATGAAGTACAACTAGGCGGCTCAAACAAGACAGATTCATTGTCTCATAATTCTGGAAGCTAGAAGTCTGCAGTTAAGGATGTCAACAGACTCAGTTCTTTCTGAGGGCTGCCAAGGAGAATCTACCCCATCCCTCTTTCCCAGTATCTGGGGGTTTGCTGGCACTCTTTGGGGCTCCATTGGATAAATGGCAATCTTCTTCCTTCTTCTCCATGTCACCTTCCATCTCTCTGCATGTCTATCTTTGTGCCCAAATTTCCCCTTTTTATAAGTCTTATTGGATTAGGGTCCACCGTAACAACTTCATCTTAACTTGATCATTTACAAATAATGACACTTTCACAGGCATGGGGGTAGGACTTCAACAACTTTGGGGGGAACAAAATTCAACCCCAAACAGCTATATTGTGAGAAAATCCTTTGATTTTAATGAGAACATCACCTATACCATGCCAAGAGAGCTAGACAACAACCTTGTCCATGCCTGATTTAGAGAAAGAGAGATTTACCTAACTTTTACCATGAATTCTAAAGGCCCCTCTCAATTCCTGCTGTTATTTTATCAAGGGGTTTTGTTTGCTTGATTATTCCATGGTTTAAAACATCCTTAAATAGACCATGTCTACATTCCCAGCACCTTATGTCATGTACCAAATGTAGCCTTGCTTATATGTAGGAATCATACAGAAAACTGCTTCAGGGACCTCACAGTTATCTGGAAACAGCAACAACAAAATAGGATATCTATTAGAAAAATATTGAGGAGATCAAGGCTATTTTTTATCGAGGAAAACATGTTATGTTGAATACCTACAAAAGAAGGATGAAGATTCAGAAGTGTTACACTTTCTGGATTTACTCAAACTCTGGCATCCATAGCATCAGGTCTCTGCCACCTCAAGTTTTAATAAACAACATACGTAGTATTGAAGGTGTTAAAAATTGTCTGGTAACTGAACCCAAGTCCATCTGCCTGATGCATAACAAAGCCAATCACAGACAGGTTTGTAGCAAACAAAGAGTTTTTTGGAAAGGTAGCCAAACAAGAATATGGGAGTACAAGCCTCAAATCTGCCTCCCTGAAGTGGGAGAGAATAGGTTGTGTTGTTTTTAAATAATCATAGCGGTTGGAATTACATAAATATTGATGAAAAGGGCAGGAAAACACTACTATTCATGAAGACAGATGGGGCATGCTTATTGAGTAAATATATATGTAACATATATCCCATGTTCACTTTGGAGTGGAGACTTAATATCAGAACAAAGCAAAATTCAGTCCCTGATGTGAAGAAGTTATCTTAGGACAAGGAGAAAGGGCTATGGACATGCTCTAAGAGCTGGTATAAACTGGATAGGGTCAAAGGAATGCAGGGCCCTGATAGTTCACAGACTGGGGCCATATCAGCTGACCTTGAATCCAGGCTTCTGCAGAGGCAGCTAGTGGATTTATTAGTGGGGTTTGACAAGCACAATAGCTGATCTGGGGGCCGCAGTTCTCTGAAAAACAACCTTTAAACGTTGTGCTAGTTTCAACCTTATTAACCCTATGGAGGCACAGTTTTGGTCCTACTATAAATGCATGCACTTTGAAGATTTTTCCAGAAGCAATGATAGATGTACCAGATCTGCTCTAGTGTCTCATCCTGAATCCTGTTTGTGACTAAAAAAAATCAGGTTAAGAAGATGAAATGGTGGCATGTTAACTGCCCCCCATGGGTATGGGTTTTATTTGTGTCATGTGCTAATTTCCTACAAATATGGCGGAGGATATTACCAAAGCTTAGAGCAGAATTGTTCATTGAAGACATGACCAACGAAGCTTTTCTTATAAATATACCAAAAAAGCCAGGTATTTACATAATTATCAGAGATTTTAGAGGGCCAGGGTGAGAGAAATAAAATGGAGCCTTAACTTCAGGTATGATTTCAGTCATTATTAGACTTATTTGTATGTACTTTCTTAAAAAGAAACTCACTATTTTAGATAGAAATCCATCCTGCCTGAAAGTACGTTCTTTGACTTTTCTGTCCATTCATCCATATCAATGATGCTGAAACATTTTCTGGGTAGTTTTGAATGGACTATACTTATATAAAATATAAGTATATATTTTATATGCTATAAAATTATAATGATAATTAGTATTATTATATCAATACAAAGAAAACATAATGGTTAAGAGCATGAAATCTAGAACCAGAATGCCTGGGTTTTACTACCAGCCTGATAGTTATGGACACTGAGAAAAGCACTTACCCTTATTTTGCTTCAGTTTCCTTCTTTGTAAAAAAGGGATAATAGACTTATCTCATACAGTTATTGCAAGAATTGAATTTCAGTCGGCCATTGAACAGCACAGGGATTAGGGACACTGACGCCCTCCCCCAACATAGAGTAGAAAATGTGAGTATAACTTTTGACTGCCCAAAAACTTAACTACAAATAACCTATGGTTGACGAGAAGCCCTACCAATAACATAAATAGTCAATTAACACATATTTTGCACGTTATATGTATTATATACTGTATTCTTACAGAAAAGTAAGCTAGAGAAAATAGAATGTTATTAATAAAACATATGGAATAGAAAATACATTTACAGTACTATACTGTACTTATAAAACATCCCATGTATAATTGAACTTGCACACTTCAAATTCGTGTTGATCAAGGGTCAACTATACTTAATATACATTGAATTACATGACTGTACATTTAACTGGCACCTCACTGTGTCTTCATGTGGTGGAAGAGGGTGGGGATTTCTCTGGAGCCTCTTTTATAAGGCACTAAATAAACCTACTAATGAGGAACTCATCTTCATGACCTAATCGCCTCCTAAAGACCTACCTCCTAATACCTCATCTTTCAGGGTTCGGTTCAACATATGAACTTTGGAAGGACATATTCATTTTTTTTCTTTTTCAAATTTTTATTTAAATTCTAGTTAGTTAATATATAATGCAACACTGGTTTCAGGAGTAGAATTTAGTGATTTGTCACTTACATATAACACCCAGTGCTCATCCTAACAAGTATCGTCATAACACCCATCACCTACTTATCCCATCCCCCACCCACCTCCCTCTATCAACCCTCAGTTTGTTCTCTATTGTTAAGAGTCTCTTATGGTTTGTTTCCCTCTCTATCTTTTTTCCCCCTTCCCATATGTTCATCTATTTTGTTTCTTAAGTTTCACATATGAGTAAAATCATATGGTATCTGTCTTTCTCTGACTGACTTATTTCACTTGGGAGAATATACTCTAGCTCCATCCATGTGTTGCAAATGGCAAGATTTCATTCTTTTTTATGGCTAAGTAGTATTCCACTGTGTGTATGTACACACACACACACACACACACACACACATATATATATATATATATACACACACCACATCTTCTTTATCACTTCATCAGTTGATGAACACTTGGGCTCTTTCCATAGTTTGGCTATTGTTGATAATGCTGCTATAAATATTGGGGTGCAGGTACCCCTTTGAATCTGCATTTTTGTATCCTTTGGGTAAATTTCTAGTAGTGCAATTGCTGGGTTGTAGGGTAGTTCTATTTTTAACTTTTTGAGGAACCTCCATAGTGTTTTTCCAGAGTGGCTATACCAGTTTGTGTTCCCACCAACAGTGTAAGAGTGTTCTCCTTTCTTCTGCATTCTTGCCAACACCTGTTGTTTCCTGGGTTGTTAATTTTAGCCATTCTGATAAGTGTGAGGTAGCATCTTATCATGGTTTTAATTTGTATTTTTGAGGGACACATTCAGACCTTAGTATTCAAAATTGAATAGGAGGTAAGTTGCTGAAGAGGAAGAAGTCAGTATCTAAGGTAAAGAAACAACATAAGCAAATGAACTTGAGTAAGCAAGAATAAGTCATCCATGTATATAATTAGGGAATCAGGAAGGGGAATATGAGAGTCAGGGAAGAAATTAGAAAAAAATTGACAAATAAGTCTTATGTTGCAGTGTAGTAAGAAATAAGATTGAATTTATAGGGTTAAAAATTCTTTATGGAGAGCTTCAAAAGCTAGTCAGGAGTAGAATTTAGTGATTCGTCACTTATATATAACACCCAGTGCTATATACCAATATAAATATAACCCAGTGCTAAATATACCAACGTGATTAAAAAAAAAATCCTACCTCTCTTTTAGCACTTCCAAGTTCATACTATTTCTTTATTCAAAAAATATTTGACTAGATATTCTGTGTTAGATACTGTAACAAGGTAGCTGAGTAGTACCTCCCCAAAATTCAAGTTCACTTGTAACCTGTGAATGTGACCTTATTTGGAAACAGGATCTTTGCCAATGTAAAGATGCAGTCATATGGATTAGGATAGAATCCTAAATCCAGTGACTGGTGTCCTTATAAGGAGAGTGACATTTGGGAACATAGAGACACCAAGATACAGAGATTGGAGCGTTGCAGCTACAAGCAAAGCAATGCATAAGCTAGGAGACATACATGCAATGGATTTTTTCTTAGAGCCTCCAGAAGGAACCTACTCTGCTGACATCTTGATTTTGACCCTAGCTTCCAGAACTGTGAGAGAATAAAGTTTTGCTGTTTTAAGCTCCCTCCTTAGTGGCACTCTATTATGTCAGAGTTAGGAAACCAACACAGAACTATTTTGGATGTTGGAGATACAACAGGAACAAAATAGATTAATTTTTTAGTTATCTTCATATGTTATCTTTTCTCCTAGACTATAAGCTCCTGAAGGAAGGATTGCCCTTGCTGATCTTTGTTTCCCATGTAGTTCTATGTACACTATAGTCAAAACATAAAGATTTAACAAACAGTGTGCTAGATAATGAGGAACAGTTGAAAGTTATAGAGTGAGCAGGATGGAATTGAGATAACATAGGCTCAACTATCAGCTGCAGTGATGACTAGCTGTGGGTGATCTTGAGCAGGGTGTTAACTTATCTGACCCTCGCTTCATCTGTAAAATACCAGCTCTAATACCTACCACTTGGTATTGGGTGAGAGGACTTTAGGAACATGTAAAGTGCCCAAATCATGATTACCTGCTCAATAAAATTAGTTTCCTTTCTTTCCCTCCTCAGTAATGGTAGAGGGGAAGCAGGTTTTAGGAAGACTGATGTGGCAGTGGGCTATTAGGTTGATGAGATGGCGAGGGAGGGTGTTAGAGTATTCATTTTGGAGACAATAGAAGAAAGCTTGCTGTGAAATTATGAGGAGACAGATTGGAATGGTGAAAATGTGAACTGAAAAAAGAGGACAAATACAGAAACAAACCTAAAGAATAATCTATAGAATTTAACTGCTTTTTGGGGAAGGAAAAAAATACACTGAATCAGAATATTCACCCTGACTCCTAGGATAGTATCTTGAGACACTGACAGCATTACTGACACAGTCAGGGAAATTCAGAAGTTTGGTTGTTAAAGCTGGAAGACAAGCTTGGTTTGGTTCAGACTGAATGATGACAGGGCAGAAATATGAAAGCTTCTAGGACAAAATAAGGCAGCAGTGGAGGAGAGAGTTAGAAATGCAGATCTGACCACCATCTGAAGCCAAGTAGCAACAGAAACCATGAAAGTAGGTGATTTAATCAGAGGCAGTGTATAAGACAAAAGCAAACATAGAGTCAGAGCAGAATCTTGATGAGAAATAAGAAACACCAGCAGTTGAGAATAAGAAAATGTTGCAGAAATCATGGTAAAATGAATCCTTTGATTTATCAGTGATGACTAAATGAAGGTCTCATTTGAAAGAATGCTGTCGCTCTCAGTGTCTCATGTGACAGGCTGCAGAACAACATGGATGGTCCCTGGGGAAGATCAGTGTTTGTAATGAACATCAATTGAATCTTGATTTAAACAATGTCATACGTATCTTTACTGTTTAGCTATTCCAGTGTATTGCAGAAAAGCTATAAAACAAAATAGACATTTAATCTTTCTTGGCCAAAGTTGGAGAAGACAATATCTAGCATATATATTTTTCTCTCCTATTTGTAGTTTCCATGATTCTTTGAACTAGCTAAATATGTAACAGCTGTTGGAAAAATGCTTTGTGATTAAATGTAGGTAAGTGGCCTTTGCTTCTAGATGATATAGATTCATTGTAGAATTTAGGCATGTGTAGGCAGTATCTGGTGGGGGGTGGAGACAGATATTCCAGAATTCTGTTCTGTGAGTGTGAGGAGACTCCTAGAAAGAAACTTATCCCAAAGAAGATGTTGGATTCATGAAAGGTTCATGGACTCGTATGGTGGGGTCATCAGAGTGTTTGCTCCTTTCTTCTTGTCCCTTATGTTACACACATCTCTTGATTCCCCAACACAAACCCAGGGATGTCTATCACCCGAGTCCTGACAGTGAAGTTCAATGGGAAAAATAAAACAAGACAACGATTTCCTTAAAGTCTCTGAGACAAACAGAGAACAAGGCAGCACTCTCTTGGGGCCAGGTAAAAAGGGTAATGTAAAAGAGGCATTCTCTAGGCCTTTTGAGCAATAATATGGAAACAATGGCCACCATACAGACACTAGTAACCTTCACATCAATCACTGGCAGCCTCTGGGAAGAATAGGAAAAAAATGGCAGTAATTAGACAGAGGACAGGGGACTTAGAAAGAAATGGCAATAAGAGATAGGAAGGCTAGAGTGTATAACATCTGCTAACTCCTGTGAGGATGGTGGCACTTTGGCTTCTAAATAGGTTATTTTATGTGAAATATTTGTGGACTCGGTCTATCACAAAATTAATTTCTGTCAATTTATTAAAATAAGGAAATGTTTATATAAACTTATCATAAACTTATGATGTTTATGTAAACTTATAAACTTATAAACTTATCATCATATATCATGAAATTATGTTAGGCCTAAAATATAAAACATTCTTCCTTCTGTTTTTCTTTTCACATTTCTATCATCCAGTAGAATGCTGTATTACAGAGATAAATATCCCAAATTCTAGTTCAGAAGCCATGCTTCTTGTAGAAGAGTATAATTGCATTATCTGTGGTAAATTTATAAGCCTATGATGTAATGTTGAAAACTATGATTTTGCATATATTGATTTTAGTGTGTAATTTGTGCTGGCAGTGATTTTCCACTGGCCATAAGGAAGAACTATTTTAATTAACTATGATAATTCAACCATGTCAATTGGAGATGCACATAAACACACACACACAAAATCCTGAGAAATACCATAAGATTTTAGTCTATTTTGTATAAGTGAATCACAGGTCTTGGCACATAATAAGTACTCAATAAGATAGGAGCTACTATAATTATCATCATGAAGAGTCACTGGGTTAAGAATAGCCCTACTGAAAAGTAAGAGCTACATTGTCTTGATTACTGTATGATACTCTGAGAAAATAGGCTCAGGCGTTACTTTGTCAGGTAATGGTTTGTAAATATAGTTGCTTTAAACAAACCACATGCAGCAGGAGAGGCAGGTATGCTCCTAGAACCTTACCCCAAGAAACCTCTGTTCAGTTTAGTCCATCATTCCAGTCTGTTCATCATTTAAATTCCTATGACTATGGCTTCTTCTAGCAAGATACGGTATAATCTATTGTCTCAAGGTCTAGGTTCTGATCTTAGATGTACGTGATTTTGAATCTTAGCTTTATTGGTTGTTAGCTCTGTGACCTTGAACAATGGTCACAGACCATTGTAATGGTACACAGACCAATGTTCTGTGTAATGGTACACAGAACAATGGTACACAGACCACTGTAAAATGACGTTTATAATAACAGCTAGCTCATAGGGCTATTTTGATAAAACAAGTATACATCACAGAGTAAGTCTGATATAAATCAGCTCTTTGTATTCCTGGATGCTACTGTGGTCTCTCTTTTGGTGATGACTCTACACTATCTGACTTCAGCTGTGACTCAGTGCAAACACAAATTGTTTGCAACCCTGAGTGAACCTCAGGATTGTCCCTCTACTCCCCCTTTCATATAATAGTTTTCCCAGATTTCTTTGCACACATGTGTTGGTCAGTATTTAGCCTAAGACTTGAGCAGAACCCTTAACCAATATCTAGAGCTCTCTCTTTCTCTTTATCTATCTATCTATCTATCTATCTATCTATCATCTATCTATATATCTCCATCACTCTATCTTTCTATTTCTCTTCCTCTTTCTGGGCAGCAGTCTCCTTTCCTGTACTCTGCTGTGTAAACACTAGCCACCATGATCACTTCTGACCCTTGAGTCCATCTCTTCAACTCAAGGGAGACCACTGAACTTTACTTAAATTCCCTCTCCCTACCCCACAGGCCGAAAATTCCCTCTAGGTTATCAGCTGAAGCAACTATAGGGCTTACTTCATTTTCTCACTCTTAGGAATCATTATACTGCACTCCTTGATGTTCTATGTGTATATAGAGCATTGTTTTTATATACTTTGGCTATTCTTTAATGTTGATTCTGATGACAGGATAAGTCTGGGCCATGTTACTCCCACTGGTCCAGAAGTGGACATTGCCCAAGTAAAGTATCTTTTAACCATGGCAACTAGGTAGATAGTCAACTTGACTTTCATCGACTGTAATGGTTTTACATTTCCCTGATATATATGCAAATCCTGAATCATATGCTGGTTCTAGAAACTGTACCTTAGAGTGTTATAAAACTGACCTATAAACTCAAGCCTGCTATTCTCATCCTTCTCAACAATAAAACTGGCCAATGATTAACTTTCTGATGTCATACATTTAGGAAATCAGAAAAAGATTATTTTTCTTTTAAAACTATAATGAAATGCTCTATATCTAAACTTCCTGACAAATTTTAATTCAAACATGGATGTACCTGAAACATTCAATTATTCATACATTAAAAATATTTATGGAGCACTGACTTTGTGTCAAACAGGCACTGTTCTAGATGCTAAGGATAAAGCTGAGAACAGAAAGGTAAGATTCCTCATTTGTGGGATTGAGATTCTATTGTTGGTAGTGGGAAGACAACTAATAGAAAAGCAGATAAATGTATTAAGCAAGAAATAAAAGAAAAGAAAAGAAAAGAAAGAGAAAGAAAGAGAAAAAGAAAAGAAAGAAGAAAGAAAGAAAGAAAGAAAGAAAGAAAGAAAGAAAAACATGATAAGAACAAGCATAATGCAAGAAATTAAAATAGGGGACTGCGGGCCTGCTTTTGAGTAAGTAGTAGAATGGCTCTAAAGGAGTTATATTATCTGAAAGAAAAAAAAAAAAGTAAGTACGAAGAGATCAGAGACAAAGCTTTCCAGTTAGGCAGAATGAATGCAAGTATCCTATGGCTAGAAATGCACTTAAAGGTGTTCAAGAAAGGCTAGTGGTGGTAGGTGCAGTGAATGAGGGAAAGGGGATTCTGAGAGGTCACAGGAGTAGGCAGGGCTAGGTTACTTATAAGGTGGCTGAAGAGTTTGGAATTACTTTAGAATGATGGGAAGCCACTAGAGATTTTAAAGGAAGGAAGTGACATTATTTGATTTACATTTCAAACCCCTTCTGACTACTATGTGAAGAATTGTAGAGGAGTGAAAGAAAAAGCAAGGGAACAGTTAGAGGATATAGGATGAATACAGTGAATATGGAAAGAAGTGGATGCCTTGGGATAAGTCTTGGAGGTGGAGTCAACAAGCCTTGATGGATTAAATGTAGATTATGAAGGATAATGCCTAGATTTTTGATTTAAACAATTGGGTGGATTGTTATGTAATTTAATGGGGAAAAATTGAGAGTGAAGCAAGTTTGTGAAAAACTATTGAATTGTTCTCTTTTTCCAAATCAATTTTGAGATGTTTATTAGAAAGCCTCATGGGTGGGAGGAGCCAAGATGGTGGAACAGCATGGAAGCTTTTTTTGTGTCTTGTGTCCATGAAATACAGCCAGACCAACACTGAACCATCCTACACACCTAGAAAACTGATTGGAAGATTAACACAACAATCTGCACAACCTGAACCACAGAATTCAGCAGGTGCATGGCACGGAGAGCTGAACTTGGGGAGCAAGAAGCCATGAAAGGTAGGGAACCCCTTTTGCGGGTGGAGAGTGGATGGAGACTGGGGAGTGGAGGAGCATACAGGAAAAGCACCTCTCCCCAAAAGCAGCTGGAGAGAAAGTGGAAAATTGGAAATAGCTGCAGGGACTAAACTAAAAAGGGAGAAAGGAGAAAGGAGAGGGTTTAAATTCCATTAAGACTGTAAACAAGGGGAGAGCAAAGGCTGCAACTCTGCAGCTCGATACCTGGCGGTGCTCTGGCGGGAAAGATGAATCCCCAGGAATAGAGTAGGGTCCGGGAGGTTCTTGGTACACACAGGGAAAAGCGGTTCCACTGCTGGAAGGACATTTGGTAGAGACTGTTGAAGCCACCTGGTCCCAGCAAATCCCGGAAGCAGCCACACTTGCTGGTGCTGGGGCAAAGTCATTGACGGTGAAGCCTGGTGCCAGATGTGTGTTGTGATTTTCCATAATCCCTGAAATGCTGATGCTACACTGTCTTGTGAACTTTTTGGGGGGCGGGCTGGCACCTGGCCGCAGTCTCAGGGCACTGGCAACAGCAGGGTCCAGTGGGCATTCCTGGGTGTAGCCGACATTCGGCCATTGCTCATTCAGCCATTGCTTGGTGAGACCCTCCTGCAGAGGGGTGGATCGGGTCAAAGCTGCAGTCCTTCAGAAGTAAGGGGCCAGGGAAAACAACTGCAACTGAGACAAAACTTGGGAGACAGGTATTGCCTAGGGCCTGGTTACGGAGAGTGGAAAAGCGGGGCATGGACGAGAGCTGAAGACAGAGGACTGGTGCACAATTGCTGATCCAGGAGAACAGACTGGGTAGCTGGGTGGCACCATTTTCACCACTCCTGCGCATGCGCATACACACCTACGAGCACCACAGCAATCCACCCCAGTAGGCTAGCAGGTGCCATCCAGTAAAGAGCGGAGCTGTTACACCGAGCCCCGCCCAACTGGGCCAACTTTGCTCTTCAAGGACACAAGCCTCACTGCTGGCTTAATTTATAGACTATAAACAGCTACATGGACTGACCTCTAGGGGAAAATGAAGCAATTTCAGTCCTACTTCAATCTGTTAGCAGGCTCATTTATTCAATTTTTTTCTTTCTCTTTGTCCTTTTTCTCTTTTACAATTCTTTTCTAAAAATGTCTGTCTTTAAATTATACTATATTTTTTACTTTTGTGTAAATTTTTTCAAATTCTACTTTACTTTCATCATTTTATTTTAGTCTACTTCAGTGTACTCACCTTTTCAAATTTACAATTTCCTTTTTTTATTTTTCTTTTTTTCGGTTTCATTTCTCTTCTTTTTCTTGAATGCAGAAAGAGAAAAACTTCATTTTTACTTTCAATTTCTTTTAAAAATACTTTTATTTAATTTTTACTACTATATTTTTTGCTTTTATGTAAATTTTTAAAAATTATATCTTACTCCCATCATTTTATTTTAGTCTACTACACTGTATTCACTTTTTCAAATTTTCAAACGATTTCTTTTTTCTTTTCTTTTCTTTTTTTGTCTTTTTTCTCTTTTTCATTTCTTTTATTTTTTCTTAAATACAGAAAACTAAAAAAACATTTTTATTTTTATTTTTTATTAAAAATATTTTTCCTTAATTTTTTCTACTATATTCTCTACTTTTGTGTATATTTTTTCAAATTCTATTTTACCCACATCATCTCATTTTAGTCTACTTTAGTGTATTCATTTTTTTCAAATTCTCAATTTCCTTTTTTCCTCTAATCTGTCAAACCACTTTCAACACCCAGACCAGAGCACACCTAGGATCTAGCATCATCTATTTGATTTGTGTGTGTGTGTTTAATTTTTAATTTTAATATTTTTTATATTAATTTTTTAAATTTCAATTTTTCTACCTCATTAATTCCTTTTCTCCCTTCAAAATGAAAAAATGAAGGAATTCACCCCAAAAGAAAGAGCATAAAGAAACAACAGCCAGGGATTTAACCAGCACAGATACAAGCAAGATGTCTGACCCAGAATTTAGAATCACGATAATAAGAATACTAGCTGGAGTTGAAAATAGATTAGAATTATCCCTTTCTGCAGAGATAAAAGAAGTAAAAAATAGAATGAAATTAAAAATGCTATAACTGAGGTGCAATCATAGATGGATGCAGCAGCGGCAAGGATGGACAAGTCAGAACAGAGAATCAACGATATAGAGGACAGACTTATAGAGAATAACGAAGCAGATAAAAGGAGGGAGATTAAGGCAAAAGAGCACGATTTAAAAATTAGAGAAGTCAGTGACTCATTAAAAAGGAACAACATCAGAATCATAGGGGTCCCAGAGGAGGAAGAGAGAGAAAAACGGGTAGAAGGGTTATGTGAGCAAATCATAGTGGAAAACTTTCCTAACCTGGGGAAAGACACAGACATCAAAATCCAGGAAGCACAGAGGAACCCCATTAGATTAGATATTTTCAAACCACAATGCTATGAAACTCTACATCAACCACAAGAAAAAATTTGGAAAGGTAACAAATACTTGGAGACTGAAGAACATCCTGCTAAAGAATGAATGGGCTAACCAAGCAGTTAAAGAAGAAATTAAAGTATATGGAAGTCAATGAAAATGATAGCACCACAACCCCAAACCTCTGGGATGCAGCAAAGCCAGTCATAAGAGAAAGTATATAGCAATCCAGGTCTTCCTAAAGAAGGAAGAAAGATCTCAGATACACGACCTAACCTTATGCCTTAAGGAGCTGGAAAAAGAACAGCAAATAAAACCCCAAACCAGCAGAAGACAGGAAATAATAAAGATTAGAGCAGAAATTAATGCTATCAAAATGGAAAAAAAAAAAAACAAAACAGTAGAACAGATCAATGAAACCAGAAGCTGGTTTTTTGAAAGAATTAACAAAATTGATAAACCACTAGCCAGTTTGATCAAGAAGAAAAATGAAAGGACCCAAATAAGTAAAATCAAGAATGAAAGAGGAGAGATCACAACCAACACAACAGAAATAAAAACAATAAGAGAATATTATGAGCAATTATATTCCACTAAAATGGGCAATCTGGAAGAAATGGATAAATTCCTAGAAACATACATGCTACCAAAACTGAAACAGGAAGAAATAGAAAATTCGAACAGACCCTTAACCAGTAAGGAAATAGAATTAGTAATCAAAAATCTGCCAAAAAACAAGAGTCCAGGGCCAGATGGCTTTCCAGGGGAATTCTACCAAACATTTAAGGAAGAGTTAACACTTATTCTCTTGAAACTGTTCCAAAAAATAGAAATGGAAGGAAAACTTCCAAACTCTTTCTATGAAGCCAGCATTACCTTGATTCCAAAACCAGACAGAGACCCCACTAAAAAGGAGAACTATAGACCAATTTCCCTGATGAACATGGATGCAAAAATTCTCAACAAAATATTAGTCAACCGGATCTAACAATACGTTAAAAAAATTATTCACCACGACCAAGTGGGATTTATACCTGGGATGCAGGGCTGGTTCAATATCTGCAAAACAATGTGATTCATCACATCAATAAAAGAAAGGACAAAAACCATATGATCCTCTCAATAGATGCAGAGAAAGCATTTGACAAAATACAGCGATCTTTCTTGATAAAAACCCTCAAGAAAGTAGGGATAGAAGGATCATACCTCGATATGATAAAAGCCATATATGAACGACCCAATGCTAATATAATCCTCAATGGGGAAAAACTGAGAGCTTTCCCCCTAAGGTCAGGAATAAGACAGGGATATCCACTCTCACTACTGTTATTCAACACAGTATTGGAAGTCTTAGCCTTTGCAATCAGACAACACAAAGAAAAGGCATCCAAATCAGCCAGGAGGAGGTCAAACTTTCACTCTTTTCAGATGACATGATACTCTATATGGAAAACCCAAAAGATTCCACCAAAAAACTGCTAGAACTGATCCATGAATTCAGCAAAGTTGCAGGATATAAAATCAATGCACACAAATCGGTTGCATTCCTATATACCAACAATGAAGTGACAGAAAGAGAAATCAAGGAATTGATCCCATTTACAGTTGCACCAAAAACCATGAAATACCTAGGAATAAATCTAACCAAAGAGGTGAAAAATCTATACACTGAAAATTATAGAAAGCTTATGAAAGAAATTGAAGAAGACATAAAGAAATGAAAAAGATTCCATGCTCCTGGATAGGAAGAACAAATATTGTTAAAATGTTGATACTACCCAAAGCAATCTACATACTCAATGCAATCCCTATCAAAGTAACACCAGCATTCTTCACAGAGCTAGAACAAATAATCCTAAAATTTGTATGGCATCAGAAATGACCCCGAATAGCCAAAGCAATCTTGAAAAAGAAAACCGAAGTAGGAGGCATCACGATCCCAGACTTCAAGCTATACTATAAAGCTGTAATCATCAAGACAGTATGGTACTGGCACAAGAACAGACATTCAGATCCATGGAATAGAATAGAGAACCCACAAATGAACCCACAAACGTATGGCCAAATAGTCTTGACAAAGCAGGAAAGAATATCCAATGACATAAAGACAGTCTCTTCAGCAAGTGGTGCTGGGAAAACTGGACAGCAACATGCAGAAGAATGAACCTGGACCACTTTCTTACACCATACACAAAAATAAACTCAAAATGGATGAAAGACCTTAATGTAAGACAGGAAGCCATCAAAATCCTCGAGGAAAAAGCAGGGAAAAACCTCTTTGATCTTGCCTGCAGCAACTTCTTACTCAACACGTCTCTGGAGGCAAGGGAAACAAAACCAAAAATGAACTACTGGGACCTCATCAAAATAAAAAGTTTCTGCACCATGAAGGAAACAATCAGCAAAACTAAAAGGCAACCGACAGAATGGGAGAAGATATTTGCAAATGACATATCAGATAAAGGGTCAGTATCCAAAATCTACAAAGAACTTCTCAAACTCAACACCCAAAAAACAAAGAATCCAGTGAATAAATGGGCAAAAGACATGAATAGACACTTCTCCAAAGAAGACATCCAGATGGCCAATCAACACATGAAAAAATGCTCAACATCACTCATCAGGAAAATACAAATCAAAACCACAGTGAGAGACCACCTTACACCTGTCAGAATGGCTAACATTAACAACTCAGGGAACAACAGATGTTGGCAAGGATGTGGAGAAAGAGGATCTCTTTTGCATTGTTGGTGGCAATGAAAGCTGGTGGAGCCACTCTGGAAAACAGTATGGAGATTCCTCAAAAAACTAAAAATAGAACTACCCTATGGCCAAGCAACTGCACTACTAGGCATTTATCCACAGGATACAGGTGTGCTGTTTTGAAGGGACACAGGCACCCCAATGTTTATAGCAGCACTATCAACAATAGTATGGAAAAGGCCCAAATGTATAAAGAAAATGTATATATATACAATGGAGTATTACTCGGCAATCAAAAAGAATGAAATCTTGCCATTTGCAACTACGTGGATGGAACTTGAGGGTATTATGCTAAGTGAAATTAGTCAGTGAGAGAAAGACAAAAATCATATGACTTCATTCATATGAGGACTTTAAGAGACAAAACAGATGAACATAAGGGAAGGGAAACAAAAATAATATAAAAACAGGGAGGGGGACAAAAGAGAAGAGACTCAAATATGGAGAACAAACTGGGGGTTGTTGGAGGGGTTGTGGGAGGGGGGATGGACTAAATGAGTAAGGGGCATTAAAGAATCTACTCCTGAAATCATTGCTTCACTATATGCTAACTAATTTGGATGTAAATTTTAAAAAATAAAAAATAACGTTAAAAAAAATAAAGAAAGAAAGCTTCATGGAGATACTGAGTGCAAGTTGGATGTATAAACCTATAGTTTCAGAAAGAGACTAAGGCTAGATAACTAATTTTGGGAATTGTCACAAATAGATGAGATCTAAAGTATTGGATTTGAGAAAACACATAAAGGAAGAATATTTAGATAGAGAACAGGAGGGATCCAGATATGGTCTTGTGCAATGTCAACTTCTGAAGTTTATCAGGACATAGATGGGGGACTTAGGAGTGAGCTGTGAAGTGAGAGGAAAACCAGAAAAATAAGAGAATGGTCAATGTACCAAATGCTCATGAGAACATCTGGTAAGAACAAAAAGGTAACCACTGGATGTGACAATATGGAGGTCATTAGTAACCTTGATTAGTGCAGATATAGTGAACTAATGGGACAGAAAAGATGATGAAAGAATGTGAGGTGGAAAGAAAGAAAGAAGAGGTGGAAGGGAGTGGGTATGGACCACTCTTTAAGGAAGAGCCTGTGCTGTGAATGCAAGCTGAGAAATAGAATGGAAGCTGGAATAGGAAGGGGTTCAAGAAAGGATTTATTTTATTAAAGAAAGGAAACACTCAACATGTTTTAGATAAATGGTCATAATTCACCAGAGAAGCAGAAATCAATGCAGGATAAAAAGAAAGTAATTACAGTAACAGAGTCCTTGAAAGCAAAAGGAGAGAGCTGTGGAGCACAAGTGCACAAATTGGCCTTGGATAACCCAAGGGATGCTTCTTTCATATTCATAGGAAGGTACAGATATGGGTAGGCTGGTTATTTCACATTGTAAAGATGCATGAGATATTGTCTGATAGTTCTAATTTTTGGCTAATTATGAGGCAAAGTTGCTAACCGAGAGAAGGCTAGAGGAGATGGATATAGGAGGATTGAAGATAGCAATGCATGAAATGGTCATTTTGAAGAGTCATATGACAAATCCCATTGCTGAGCAGTGTTGTATGCCCCTTTGAGTTTTGTGGCCACACTGTGCATTCAAAGTCAGTAAGAGTGTGTGTTTTTTCCCCAAGAGAGATAGGTTTCAGGCTGAGATTAAGTGTATTAGTTGAATTTAATTAGAACTAGGGTTTTGCCAAGAGAATATGTTGCCAAGAGAAATGGGAGAAATAGTTAAGATTGTAGCAGTAGATAATTTAATGATGGACCATGAAATCTAAACTCTAGCTAATGAAGGAAGGGAGCTTATGACAGGGGTGATAGTGAAAAAGCAGTCGAATCAGTGAATGGGGTGCTTCATGAGGTAGGAAAACAGTCTGGGAGAGATGTTATATAGGAATACTGAAAAAAAAAAGAAGTGATTGGGCATTCTTTCATCTCTGCTGCATGTATTGAAACAAAACATCTAAAGATATAGTGTGTTCTTTTTCATGTCAATACTGGAAAATAAGACATCTGGAGATAAGTTAACTGGGTAGAGAAGACTAAATTGTATTGATTAAATTTTTGAATGATTCAGAGGAAGACATAATTTGGGATGTCAATGCATTTTGGATTGTTACATTTTTAAGAAGCATGGAAAGCACTTTTTATTTTGTATTTTTGGCTTACAACCCAAACTCCTCATCAGCCATTCAATTACACCTAATATCTGGCCTTCTCCCAACTCTTAGATGTTCTTTTGGCTCTCTCTCTGTTCAGGATAGGAGCAGAAAGTCTTTTCAACTGAAAAGATTCATGAACACTGACTTTGGGTTTTGTCTCATACTTATGTTTTCATATTGATTGTAAGATTAGAGTAAGCATGAAGCAAAAAAATAAAAATAAAAAGTTTTTATCATGAGCTTTGCCAGTAGCAAATACTCCAATTCAGTATTGTATAGCTACTTTCCTTCTCATACCTGCCTTGAATCAGATTCTTTTATCAGAGAGGACACACTTTTAAACAGACTGAGCTGAAACCCAACACTTTTTTAGCACAAGGGTTAACATATCCTGAGAGAGGACAGTCATGAAAACCAGGAGGTGCTCCATTCTCAATGTATATAAATAGCTTCTCTCTCTTATATACTTCCTCCATGGCTATTTATAGAGCATGAGGAAACTAGAATATGACCAGTCTGTCATCCAATGCCATATATTCCATAAAAACTGAAACCATTGGAAGCTATTGCCAATCCTAACCAAAAATGTAGATAGGGATTTTTTTTAAGTCAAGTTAACTCAAAAAACCTTTTTAGAGGAAAAGAAATTTGAGAAATGAAAATGTGACAAGAGTTGTTTCTTTATGTATCAGTTACTGGTAGTCAAATTATTTTCCTTGTTCTGTTGTTTGCAAAAATCCAAGCGATAAGCTCTCTTTCTGGACCAATAACCCAAAAGTCAGACAGGTGGTCATGAATAGTTTCTCTGAACTTTTATATATAGAGATTTCACATAAACATGACAATAGTGAGAAGTAACTGTATTTTCTATAATGCTGGTATTGAATTTATTGAGAGTGATTCCATCATAAATAAAAGTATCTCACACAAAATGTTTCTTTGAGTTTTTCCATGTAAAGGAGAAACTGCCTTTTATTATACAATGGAAGCTAGAACCCATTTTCTTTTTGTGTTGGTTTTGGCTTCAAAAATAAATTTGAAGATTTTGATGCTTAATATTTCTAATTTCTTTAATAAACTAGAGTCTGCTGTCCCCATCCTGGAATTTTATTTTGTATCAAATATTTCTTTTTTTTTAATGTTTATTCATTTTTGAGAGACAGAGAGAGAGTGAGCAGGGGAGGGGCAGAAAAAGAGGTAGACAGAGAATCTGAAGCAGGCTCTGCAGTAATAGCAAAGAGCCTGATGTGGGGCTCAAAATCATGAACTGTGAGATCATGATCTAAGCTGGAGTCTGATGCTCAACTGACTGAGCCACCCAGGCACCCCTCAAAATTTTTTTTAAAAGTTCTTTTGCTGTTATTCTCATGTATTTTTTAAAATGTAAGCCATAGGACACCATTTTGGTAAATAGAATTGGAATTTCAGAATGTTACAGTTGACAAGAACTGAAAAAAGAGATTGTATAATCTCCCAGCTTGTATAACATAGAAAGTGGGCTCAGAAATGTTATGTAAATTATATAGCTAGGAACTGGCAGAGTCAGTACTAAAACTAAAACTTAGATTTTCTCAATCTAAGCTTGGTGCAAAGTAGGAAAAATTAAACTAGAAATTATATGCAATACACAAATTTGCTTTCTTTTTTAAACTTAATGTTATTGCCTGTGAATTGTTCTATATGGGTGAGATTTGTTCCCCCTGGCTTGACTCCAAGCTTTCCTGTGGTAGGCCCTGTTTAGTCTTCCAATATTCAGTAAACACTTCATTAAATAAATCACAGGCCGGAACGACTTTTTTTCAGTCACTTATTTACTATCAATGTTAATGGTCAACTTATTTCTTTCCTTGAAATATGAAAGACTTACCCTATTTGAAATCCTAGAAATATTTGCAATTTTACATGGAACTTTTTAACCTTAGATTTATCTTAATATCTTTAACTTAAAACAGTACATTTAACATTTACTCCTAGAATACTATATATAAATGACAAATTCTCTCCCCATCCCAACTTTAAAACACACACATACATGGCATGCACACACACACTGAACACAAATTTCTGTCATGCAGAGTGTTTGAAGCCTTAATTGGGATGATTGAAGATGTGAGAATTGTTCCTTCTGACACTCAGACTTTCTTATGCAGATTCCTTTTATAGGCCTGTGGTGATGACTCCTCTGCTGGCCTGTGCCCCTGTTCAGTCTTTTCTCACAAATCGTTTGTCTGATTTCCACCCCCGCCTCTGCCCATGTGGCACATTTCTGAACCATTCCTCTACCGCAATTACTTTTCTTAACAGCTAAAGCATCTTTTATGCTATAGTATTTTTAAATGATCTTGTTAATCCTAAAACAGACTCCTTCGTGTTCACTACTTTTCATTCTATGCTCCCCAGTGAGACGGGTGCTAATGGGAAGTGAGATATTGACAAAGAATAAGCAACAAGAGTGAGAAAAATAAGGAAAAGGTGTAGATAAGGTAGAAATTGGATAATTGTCCCTTAACATGTGATTTTTGTCTTGTCCATTATCCTGGAGAGCTGGAGGAAATAACCCTGTGTGATGAGGGGTGTGGTGGTAGCACAGTCTAGGCCTGAATCTACTGGTAACCCAAGGGGCCCTGAACAAGTTCTGGAAGGATACAAATGTGCAAGAAGGGGAGTTAGGATTGGTGATGGGTGATAGTCAATTCAAGGGGAGCAAATGAAAGGCAATAAGAACAAATTGCAATAGATTGGGGAAGGGAAAAAAGTAATTGACCTATATTAGTGTGGTTGATATGAAAATACTCTCAACCTAGGTGTTACTACCTCCATTTTACAAAAGTCAAGTGTAAGTCTATTTGGTTTCAAAGGTATATTCATTCTCCTGTGTGATCTGCAGAAAGTTCAGAGTTACAGATTCAAAAGTCAAGAATAGAGCCTGTCTTCAGATAATGAAATTAAGAAACATGGGATTAAGTGAGTCAGTTCTGCAAATTTTAATCACAGCAGTTTGTAGGTTTGCATTTTACATAGTTTACTTCCTCTGGGTTTTAAGAGTTATGCAGCATTAACACATGCAAAACTTCCAAATAATTTCTATTCTACTTTGGAGTGCTTGGTGTCTAATATTTTAGATATCAATAATACTTTTCATAAAACAAAGATCCAAAAATGAGGATTATGTTTCTCATCCACTCTCTGAAAAGGAGATCACTCAGAATAAAAGGAAAAGTTCTGAAGTCTGTCTATGCTGCTCAGGATGGTGGCCACTGGCCTCATGAGTCTATGGAGCACTTTGGATACACCTAGTCTAGATTGAATAGTAGTTTAATTGTAAAATACACTCCAGATTTTGAAGACTTAGTTTGTGAAAATATAAAAGATCTCATTAATAATTTTGTTCTTGATTACATACTGAAGTGTAACAATTAGGATATATTCAGCTAAATAAAATAAATCATTAAAATTAATTTCACTTATTTCTTTTTATTTGTTTTTTTAGTGTGGCTACTAGACAATTTAAAATGACATGTAATTTGCATTTGTGGCTCACACCACTATTGGACAGTGTTGCTCTATATTGCCCTGAACTCTATTGCTTCAGGGCTATATTCTGTGATATATTGGCAGCCTTCCAGGTATTTTCCAGTTCAGGAAATGCCCAGTTATGTGTTATATACATAATATGTTCCATGATTTTCTCTCTCAGTATATATTTTAGCTTTCCATGTATTTCCCAGGTTAGGGAATGCCTAGTTATGCCCACTGACATATCTCTACGAACCAAGGTGTGGCAATATCTAACACTTACCCTGGCAAACCTTCAAATGGCCTCCCTATTTTGAAGGGAAATTTTACTAAGAATATAGATAAACAAAACAATTCAAGTAAATTAAGTTGTTATAGGTAGATACCCTATATTTCAACTTGATGGGAATTTCGGCTGGTGTTCATTTATTCTTCCCTTCACTCATTCATTTATTCCACAGATGTGAAAGAGGGTGTCCTGGGAAAGATGTGTGTTATGAAAGACTGCCCCAGACCACAGGGATGGAAGAAGTCCAAGTAATGCAGGATACAATCTCAACTGATGAAAATGTTTTGATATAGATTACTTATTATATTTAATCATGCTCAGCAAATAGCTTTGAACATTCATTTACATATTTGTTAAAGTATAGGAACTGCCTGATTTTTTGTTTATCCTTATGCAGGCTAAATGACCTCTCAGACAAGGAAATAGACCTTGGATTTTATTCTTCCATAAAAGGAAATGTTCCCTAGGCTTTAGAGCAACAATAACAAAACTCCCTGCAATATATTTGGTTCTGTTAAGAGTTATATAATAATTTAAAAGGATTGTTGATGTTCATTCTAATATTATGTTTGGGTTAATTGTACCTTTGAGGCTTGTTATCATAAATGATACATCTAATAATAAGCTGAAGCTGTCATAAATATATATGATCTCATTCCTTACCATGTTCTTTCACCAAATTGGGTTTCTACTTATTTTCTTACATCCTTATTTCATCAATCTATTAAACAAAAAAATTTTGAGTCTAATTTTGAAAAGAAGAATAAAAAACCGTCAAGTATGATGAAGTGGTGGATAAAAAAATTCATGTGCCTAAATTTGCTATTGAGAGACAATAAATTATTTTCTTTTAAACGTTTGTTGTCATAAAAATTTCAGGCCCCTGTCCAAAGTAATCAAAGCACAAATCATAGTCAGTACTAGTCATCAAAACAAGTTACTATAAATAAATATATGATACTTTCTTTGAGGGTAGGAATAGATCCATTATGGAAAATTTCCAATATCTTCATGGGCAGCATCTCAAAGTACTCAGATCTTAGCCCAGGTGGATTATAGAAGAAAATGCTTCAAGACTAGAACTGCCAAGACATTCAGTGTTATTTCTTCTTTCAGAGGCAAAAACAGGTAATCAGCATGAATAATTCCCTACTTTGGGTATGTACGTACATTTTTCTAAATAAAATTAAATCTGATACCAACTCCTCCTGGCCCTTGGAATTTCTTAAGCATAAACTTTCCTTTTTTTCAGTCATTTATTCTTTTTTCTTTTCTTTTTTTTTTTTTTTTTTTTTTTTTTTTTTGTATGAGGTTTGATGTATTCTTTGGGATCTTTATAAAAACTCCAGGGCTTCTTGAATTCGTTATGTGTAAATTAGTCTAAAGTGACAAAGGCAGCTATAAATTCAGCGCCTTATACAAGTTAAAAACATTTATTTTCTCACATTAAATTCTGGCCAGGTGGCCAGGGGTTAGTGGGATTGCCTTCTGTGTTTTGACTTGCTTTTGTCAACTCAAGGTTTTCAGTTCTTGATCCAAGATGGTTTACTGCCCACATTCCACTTTAGGGAAAGAAAGAGAAGAGGCCACCTCCTTTTGTGGGTATGTCCTTAAGGTTGTACACATTATTTCTGCTTCAATAGAAAATGGGCACATGGCCACATCTAGTTGCAGGGGAATTTGGGAATGTAGTTATTGGCTGAGTGCCTCACTCAAAATCCTACAACCATGGAAGTGGGACAGGGGCATAGAAAATGACTAGAAGTCCTTGCCACTTTTATAATCAATGAAAATTAGGAACTGGGCTCTAGATTGAAGCCCATAATGGTAACCACTGAAATGGTGGTGGTCAAGTTTATACAGTGCATCTGAATATAGGTTGTTCTACTTTTTTGGTGTTCATTTCCTGGACATCCATGTATCCATGCAGCCAACTGTGTCATCTCCTAGAAATAATAGGACTCTGGAGATAATAGAAGGGCTCTAGGCTCTGCCATTTGGAAATTTGCCTCCGTGGTGACTCTCAGTCTAGGGAAACAATTCTTTTCTGGGTTTATGCCACTTTTTCCCCTTTAATAATGCTTCAAATTTCAATCTCTATATTCTCATATCCTGAGATAATTCCATTCTGTTATTCATAGGACCCTGAACTCTCAAAGTATAGGGGTTATTTTTTTAAATTTCTTTCAGAAAAATAAAACAAAAATGAATTTTTAATTTCCTCCAGTATTAAGAAAATTGTGATTGTCAAACTGGATGTCACACACTGGAAGCTGTGGACAACCTAAGTCCACTGATGTATTTTGTTAGGTTTGCAAGTTTTTGAGGGGTGGTGGTGGTGGTTTGCTAAATTGAACTACAATCAAACTAAATTGAACTCCAAGATTGAAAAAAAAAAAAAAGAAAAAGAAAAAAAAAAACAAAAACGTGATCCACCAATCTCTATATGTAATCCCACTTCTGTATATATATCCAAAGAAAATGAAAACAGGATATTGGAATAGGAATAATATCTAGCCACAAAAAAAGAATGAAATCTTGCCATTTGAGGCAACATGAATGGATTTAAAGGGTATTAAAAGTGAAATAAGTTAATCATACCATATGATTTCACTTATACGTGGAATCTAAAAAACAAAACAGAAATAGGCTTATAAATACAGAGAATAAGCTGGTGGTTGCCAGAGGGGAGGTGGATAGGGGCATGGGCAAAATAGGTGAAGGAGATTAAGAGGTACAAGCTTCCAGTTATAAGATAAGTAAATTGTAGGGTGGTAAAGCATAGCATAGGGAATACGGCCAATAATATTGTAATAACTTTGTATGATTACAAACGGTAACTAAACTTCTTGTGGTGATCATTTTGCAATGTATATAAGTCTTGTATCACTATCTTGTACTCCTGAAACTAATATAATATTGTATGTCAACTACAGTGCAAATTAAAAAAATAATGCCAATATGGTTCGAGCAAGTCTGGGGTAGGACCTGATGTTCTACTTTTCTTACAAGCTCCCAGATGATGCTGATGCCGTTCTTCCATGGAGCACACTTTGAGAAGACTTGAAGGGATTAGAACACTTAGGAAGTGATAAATGTGGGCTGAAATATATGACTGAGAAAATAAGTAAGGATGAATTCATAGTAGAAATAATAAATATTAAGACAAACCAAAGATATTACAGAAGAAGTAACTGAAGTAGATGTAGTGTGAGAACAGTCTTTCAGTCAAACTTTAAGAAAGAGTTTGATGCCTTGTGAAAAATTTGAACATACTGTAATTACCAGTGTTGGTGTATGTGCCCCTCTAAACTTATGCATGTATGTGCAGTATTCAAGAATTGAAATCAACAAATATTTATAGATCTGACTTGGTGCAAGCATTGTATCATCTAGCACACTGAGTAGATCTTAGATATAAAAAGATTCGGGACACATGCTTCTTCTCAAACAGCTCATCATGGTGTTAGAGAAAGAGATAAACGTAAGTGACCATAACATAGCACAGGAAGTGCTAAGCACATGGTGGTCCACTGGGTGTTTTTGTTTTCACCTTTCTAGTAGTAACTATACTCTGGTTTCCCTGTGGGAAATCTACAACTGTCTTCCCAACACATTCCTTCTTCACTTTTGTGATGTGGACTCCTGAACTCTACCTTTGGGGCCCAGGGTAGAGCAAGTGAATTAGTTCTGAACAGACAAACTATAGTGTTCTGGACACACAGATTGGGCAAGGACGGATGCATGGTACCTCAAGAGGAAACGAGATTTCCGTAAAACTCTCAATTTCCAGTGCGATAGGAATCTGCAAGAGCCTCTAGCCATCTCATTGCCACTGGGGCCTCAGGATGAAGCGAATACTGACATCAAGAAAGCTGACCTCTTTCTGATCTCTCTTGAGCTCTGTATCAAGCTATCTCTAAAGACAGATATACTCCCTTTAATTTTATAAGCCAATAGATTCCATTTGCTTAAGTATAACCATCATCATCATCATCATCTCATGGTGATTACATGTATGTGAAAGACTTCCCTCATGTAGTTAATTAATAATTATATATACATATATATACATATATAATTTCTTTCTTTTTGATGAAAACATTTAAGTTCTATTCCCTTAGCAAATTTTAATTATATAAAACAGTGTTATCAACTATAGTCACACATGTTATACATTAGATCCACAGATCTTATTCATCTTACGGTTAAAGGTTTATACCCTTTTACCAACCTCTCCCTCTTCACCACAACCCCCAGTTGCTGGAAACCACTTTTCTATTCTCTGTTTCTATACTTTTGACTTTTTTTTTCTTTTTTAGAATCCACATGTAAATAATATCATGCAATATTTGTCTTTCTTTTTCTGGATATTTCATTTAGCAGAAATATTCCAATAGCATATATACAGTTATACGTAAATGTTAGATTAGCATAAATACTCCAATAACACACACACACACACACACGCATATATATATATATATATGTCACATATTCTTTATACATTCATCTACCAATGAACATTTAGGTTTCTTCTATATCTTGGCTATCTTGTTATTAATTTTCTTTTCTTACTGGTTATGGCCTTTTCTTTTCTGCTTAAAGAAGTTCCTTTAACATTTCTTGAAAGGCTGGTTTTATGATGATGAGCTCTTTTAACTTATGTCTGTGTAGGAAACTCTTTATCTTTCTTACAATTCTGAATGATAACCTTGCCAAGTGGAGTATTACTTAAAAAAAATTTTTTTTAAATGTGTATTTATTTTTGAGAGAGAGACAGAGCATGACTGGGGAGGGCAGAGAGAGAGGGAGACACAGAATCTGAAGCAGGCTCCAGGCTCTGAGCTGTCAGCACAGAGCCCAATGCGGGGCTTGAACTCACGAGCCGTGAGATCATGACCTGAGTTGAAGTTGGACAATTAACCGACTGAGTCACCCAAACACCCCAATCTCTGTGTCTGTTTCTATATGTTAGGTAGATCATCTATGTTTCCTGCTGTTGAAGGAGTGGCCTTATGTATAAGGTATCCTATGGGGCCTAGAAGTGCAATCCTACCTGGCCCCCAGAACCAAGTGTTCTAGGTATATCCCATGTGTAGGCTACACGTGCCCTCTTTTTGTGTCTGGGTGGTAACTGTTTTTGTTTTTGGTTTTGTTTCTGAGCTGTCAGCACAGAGACTGATGCAGGGCTCGAACCCACGGACCATGAGATCATGACCTGAGCTGAAGTCGGATGCTTAACTGACTATGCCACCCAGGCACCCTTGGGTGGTAACTGTCATGGGCATGCTGGTGGGTGGGGCTTCAAGTGGTTTAGGGGGTGCCTGCTGAAGTGGGTGGGTTGGATAGGGCTGGTCAGCAGGGGAATGCCAGCGTGGGTTGGGTGTTGCTAGCAAGGCAGTGAGGAGTGTCAGAACTGGCACCTGCCTGTGTCAGGTTAGCTAGGCAGGAGGGCAAGAAAAATGTTTTCCACTAGTGCTTCCATTTCTCTAGAAAGTTCCTACAGACCTCTGCCCCTTCTGCAGATGCCTTAGAATTAGTCAACAAATCTTCACATATACCCCAAGCACTTTTCAAACTGCCTCTGTGCTGTGTAAAGGAGAGAGTGTTTGTGTGTGGGTACTTTAAGGGAGAAGTATTGGTTTCCTATATCTCTCTGGCTCTCTTGGAGTTAATCTTCATTGATTTTTCAAAGCTCTGGAGTTAAGTGGGTATTTTCAAAGCTAGGTGATAGGGGGACTCATCTTCCTGATATAGGAACCCAGGGCAAGGGGTGCCTGATATAGGACTTTAGCACGTCACTCCTTAGGGAGGACTTCCACGCCTGTGAAATCCCTTCCTTTTGCGGGTCACTGTGCCTACAAGTGCAGATGCATCTCTGCCCCTTCTGCTCTTCTCAATGCGGCTTTTTCTGTAAATCTTTGGCTGTGGAGGAGCTAATTTTCTAGTTACTGGGTCATTGTTACAGAGACTTGCTGCATATGCAGTTGCAGCTTTGGTGTGCCCAGGGGAGAAAGATAACTCAGGAGCTGCCTACTCTGCCATCTTGATCCCGATACCAATGTGCAGGCTTTAAATATCTTGCAAGTTTGTATGTTAATTATACATTAATAAAGCTGAAATTAAAAGCAAGAACTAAAATATTTCTGGCTTCTCATGGAAAGCTGGAAGATGTGGAATGTACATACTATGGGGTTGTATTCCTGTGGAGCTGGAACTAAATAGCAGCCATCCATCCTGTTTAGAAAGAACATGCCATTTCACTACTCACAGACACCTTGTCCACATAGTTCAGTTATATCACCTGTCTGGCCCTTATAGATTTTTTTCTTTGAGGTGATGCTTAAATGAAGAGAACTGGCTCCTGTGTAAAGGAGAGATAAAAATAATTTTAACCTTTTTTTTGAATACCTGCAAAGTGGAAATCATGGTATAAATTAGTAGCTTTCACTTCCCTCTCTGCCACCCCCCCAAAAAAACACAAACAAAAACTGACTTCAATAGTATTTTGCCATATTGTGGAAGTATATAAAAGATGTAAATATATGAAAAGCAAAATGACAGTACAATGATCCAATTATGATAAAAGGCTGTACCTTTTAGTTAAGGAAATCACTGGTACAAGAAACCAAAGTGAAGAGATTGAAAAAGACATCAATTTATTTTCTGTTTGCTGAAAAAAAAAAAAAAACATTGAGTAAAAATCATGTGATGATGCTAATTTTAATAATAGGCAAACTTTAGGAAGAAGTTACTTTAACTCTTCACTTAAATGATGAAGAAAAGTCTGCCACGGATTACTACTTATTTCTCTTAAATGGAATTTCAGCAGGCTATTCTAAATTGTGTCTGTTCTATCATTTCAATTCTTTGTGATTTTCTAATTATGTAAGGCAACAAGAAATATACAGTGAATAATCAGCCCTTCAACTATTTATTCAAAAAAAATTAACATATATGCCAGGCAGTTGGTTTGGTTATAGAAATTCAGAGATAAATCTGCCCTTAAGTTGCTCATATGGGTTGGTGAGTAACCCCACATGCATACACAAAGTCTTGAAAATCATAAAGCTATGGAGTGTTTAACCCCATATGTTCTTTCAACTGGCTATTAATAACCTATTGATCAAGAAAAATCAAGAAGAAATAACTTAAAATCACTTAAATCAGTTCTATAGAACGAACTTTCTAGCAATAGTAAACCCCAAGGTAGAAAATGGCTTCTCAATACAAAGATTTATGGGGTAAATTGGGCCAGAAACAGTCACAAATTGTAAAGGAAGATTTAAGGTGAAATTTAAAATTTTGAGTACTGCAGGTGCTTGGAGTTATAGAATGCTCTAGATTCTGGTTACAGAAGGAGGGGAACTCAGAGTGCCACAGGGAAAAATTTCCATATAAGCATTCCTGGTAAAATGCCTTAAAGAGATTATAGAAGATAAGGGTCTAGATCTCCATGCTCCCAGTAATTCATTTTATATATTTTTCATTCTAAATAAATATTAACTTTTACCTTAATTCTGCATTTATAAATTTGTATTCTTTTTCTTTTTTTAATTTTTTTTTTTAACGTTTATTTATTTTTGAGACAGAGAGAGACAGAGCATGAACAGGGGAGGGTCAGAGAGAGGGAGACACAGAATCTGAAACAGGCTCCAGGCTCTGAGCTGTCAGCACAGTGCCCAACGCGGGGCTTGAACTCACGGACCGCGAGATCATGACCCGAGCCGAAGTTGGCCGCTTAACCGACTGAGACACCCAGGCGCCCCTGTATTCTTTTTCTTAAAAAGCCTAATTCTTTGTCTTATTGTATTGGCTTCAGACCTAACAAAACTTGGATCTGCCCAGTTTTCTGGGAATCACCGTGAGACTGGGATTGATGGAAAGAATCTAAACTGGTACAATTGAGGAAATAAAGTAGTTTTTTGTTTGTTTGTTTTAATAGGAAAGAATGCAGAAACTTATTCAAATGGGAAGAAGGAGTAATTTTCCCTCCTCTGAGAAGACTCCTTTGCCGTTTTCAGTCCTAATTCATTATTTTGGGACACTCTGAAGTGTCTGCCTGCTAACCATATTCAAGTACAGAGAAAAGCCTGGGGTGTAGCTGAGAGCTTCTTCTGGACCTAGGTGACTAGAAAGTCCTTTCTCGGGCATCCCAGTATTTGACCAGAACTAGATGTCCCTTGATGGCCTGTGTCCTCAATTCACTCTTCTGTGGTTTGAATTCTGAGATTGGTCTGAGGACCATTGTAAAGAAAAAAATTCCCTACGAATTTCTTCAGGTATAAAACGATTTTTATGCTGGAGCATGAAGCTTTTTGAACACTTTAATGAGAGCAGAAAAGGTGTTATTTTAAACTGCAAGGTGAATGGCAACCTGCCTACTTATCTATAATCTCTTTTCCTTTTAAAATCCCTGCCAAATTGTTTATGACATTTATGGGGTTTTGGAATGGTAGTGGGGGTTCAGAGCCAATGGCCAAGAAAGAATTGTTGAAGACATCTTTGGTGCAAAAAGGTGATTTGATTAAAGCATGAGGACAGGACCCATGGGCAGAAAGAGCTGCACTGGGGTTGTACAGAGTGGAGTTGGGGGAGGTAAAGTCAAGAGGAAGTTTCTTAAAGGGATATTTCCATTTGCTAAAGGAGACTCACAGATGACTGGAGGCCTAGATATTGTCAGGCCAAACTTGTTTTACCCTCTAGCAAAGCATTATCATTAAGATAATAGGAAGTTCCTAGAGATCAGGATATTGATAAGATTACCCTTTTCTTGTAATATTACTAAGATATTTGTAAACTGATGGAGAATCTATCTGTTTAACCATTTGTTTTCCGTCCTTTCCTTTGTTTCTTGGGCAGGCCAGGAGTGCCTGAGGAATGTCACACATATCCCACAAGGGGGGTGAGAGGGTTGTGCTAGCTTGTGTCCTTAACTTGCCTTATGATCCCTCATCAACATGAAGGAGATAATAGGAACTGATGAACTTTGGTGGAGGTTTGCCTTTCCAGCAGAATCTGGGGCAAAGGTGACTTACCTTCCAGGAGGGATACTTAGCAAATAGGTGACTTAATTCACTTCTGAACTCAGGACAGAATTATCACTCTAACATCATCATCCTTGGGGAAGGGCTTGATGATCCTAGCAATGCTGGGAGTCATTTGCATTGTTGAGTTAAACTGATCCCATTTCACAGGGTTAGATGAGAACTCATCCCATTGTCTCCTCATACCTAGGGAAGTTGAAAATCAACTTCATACCTCAAGGAAAACCTCAGTTTGCTGGCTTATCTTCCCACTGGAAAATAAACTTCTGTTTTAACTGAATTATTTGCAAATCCATTTCTGGATTGGTCTGCATAGATGCTGAGATAACCGTGTTGGGATAGTCAAATTGGCTAACATACAATGTGTGAAGTGTGCTCTTAGTTTTTGAGATAGATTCTTGTGGTTAATTGCTTACATACAACACCCAGTGCTCATCCCAACAAGTGCCCTCCTCAATCCTCATCACCTACTTTCCCCTTTACCTCATGCCACCGTCCACCCTCAGTTTGTTCTCTGTATTTAAGAGTCTCTTATGGTTAGCCTCCTTCCCTCTCTGTACCTATTTGTTTCCCCTTCCCTTCCCCCATGGTCTTCTGTTAAGTTTCTCAAGATCCACATATGAGTGAAAACATATGATATCCGTTTTTCTCGACTGACTTGTTTCATTCGGCATCCAGTTCCATCCATGTTGCTGCAAATGGCCAGATTTCATTCTTTCTCATTGACAAGTAGTATTTCATGTGTATATTAACCACATCTTCTTTATCCATTCATCAGTTGATGGACATTTAGGCTCTTTCCATAATTTGGCTATTGTTGAAAGTGCTGCTATAAACATTGGGGGTACATGTGACCCTATGCATCAGCACTCCTGTATCCCTTTGATAAATTCCTAGTACTGCTATTGCTGGGTTGTAAGGTAGTTCTATTTTTAATTTTTTGAAGAACTTCCACACTGTTTTCCAGAGCAGCTGAACCAGTTTGCATTCCCATCAACAGTACAAGAGGATTTCTGTTTCTCCACATCCTCGCCAGCATCTAGTAGTGTCCTGAGTTGTTCATTTTAGTCACTCTGGTGACTACGGCCTACGCTGGCCGACTCCATCTTGTTCTGTGTTCTCCACCTTGAGTGACTGTGTCCCCGACATGACCCCTTTTCCGGGAAAATCGCAGAAACCTCAGACCGCGCCTCCTCCCCTTGAGTAACCTCCTGCTCACCCGTTCAAACTTCCTGATCAAAACACGCCCAGCGACCTGCGTAACAGGACTCCGACCCTTCCCCAGCCAATCAGCCGAGGCCACGACCCTTCCCCAGCCAATCGGTTGAGGCCACAGCCATTACCTCACCAACTGCCCCTAGACCCCTATAAAACCTTTGTGCTTTTGAAACTCACTCTCTCTCCCTGGTATCTCACCGCTGCGTCGGTGCAGGTAGGGGATTGAGCTCGAGCTAGCTCGAATAAAGGCTCTTTTGCTTTTGCATTGGACTCGGCTCCCTAGTGGTCTTTGGGGATCACGAATTCTGGGCATAACAGTGGTATGCCAGTGTGATTTTGATTTGTATTTCCCTGATGATGAGTGATGTTGAGCATCTTTTCATGTGTCTGTTAGCCATCTGGATGTCTTCTTTGGAAAAGTGTCTATTCATGTCTTCTGTGCATTTCTTCACTGGATTATTTATTTTTCGGGTGTGGAGTTTGGTAAGTTCTTTATAGATTTTGGATACCAACCCTTTATCTGATATGTCATTTGCAAATATCTTTTCCCATTCCATCGGTTGACTTTTAGTTTTGTTGATTGTTTCATTTGCAGTGCAGAAGCCTTTTATCTTCATGAAGTGCCAATAGTTCATTTTTGCTTTTAAGTCCCTTGCTTTTGGAGATGTGTCAAGCAAGAAATTGCTGTGGATGAGGTCAAAGAGGTCGTTGACTGCTTTCTCCTCTAGGGTTCTGATGGTTTCCTGTCTCACATTTAGATCTTTCTTCCATTTTGAGTTTACTTTTGTGTATGGTGTAAGAAAGTGGTCTAGTTTCATTCTTCTACATGTTGTTGTCCAGTTCTCCCAGCACCATCTGGTAAAGATACTTTTTTTCCATTGGATACTCTTTCCTTCTTTGTCAAAGATTAGTTGGCCATACACTTGTGGGTCCAATTTTGAGTTGTCTATTCTATTCCATTGGTCTATGTGTCTGTTTTTGTGCCAATACCATACTTTCTTGGTGACCACAGATTTGTAGAGGCTGAAGTCTGGGATTGTGATGCCTCCTGCTTTGATTTTCTTCTTCAATATTACTTTGGCTCTTCAGGATCTTTTGTGGTTCTATACAAATTTTAGGATTGTTTGTTCTAGCTTTGAGAAGAACGCCAGTGCAATTTTTGATTGGTTGCATTGAATGTGTAGATTGCTTTGGGTAGTACTGACATTTAAACAATATTTATTCTACCAATCCATGAGCATAGAATGTTTTTCCATTTCTTTGTGTCTTCTTCAATTTCCTTCATAAGTTTTCTATAGTTTTCAGCACACAAATCTTTTACATCTTTGGTTAGGTTTATTCTTATGTATTTTATGGTTCTTGGTTGCAATTGTGAATGGGATCAGTTTCTTTATTTGTCTTTCTGTTGCTTCATTATTGAGGTATAAATATGTAACCAATTTCTGTACATTGATTCTGTACCCTGCAACTTTGCTGAATTTGTGTATCAGTTCTAGCAGTCTTTTGGTGTAGTCTTTCAGGTTTTCCATGTAGAGTATCACATCGTCTGCAAAAAGTGAAAGTTTGACTTCTTCTTTGCCAATTTTTATGCCTTTGATTTCCTTTTGTTGTCTGATTGCTGATGCTAGGACTCCCAACACTATGTTAAACAAGAGTGGTGGGAGTGGACATCACTGTCATGTTCCTGATCTCAGGGGGAAAGCTCTCAGTTTTTCCCCATTGAGGATGATATTAGCTGTGGGCTTTTCATATGTGGCTTTTATGATGGTTAAGTATGTTCCTTGTATCCTGACTTTCTCAAGGGTTTTTATTAAGAAACGATGCTGTATTTTGTCAAATGCTTTTTCTGCATCTATTGACAGGATCATATGATTCTTATCTTTTCTTTCATTAATGTGTATCACATTGATTGATTTGTGAATATTGAACCAGCCCTGCAGCCCAGGAATGAATCCCACTTGATCATAGTGAATAATTCTTTTTATATGCTGTTGAATTCAATTTGCTAGTATCTTATTGAGAATTTTTGCATTCATGTTCATCAGGGATATTGGCCTGTAATTCTTTTTTTTGTGTGGGATCTCTATCTGGTTTGGGAATCAAGGTAATGCTGGCTTCATAGAATGAATCCAGAAGTTTTCCTTCCATTTCTATTTTTTGAAACAGCTTGAGAAGGATAGGTATTAACTCTGCTTTAAATGTCTGGTAGAATTCCCCTGGAAAGCCATCTGGCCCAGGACTCTTATTTGTTGGGAGATTTTGATTGCTGATTCAATTTCTTCACTAGTTATGGGTCTGTTCAAATTTTCTATTTTTTCCCGTTTGAGTTTTGGTAGTGTATGGCTGTCTAGGAATTTGTCCATTTCATCCAGGTTGTCCAGTTTGTTGGCATATAATTTTTCATAGTTTTCTCTGATAATTGCTTGTATTTCTGAGGGATTGGTTGTGATGAATCCATTTTCATTCATTATTTTATCTATTTGTTTCCTCTCTCTTTTCTTTTTGACAAGTCTGGCTAGGAGTTTATCAATTTGTTTATTTTTTCAAAAAACGAACTCTTAGTTTCACTGATCTGTTCTACTGTTTTTCGGATTCTGTATTGTTTATTTCTGCTCTGGTCTTTATTATTTCTCTTCTTTTACTGGCTTTGAGGTTTCTTTGTTGTTCTGCTTCTAGTTCCTTTACGTGTGCTGTTAGATTTTGTAGTTGGGATTTTTCTTGTTTCTTGAGATAGGCCTGGATTGCAATGTATTTTCCTCTCAGGACTGCCTTTGCTGCATCCCAAAGGGTTTGGTTTGTTGTGTTTTTATTTTCATTTGTTTACATATATTTTTTAATTTCTTCTCTAATTGCCTGTTTGATCCATTAATTCTTTAGTAGGATGTTCTCTAACCTCCATGCATTTGGAGGTTTTCCAAGCTTTTTCCTGTGGTCGATTTCATGTTTCATAGCATTGTTATCTGAAAGTGTGCATGGTATGATCTCAGTTCTTTAATATTTATTGAGGGTTGTTTTGTGACCCAGTATGTGATCTATCTTGGAGAATGTTCCATGTGCACTTGAGAAGAATGTAGCATTCTGCTGCTTTAGGATGAAAAGTTCTGAATAAATCTTTCAAGTCCATCTGGTCCACTGTATCATTCAGGGCCATTGTTTCTTTCTTTTTTTTTTTTTTATTTTATTTTATTTTTTTTTTATTATTTTTTTTTTATTAAAATTTTTTTTTTCAACGTTTTTTATTTATTTTTGGGACAGAGAGAGACAGAGCATGAACGGGGGAGAGGCAGAGAGAGAGGGAGACACAGAATCGGAAACAGGCTCCAGGCTCCGAGCCATCAGCCCAGAGCCTGACGCGGGGCTCGAACTCACGGACCGCGAGATCGTGACCTGGCTGAAGTCGGACGCTTAACCGACTGCGCCACCCAGGCGCCCCAGAGCCATTGTTTCTTTATTGAAACAATGATCTGTCCATTGTGATAAGTGGAGTATTAAAGTCCCCTGCAATTACTACATTCTTACCAGTATGATTGCTTATGTTTGTGATTAATTGCTTTATATATTTGGGTGCTTCGAATTTGGTGCATAAACATTTGTAATTGTTAGCTCTTCTTGATGTATAGATCCCATAATTATAATATAATGCCCTTCTTCATCTCTTATTACAGTCTTTAGTTTAAAATCTAGTTTGTCTGATATAAGTATGGCTACTCCAGCTTTCTTTTGACTTCCAGTAGCATGACAGATGGTTCTCCATCCCCACACTTTCAATCTGAAGGTGTCCTCAGGTCTAAAATGGGTCTCTTGTAATGGGTCTCAGAAAATAGATGGGTCTTGTTTTTTAATCCATTCTGATACCCTACGTCTTTTGATTGGAGCATTTAGTCCATTGACATTCAGTGTTATTATTGAAAGATATGGATTTAGAGTTATTGTGTTATGTGTAGGCTTCATGCTTGTAGTGATGTCTCTGGTCCTTTAGTGGTCTTTGTAACATTCCACTCACAGAGTCCCCCTTAGGATCTTTTGTAGGGCTGTTTTAGTGGTGGTGAATTCCTTCAGTTTGTTTGCCTGGGAAAACCTTTACCTCTCCTTCTGTTTTGAATGACAGACTTGCTGGATAAAGGATTCTCGGCTGCATATTTTTTCCTATTCAGCACATTGAACATTTCCTGCCACTTCTTTCTGGCCTGCCAAGTTTCAGTAGATAGGTCTGCTACTACCCTTATGTGTCTACCCTTGTAGTCTAAGGCCCATTTATCCCTAGCTTCTTTCAGAATTCTCTTTTTATCTTTGTGTTTTGTCAGTTTCACTATGATATGCCATGCAGAAGATTGGTTCAAGTTACATCTAAAGGGAGTTCTCTGTGCCTCCTGGATTTCAATGTCTGTTTCCTTACCCAGATCAGGGAAGTTCTCAGCTATGATTTGTTCAAGTACACCTTCAGCCTCTTTCTCTGTTTCTTCTTCTCCTGGAACTCCTATAATACAGATATTGTTCTGTTTCATTGAATCACTTAGTTCTCTAGTTCTCCCCTTGTGTTCCAGAATTTTTTTCTCTCTCTTTTTCTTTCTCTTTTTCCATACTTTAATCTTCTATTTCACATAATCTTCACATAATTTTATCTTCTATTTAACTCTGCCTCTTCAATCCTGGCTGTCACCACCTCTAGTTTATTTTGCACCTCATTCGCAGCATTTTTTTGATTCATCCTATTTTTTAATTCCTTGATCTCTGCAGCAATAGATTCTCTGCTGTCTTCTATGCTTTTGCAAACCCAGCGATTAATCTTCTGATTATTATTCTAAATTCTTGTTCAGTTATATTGTGTATATATCTTTTGATTGATTCTTTAGCTGCCATTTCTTTTGAGGAGAATTATTCTGTTTCATTTTGGCTAGTTTTCTGTCCCTTATGTGTTTTAAAAGCTTGTTATGTGCCCTGCACCTGTGAACACTAGTATATTAAAGAGGGGTGATACACTGTCCAGGGCCTGGCCCTTCAGGAGATGTTTTTTGGAGAGTGTTACTTGCTCTCTTTTGTTGTAATTTTGGTTATTTTATCTCCCTACTCGTAGTGATGTTTTGAACTCTCTGCCAGGTGTGCTTTGATTTGCCCTATGGCATTGAAGTAGCCCTATGGCCCATCAGGTTGTTGTCCAGACTCTTGGAGTTCAAAGTCTTTTGGCCTCAACACTGCTATGTTTGAGAGATGAAGGAACTTAGGATTCCCCTACTTCTCCACCATGTTGGTCCCTCCCCAAAGAAAACTTATTTATTTTTGAGAGAGAGAGCACCAGAGGGGCAGAGGGAGAGAGAGAGAATCCCAAGCAGGCTCCTCGCTGAAATCTCGGTGCCTAATGTGGGGCTTACATTCATGAACCGTGAGATCATGAGCTGAAATCAGGAGTCAGATGCTTAACTGACTGAGCCACCCAGGTGCCCCAGCAGAGATTTTTTTAAGGAGTTTAGAAGACAAAAAACATCAGAATAGAGAACTGCTAGTAAAACAGAATTAACAATAGTAACAGAAGCACACTATGCCAAGTGAATGAAAATTACAAAGGAGGTAAGATTACTGAGAGAAAACAAATAGAATTTTCCAGAATCAAAAACATGTCTTCACTTAACTTCCAGAAAATAATACTGTCTTGTTTATCCTTCTACCTCATTAACTTCTTTTTTCTCTTTTGATGGATTCCTCTCTTCTCCCAGAGTTCAAACCTTTGTCTCTTTATCTAAACTAACTCTATGTGACTCATTTGTATGCCTACTACCGCCAAATTTACATCATCTGCCTAAATCTCTCCTTTGAGTTCCAGACTTTACCTAAGTAAGGAAATACATTCTGTAGGCAGAATAATGGTCACTCAATGATGTTCATACTGTAATCTCCAAATTTGTAAATATGTTGGCTTACATAGTAAAAGGGACTTTGTGGATGTGATTAAGATTAAGGACCTTGAGATGGGGAGAGTATCTTGGATTATTCAGGTGGGTTGAATCTAATCACATGAGGCCTTAAAAGTTGAAGAGGAAAGCAGAGAAAGTGAGTCAGAGATATGGGGAAGACAGAGGGAGAAGAAGAGATTTGAAGAGTCAGGACTCAACCCACCCTTGCTGACTTTGGCGATAGAGAAAGGGAGAACTAAACCACGGAACATGAATGGCCTCTAGAAATGGGGACTGGCCCTCATATGACAGCCAGAAAGCAAACAAGGATCTCAGTCCTGCAACTGCAAGGGACTGAATTCTGCCAACAACGGATTAGCAGGAAACTGATTTTTTAAAAATGTTTATTTATTTTTGAGAGAGAGAGAGAGATATCAAGGGAGGGGCAGAGAGACAGGGAGACACAGAATCTGAAGCAGACTCCAAGCTCTGAGCTGTCAGCACAGATCCCAATGTGGGGCTTGAACCCATGAGCTGTGAGATCATGACCTGAGCCGAAGTCAGATGCTTAACCGACTGAGCTACCCAGGTGCCCCCAGGAAACTGATTCTTAGAGCCTACACAAAGAAATGCATCCCTGCCACACTTTGATGTTAGCCCAGTAAGACTTGTATTGGACGTCTCAACTATAGAATTGTAAGATAATAGATGTGTTGTTTTAAATGACTAAGTTTGTGGTAATTTGATATGGCAGCAATAGAAAACTCACATTAATATTCAATGGTCAACTTGACATCTCCATTTAGATGTTTAATAGACATTTTAAGATCAGCATATAAAAAATTGAATTCTTGTTCTTACCCCAAATACCCACAGACTTTCACATCTCAGTTAACAATAACTTCATTTTTCTAATAGTTTGGGCCAAAAACCTTGGAGTCATGCTTGATTCTTCTCTTGCTCTCATGCACTCCATAGTTGTCTGCCAGGAGTTTGTGTGAGTTCTATCTTCATTCTATATTCATGTCTCCCCTTCACCAATGTCACTACTCTGGTCCTAGTTATCATTATCTTTCACTTGGATTCCTGAAATACCCTTACTATGGGTCTCCCTCTTTCAATACTTGACTCTTGGAGCTTCTCATCAACAGAGTAGACAGAATGAGCCCATTAAAAGATTTGTTATGTCATATGACTCCTTTGCTCAAAATCCTCAGTCTCCACATTTCACTGAGGATAGAAGCTACCAGAGGTAACTACAATGTCTTAGATGATATACGCCACTCTCTCCTGTTATTTATTTATTTTTTTTTAGTTTTATTTATTTAATTTGAGACAGAAGAGAAAGCACAAGCAGGGAAGTGGCAGAGAGAGAGAGAGAGAGAGAGAGAGAGAGAGAGAGACCCAAGCAGGCTCTATGCTGTCAGCACGGAGCCAGAGGTGGGCTAGATCTCACAACTGCAAGATCATGTACTGAAATCAAGAGTCAGATATTCAACTGACTGAGCCACCCAGGTGCCACTCCCCAATTATTTCTGACTTTATTTTCTATTACACTGCCCATCACTCACTCTGCTCCAGCTGTATCAGTATCCAAAGCAGACATTCTCCCACTTTAAGGTCAAGGTCAGTTCAGTTGTTCTTCTTGCCTAGAAAGCCCTTCTTCCATATATTAGTGTAACTAAGTACCCACCTCCTTCATGTCCTCACTCAAACCTCTTTCTCACTGAGGCAGGGTAGGCTTCTACTTTAATACAGCCATCTGTTCCCACCTTCATGTATTCTTAATCTTCCTTACCCTACTTAAATTTTTCCTTGTCTTCCATAGGACTTATCACTTTCTAAAATGTTATATAATTAACTTAATTATTATGCTTATTGTGGATGTCTGTCTTTCCCCACTAAATTATGACTTTTGCATAGGTAGGGACAGTTATCTGTTTTATTCATTCATAGACGCCAAGAGCCTGTACCAGTGCCAGGAACACTGTAGATGCTCCATTGCTGTTTTTTGAATGAATATGTAATTAAAAAACAACAGAGGAAATGAAAAGAGGAAGAATCTTGGTGCATTAAATTAATAATCTGTAAAATCAAATTGATATACAACCACACAATATGGAACAAAAATACATGGGAATAATGACTTAAAAGATAAGGAGATAAGGTAGCTAGATCCAGGAGTTTAATATGCAAATGATAGCAAGTTTAAAACGAGAAGAAAGAACAGGTGGAGGGGAAGCAATAACTCATAAAATAACAGAAAGAAAAAAATTCTGAACTGAAAAAGTTTTGTGTTTTTAAATCATGTGAACTTAAAACATCTTTATCTTCTGAGAGAATTTGACAGACCACATAGCCAAAGAATAAGTCAGCATATATAGGGGAGGAAAAAGTTTGTCTCCACCCTCTTTGGGTTCCTGGCCGAGTCTGAAAATGAAACTGACAAAGACAGATTAACAGGAGAAAAGTGCACAGGTTATTTAATACAGGTTTTATGTGACATCGGAGCCTTCATCAGGAATAAAGGCCCAAAGAAACAGTTAGATCTGGGTATTCTTATGCTGGGTTTGATGGACAATGGTTGGTAATGGAGGGATATGATAGGTTAAGGAATATGAGCAAGTGTGGTAAATTGGGGAAACTTAGCAAGGCCTGTTTGGATCCTTTTCAGCGTGCCTTTACCTCTGGAGACAAGGACATTCTTTTTCTCTCCATATAGGGAGGGCATCTCTCATGTGAAGGCTTTATGAGTTATTTCAGAGCAGAAGGGGTGAGGGGTTTTGGAGAGAAGGTTAGAGTGACCTGCTTGCTTCTGCTGTTTTCTCAAATTCCTTCAGTTTCAAATATTCAATGTGTCAACATGCCGTATTTTAATCCCATCACATATAAATAATTTGAATACTAAAATGAGCAAATTGATCACCCAAATCTATGTCTATCTCTACAGATGGTAAACAGAGAATACTTGTTCTTATTTTCCTTATAGTTTTGGAACACAGAAAAACTACTCATGTCTTCGAGAACTAGCAGAAAACTTTAATACAGTGATGGTATGGTGGAGTGGGGTGGAGGCGATAAACTTAGGAGTCTTGTCTCCTGGCTCAGATCTGTCACTCTGACTCACTGACTATGCACACCCCACCTCTCTAAGCCTTAGTTTACCATGAAAGTGGAATAAAGCCTACCTTACAGACTGCTGTATATAATATATGGTATATTATTTGAGTAAATGCTTATGCAAGATCTAGCATAACATCTGGCAAGTTTTTGTCACTTAGCCAATAGTAATTGTTATTGTTAATATCTGAGAATTAGGATAGTAGAGAATTTAGACAATATGTATGGAGATAAAAAATAGGTGGCTTTCTAGATCTCTGCATCCTTTTTACTGGGGTAACCTTGGAAATAATTCCTTCATAGAAGGCAACAATGAAAGTAAGTGAACAAGACTTAAGAAAGAATATCTGAACTGTTTAAATTGGTTAAGAAACATCACTGATGAGACAAACTTTAAAATAAATAAGCACTCTTGCATGGCATATGTTTAAAAATTATCGCTGACATTTTAGAATGTTTTATAATGTATTAGTTCAACATTATTGCCACATTAGTGGCATTAGAAGGTTTAATATTCTTCACTAATGACTAAGTAACAGTCTGTCAGGAGATGATTTGGATAATGGGAAAACTCAGATTGAAACAGTCTTTGAGGGTATAAAATATCCTTAAAGTACTTGAAGCTGTACTAAATTGTTTCATAATTATTTAATGGCTCTAATCTGCTTTTTTTTTTTTTTTTTTTTTTTTTTTAAATGGATGTGTTTTAGTGCAACTCATGAAAATGAATGCTTGGTAATTAGCACAGAGACAAAAGGTATCATAGTTGAACAGGTCAGATTTCAGGGACTGTTGCATCACAGTTCTACTGTGCTCATGCTCCTAAACTGAGAATTGTCTAGCACAGTCTGCTCATCTTGAGGAATACAGGTAAAGCAGGGCGGGGTGTGGGGGTTCATCATTTTGCTCACTTGGATATACCCGGCACTGAGCACTGGACAGAGCACAGTGAGCATTTCAGTGAAATACATACTCACGGAATGAAATGAATAAATGGGGGAATGAAGTATAGGCAAAGAGCCTAATGGTCTAATTAGGTCTAATTTGTCTAATGACAAAGAGCTTAAGGTCATGTCAGGAAACACTGAACTCTCTCCCTTTACCCATTGCCCGTGGTTACATTTCCTGCTCAACTCTACCAACTGGGTTTCTGAAACCTGCTTAGTGACTTCTGTGGTGTCAATTTTCTGTCTTCTTGACACGCAAGTTTTTTTTTTTCCCTTCCTGATCTTCAACCGCAGACCTTTTCCCCATTTTGTGCTGCTTGACCTCCCAAATATAGAAGGTACCATCAGCATTTGAAACGGAGACATCAAGATATTAACCGAAAGTGGATGATTACATAGGGATCTATGTTTCCTGGAAGGGTCCTTTAGATAGATGTGCTTAAGCACATCTATCTAAAAAAATTGAGAAGGCTACTTTCCTTGCGTTACTAAAAATCACACCGCTATTGGGCATATTATTTGTTTATGCAGCTGCCCCAACAAGATAAAGAAATTAAAATTCTCGCCAGAAAACTTACTGATGAAAGCTATTCAGAATTTCTCTGCACCGCTAAGAAATGTTTCTTCTTAATCTTCAGGCAGACACACATAATCTATGAATGGATATTCCATTTTACATGGTACTTATTTATATAAAATAGTATCCAGTCACACAAGTTGCTTTGCATACTTATTCATCTGTAAGGATGAACCCCTCAGGGAATTAAGGAGCAGTTTTGCAAACCGTCAGGCAAGTCGGCTCTTATTTGGGACAGTTCTCCCCCTAACCAGCTTGGTTTAATCCTGATCTCACAAAGCAGCTGTCTTCCCTGAGCTTCCCCTACTTTGATTCACCAAATGTCCTTCTTAATCATCTGCTGCTGCCAGATGTCAGAATCCCCTGCTGCTATTGATAGTCTTTCACTTGTGGTAAATATAGCTCCTGTTGACTCAGTTGGCTTGCTCCCTGCACAGCTGGATGAGTAGCAGAGGGGCTTGGGAAAGAGGCTGAACACAGACTGCGGAGTCCTGAGAGACGTGGTTACAGCTGGAAGACCGAGTGCCTGGAAGAGCCTAAATAACCACACAGCTTGCGTCTGACGCAAACTTCCCTGTGAAGTGGAATCCTGCCTTCCGTTTACAGATACACTTGGTGCCTGCAACGTTATGTGTAAGGCAGGCTCACGTCTTCTGTGTCCCTTCATCATAAATTACTAATACAGAAAATGTTAATAACAAACTTGTTTCTTTTTTTAAATATTAAATTTATTGTCAAATTGGTTTCCATACAACACCAGTGCTCATCTCAACAGGAGCCCTCCTCAATGCCCATCACCCACCCTCCCCTCCCTCCTCCCCTCCCCCCACATCAACCCTCAGTTTATTCTCAGTTTTTAAGAGTCTCTTATGTTTTGGTTCCCTCCCTCTCTAACCTCTTTTTTTTTTTCTTCCCTTCCCCTCCCCCATGGTCTTCTGTTAAGTTTCTCAGGATCCACATATGAGTGAAAACATATGGTATCTGTCTTTCTCTGCCTGACTTACTTCACTTAGCATAATACCCTCCAGTTCCATCCACATTGCTACAAAAGACCCTATTTCATTCTTTCTCATTGCCAAGTAGTATTCCATTGTATATATAAACCACAATTTCTTTATCCATTTGTCAATTGATGGACATTTAGGCTCTTTCCATAATTTGGCTATTGTTGAAAGTGCTGCCATAAACATTGGGGTACAAGTGCCCCTATGCATCAGCACTCCTATATCCCTTGGGTAAATTCCTAGCAGTGTTATTGCTGGGTCAAAGGGTAGATCTATTTCTAATTGTTTGATGAACCTCCACACTGTTTTCCAGACCAGCTGCACCAGTTTGCATTCGCACCAACAGTGCAAAAGGGTTCCCATTTCTCCATCCTTGCCAGTATTTGTAGTCTCCTGATTTGTTCCTTTTAGCTACTCTGACTGGCATGAGGTGGTATCTGAGTGTGGTTTTGATTTGTATTTCCCTGATGAGGAGCGACGTTGAGCATCTTTTCATGTGCCTGTTGGCTATCTGGATGTCTTCTTTAGAGAAGTGTCTGTTCATGTCTTCTGCCCATTTCTTCACTGGATTATTTGTTTTTTGGGTATGGAGTTTGGTGAGCTCCTTATAGATTTTGGATACTAGCCCTTTGTATGATATCTCATTTGCAAATATCTTTTCCCATTCCATTGGTTGCCTTTTAGTTTTGTTGATTGTTTCCTTTGCAGTGCAGAAGCTTTTTATCTTCATGAGGTCCCAATAGCTCATTTTGGCTTTTAATTCCCTTGCCTTTGGGGATGTGTCAAGTAAGAAATTGCTGCAGCTGAGGTCAGAGAGGTTTTTTCCTGCTTTCTCCTCTAGGGTTTTGATGGTTTCCTGTCTCACACTCAGGTCCTTCATCCATTTTGGGTTTATTTTTGTGAATGGTGTAAGAAAGTGGTCTAGTTTCATTCTTCTGCATGTTGCTGTCCAGTTCTCCCAGCACCATTTGTTAAAGAGACTGTCTTTTTTCCATTGGATATTCTTTCCTGCTTTGTCAAAGATTAGTTGGCCATACTTTTGTGGGTCTAGTTCTGGGGTTTCTATTCTATTCCATTGGTCTATATGTCTGTTTTTGTGCCAATACCATGCTGTCTTGATGACTACAGCTTTGTAGTAGAGGCTAAAGTTTGGGATTATGATGCCTCCCACTTTGGTCTTCTTCTTCCAAATTACTTTGGCTATTCTGGGTCTTTTGTGGTTCCATACAAATTTTAGGTTTGCTTTTTCTAGCTTCGAGAAGAATGCTCTTGCAGTTTTGATTGGGATTGCATTGAATGTGTAGATAGCTTTGGGTAGTATTGACATTTTAACAATATTTATTAT
Organism: Panthera onca; assembly: GCF_046562875.1. Classification (NCBI taxonomy): domain Eukaryota; kingdom Metazoa; phylum Chordata; class Mammalia; order Carnivora; family Felidae; genus Panthera; species Panthera onca. Next base: position 73,764,985 of record NC_138342.1, read on the forward strand.
TCCAATCCATGAACACAGAATGTTTTTCCATTTCTTTCTATCTTCTTCAATTTCCTTCATAAGCTTTCTATAGTTTTCAGCATACAGATCTTTTACATCTTTGGTTAGGTTTATTCCTAGGTATTTTATGCTTCTTGGTGCAATTGTGAATGGTATCAGTTTCTTTATTTGTCTTTCTGTTGCTTCATTATTAGTGTATAAGAATGCAACTGATTTCTGTACATTGATTTCGTATCCTGTGACTTTGCTGAATTCATGTATCAGTTCTAAGAGACTTTTGGTGGAGTCTATCGGGTTTTCCATGTATAATATCATGTCATCTGCAAAAAGTGAAAGTTTGACTTCATCTTTGCCAATTTTGATGTCTTTGATTTCCTTTTGTTGTCTGCTTGCTGATGCTAGGACTTCCAACAGTATGTTAAACAACAGCGGTGAGAGTGGACATCCCTGTCGTGTTCCTGATCTCAGGGGGAAAGCTCTCAGTTTTTCCCCATTGAGGAGGATATTAGCTGTGGGATTTTCATGAATGGCTTTTATGATCTTCAAGTATGTTCCTTCTATCCCAACTTTCACGAGGGTTTTTATTAAGAAAGGATGCTGAATTTTGTCAAATGGTTTTTCTGCATCGATAGACAGGATCATATGGTTCTTATCTTTTCTTTTATTAATGTGATGTATCACATTGATTAATTTGTGAATGTTGAACCAGCCCTGCATCCCAGGAATGAATCCTACTTGATCATGGTGGATAATTCTTTTTATATACTGTTGAATTCGATTTGCTAGTATCTTATTGAGAATTTTTGCATCCATATTCATCAGGGATATTGGCCTGTAGTTCTCTTTTTTTGCTGGGTCTCTGTCTGGTTTAGGAATCAAAGTAATGCTGGCTTCATAGAATGAGTCTAGAAGTTTTCCTTCCCTTTCTATTGTTTGGAACAGCTTGAGAAGGATAGGTATTATCTCTGCTTTAAATGTCTGGTAGAATTCCCCAGGGAAGCCATCTGGTCCTGGACTCTTATTTGTTGGGAGATTTTTGATAACTGATTCCATTTCTTCACTGGTTATGCGTCGGTTCAAGTTTTCTATTTCCTCCTGATTGAGTTTTGGAAGAGTGTGGGTGTTTAGGAATTTGTCCATTTCTTCCAGGTTGTCCAATTTGTTGGCATATAATTTTTCATAGTATTCCCTGATAATTGTTTGTATCTCTGAGGGATTGGTTGTAATCATTCCATTTTCATTCATGATTTTATCTATTTGGGTCATCTCCCTTTTCTTTTTGAGAAGCCTGGCTAGAGGTTTGTCAATTTTGTTTATTTTTTCAAAAAACCAACTCTTGGTTTCGTTGATCTGCTCTACAGTTTTTTTAGATTCTATATTGTTTATTTCTGCTCTGATCTTTATTATTTCTCTTCTTCTGCTGGGTTTAGGCTGCCTTTGCTGTTCTGCTTCTCTGTCCTTTAGGTGTGCTGTTAGATTTTGTATTTGGGATTTTTCTTGTTTCTTGAGATAGGCCTGGATTGCAATGTATTTTCCTCTCAGGACTGCCTTTGCTGTATCCCAAAGCATTTGGATTGTTGTATTTTCATTTTCATTTGTTTCCATATATTTTTAAATTTCTTATCTAATTGCCTGGTTGACCCATTCATTCTTTAGTAGTCTCCTTCTTTAACCTCCATGCTTTTGGAGGTTTTCCAGACTTTTTCCTGTGGTTGATTTCAAGTTTCATAGCATTGTGGTCTGAAAGTGTGCATGGTATGATCTCAATTCTTTTATACTTATGAAGGACTGTTTTGTGACCCAGTATGTGATCTATCTTGGAAAATGTTCCATGCGCACTTGAGAAGAAAGTGTATGCTGTTGCTTTGGGATGCATAATTCTGAATATATCTGTCAAGTCCATCTGTTCCAATGTATCATTCAGGGCCCTTGTTTCTTTATTGCTCCTGTGTCTAGATGATCTATCAATTGTTGTAAGTGGAGTATTACAGTCCCCTGCAATTACCACATTCTTATCAATAAGGTTGCCTATGTTTGTGATTAATTGTTTTATATATTTGGGGGCTCCAATATTTGGTGCATAGACATTTATAACTGTTAGTTCTTCCTGATGGATAGACCCTGTAATCATTATATAATGCCCTTCTTCATCTCTTGTTACAGCCTTTAATTTAAAGTCTAGTTTGTCTGATAGAAGTATGGCTACTCCAGCTTCTTTTGACTTCCAGTAGCATGATAGACAGTTCCCCATCCCCTCACTTTCAATCTGAAGGTGTCCTCAGGCCTAAAATCAGTCTCTTATAGAAGCAAATAGATGGGTCTTGCTTTTTTTATCCATTCTGATACCCTATGTCTTTTGGTTGGAGCATTTAGTCCATTGACATTCAGTGTTATTATAGAAAGATATGGATTTAGAGTCATTGTGCTGTCTGTAGGTTTCATGCTTGTAGTGATGTCTCTGGTACTTTGTGGTCCTTACAACATTTCACTCACAGAATCCCCCTTAGGATCTCTTGTAGGGCTGGTTTAGTGGTGATGAATTCCTTCAGTTTTTGTTTGTTTGGGAAGACCTTTATCTCTCCTTCTATTCTGAAAGACAGACTTGCCTGATAAAGGATTCTCAGCTGTATATTTTTCTGTTCATAACATTGAAGATTTCCTGCCATTCCTTTCTGGCTTGCCAAGTTTTAGTAGATAGGTCTGTCACTAGTCTTATCAGTCTCCCTTTATATGTTAGAGCATGTTTATCCCTAGCTGCTTTTGGAATTTTCTCTTTATCCTTGTATTTTGCCAGTTTCACTATGATATGTCGTGCAGAAGATCGATTCAAGTTACATCTGAAGGGAGTTCTCTGTGCCTCTTGGATTTCAACGCCTTTTTCCTTCCCCAGATCAGGGAAGTTCTCAGCTATGATTTGTTCAAGTACACTTTCAGCCCCTTTCTCTTTCTCTTTCTCTTCTGGAATTCCTATTATACGGATATTGTTGCATTTGATTGCATCACTTAGTTCTCTAATTCTCCCCTCATACTCCTGGATTTTTTTTTATCTGTCTTTTTCTCAGCTTCCTCTTTTTCCATAATTTTATCTTCTAATTCACCTATTCTCTTCATCTGCCTCTTCAATCCAAGATGTGGTCGCCTCCATTTTATTTTGCACCTCATTCATAGCATTTTTTAGCTCCTCATGACTATTTCTTAGTCCCTTGATCTCTGTATCAATAGATTCTCTGCTGTCCTCTATAGTTTTTTCAAGCCCAGCGATTAATTTTATGACTATTATTCTAAATTCTTGTTCCATTATATTGCTTAAATCGTTTTTGACCAATTTGTTAGCTGTCGCTACTTCCTGGAGTTTCTTTTGAGGAGAATTCCTCCATTTCGTCATTTTGGATAGTCCCTGGGGTGGCGTGGAACTGCAGGGCACTTCCCCTGTGCTGTCTGGAGTAACTTGTGTTGGTGGGAGGGGCTGCTGTCAGACCCGATGTCTGTCCCCAGCTCACCACTGGGACCACAGTCAGACTGGTGTATACCTTATCTACCCCTCTCCCAGAGGCAGGACTCACTGTGGAGTGGTGTGGCCCCTGTCTGGGCTACTTGCACACTGCCAGGCTTGTGGTGCTGCTTTGATGGGATCTGGCATATTAGCCGGGGTGGATCTTCAAGGTGCACAGGGGTGGAAGGGGCAGGCTTAGCTCACTTTGCTGTCTGTGATCCTCTGCAGGAGTGGCCCTGCAGCACCGGGAAGGAGGCAGACCCGTCAGAGGGATGGATCCACAGAAGCACAGCATTGGGTGTTTGTGCAATGCAAGCAAGTTGAGTGATGGGAACTGGTTCCCTTTGGGATTTTGGCTGGGGATGGGAGAGGGAGATGGCGCTTCCCAGCGCCTTTGTTCCCCGCCAAGCTGAGCTCTGTCCTCTGGGGCTCAACAACTTTCCCTCCCATTGTCCTCCAGCCCTCCCACTCTCTGAGCAGAGCTGTTGATTCTAACATTCCAGATGTTAAGTCCCAATGGCTGTCAGAACACACTCCATCTGGCCCCTCCGCTTTTGCAAGCCAGACTCGGGGATTCTGCCTTGCCAGGCGGGCTGCCCCTCTGCCGCCCTGGCTCCCTCCTGCCAGTCCATGTAGTGTGCACTGCCTCTCCTCCCTTCCTACCCTCTTCTGTAGGCCACTTGTCTACGCTTGGCTCCAGAGAATCCGTTCTGCTAGTGTTCTGGCGGTTTTCTGGGTTATTTAGGTAGATGTGGGTGGAATCTAAGTAATCAGCAGGACGAGGTGAGCCCAGCGACATCCTATGCTGCCATCTTCTCTTCCAAACTTGTTTCTTAACAAGATTTGCCTGGAATATTCACTACTCCAGTGTTCTTAGTGTGTGGTTCTTGGATAATATGCACCAGAATCATGTGGGGGGCATGTGTGAAAAATAGAGATTTCAGGGCTCCCCCCAGATTATCAAAATCAGAATCCAAGTCCTGAGAGCCTACATTTTAAATAAACTTTCTGGGTAATTCTTACACTAAGTCCAACTCCATGCTTAAATTAAGTTCCATGAAGTTATTTAGGATCCATATCTATTTTGTTCCCTATGGTATATTCAGCATAAACTCAATACCTGCCAGGCAATAGTGCTGTATTTTTATTTTTAAATAAAATATCCAACTAGATCCCAAATATCTACTTCATCTTGCTTTTGAAGATCTTTCTAAATAGTGGAAATAAAACTATACTGCATTCTGTAAAGCAAGAGACAGATAATCTTGTTTTGTAGATGTATTCTCAACTTTTGCAAAGTCACTGCTGAGACTAGTTTATCTTACTCGCCAAGAGCCTATTTTTGCAAGTATTTTTTCCATTTACATCACTGGATGACTCTATAGCCAGCATGGCTTTGCTGTTATAATGTTACAAATGGAGAGTGTGTTTGTGTTGTGTGTCTTCTGAGTGACGGAGACGCCAAAGACACAGAGCCCCAAAGTCAGAGATGCCTGCTGCCTATGCTACAGAGCTCAGCTCAGGTTGCTGTCAGAAAGGGACTTGTGTTGGTAAAGATTCTGCTGAAAGAATTAAAAGAATAAGTAGACATTTTAAAATCAGTACCTCAGAATTTAATAGGTCCTTTAGGACTGTATTTTCCAGAAGGAAAAAAAGTTGAGGGGGAGGAATGTATTCTCAAGAAGAAATCCTTTTGCCCTATATTTAACCACAATTAGCTGACTTTCTCCAAGAAAAGGTGTACATTTAATTTTATTTCTAGATTTGTGATCTATGCAAGTTATTCATAGTTACTTTATCCTTCAGGTCTAAAAAATGTAGAATACAATAGAATTGGCAATGATCCCAAAGACAATGTTAAGTAAACATAGGGGCTTATGGGCATCTCTGGCTAGAAATTAATTTGACACTCTTTTGAAAGAATATTCTTGAATTTTTTTTAGGTAAGCATGATTAACTGAACTCTTACTTGTGCCAGACACTGTTCTATGTATTTTATGTGTGTTGATTCACTTAACCCTCTCAACATGCCAGTGCAGAATGTTCTGCTATTTTCAGATAAGAAAGTAAAGGCAATGAATGAGAAGTTAAGTAACTTGCTCAGCATCATATTCCTCCTACGTAGCCATATGCCCCCACAGGGATTTCTCAGGTACTCCAAGTTTGCTCCAGCAAAGGGCAGAGAAGTCCCCTGGAAGGCTATGCTAATGCCTAATCCCCTGGGTACCAAAATGAATCCCTGCAGCTCATTTGGCCCAGCCTTCTGAAATAATCTGTTATTCCAGCATGCTCATTTACTGGAGCGGGGCAGGGTTCCTGCACCAATCCCCTCAAAGGGCTTTCTGTAGTGTTACTTTTATTATACCTACTCCTTTGTAAGGTAGATTCTGGTGAACACAATGTTCGTTTTCTAAACTCCCCAGTGATGCTTTCAGGAGCCTTTTACAGTAGTCTCATATGCTGAACTACAAAGCTGCTCAGGTCCCAGGAAAATAGCATCTAAACCTAAGAGCCCTTAGAGTCAAGCCAAACTTGAGATATTTTGAGGCCAAACCCTATTCCTAATGGGTAATGAGGAATGCTGAATTCAGCTCCTTGTCACTCCCGCTCTTGCCTCTGGAGAGGACATGAGAATTATTGATTGAATTAGCTGATGCGGGTGCAGGCCCTTAATGTGTTATTATTGTTACCTTTCCCAATTAGCTGACGTAGGGGTTCACTAACTGAACTAAAATCTCTAAAAATTGACCTTAGAACATATACCAAAGAGTATATGGCCAAGCTCCCACTACCCCTCACCCCCGCACAAAAATCCAAAGTCCTGAGGATTACACAATGAGCAACTGATAAACGTTTTACTTGCAACATAATAGGCTTGAAGGAACTTCAATTAGCTTTAATTTGAAACATGGTTTTTGGTGCTGATATACATGGCATGGGCTTTTCTCATGCTCCCTGAGATTTATCTGAAAAAAAATCAAAACAAAACTATATCTTACTAAGAAGGACATTTTGATTTTTCTGGGAAAACACAGTTCCAAACAAACTATAGAACTTTATTGAGATACCAAATGAACACTTAGGGTCTCAATCTGGTAATTTGATTCTTCTAGCAGGATCCACTTAGCAAACATATTTCTCATTATAATAACCATGTGTGTTTGAAAAGCAGAAAGCAGTTACTTCTGGCTTGTGTCTAATTTCTTGGGAGCCCTATGTAGTATCCAGTAATATTAGACTTGTAATTGTGTTGAGTACCATTACAGAAATTTAGGTCTGTTTTATACTGAGAATTGATTTTTAAATAACCCACATAATGTTGGTGGTAGAGCTTTTGAGAATTATGATGTAGCATGCTTTAACTGATACTAAGTACTTACTATATATTAAGAAATGTATAATTTGCTGGAGTTACTATGGTAAATTGAGTTATATATAGTCCAATCTCAGCTCCTAAAGAGTTCATGTCTAGCAAGGGAAAGACTCATAAATAAGGGGTTTAAGAGGAGAGCAGGGAAAGCCTCACAGAAGTGGCACTTAATTAGGGTTTTTGAAGAATGAGTTTGTGTTTCTTCCTAAGGAAGAAAGAGGAGGGCTAAAAACATTCTGGGTAGATGAACAGCCGGTGTCAATCATGGTGATGTGGTAGTGGAGTTCTATGAGGTGAAGGCCAGCCGCGATGAATGCCGGGGTCAGGGTCAGAAGGCAATCTAGAAAAGGAAACTTGAAGGGTCTTGTATGCCACGTTGAGTTCAGACCTGACTTATAGGCCGTGCAGAAACACTAAAGGTTTATAATCAGTAGAGTGACATGATCACATCAAGGTTTTAGAAAGACTACTCAGCTGGCAACAGAAAGCAGGAATTCTGGTGGTCATACTAGAGACAAGGTGAGCATTTAAAGGGTTATTGAAATAGTGTAGGTGAGAGATAATGTTGAATAGAAGCGAAGCTTCCATGATGAGGATGGAAAGGAGAGGAAAGATTAGAGAGACACTTAATTCCAGTCTCTTAAATCAGTGGATTTTCAAGTTTTTTTTTCTTATTTATTTTTTTTTTTTTAACGTTTATTTATTTTTGAGACAGAGAGAGACAGAGCATGAACGGGGGAGGGTCAGAGAGAGGGAGACACAGAATCCGAAACAGGCTCCAGGCTCTGAGCTGTCAGCACAGAGCCCGACGCGGGGCTCGAACTCACGGACCGTGAGATCATGACCTGAGCCGAAGTCGGCCGCTTAACCGACTGAGCCACCCAGGCGCCCCTTCAAGTTTTTTTTTCTTTTAAAACATTTTAATCTTCCACCTCTCTAAGAAAATTAATCTGAAATACTTATATAAATTTTATTTTGTTAACAAATGGTAATATGTAAGTTCATGTATGCATTTGCTTATAATAAACTCAATTACTGAAATTAATGCAGCTCATTTATTAAAACACATTTACTAATAAAATCTATGGTTACAGATGAGAATCGTTGCACTTTATCAGCATCGACATACAATTTACTTAATGTACTTTTAGTTTCATATAATAGATTCATAGAAATAAATAGTTGTAAAGGGTAAATGATCATTGTTAAAAATAACAAATCACTGTAAAATATTAGATACTTTTCTATCACATTGATCTGGAAGATGGCAAAAGCAGAATTTGGGCATGTTTGTGTCAAAATTGTATTACCAATAATATTTAATAATGCTTGCATTCCCTGTAATAAATGTGAAAGTCATTTTACCTAAAATGTAAAAGTATTAAATTATTGATGACATTATATTATTGCAGTGTGATATATGCAATAATATATATGTCACTTGCTTGTTTTACAACTGATTTTTTTTTTTGGCTAGAAGTACATTTTCTAAGCCAGTGTTCCTAAATCTTGTCAGCATATGGTTGAGAGTAGCACACATATGCTTTAGTAATGAACTCTCTTAAATAGCTTTATGTGAGCAGATGTGGGTAGGTCTGATTTCCAAGAAAACATGTGTGTATGTGTGTGTGTGTGTGTGTGTGTGTGTGTACATGTATACATGCATAGGTATTGCAGAAGCACCACAAAACTAATTTTAACTACCAACATATCTTAATGTGTTAATAATCACCAATATGTTAAGTCATGGTTATGGCATATTTGAGTTATAGAAAAATATACAAAACATGGAATTTGGCTTAAACATTTTCCCTGAGCATAGTTTGGAAACTATGCCTGGATTATTATGTCTTATAATTAGCCTCGTGTTGGCCATGATAACATCTGGAATATTTTAAATTTATTCTTATGTGTCAGGTTATATTATTACCTAAATTTTTGTACTCTTTTGTATAAGTAATTTTGGTAGAAAGCTCTTTGTATAGAGTTTAAATGCATTTGTATATGAAATTCCTATTTATTCTAGCTCAGGAAGAAGGAAAGTACTTACATTTTTGCAGAATGCTGATTCAAGGGTCTATAGTGGGAAGTCAGCACTCAATAGACAAACCTCATTCAGAAAGTCATCATTGGATAGCCTCTATGTTGGTGGTTCTTCACCTTGGCTGACCACTGGATTATGCAAGAAAACTTTTTAAAAAATCCTAATGCCCTGATACCTGGGTTCTTCCCTCAGAGATTCTGTTTAATTGGTATGGGGTGAGTTCCAGAGGATGGCATTTTTAAAAAGTGCCCTTGCCAATTCTAACATAAAGCTAGTTAGCACTGGAAATCCCAGTTCTATCTGGCAGACCTTATGTTGGGCACCAAAGGAACAAAGGTTATCAGTGTCTCCAACGGGAAAGGAAATAGAAAATAATTCAAGACACAACTACCAAATTTTTCTTTGTATTCCAATTTTATGATTCTCCTGTGACAATACTATTGATATAAAAAACCTACAACCATTGCCAAAATCACATGTAAAAGTATTATGGATGAAAATTTCTTCTATCAGTGTGCTACCATTCTAAAACATCTATATTATGAATCTAACATTAAAAAAAGTCTTCCGACCCCCCAAAAAGAATAATTCAACATATTGTACTAAGTACCAAAAATACAAATAGAGACAACGTATAAACTGTGATACTGAATTTAAAAATAAGTAATTAAATCTGATATTGAGCTGATGATGATAGACTTCCAGTAATTATAATGTTGGAGAAGCATGGAGAAGCTTTTGGTGGATTCCTGGAGGTGATGATGGTTGTGGTGGAAGAAGCGCTCTCTCAGAAGGGAGGAAATGGTGTGAATAAAACTACAAAGCCATGAAATGTAGGAGATCATTCTGTGTTTTTGACAGTGAAGAAAAATGCTTAAGCACTTTAGAAGTCATCTGCCCCCTTTCCTTGATCCTTAGCACAACTTCCCAGAATGGATCTATGATCCCCCTTTTGTGGCATCCCGTGTATACGGGGAGGCCTGGATCTTAGCAGTAAATTTTTATGCTGAGAAAGAGCATTAAGTCTTTCAGAAAATAATGCCTGAGTAGACATAATTTTATAAATGGAACTTATATAGCTTGAAAAGTTAATGCTTTTCCCCAACTGGGCATCTTAGTCACTTCTCAAGAGCAGGACAAGAGCCATTACCTTGTCAGAGTAAAACATAAAGCAAAGAACTCTTTTCCCCCATGTCTAATAGAGCAAATCACCTACATGGAAAGACATTATTTTTGCCTGAGAGATAGGAGCACATGGTGAGTCATAAATCAATAAAAACATAACCATAAGCTATTTAGTGATTCATCCGTTACTTATTTCTAAAATAAGCCACAAGCAGAAGAGCATTTTACTTATATCCTCAGTGTCTGTGCTGAGATGCACTCATAAAGTTCTAGGGTCAAACTATACCTTTGACTGCTAGAATAAAATTCCCATTGACACAAAACCTCAGGAAATCTCTGGTTTGCAAAAGGGTAACAATTCCTAGTTCTCTGCTTCCACTTGAAAAAGCTTTCAGATTTTCTTTTCTTTGTAACTAAATGAAATTGAGTCTTACTTTTCATACTTTACTATTTTCGAAAAAAAGTTTGCTAAATGTGGCAAACTTTTCCAAAAATGACCAAAGCAATATGCCCAGGACCAGATGTTCTAGCAATTTGCCATCTCCCATCCAGAAGAAGAGTCTATTTTTCTTTTCTTGGAAACTTCGCAATCTTTTATGAATGCCCAGATAAAAAGAATGTGGTACAAGAGATTTAGCATGTCTTCTCTTCTCTTCTCCTCTCCTCTCCTCTCCTCTCCTCTTCTTTTCTCCCTGGGACTTGGGGCAGATATCTGTGACTGCCCCAGTGAAGTGATGTTTCTGAGGCTCAGTCATAAGAAGTGCTACAGCTTCTCCCTGGTGTGCTCTCTCTCTCTCTCTGTCTCTCTCTCTCTCTCTGTCTCTCTCAGGATACTTGCCCTAAGAATTCAGCCACCATGTTGGGAGGAAGCTCAGGCCACATAGAGAGGCCATGTGTAGCTGCTTTGGTAGACAATCCCAGCTAAGGTCCCCATCAACAACCAGCACTGACTGACAAACATGAGAGTAATGAAATCTTTAGATGATTCCAGATCCCATCCTTGGAGCCACTCCAACTGAGGCTGAGTATAGTAGAGTCAATTAAGATGTCACCACTGAGCCTTGCCTAAACTGCATATTTAGGAACAAAGTAAATCATTTTAAGTCGATAAGGTTTGGAGCTTCTCACACAGCAATAGGTAATAGGAACACAAAACAATAATAATGAACAAGCTGATTTTGTTTTCATTTTTCAAGATTTAATCAATGCCAATTTGCATTCACTAAAAAGACTTTTATTAATCAATTATCAATCTATTGTAATATAGCAGAAAGCAGAAAGAAGATTGATGAACTACTATAGAATGGAGGGAGAGGAATTTATGTTTCAGAATTATTTCTACCTCCAATCACCCATTCTCCTCCATCACCTAAGTTGGTTTGGAATTCTAAGTCTGACATTTAATAGTCAACTTATTTAGGGAAGACCAGAGCTCAGAAATTTAAATAAGAATACTCAAACCTGTACCTGACTTGCCTCAGCCATCCTATTTATTAATATGCAATGAATATATCAGTCTCAAGAAATGCTGTCATTGTCTTCCTAGGATTCCCTCTTTCATCTCATCATGGACAGATACCCAGCCTGCACCTGATGGACAGTGTTTTCAGTGCTATTATCCCTAGCATAAAGCAAACTTTTGATAATGGCATCTGCCACCCAGCGTGCTAGACTCCCTCATCTATACCTCAGCCTTTTTTTTTTTTTTTTTTTTGCCAAATCCTCTTGCGGCCGATCCTGAGCTACCACTTTCTCAGTTTTTTTTCCCCAAGGTTGCTAGCACAGATGAAGAAGTGTACTAATTTCAAACGAGCATTTGCTCTTATTCAGCAAGCCTTCTAAAAATTCAGCCCCTGATGACTTCTTAAACTGCTACTAGTTTGGAAGTTAGCTACCTCGGACTTTTTCAAAATCCCCTACTTATACTCAGTGCTTCTAACTGACCTAAATCCTTTTACATGAAGTTAGAGGCCTTTGGGACCCACATTCCTTCTTCTGCAATTCAGTATCTTTATATCTCAGTAGCTTTGCCTTTATACCCTCAACTATATCTTGGGACATGTACCTTCATGATTTCCATTTCTTTCTAATGTGTAAAAAGAATATTGCCCTGGACTTTCTTCTGTTCCTTCATCATACATCCATCCTCCTCTGCCTGAATATAGTCTCATTAGGCCAACCTACTTCTCTCTGGTCTTGCTGTCTGTAAAACACACACACACACACACACACACACACACACACACACACATATACACACACACTCAACTGGAAAAAAAAAGCCCATAAACCTCATAATTATAATGGGAATTGCATTCTGTTATACATTACTACACTTAATTACATTTTACATTTTATTTTATTTTTTTAAAAGTTTATTTTATTTTGAGAGAGAGAGTATGCATGCATGAGCTGGGGAGGGGCAGAGAGAGAGGGAGAGAGAGAATCCCAAGCAGGCTCCATGCTCAACATAAGGCTCTATATTATGACAATGACAAGATCATGATGAGATCATGACCTGAGCAGAGATCAAGAGTCAGACACTTAACCAACTGAGCCACTCAGGTACCCCTATATTCTACATTTTAAAATTCTGGCTATACCTACTAGTAGTTTGAGGACTGCAGTTGCAAAGCACTGGTCTAGAAGGAAAGACTAGGTTATAAGTCTGAGCATTATACAGACAGGAATGGGCCAAACCAAGAAGGAAAAACCAAAAACCAAAGTTGGTGTCAGGGACAGCAGATAGCAAAGTGCAAACAATAGAGACTTGAACAAACCAAGTAGGACAGAGAGAAAAAAAGTTCAGGAAGCAAATTGATGTGTGCATTTAGAGCCTCAAAGCCAGTGGAAGGACAGGTGGGTTACTTCCCAAGGAGCTGGGCCTTAATGTTAACCACACTGGGAATGGGGTCCTGCACGGTAGACAGAGAAGGGCTGGCTTTATATTCCCTGCTGCGCTCAGTTCAAAGCAAATGTTTATGGAGAAGAAGAAATGTAAAAAAGTTAGACTGACTAATGCAGAAAGACTAGAAAGAAGGCAGATATATAGCCTCTCTATTGAGGGAAGTTTTAGCAGTTGGAGCATCTATGGGGAAATAGGTACAAGGACAAGAGAAAGAAATTGTTCAATTTAGAGAAGGCCTTAGGTTTCTCCAATCCTACATAGAATACAACATTTGGGGACAGGATCCAAATGAAGGCTTATCGCCTGGAGAAAAATACAGCCAGGTGTGCTAAATTTTCCTGTGGTTCTGATCTAGCACAGGTAGAAGGTAAGGAGACTAACAGTAAAGAAGCCACCAGCAAAAGTATGTAAGATTATTTTCAACTGTTCTGTACCTCAGTTTCCGCCATTGTAAAATGTGGATCATATTAGAATCTCCCTTAGGATAATTGGAAGGATTAAATTAATATATATATACATAAAGTGTTTAGACAGTTCCTGGCATATGATAAGCATTAAGTATAGTGGTTATTTTTATTACTACATTCAAAGTACTATAAAATCTTGATTCCAAAATTTCCAGAAGTCTTTGAAACTCTTAGAAGTTGCTGAGTAACTTCAGCAACTGAGTCTTCAAATTGCACAGGATAGAGAAACGTCTGTGTTTTATATTTTTCCATTCCTTTTCAGCTTGAATAACACTCCTGGCCTCTTCCAAACCCCTCAAAGCATCTGCTCCCCAGAGGAGAGGAGGGGCTTATCTATGGAGTGAGCTTGGAAAAACAGCTTAGAATGTGTCACTTTGTCTTTTCTCTTCTCTTTACTTTTTGGATCCAGCTTGCCTGCAGGAAGTATGAATTCCTTACTCCATTGTGTTATCAACCCGCAAGGTCAGAACTATGATTTTCCAGAGCAGCCTGTTTTCTTGCTGGGAACATTTCTCTAATTCAGGAGTGAAGTAGAGGAGCCTTGTTGTGGCTGTAAGTCTAAGACAAGTCATGCCTTCCAATCAGGAAATTATTATAAAAGCACCTATATTTTAATATCTATCTCTGTGATCTCTGTGTCTTTCAGTTGGTTTTGAATCCAGGAGTGGAAGGGAAGGGTTTTTTTGTGAGTTCCTAAGTCTTGGGAGCTAAAAATCATACAAGGCACTAAAGTTTTAATTTCAAAGCAATTAAACATTTTGTAAAAGGTATACTGCTAAATTTAGATGTTTATTTCTTTGCTATCTTGATCCTCTTGTATATTCAAATTTTTATTTCCTCCTTACACTGTATAGCCGACTAAGCCATTAGCAACTTTAATAAAGTGTTCTATTTTTGCAAAAGGATGTTTTGCTAACATGTGCTCTATCCATGCCCAATGAATACTTGGTAGCCACCCAAATTGGAAGCCAATTTTCATAGTGGTAATTAATGACAACACTGCCATCCCCATCACATTCAACCCTGTGTCTCAATTAATATTCCCAACATATGGTGGGCTAATGAATCACTTGTATCTATTAGTAGGGTGCATCTGTTCAAACCAATGGTCTCCACTAGGAGGGTGTATCTGATTCACTTTGGGAGCTTCTATAAAATGCACAGGAGCATCCTTCCCTTCCCTAGGACAAGATTCTAGCTACCTTGCAGTCAGAGTAATCAAACAGATGGATAGATTCTTAATTTGTCTTTTTGATTACTTTTTATGCTTGATTTCTGAGTCTTTCAACCTTAGGTTATTTATTATTTTATTCTAACCTGTTTTTAATTTTCAAATATACATCAGATAGGTGTTTTGCTTGTAAGGTTGATATTACTTAATGTCTAGGAGCATGAAATTTTATGCTATTAGTGAAATGTGGATTAAGGACTGTCTTGCCTCTGTGTGAATCATCTTAATTAGTCTTAAACCCCAATTTCCCTTATCTGTGAAACAGAGACAGTAGGAATATCTTTCTCATAGGAATACTGTGAAGATTAAAAGGCAAAAAGAGATGATGTAAAATATGTGAACAATAGTATGCGTTCAATAAAATGTTAGCTACTATTGTTATTATTGTCTTGTGTTAATTTCGAGGAGAGAGTTTTTTTTCTTTTGATCTTTGTCTAAGTATCTGTAGTTATTTCTTTCTTTCTATGTTTCGGTCCAACCCTCAAAAGGCTTTAAATGACAATTATCCGTTTACTTCAAGGGAATAAAATCACTACTCTATTAGCCTTAATTAGAATTAATTAACATCCATGCCAACTGTATGACAATGGACAATTTATTGCATAATTCTTTGAATAAATATTTTTGAGTCCCTGGAGATTGAGTAAATTCTGTCAGATTCCTTTCCTCAAATTGTATCATTTGCTTTAAAATATTTTACTATTTCAGATGAGACTTCCCCAAAAATTCTGAATCATTTATTTATGTCTGTGTAAGAGAAAATAAACTGATTTTGTTCAATCAATAATGAACCATAGCATGAAAGACTTAGTGTCAATTTCTCCGTCCAATAATATGTATACCAAAATGAAATTTCACCCATTTCTATCTTCCATGCTTTACTATGAATTAGAGCTTCCGGATAAAATGCAAGATACCTGGTTAAATTTAAGTTTCAGACAAAAATTGAATTATTTCTTAGTATAACTATGTCCCAACTATTACAGGGGGTACTTTTCATTATTTAGCTAAAATTCAAATTTAGCTGGCATTACCATCTGATATTCTTGCTAAGAATGCAAGCAGAAATAAGATTTTAAAACTGCAATAATAGTAATACGTTTAGTCCGATTGCTAAATTTAGAGATTACCAGGCTACACTGTTTATGTATATACCTAGAGAGAGATCTAAAATTTAACTTGACCAACCAGTTATTTGCCATACCTGAAGAACAGGCTGCCTGCACTCTTTCATTTTGTGGTTATAGGACACATAGGTCAATCTACAAATTCAGGACAAGAAAGTTGTTGGCTGTCATGCTAGTCAGGCTTAATTGATATACTATCAAAGGCTCAATTCAAACCTGCTGTCTGGCCCTAAGCCCCATCCTGCTTTCCTACCTTTCCATCTGTGTACAACTCCTCCATTGATTTCTCAGTCTTCATCTGGAGTTCCACCTGGGTAGAGCCGGCAGGATCAGATTAACACATCAAACACAGAAATAGCCTCCTACATAGATTGGTGAGTAAAGGCTATGAGATCAGTACTTAACAGTGACTTTTGCCTATAATTTAGCTGTCAACTTCATTTCTGTGAGCTCAGACTTAATGACCATGTAACACAAACTTCAATTTTAGAAGAAATTAATTTGGCTTCGTGCCTGTTTCTGTAAATGGGAAAACAGAACTCCCTTTCCTTTTTCTGAAGAGCACAATTTCGGCTTACGTTCTGTAAATATCCAGTCATCTTTCCTACCATTCAAGTTTCTTTGCTTAGCCTCTAGTGCTGCCACGTAAACCAGTGAAAGGGCCATGGGAACTAAATCATGGAAACTGCATACTAAACTGAGTAAAAAGAACATAAAGGGGTCATCTGCTGAGTTGTGGGAAACCTATAAAGCATAAGAAAATGGGTCAGACATTGCCCTTCTTCAGACAATTAAATGTATATTTTTTCTTAAAATTTTCTACCTTCAAAAAAGGCATAAAACATTTCCTATTAAAGTAATTCTCCTGGGAATGTCTACACTCTCTCTTGGAAAGGGGACATAGTAATCACTCAGCAGTACATTTCTATAAGGAAAAAGATTGCTATCGGTCTATCTTTTGGGTATAACTCTCAATGATAAAAACAATAAATTTAAAGGATTAGGTGGCTGGACTTATTTCTGCAAAATAACATTAATAGTTGAAGTTATAGAGTTATAGTGGGAGGGAAGTGCTTAGTTTGAATAAAACACATGCACATGCAAATATATCAAATTTACTATATGTATTGAGTTCATATTATTATAAAAAATAATTATTAAAAAATCATAGACTACCAAAATTTGAGGATCATAAAAAGATTAGTATGTATATCAATCAGATAATGTCTCAGAAAAAGTAAAGGATGAAGATTACAATATAATTAAAATATGTATCATATTTTATACATAATTTATATTTATATACATAAATTTTATATTATTTATGTATATACATAAATTATATATATTATATATATAATTATTTATATACATAAATAAAAATTATACATAATTTATACATAATTTAGTCTGCACAAGCAGACTAAATCCTAGAATAATATATACCTTTGGTCACATGAAAGGCACATTATATAACCCAAATATACACATGGCCTTTTCCACAGAGGTGTGTGTATGTATGTATTCAGTAGAACAAATGTTCTCTAAGAAAGGGTTTGACAAATTACAGCCACAGTGAGGATGCCTGTTTTTGCAAATAAAGGTTTAATAAACCACAGACGTACCCATTTGTTTATGTATGTAGTCTATAGATTTTTTTCACACTACAAAGTGAACTTGAGGAGTTTCATTAGTGACTATATGGCTCACAAAAAATTTTTGGTAAAACACTTCCCTAGCTATTTATCTAATCTCTAAAGGAAGCTAAATACATGGTTATGGTATCTATAATAAAAAAAAAAAACAAAATATGAACAATCTTGTCTATTTTAACAATTTTATAACATGGAATTCAATTTAACTCTTGTGTTGGCAGAGGAACATGAAAAAATCCCAGGTACTGGGTAAGGATTTTAATATGTGTGAAGATAGGTAGAAGAAACTTTCTTGTATGTCTTCTCTAATTTTCTTCTTTTCTTATACTTCTGCTTATATTTCCTCCCACTCATTTTTATTATTCTTTTTCTATCTTCTCTTGTCATTTATCTCTGTCTTACCTGTCTTGTACTTCCCTCATATATTTAAATTTTGAAATTTACATAAAAACGTAAGGACTTTTTGCATAGAAAACCTATTTATTTGTATCCATATGAGCAGTGTTGAAGATTTTTCACCTCTGATGAACTAAAAGGATAAACTGAGTAAGATAAATAGACCTCTCGACAGTTTTACCCACATTTGTTTGTTGCTGTGTAACAACAAAGCAGGAAGAATTCTCTTTCATTCAACATACTTGTAATAACCTTTGGCAGTAACTGGCAATTTTTTAAGACGCTGAAGATTGAAAAATAAATACAATCAGTTCAGATCTTTTTTTGTTCTCTTTTGTACCTCTTGTACTTTCTTCTAAGTAGTTAGGCTAATTTATACATTGTGTGTACAAATTTGTGTGTGTGTGTGTGTGTGTGTTTGTGTGTATTTTAGGTTTATTTATTTATATTGAGAGAGAAAGAAAGAAAGAGTGTGTGTGCACAAGCAGCGGAGGGGCAGAGAGAAAATCCCAAGCAGGTTCTGATCACAAGCTGGCTCCTGCTGCCTGTAGAGGCTTTATGTGCCCTGACAGGGCTCAAGCTCATGAATTCAATCATGAGATTGTGAGCTGAGCTGAAATCAAGAGTCAGAAGCTTGAGACTGAGCCACCTAGGCACGTCACAACTGTGTGTTTTTTAACTGGATCTTGTACTAGACTGTAATATCCATGAAGACAGGGATGATGTCCATTTGTTTTACTTTTTTATTCCCAGTGTCCATCATATACTAGGTCCTCCAAGAATGTTTATTGGATGACTTAAATGAATGACAAAGGTTTGTTGAAACATTTTAATGATCAGAATGACAAGGTCATATACATCTTAGATTAGTCAATCTAACAATAGTCTGAAGTTTAGATTTAAAGAAGATCAGACTGTAAACTATGAGTTGGATCTTGTGATTTCCCAAGACCAAGACTCAGAAAACTCTAACTCAAAGAAACATTAACTGAAAATGTTTTATGGGCCAGATTGTTTCAAGTATTTGGTAATCAAGACAGGATTGATTAAGACACTGTCCTGACACTTAAGATGATTAAAATTTAGGATGCCCATGAAATGTGTAATGAATTCTGATTAGAAAACTCAGAGAAGAGCGTTTAATGCAGAAGATGGCATTTGAAAGGGCACTGAGGGATGAATAGGAATCTGATTGGTAAAGAGTATTGTGGGAATAAATAAAGCCAAAGAGGGGTAGAAATGTTTGCTGTTTTAGATACTGCCTGGGGAAGTGGTCTATTGTGAGAGCAGTACTCAGGGAAAGCTATAGCTTAAACTACTAAGAAAGGTGCCAACATACTTATTGTAATAAAAAGCAATGGCGGGGGGCACCTAGGTGGCTCAGTTGGTTAAGCATCCAACTTTGGCTCAGATCATGATCTAATAGTTCACGAGTTCAAACCCTGCATCAGGCTCTGTTCTGACAGCTTGGAACCTGGAACCTTGGATTCTGTGTCTCCCTCTCTTTGGCCTTTTCCCACTTGCACTCTGTCTCTCTCTCTTTCAAAAATAACTAAGCATTTGAAAAAAAAAAATCAATGGTGAAGCACTGAAAGTCCTTCAGTGGATATAACATGATATAATTGTGTTTTAGGAAATTAAGTTTGGTGGCTGTATCAGGAATAGGTTGTCAATGAGAATTCTGGTAAGAATGGTATGGAAATAACTCCAAAGAAAGACAATGAGACACTAAACTAGTACACTCATTATGGTGGAGGAGAGGAAGAGCAAATACTAAGATACTGAGAAGAGAAGGAATAACAAATGTGGACGTGGCATGAGTGTTAGGGGTGAGCTAAAGCTAGCACCATGGGAAGATTCCAATTCACTAGCACTTCCCAAATATGAAAGAAAGGGTTGAACCTATTCAGGATGAAAGATGGGTCCCCTTTTGGCTGGGAGAAATGGGATAAATGGTTAAAACACAGATTGGATACAGTTGTCTCAGAATGTATGTCAAGCTTCAAGTATTTCATGATGAATCATTTTTGAGTCATGGGAATGAATGTCATATTACATGTTACTTGTTTGCACTATATCTTTTATTTATTTATTTATTTATTTATTTTTCAACTTTCTTTTTGTTTTCAATTTTATTGAAATTTCATTTTTTCAATTTTATTTGAAAGACAGAGCATGTGCATGCACTTGAGGGAGGGGCAAAGAGAGAGGGAGAGAGAGAATACCAAGCAGGCTCTATGCTGTCAGTTCAGAGCCCGATGCTGGGCTTGAATCCACAAACCATGAGATCATGACCTGAGCTGAGATCAAGAATCTCATGCTTGATCAGACTCAGCCACCCAGACACCCCTGTACTATACCTTTTAACATTGAGAGGTTGTAATGTTGAGAATGGGAATCATGACAGTGAAAAAAAGAAAACTAAATCTCTCTCAGAGTCTACCTTTTGAATTGACAATTACACCATAAAATGAACAGTTGAGGTCTTACCCTATCATCCTTCCCAATGCAGTGAGTTTGTAAAACAGAAATCTGAGTGAACTATAATCATTTTTTTTCCACATTTGTTGAACTGGGGTACAGACTAAGTGCAATTCAATGGGGTTAACTTTTTTAGTACATTGATAAACTGGTTATAATCTTATGAATCAAGGTACCAAAAACACAAATAGGATTCTTAAACAAAAATCTATTTCCTAAAGTTATAGGGAAAAATGCACAAATAATTTATAATCATTATTTAAATTGGTAATAGGAATTCTTTAATAAATTATTTAATAGAACTGGGTAGCAAATAGGATTTAAACTTCATTTCTTTAACCATCCAACAAATGTAATAACACCAAGCTGCAGAAGCAAAAGGAAAAAGGAAACAAAGAATAACTGTTTACTTGATAGGATATTTATAGTTTGTGTATATACTGTGTGTGTGTGTGTGTTTGTGTGTGTGTGTGTGTGTATACATAAAAGAAATCTGATCTTTCATGTGTAGAAGAACAAAACCAGATATTTATACAGTTCCTCAATTTGGGGCTCTGAAAGGCAAGAACCTAGAAAGAAATGCTTTTTCAAACCAGTCTGGTTCTTTGCCCCATGATGGTTAACACCTTTTTCTATCCCCTTATGTGTGCCCCTTAGTCCTCAGCTACTAGCCTTCATCTTATTTGCCAGCCAGCTTGAATGGGATCTATTTGAAAAACTCCAATGAGCTTTTGATCTTCACCCTTGTCATGTAATTGGGATTCTGAACTGTTCTAGGGTCCATTCCTGTCAATTCATGATAGGTGCTTTTGATGTCATGACAGATTTTAGGGATAAAATGGTAAGACATACCCAGCCTCATCATAATCTGTAAAGAAAAAACAGATGAAACATCAAAAATAACATTGGATGATAATTACAATAATAGAGTTATATACCCATTATAGAGGTGGCAGAGAGGAAAGAATGATGAAATGACAAAAAAAAAAAAAAGAAGCATGAAAGAAATTAAAAGTTTGCCACACCCTCTATAACTTGGCCTCTGTATTGGTCTCTCTTTCCATATCTTTATTCTTAATAACTTGCCAAAGTCCCATTCTCCCCCAGGAGAATTGAGTTCTGCCCTTGAATATCAATCTTTTTTGATAGTAACCATTAGAATTTACTGATGATGCCTTTTGTTTCCAGATCCTCATTCTGAATGGCACCTGCTCCAAATTCCCTATTTGTGCATTTATTCTCTGTCCTGGTTACCTATTTGCCTAAACTGAGATACTGTGGTTGTGACTCTTGGATACTGAGCTTTGCATCTGTTGTAGATCAAGCTGTCCCTGAGGTAGAACTTTAAAGAATCAGGTGCGAGTGATCTATAAAGAAGCGCTCTCTGGAGAAACAAGTGAGGGGAAAGAGGGAAAGAAGCCAAGCAGGTGTAGCTCCAGATGCAGCCCGTGGGGAGCTCTGAGGTATAAATTACATTTTAGAGATTGTCTTATGTAGAGGCGAAGGAGCTGGGATTTTGCATCCTTCTAGAAATCAGTCATTGGGTACAGGTAGACCTGGTAGTCTGTGTGATGGGGGATCTAACATACCAGGCACTTGCAGGCTAGGTAACTCAGCATACAAGGGAGAGACTCTCAAAGACATAGGTTCACCTGTTAGCACAGCAACCAGAAGATGGTGAATGCTGGGAAAGAGGGTCAGAAGGAATCTGAGGAGATATGGTGTCCTCTACAGGTTCACACTGTATCTTCTCCATGTTCATGCCTGCGATGCCTAGAGGGCAGGCATGTATCAGGTGCTGGAATCTCCTCAGCCTTTTCTTCCCACTAGAGTTCTCTGGGTTATGTCGTCCCCCAAAATGCCTGCATTCCTGGGAAGCTATAGACCCTTCAAGGATGAGAAAAAAACAGGATGTTCTTGCTGCTTAGGAGACAGTAAAATCCCACATGAGCAGAGAGCTTTTGGTTCATATTAAAACACCCTTCTGTGTTGAATACAAATTTTGAAACTTTATTATGCACAAAAGAAAGGTAAGATTGATCTTTGGATTTGAAAAGCATAAGCTGTTTCCTGATCACTATCAAAAACAGGATAAAATATTTCCAGGATATTTTGTATTCAGATTTATTGTGCTCCAAATTCAATCTTTCTGATTAGAAAGCTTATTTTTGTTATAATATAAAAACGAGTGTAGGACAAGGGTATACAGCTTAAATCATTTTTTGCAACTTCAACCATAGAATTTTAATATTTTAAACCATGATTTTTATTTATATTATGTGATTAGTAATTAAAAGTAACATAAAAGAACATTTGCCTTTTTCTCTATTATTCCTATATGAGGCTTATCATTATAGTGGTTTTCTGTCCTTTCTTCCTATTTCTCTGAAATAAAATATTTAAAAAGTTCATACACCTAGGGTGCCTGGGTCGCTCAGTCGGTTAAGTGTCTGACTTGATTTTGGCTCAGATCATGATCCCGTGGTTTGTTAGATTGAGCCCCACATCTGACCCTGCACTGACATAGCAGAGTCTGCTTGGGGTTCTTGCTCTCCCTCTCTCTGCCCCTCCCTCTGCCCATGTGCTCTCTCTCTCTCTCTCTCTCTCAAATAAATAAATAAACTTTAAAAAATAAAAAATAAAAAAATATTACAGGAGTTATAAAACTGTACCTTTGTATACCTCTTATGAGAAAAACAAATAATGATGTAATCACATGGCAATTTCAATTTGTTGAAATTAACAACTTTCAGGTCAAATAGAAAGCTAACAGTGATTCAACTCAGTATCTAAGAGCCTAAATTAATATTTGTAATTATTAGTATGGCATAATTATTATTGTGAACCAAATGGACTAACTTGGATTAGTATCATTTAAATATATCCTATTTTGACTCTATTTCTTGGAAAATTGCTAATTTATGTACAATAATTCTTACCTAATGAGACCAGTCAATTATCCATTTTCCTATCATTCTGGATAAATGGACACTGACTCTATCTTTGTTTCCATCATACCATGTTTGTGGTGACGTCATAGTCCAATTTTAAAGATAATTTTATTTATCACACTGGAATTGGCCAATGCCTGGAAAGGTTACATCTGTAAAGTAAACATAAAACACTATGGAGCCGAGTGGAGACCAAATGATTTGTTTACATTTAACATTGATCTTTTTTAAAAGCTCATTTCCCTGTTTTGTTACAGATGGCAGTGGAAAAAACAATAGAATCTCTGAATGAAAAATCCTCAGATTACTTTGTTGTAAAAGCGGGTCCCTGACATTCTTCCTGTTCGGCTAAGAAGATGCTGACATCTACTTTGTTACCTTTGCCTCTGAAGGTAGGAATAAAGGTTATTCATGCCTTGTTGCTTGGATGTTTCTTCAAACACAGAATGGTAGCAGATGAAAGGAAACCACATGTTAAATTGCATGATGGCAGTGCCATTGGGAGGAAAGAGCACACTATTTGCACACGTTTGTGACTGTAGGTTATGTTTCTTCATGTTCTAATTTTGATAAGCTTATGCAAATAGGTAAAATTAGCATGTTCCTTTTGTTCCCAACAAAAGTCCATGATAGTACTGGGAAGACAATGCTGCCTTTTGCCTTGTTACCTTCTTACATCTGAGTAATAATTAAGAAAAAGATAGATGGTTGGTTAAATACTTTATTATTTACAGTGGTAAATTGACAGTTTTACAACTTTCCCGTAGATAGCAGAGTATGAGCAAATTGATAGTCTTTGAAGAAAAGTCGGTGGAAGTTTTATTTCATAATCTTGTTCGAACTGTTGGAACTGTCATTCATGTGTTGAGTTCAAGTTGTATTTTATTTAAATGGCCTATACATTTTTAAAAGCAACCTTTTAATATATTCTTATCTAGTGGGCTAATCCTCGTTTTGCTTTCTATGTCAAAGACTATAAAAAGGAGGGCATGATGCATTTTCCTGGTACTTTGGACAACATGTAAAGATTAAAATTAAACAGAAATTCACAAAATGTCAGAGGCATTGTTCCTTTTAGTGGACTCCAAGCGCGATACCTAGGAGCTATCCTTTTTTCAGTTACTCTGGATATGAGGCTGGATGTCAACTTATCAATAAATTTTCCTTTTAAAACTATATGTTTTATATATACACATGACATAATCTAAAAAGTGTTTATTAATACTGGAGAGCAAAGATTTTAATTTAGTTTTTCTACCAAGTGATATGTCGAAATGAGTCCTTCTGGCCCACACTTCACTTCCCAGTAACACTGGGAGTAACTTGAACTGCCAAACCTCCATTTTAAATTATGAAAATATGATATCCACAGAGGCAGAGGTCACTGATGGGCTTTACCAGGCTTAGTCAGTATTTTCTAAAAGACAGTTACCCTGGAAAGTAGTTAATAGCACAGGCTATCATATCCAACTACCAGTGCATCAGGAATTCTTGGTTCAACCTGAAAAATATATCCAGAGTCTGACAATTTATTACTATTTGTGCCCCCTTTTCCAGGGCACATCACCTCTCACTTTGATTATAGCTAAAATCTTCCAATTGGTTTCGCTGCTTCTGTACTGCTCCTGCTGCAACACACATATCAGGGTCATTACCAACACAGCTGCATGAACAATCCTTACACAAGTCAGGTAAAGTTGTTCCTCTGCTGAAATCCTTCAATGGTAGCCCTCATTACTCTGAATGAAAGCTCAAATCCTTACTACAGCCTCCACTGCTCTGCATGACCTGCTTCCTTCTCTGCATCACCTCTTTGACCTTTCTGACCTCCCTATCCTTCCCTCTAGTCCTTCTTCAGCCCCACTGACCTCCTCACTCTTCCTGCCTCAGAGCTGTTTCCTCTTCTCCCAGATATCTCCAGGGCCTACTCTTTCTTTTTTTCAACTCTTTGTGCAATGTTTCAAATGTTATGTTCTCAATGAGGCTGCCCTTTATCTCCCTATCATACCCACACTCCTCCTGGACACTTCCAATCCTTTAATCTTCTTTCCCACCTGACCCTCCACCCCCCTGTAGTAGCACTTACTTATTATTATCTTTATTTCTCCCTGCCTCCTCTACTAGAATGTGAACTTCATGACATTAGGGATTTTGACTATTATGTTCACTGATGTACTCTCAGGGCCTAGCACATTATAGATGCACAATAGGTATTTTTTGAATGAATGAATGAATGAATGAATATATTGCAGTATTGACCCATAGCCAATATTTCCCAACAAGAGCAGAATGGGTTCCCAGAGAAGCAGAGAAGTATCCCCACTCCCCAGAATAAGAAAAGAGGGAGGAACTGAGCTATCCATACACTTTCCCCTACCAAATTCACAAATGACTTTCCTTCTTGGAGGTGGGGCAGTTAAGGTTTGGTGAAAGGATGGAGAGAGGTTTCACATACGGAAGAAAACACTGGGAATGGGAAAGAAGCATTGTCTCCTAATGATATTTATATTTTTCCTCTGTTGAAAAAAAATTATTTTGGTTAAAAGTAATATATTTCAGATATTTGGAATTGTTAATTTTGCTTTCAGCAAACACATAGAGATGAAAAGTCAGTCAAAGTGCTTGGAATAGAAAGAATTGCTCAAAATATAAAACTGAGATGGGTTTATAATGGGTTAGCTGTCATGGGAACCATTAGCTGTCATGGGAAAGTCAGGAGAAGGCTATGCTTTATTTGTTTTTTTTTTAACATTTATTCAATTTGAGAGACAGAGAGTGAGCGGGGGAGGGGCAGAGAGAGAGGGAGACACAGAATCTGAAGCAGGCCCCAGGCTCTCAGCTGTCAGCACAGAGCCCAACGTAGGGCTCAAACCCACAAACTGTGAGATCATGACTTGAGCTGAAGTTGGATGCTTAACCAACTGAGCTACCCAGGCACTCCATGGCATCTGGGTGCTACCCAGGCGCCCCATGGGCTATGCTCTTAAAATGGCAATCTTTCAATGGCCCCTCAACTCTAATAGTGTTGCAAATGTTTTCAAATTGCAAATCACTCCTTTAGTTTTCTTCAAGGTAATGAGAAACACATCATGAAGAAAGCACATTTGGGTGTTTGCTATATGCTTGGTATAAAATAGTGCACAAAATAAATATTGCTCTTACCCTTACAGAATCTACTGGGTAAGAAGTATAAGTAGATGAAGAGTGAAAATAGACTATCAGTAGCTCCAGACTTGTATGCATATTGAGGCTAAAGATGGGAAATGTTTAATCAATGTTTACAAAATGCCTCTTATGCTTCAGGCACAACCTCAAGTTCAGAGCATATAAAGATATGCTTGCAAACAAAATAGAGTTTGAAACTGGAGAGATTAAAATAGTAGGTAATTAAAATACAGAATAAAATGTATTATGTGTTGACTTGTACATGGAGCCATAGTAAGCAGAGAAAGAAAACTTAATTCAGGTTTGAGTTTCAAGAAGGATTCTTGGAGAGATTAGTGTAAGCAACAGCATAGAAATAGCAGAGGAAAAAAGAAAATGAGTTGGAAGATGGAAGTGAGATGCTTGCTCAGAATACAACAGAGTGAACGATGCAGAGATGAAAATGCAGCATGAGAAAGTGAGGGATGGGAAGGATAAAGGATCAACTTCTACATATGTTTAGGTAGAGTAAAATGGTGAATGGTAGGGTGAATGGAAAGAATGGGGGAAAGATAAAAGCTCAGATTTTTTCCAGAATAAAGTTAATGAAGCCCTCAGATGTAAAACCCATACTGTGTTCTAATTAGTAAATCACACACATGAATGAGAATGAAATAGCTGATCAACAAGGAAAAATTTTTAAAAGGAAGTAGTAAAGAAAAATGGGTTATTTACCAAGGAATAACAACTGGATAGCAGCAGAGTTCTCACTAACAATACGATGGAAAACATTAGAATCTTATTTTCAAAGGAGTGTGGGAAAATAAGCAGCAGGCTAGAACTGTGTTCTCAGAGAAGTTATCACTCAGAAGATGAAATAAAGCCACTCCCAGGATATACAAAGACTAAATGTTTATTACCCATGGGCTCTTGAAGAAAGTATTCTAAAGAATGAAATTCAATAGAGAAGAAAAGAGGGCTGAAAAAATCAATGGTGATCAAAGGACAAGAAAACTAGAAGTTTGTGTGGTGAAGGTCTGGGGGAAGAGGTGGTGAGAGGTGTAGGGAAGAGGAAATCAGAGGTGGGACAGGCCACCTTTGTATTTTCAGGGATGTGGGATTCTCCCGAAGGTTCAGGGACTGGTGGAAGGGTCTTAGCAGGGCAGAAACATTATTTGATGTGCGTTAGTAAGATCACTCTGGCATGAAGATAGAGAATTCGGGAGCAAACAAGACAGATGCCATGAGACCAGTTAGAGGTTGTGGGTGTAGTTTAGATGAGAAATGATTTGGGCCTGACCAAGGGTGAAGCAAGGAAGAAAACAGTCAGATTCTGAAACAATTATAGCAGTAGGATCTCAGGAATCCGTAAATGATTCCATGTGGGGAAAAAGAGGAAGCATCATGATGTCATTGGTTTTTTTAGCGCAGCTTTGATGGAGCCCAACTGCAGCAAGAGGAGAATGGGAGGTGACCCTGGGAACACAGATGACCCATGAGAACTTGTCCATGAATGGGTGGTAAGCCCTAGAGGAGCAGTCAGAGATAGATCAGAAGGAAGAAGGATTTTAGAATGCGAGGCTCATTCCAAAAGTGAAATGCTGATGGGTGAGAATGAGCAAGAGATGCAAAGGTTAAAGGTAGAGAGGATGAAAGGTGCCCGATAGAACAAGAACATGGGGAGGCGGAGGCTGAGAGTCTTGTAATACAAGGGAAGATAGGGAAAGAGGCAGATAAAAGAAACTCACAATTTCCTCCTCTTTTGAAAGTTGCACCATGACTGCACAGAGCAGTGATAAGCACATGCCAAGAAATTCAATGAATGAAAAGATAGATAAATGATAAACATATCCAGGCAGGTCCAGAAACAGTATAACTCTGACAAAGACCAAGATGTTTTGAAGACAGGTGTGGTAGACCTCTAGTGGCCAAAAAGAAAACTCAAAAATCTAATGGCTGAAAACAAAATTTAAATAAGATGGCTAAGGTAAATACATTTGCAAAAAAATAAACAGATAAAAGCATTGCTCTACAAAGATCCTGTGGTACCTAATCTTTGATGTGTTCAGTTTCTTATCAATTGAGTTTAAGATATTTGCATTTTGAGTTTACTTTCATAATTGACTATTAGAGTGAATGGCTTAAGGAAACTGAAGCCAGTAATCTTTTAATTAATATTAAACCTTAACAACAACAACAAAATACCTGTAGGAGGGGGATAATTACTTATGTGTGAAATTTCATGTACAAGCTAGATAAAAGAACTTATTCATTTTCAAATAGAGAAAAGAGGAAAGAGACAATTACAACCAAATGAGCCTTTGTATACAGAAGTCTCAGATATAATGCAAAAGGTGTATTTAAACACAACAACAGCAATAGGGGGTTAAAAAATAAGTAAAAATAGGGGCGCCTGGGTGGCTCAGTCGGTTAAGCATCAAACTTCGGCTCAGGTTATGATCTTATGGTTCATAGTTTTGAGCCCCGCACTGGGCTCTGTGCTGACAGCTCAGAGCCTGGAGAATGTTAAGGATCCTGTGTTTCCCTCTCTCTTTGCCCCTCCCCTGCTTGCACACTGTCTCTGTCTCTCAAAAAATAAATAAATAAATGTTAAAAAAATTTTTTTAACTAAGTAAAAATATAAAACTTAAAAAAAAAAGGTTGACAAATGATTTCAATCCTTGAAAATGAATAATAATATCCTAATTATTTTGAGTAATCTCAAGGAAGAATTATTCATTGACCTAAACTATGATTCTTTTATGAACCTGAGTGTTTTCTAATGGAGATGAAGTTGAGTTATCCTCAAGTTAACGACAATCAAATAAAATGTTTGGCACCAGCTTCAATTAATTAAACTCAAAAGATCTCCAGTTTGGAAATCAGGAAAGTATCTTGGATGATCCAGTTTTTCCATCACAACAGATTTTACCAACAATGTACAAGGCCTTAAGTAGATGAAAGAAAATAATGTACTTTAAAAGCATTATTTGTGGGAGGGGAGCCTGGGTGGCTCGGTTTGTTAAGCGCCCAATTCTTGATTTCGGCTTAGGTCATGATTTCATGGTTCCTGAGGTGGAGTCCTGCTTTGGGCTCTGTGCTGACGTTGCAGAGCCTGCTTGGGATTCTCTCTCTCCCTGTCTTTCTGCCCCTCTCCCTGTACATGCTCTCTCTCTCTCAAAATAAATAAAATAAACTTAAAAAAAATAATAAAAAAGCGTTATTTGTGGGAATTATGCAGCTGGAGGGTAGTGTGAGAAAATAAGGATGGAGTGAGGGAGTATAGATGTGGAAACTTGTCTAATCCATCATTTGAATTTAAAAGCCTGAGTGAGCAGACTTGAAAGCAGCTCAGTTCTTTGGGATTTCTTGTTTGGTTCTGACTCCTTTTTAATGTTCAACTTGATACTACTGTATTTGAGAATAACATTAATAAAAGTCTCTTAATTTTTCTCTAGACTTTTTAAAGGTACCATATATAGTATTTACATTCCTTATTGTCTCTGATCTGTCTGGGATTTAATCACAGGCATCATTCTATATTTTAAAAACAACAAAGATTTGAATCTGACAGGAATATAAGCAGTAGTCTGGAAGCAAGTAAAAAAAAAATCATGTGATGTTTAGGCACTTATAATAATAAAACATCTCTTAAAAGTATAGTCATATATACATAGAAGGAGAGGTTATCTCTGGATTTTTTTTTAATAGATAGTTTTATTCTGCATTTCTTATATTGTACTCATGCCCAAAGTTCTCATGTACTCATGCCCAAACATTACATTTGTCATTTTTTTAAATTTTGTCCCCCTAGCTTTATTGAAATATAATTGCCAAAATAAAAATTGTATGTATTTAAAGTGTATGCCATGACTTGATATGCATATACATTGTGAAATGATTCCCACAATCAAACTAATTAACATACCCATCACCTCACATAGTTGCCAAAATTTTTTAATGGTGAGAACACCTAAGATCCACTCTCAGTAAATTTCAAGCATACAATGTAGTATTATTAACTATCATCACCATGCTGTATATTAGACTCCAGAACTTATTCATCTTTTAACTAATTAATTTTTTATTTTTTATTTTTGAGAGAGAGAGAGGTAGCATGAGTGGGGAAGAGGCAGAGGAAGAGAGAGAGAATCTTAAGCAGGCTCCATGCTCAGCACAGAGCCCCACATGGGGCTTGATCCCACAACCCCGAGATCACAACCTGAGCCAAAATGAAGAGTCGGATGCTTAACTGACTGAGCCACCCAGGTGCCCTCAGAACTTATTCATCTTACAACTGAAAATTTGTACCCTTTAACCAACATCTCTCCCATTCCTTACCCCTCACAACCCTCATTCTGCTCTCTAAGAATTCAACTTCTTTAGATTTCACCCATAAGTGAGATCATATAGTATTTATCTTTTGTATCTGGCTTGTTTCACATAGCATAATGTCCTCCAGATTCACCCACGTTGTTGCATTGTGAATAATGTGTCAATGAACATGGGATTTTAGATATGTCTTTAAGATACTGACTTTATTTCCTTCGTGTATTTACCCACTGTAAAAATTGTGGGATTGTTGGATCATATAGTAGTTCTATTTTAAATTTTTTGTGATACTTCAATACCATTTGTGATACTTTAATAATGGCTGGACCAATTTACACTTCACCAGCAGTATATAAGGGTTTCCTTTTCTCCACATGCTCTCCAACACTTGTTATAACTTGTCTTTTCAATAGTAACCATCCTAACAGGTGTAAGGTATTATCTTACTGTGGTTTTGATTTGTATTTCCTTGATGTTTAGTGATGTTGTGAGCACCTCTTCATATGCCTATTAACCACTTGTGTGTCTTCTTTGAATAAACATCTATTCAGGTCCTTTGCCCATTTTTAAAATCAGATTATTTGGGGATTTTTGCTTTTGAACTGTGTGAGATCTTTATATATTTTGGATGTTAACCTCTGATCAGACATATGACTTGCAAATGTTTTCTTCCATTCTGTAGGTTGCCTTTCCACTTTGTTGATTGTTTCCTTTGTTGTGCAGAATCTTTTTAGTTTGGTGTAGTCCCACTTGCTTACTTTTGTTGCTCATATATGTGGTGTCATATACAAAAAAACATTTCCAAGCCCAATGCCAAGCAGTTTTTCCCTGTTTTCTTCTAAGAGTTTAATTGCATAGATATTACACTTAAGTCTATACTCAATTTTAGGTTAATTTTTGTGTGCAATATAAGGGTCCAATTTCATTCATTTGCATGTGGATATCCAGTTTTCCCAAAACCATTTATTGAAGGAATTATCCACTCCCTATTGGTGTTTTTGGTGCCCTTATCAAAGATTAGTTGACCATATATGTGTGGATTTCTTTCTGAGTTCTCAATTCTGTTCCATTGGTCTAGGTGCCTGTTTTTACGCCAGTACTATACTGTTTTGATTATTATAGCTTTGTAATATAGGTTGAAATCAGTAAACATGATGCCTCCACATTTGTCATTTTCTAAATGTTATTTTCAAGGGTTCAGTTTCCCTTATTGACTAGAAACTATAGCATGGCTGACAGAAATTGTTGTGTCTTTGTGGGCAAGTTCTGGAGCATCTCTTGGTATTCTGAGAACTGTCCTGAGCTGATCTATATGCAATACCAGACAACAAAACATATTTTCTGGACCAGTGTGATGATATCAGTCATTGTTTAATCATTTTTACAATTAGAGGAAAGTTAGAGAGATGTCAGAAATGCTAAGGGTAGCTATTGATAGGGTCAAAACTTCACAGAGAATAGCTGCAAATATCGGGAACAAGAAGGCAGGAGAACCTAGAGATAGTTTTACATTTGATTCAACAGATTTCTAACCTTAGGAAAGTCAGACTCTTGCAAACAAATATCTGTTTCAATATGCAACCATATTCATTCCTGCATATAGGACTACTATGCATATAGACCATAGTAGTCTAGCTTCTCAATAATGTTATTTATTCTAGCAACACTGAGTTCTATGGGATCACAACCTTCACTGATGCTCTTGCTTTTGCCTCTCCCTCAATTTCTCCCCTTCTCCTTCCTTTTCTTCTTTCCTTTCCTCTTTCTTTGTCTCTTAACAATTATACATTGTTCCCAAAATAAGAGAAGGGAGTGAGTTCAGGTTTGAAACTACCAGACATTTAACGCCTTTGTGTTTTTTGTTTAGCTATATTTTTCTTTATTTCTTTGTTGCTGTTGTTGTTGTTGTTGTTTGAGAGAGAGAGTGAGAGCATACACCAGTGGAGAACGAGCAGAGGGAGAGGGAGAGAGAGAATCTCAAGCATTCTCCATGCCCAGTGCAGGGGCAGATGCAGAGCTCAATCTCATGGCCATGAGATAATGAACTGAGCTGAAATCAAGAGTTGGATGCTTAACTGACTGTGCCATTCAGTTGCTTCTATTTAGCTAAATCTTAATTAATTTATTTAGCAAGCATATGCTTGCTAATAAATATTAACACAATTATTTTTATAGAAAAGATTTGCTTAGTAAATAGTGATTTAAAAAAGAAAGGAAAACTCAGTCTCTGCTGTCAGCAA
This sequence comes from Panthera onca, assembly GCF_046562875.1. Classification (NCBI taxonomy): domain Eukaryota; kingdom Metazoa; phylum Chordata; class Mammalia; order Carnivora; family Felidae; genus Panthera; species Panthera onca. The sequence continues at coordinate 73,797,949 of NC_138342.1, forward strand.
ATTTACAGTCTAGTGGACACGATTAAGAGTAAATAATCATCCAAATAATTTTTATTACAAATTAGAATGAGTGCTATGACAAATAGCACAAGTATATGTGTGTGAGGTGCCAGAGAAGATGTGACATTTAACCTGAGACCTGAGAACAGTGGTTATGGTTCTCTACTGGGGCAATTTTGATAATGTCTGAAGACATTTTTGGTTGTCACCACTGGGAAGGGGAAGATTTAAATTTCCTGATCATGTAGTGAGACTTCGGTTTATGTCCATAACAGAGATATTTTCAAAATGAAGTAATCTAGTTTCAATCCCCATAAATGATATTGTCCTAAGTATCTCTGCATTGATTAGACTTCAATTGCTTGGGGGTGAGTGTAGATAGCACCTACCATAAAGAAATCATTACTTAGTTTTGAATGTCAAATTAGATATTTTTGAGCACCTGGGAAAATAATTGCCTTGAGCACAGAGAAAGAAAAGTTTTCTTGAGTTCTAATACTTTCCTTTCATATATCAAGACACCTGCATATGATTCATATCATAGCATTTTATGATAAGAGATTCAGTAGATTATAAAGGAGTTTCTGATGTCAGGGCAATTCCCATTAGATAGGAAGAAGTAGAAGGTCTTTCTCATGCTGGAGGAGGGAACCGAAAAAAGACGAGGAAGAGGAAAGCAAAGCAAAAAAATCTGATTTGGATGTTGTTTCTTTGTCCTTAGTAATACTGAGAAAGGAATCTAAAACACTGAGAATTTGGGGGAAATCCAGGAGTCAAAGGTGTGCTTTATATTCTTCAGGGTTTCCCTCTGCTTTGTCCTTTTCTCTGAGTTGTTGCCATTGTCCTTACACTAGCTTCCCTCAGGCTAGCAAAATGGCGGCAGCTCTTGTCATAGCTCACATCCACTATCAGACCCTGAGAGAATGCTTTTGATGGAGCATTCTCCACAAGTGTTCCAAGATCCATTCTGATGAGAGAGATTTAGATCATACATCTTAACCAATCTGCATGAGGACCTGTCTGTCACTGTAAAGGAAATAAAATGTGCTAATCACTTAGTTATTGTCATATCCTCCACAGAACTCCAGGAGAAGAGTCAGCTTCCCTACAACCACATAGATCCCAAATGGAAATCAGGCACTATTGGTAAAAGGGGAATGGGTTCTGGAGACAGACACAAATGCCCACCCTTGTCTACTACTCCTTATGGTACCTAATAGCCATACATACTCTCAACATGATCAAGCTGACATGGATTGCATATACCTCATCTCAAAAAACACAACCCAGACTGATCTAGTTACTGACTGAAATTCTAGAAGCTTTGGTAGGAATCAAAATCCTATATATCACACAGCTTACTATCTACATTAATATGACTTACATTTGACAGACTATCCACATTATTCCAGGAGATTCTTGCCTAGAAGATGAAGTGGCAAAAAACTTTTTTTAACTTGCTCTTTCCAGGGTGTCTCAATAGATCATTCAACTGTGGTCATTAGACTGTGTGCTTCAAAACTTTCCCCTTGCTACGTCTGCTTATCCTAAACTATTAATAACAAACTTGGCCCAATCCCCATATGGTGCTCACACTGAACTATTTCCAGGTACAATGAACAAGAACTAAACCCTAATAAATATCCTGTCTTTGACCTTGTTATTCTGAAATGCTACCAATATTCCATCAAGGAAATGGTTTCCTTTACTGTGGTAAGCAATAAACATGATCAGAGGCTACCTATCCTCTCCCTTGTCCTTGAAATGTGAGTTCTGCTTGCTTTTTCCACTCCCAGAGGCTGCTCCAAGGACATAGCCTTGATATGGCTTGATATCAAGCCAGGATCTGGCTTGATAGTGATGTGGTGTTTAGAACATCTGCGTGGTATATATGACTGAAGCTAGTTAAGGCCTCTATGTAAACTATAAAGATTTGGTGGGCGGCTGCACGGATCCACTTGTCTTGTGGCCAAGTCAAGTCTCATGTATGTAAGTTCCCTTTGTTTATTAAAACTGCCACCTGGAGTGGCATGTATCTTCCTTTGGTCTCTCCCTGCCCTCCATGCATGGGGACCAGTTTCAGATTACACCCAGGGAGCTCCTGAGAAGGTTACAATCCAATAGTGTATCACCCGTTTCCCTATGCTGCTTAGAGGCTCATCTCCAACTGCTGTGAGTTAAGGAGCTTAGGGATTATATTCAGGGCCTAGGAAATCACAGGCTTGAAATTTAATTGGAAATAAAGCTCAATTAGAGTTTAGACTCTTCCAGCCTATTTGTTTCATAGTCCAGCAACCAAAGTCAGAGATCTGGATAAGTTGCAATCTTGAAGTCCAGTTCTTGCCTTCAAAATTTCTTTGGTAATAAGCCTCCATTTCTCTCCTTTGTTCAGAAAATCTGGGGGTCAGGGCCCAGCAATCTTATCTGATCTATGGTATAATAAGCCCTTAAAGTGGTTCTTTCTTTCTTCCTTCCTCTCTTTCTCCCACTTTTTCTTTCTTTCTTTCTTTCTTTCTTTCTTTCTTTCTTTCTTTCTTCTTTCCTTCCTTTGTTATTTTGGGACAATTTGAATCAATAAGCTGAGGCAAGAATGTGCTATTAAAATCCTATCTCCAAGCAGACTGTGTGTGAGTGGCTTCTCAAGGGGAATGATTAGTCTTTTTCTTTTCTTACCAATAGGAGCCAATTAGCAGAGGCCTGCATGGGGAACAGGAAGCAACAGTATTCTCCTGAGCCACAACTACATCCTAAATTGCTCTCCCCTTTCCTCCGCTGGCACTCTGACTTACAGTAGACAACTGCTTTTCCAGTCTTTCCAGGTTCCAGGTACTAGATTCTCAAGCAACTTAATAGAAATCAATGGTAGTATTTCTCTAAGCAAGGTCTTATTTTCTTCTCTCTGCTTTCAGATGACACTATCAAAACTATCTTATCTCTTTTATGTAAGAACTTATTGAAAGCCATAAAAAATAGTTAGCATTCTTTCCTCCAAGCTTCCTTAATGCTAAAGTCTCAAAATGTACATGATCTTGCTCTCAGGGTACAGAAAAACATACATGATTATTACTTCACTACTGTCTGACAAAAATTGCAACTTCTAACCACTGAATAAAGGTGTCTCTTTGTCCTCTACTCAACCTCTTTGAGGTAAGACCATATTTTAGAGTCTCTTAATGTTAACCCTACTCTTAGTCCCAATTTCTGTATCAAGCATATTAATGCCAAACAACAGAAATTAAGTATGGTTATCTCACAGGGGGAAAAAAAAAGTATGAAAAAGAAGGACAGTTTATTGGAATGAAATGGACCCCACAGATTCACCTGGGATCTGAGGGATAAAACAGGGTGAATGAACAGTATCTAAGGGACATGAAGATTAACCAGCAAGACTCCCCATGGTTACACTGAAGGATGGGTCAGGTCCAGGTGCTATCACCAGCCTTGCTGTGACCTCATAATGGCCATTGAGATGCCCTGATATCTAACTGTCATGACATGTTCTTATGTCAGACACCCAGAGTCTAAGTGCCAGGGTGAGCTTCCAGTGGCTTACCTTCAGTCATGTGTCCATCCCTCACCAATACAAGAAGAAAGGAGAGGATCTGTGCTCTCTTATCTTCCCTAATAGTTGGTGAACACCACAAATCATAAGATAACATGAATAATATTGAGGAGAATGAAGGCTGACAGGTCAAAGAACTGACACATACACAGTATTTATATCCTGTCTTTCTTTTCAGTAATTTGTCATCAATGGTATCCCTTGTCAATAAATGTTTTTTATGATTAAAAGAACGTTCAAGATCAAGATTGCATATTCATAATTCTATTGTCATATTTTGATATGGAAGTCTAATCTAGTAACCACTGATTTTTTTTTTAATTTTTTTTAACGTTTATTTATTTTTGAGACAGAGAGAGACAGAGCATGAACGGGGGAGGGTCAGAGAGAGAGGGGGACACAGAATCGGAAGTAGGCTCCAGGCTCTGAGCTGTCAGCACAGAGCCTGACGCGGGGCTCGAACTCACGGACTGTGAGGTCATGACCTGAGCCGAAGTCGGACGCTTAACCGACTGAGCCACCCAGGCGCCCCTAGTAACCACTGATTTTTATAGCCACTTTTATCAAGTGATCAGACATTTTTTCTATGTATTATTTATGGGGAATGTAATCTGTAAACTATATCATAGCAAAGGATTTTTGCCAAGTTTAGGGAGTTTTTTTCAATATCAAATATTTATATTTCTCTATTTTGTTTATATGAAACTTAATATGTGGGATATGGCAGCATCCATGAATAAAGGATGAGAGAAAGGGGAAAAGAGAGGGATGTGGAATGGGAAGGAAAAAAGAAGGAAGAGAGAGTTAATATTTACTTAGTACTGTGCAACTTTCCTTTATATAAATGATCCCATCTAATCTTCCAAATAATTCTAGATTATTTAAATCTGTAGAATATATTTTTCAAATAAAATTTTACCTGAAAACCATTATGACAAAGCAGGTAACTGTTGGGTAAATAGCTCTGGATGAGCAGTTGAGGGAGCGGGTACCCTTTTCGTCTCCCTTGGGATAGCACACAGCATAGTTTTAAAATCTACCATACAATTTATATTTTAAAAAAGACTAAATTCTGGTCAGTGTAGTTTTAGCAGTTAAGTCAATTATGTTGTGTTCTAACTTCACAGCTTGGTAATACGTACACTGAGTTTAAGTCCACAGTTAGCTTTCCCATGACTATATGAAATTTAAGTTACTTGTTTTGAGAAGAGGAGAAAAAGAGAGTGGGGGAAGGCAGGAAGAGGGAGGGAGAGGGAATCCCAAGCAGGCTTTTCACTGTGAACACAGAACCTGAGGTGGCTTGAAACCACAAACCACAAGATGAGGACATGAGCCAAAACTAAGAGTTGGACTCTTAACCATCCGAGCCACCCAGGTGCCCTGAGTTTCCTTTTTAAGTATGGAACGAAAGACTATAACTGGTAAAGACATTTACCACACACACACACACACACACACACACACACACACAGACTCAGTAAAGCAAAAAACTTTATTTCTCAGAATTTTTCATGCCTTAACTGTTACCTATAATGGGCATTTTATGTGTAGTGATAATTTCAGCATGTAAAAATAGACAAGGGATAAAGCAAAAATTCAACTAATCTCTTGCTAAATCAAAACAACCTTGACTTAAGGTCATGTGCTAAGATCCTAACCATATGGAATCATTTACCAGATGAGGCAGTTACTGGTTCAGTTATTATAAAGTAGTTCCTCATAGATGTTCTATGGCCCATTTTATGGTTTTAAAACATGACAGACTAAGATCAAATTCAGATAGTTGAAACAGGCACATGCAAGTTTGAAAACAGCAAGTAGAATCTGTGCATATTACAGGAACTGCCAGTTAAAGCAAGAGAGATGGAATGATCAAGGACATAGGGTATTATTTTGTCACTTTCATTTATTAAAAAAAATGAATGGAAACATTTACAAATATTTGTTTCATCACAGAAATATCCCATTACAGCTCCATCTCATGGACATCATTATCCTGTAAGAGAAAATTGTTCCCTTTGTGGACCGCAGACTTGAATAAATTCATAGCAAAATGCATGCAATTTAAAATCTATGCTATCTTTTCCCTTTCTATTTGTACTGGTTTCTCTTTGCAGTGGCAGTTCATGTTCTTAAAGGGATCCTGGTACAAGTTTCCTGCCTACACCCCATATCCAAAATCTCAGTTGATTGAAAGAACAAACAAACATTGTTTTAGCAGTTTAGTGTTTGTATACTTAAATAGGAAAAAAATCATATATTTGTAGAAATGTTAATTCTGTACTTTAAGATATTATAGGGGCGCCTGGGTGGCTCAGTCGGTTAAGCGTCCGACTTCGGCTCAGGTCAATGTTTCACGGTCCGTGAGTTCGAGCCCCGGGTCAGGCTCTCTGCTGACGGCTCAGAGCCTGGAGCCTATTTCAGATTCTGTGTCTCCCTCTCTCTCTGGCCCTCCCTGTTCACGCTCTGTCTCTCTCTGTCTCAAAAATAAATAAGTATTTAAAAAACAAACAAACAAAAAGATATTATATATGGCTACTATCAAACCAAGGAAAAACATACCATTCTCAAAATTAGTAGAAGGAGAAATTTGGACCCAGAGGCTACAACAGATTCATAGTTAATACTACAGAAGACAAATATCAGAAGCTGCCACATCTCACACCTACATCAGTCATTCCGAGCCACTCACTGACTTTCTTACACCTGCTTAGCCTCCCTTGAATCCATCTCCTCTTCCAGCTAGCTAAAGTCACCTTCTCAAAATAAAAATCTAATAATATCATCCTACTCCTTAAGTCTTTCATTGTGCTTGAGATAAGATGCAAAGTCCTTCTATGACTGACATGTTCCTTTTACAATACAGATATTTCCCACATCTGCCTTTTCTAGATCCAGAGTCTTACACTTTCTGATCCTTCTGCCTGAATGTCTTCTTCCCATTATTTGCTGTCTATTCCTACTCATGTATCAGCTGAAGCACCACTTTCTCAAGCAACGGACAGGAAATAAACAAATACATATTCAGATGGTATTAATTCCTATAGAGAAAGGTAAAGAGTGATGACAGGGTTGTTATTTTGCACAGGATCATCAAAAATGGTCTTGCTGATCAAGTAGTATTTGAGCAGACACCTGAAGGGATTAGAAGTAAAATTTTCAGCTTTCTGGTGAAAGAGCAGTCCAGGCAGAGCAGGAAGCTGGCCCTATATTTTATTTATGGGGAACAAAATCTGTTAACTATCTCATACCAAAGAATTATTTTTGTAATTCCATGTTTGGAGAGATTTTTTTTTTTCAAAATCAAATATTTCTATTATTTATGTATGAATTTGTTATTTGGGACATAGTAGCATCCATGAGTAAAGGATTAGAGAAAGGGGAAAGAGAGGGATATGAAGTGGGAAGAAAACAGGAAGAAAGAGAGACAGTTAATACTTAATGAGTACTATGTAACTTTCTTTTACTGTTTGAGAAAGAGCAATAAGGTAAATATGGCAAGCCAAGTGAGGGAGTCAAGCAAGGAGAACACTAGAAGACAAACTCAGGGGGAACGGGGAGACAGGCGATGGTGAGAAGTTTGGATTTTTGACTTGAAGAAAGAAGTGTAGAATGGAGTGAGTGAAGAAGTGAACAAAGGGAATCCAGGTTGGAGGGGGAATAGGTTAGGGTCTTGTTCAGGGTGTGGTACAAACAGGAGACTATTGTATGGGCCTTGGAATGTCTCTGAATAAACTGTGATGGCTTTGTATGGTATAAGAAGAAGAGCAACATGATTTGGCTTATGTTTGGATGATCAATCTAGTTGCTACGTTGAAAATAGAACAGAGGGGGCAAAGAATAATGGCAGCGAGCCTAGTTAGGTGCTTCTTGCAGTAGTCCCAATGATTAATGATTGTGACTGCACAAATGTGGTAGAGATGTTTGATGAGTGTCTGAAACCTGGGTTTATTTAGAAGATAGTGCCAACAGGAAAAAAAAAAAAAGAAGAAACAGTGCCAACAGAATTTACTAAGATGAGGTGGGAGGAAAAGAAGTGTAAAGAATTATTCCAATGTTTTGGCCTAAGAAACTATAAAGAATAGGAAATAGAGTTGCCATATACCACAAGGTGGAAAACTGGGGAAAATTTTTTGGGGGGAGGGCATGGGCAGGCTGCTGCTTCTACTTAAACAAAGAAATCCCTTTAGAAAATGTTGGGTTTGAGAAGCCTATTAGACACTCAAGCAGAAGTGTCTAGTCAAGAGTCAGATATAAAAATTTGGAGTTTAGCAAAAGATTCAAGGCCAGAGGTAATATTGGAGTCATTTGCAAATACATGGCATTTAAAAATTGAGACTAAAAGATGTTATTTTGAGAATAAGTGTAGATAAAAGATAGGAGGTCAGAGACCTCCAAGGGCACTCCAAATTTAAAGATCAGCAAGGTAAGGAGGCTCTAAGAAAACATTAGCCTGGTCTGAGATAGAAGGACATCCCAGAGATTGTTGTTTTAAGTGGAGAGTTTGAAAAAGTGGGGAGCAATAAATGCTAATACAGAAATGAGAGAAGGGACATCACTACAGGTCCCATGGATGTTAAAAGGATTCAAAAAGGAATATTATGAACAACTCAGTGCCCACAAATTTGATAAGTTAGATGAAATGGACAAATTTTTTGAAAGACACAATCTGCCAAAACTCAAGAAGAAATGGTAAATCTGAATTGTCCTATGTGTACTAAAGAAATCAAATAAATATTTAACATTATTCTAAAGTAGAAAACACATGGGGCGCCTGGGTGGCTCAGTTGGGTAAGTGACCAACTTCGGCTCAGGTCATGATTTTGCAGTTTGTGAGTTCAAGTCCTGCGTCGGGCTCTGTGCTGACAGCTCAGAGCCTGGAGCCTGCTTCGGATTCTATGTCTCCCCCTCTCTCTATCCCTCCCCTGCTCATGCTCTGTGTCTGTGTCTCAGTCTCTCAGAATAAATAAACGTTAAAATTAAAAAAATAAATAAATAAAATAGAAAACACGAGGCCCACTTGGGTCCACTAGTGAATTCTAACAAACACTTAAATAATTTGTTCCAGTTTCTCTATAATCTCTTCCAGAATATAGAAGCAGGGAGAATACTTCCTAACTCATTCTGTAAGGCCAGAATTACCCTAAATATAAAAATCTGACAAAGGCATTACTAGAAATAAACCCTACAGATTAATATTTCTCATGAACATAGATGCCAAGTTTTCAACAAAATATTAGCAAATTGAATCCAACAATGTATAAAAGGAATTATATACTATGACCAAGTAGCATTAGCCCAGGTATACAAGGCTATTTTAACATCCAAAAATCAATTACTACAATCCATCACATCAATAAGCTAAAAAGAAAAATCATATGATCATACCAAGAGATGCAAAAAAAGCATTTGACAAAAAAATGCAAAAAAAGCGTTGTGTTGTATTTTCAACACAAGCATTTATCTTTCTTTTTACTTTTAATCTACCCGCCCCCCACACACTTACTCTTAAAAAGGTCCAACCAAGTAAGTATATTAATTGTAACATACAATTAATGCTTATGGAAATAGTCTCTGTAGCTTAGAAGGATCTTTTAGGATTTACTGGCAAGTATGACACAATATCTTATTCTTTTGCCTCAGTGTGGTTAGTTCCACATACTTTAATAACATACAGCAGTGTAAATAATTTACTGTTTTATAATTTCTCCATACCTCAGTTTCATAAATAAGAATATATAGAATATTTAGAATGAATATTATTCATAAGTTTCTTGTAGATAAGAGTCAGGGTTTTACCTTTTTTTTTTTTTAGATTGAAAAAGTTAAAGGTATTAAGTCATTCTCTAGTTGTTCACATTATGTGTATCAATAATTTATTTATTTATTTTTAGAAATACTACTTAAGTATTTTTAAAGTTTCATATCTCTACATTTACTTTCTTTACCTTAAATTATGCATTAATTAATTTAGTTCCATTTTAGGTTTATTCAATGTCTAATGTTATAGGTCAAAATTATAATTTAGCAATTACCATGTTTTCTGCAAATTAAAAAAATCCTGTGTATTTAGAAGTTTAATTCATATGTTTCTGTCAACCTTTCATCAAACACTAGTTAATGTTTCAAAAGTTCCATTGAAATGAGAAGCTTAACAGAGCTACAAAAATTCAACTCGTCATGTGTTTTCAGTTTGTATAATTGATGCTTTTAAAAATCATGAGTCTTCTGGCACAAAAACAGACCCACAGATCAGTGGAACAGAATAGAGAACCCAGATGGACCCACAAACATATGGCCAACTAATCTTTGACAAAGCAGGAAAGAATATCTAATGGAATAAAGACAGTCTCTTCAGCAAGTGGTGCTGGGAAAACTGGACAGTCACATACAGAAGAATGAGCCTGGACCACTTTCTTACACCATACACAAAAATAAACTCAAAATGGATGAAAGACCTAAATGTAAGACAGAAAGCCATCAAAATCCTCAAGGAGAAAACAGGTAAAACCTTTTTGATCTTAGTTGCAGCAACTTCTTACTCAACATGTCTCCAGAGGCAAAGGAAACAAAAGCAAAAATGAACTATTGGGACCTCATCAAAATAAAAAGCTTCTACACTGTGAAGGAAACAATCAACAAAACTAAAAGGCAACTGATGGAATGGGAGAAGATATTTGCAAACGAAATATCAGATAAAGGGTTAGTATCCAAAATCTGTAAAGAACTTATCAAACTCGACACCCAAAAAGCAAATAATCCAGTGAAGAAATGGGCAAAAGACATGAACAGACACTTCTCCAAAGACATCCAGATGGCGAACCAACACATGAAAAACTGCTCAACATCACTCATCATCAGGAAAATACAAATCAAAACCACAATGAGATACCACCTTACACCTGTCAGAATGGCTAACATTAACAACTCAGGCAACAACAGATGTTGGCGAGGATGCAGAGAAAGAGGATCTCTTTTGCATTGCTGGTGGGAATGCAAACTGGTGCAGCCACTCTGGAAAACAGCATGGAGATTCCTCAAAAAATTAAAAGTAGGGGCCCCCAGATAGCTCAGACGGTTAAGCGGCCAACTTTGGCTCAGGTCTTTAATGTCTCTGTCCATGAGTTCAAGCCCTGCATCAGGCTCTGTGCTGATAGCTTGGATCCCAGACCCTGCTTCGGATTCTGTGTCTCCCTCTGTCTCTGCCCCATCCCCACTAGCACTCTGTTTCTCTCTCTCTCAAAAATAAATAATAAACATAAAAAAAATTAAAAATATAACTACCCTATGACCCAGCAATCGCACTACTAGGTATTTATCCAAGGGATACAGGTGTGCTGTTTCGAAGGGGTACATGAAACCCAATGTTTATAGCAGTAGCAGCACTATCAACAATAGCCAAAGTATAGAAGGAGCCCAAATGTCCATGGATGGATGAATGGATAAAGAAGATGTGGTATATATATATATATATATATATATATATATATATATATATATATACACACACACACACACTGGAGTATTACTCAGCAATCCAAAAGAATGATATCTTGCCATTTGCAACTACGTGGATGGAACTAGAGGGTATTATGCTAAGCGAAATTAACCAGAGAAAGACGAATATCATATGACTTCACTCATATGAAGACTTTAAGAGACAGAACGGATGAACATAAGGGAAGGGAAGCAAAAATAATATAAAAACAGGGAGGAGGGCAAAACATAAGAGACTCTTAAATATGGAGAACAAACAGAGGGTGACTGGAGGTGTGGTGGGGGGGGTCACATGGGCTAAAAGGGTAAGGAGCATTAAGGAATCTACTCCTGAAATCATTGCTGCACTATATGCTAACTAATTTGGATGTGAATCAATAAAATAAAATAAAATAAAATAAAATAAAGAAAAGGAATACCATAGGTAACTTTAAAAAAAGGAATCTCCAAACATTTATTTTAGAGATAGTCTCTGAACTTTGAAATATTTGTAAAATAGTATATATTGACATAACAATCCCTTTCTCTTGAAGCTTACTATAACTGTGATCAGGGAACTGGCAATAATTACCTTATGAAATCTCACAAATCAACAATGGCAGTGTGGAAAACCAATAAACACAGCTTTGAGCAAAACACCTTTTAAAAACTGTTTTAGGGGCATCTAGCTGGCTCAGTAGGTTAAGTGTCTGACTTTGGTTCAGGTCATGATCTCATGGTTCGTGAGTTCAAGCCCTGCATTGGGCTCTGTGCTGACAGCCCAGAGCCTGGAGCCTGCTTTGGATTTTGTGTCTCCCCTCTGTCTGTCCCTCCCCTGCTTGTGCTGTATCTCAAAAATTAAATAATAAAAAAGCCTGTTTTAATGATTAAAAAACAAACAACTCTTAGAAGTCAACATAGGGATAAATCTTTGTGACCTTGGTTTAGGCAATGTTATTTACAACATCAAAAGCACAAGTAACCAAAAAATAAAAGGTACACAGATGTTACCAAAGTTGAAAATGTTTATGTTTCAGAGGAAATAAATCAAGAAGGTGAAATGACAACTCCCATAATGGGAGAAAATATTAGCAAATCATATATCTGATAAAATACTCATATCCAGAATATATAAAGAACCTTTACAATTCAATAATAAAAAAGGCAAATAGTTCAACTGTCTTAGTTTGGATTGTATTCATACAAAATACCATAGAACAAAAATTTATCAGTGTTCTGGAGGCTGCACGTGTGACCAGTACCAGTATGGTCAGATTCTGGTGAGAGTAAATGTATGTTTATTCATGATCAGTATTTGATTTAATCCCATGGTGAGTCGTTTCATAAATAAATGTCATTAATTACACGAGACCCCTGTAGTGATCAATTTAGCTTAAAAAAAGTATTCCATCTAACATCATCAATTGGAAATATATTTCAGGAAATGGCAATTTCTTTTAACTAATGGATTGTAAGCTGAAACTCAAGTCAAATCAATACATTTACTGAATTCCTGTTATTGTGCTGGGGCACAGAGAAAATATTAAGTATAAAATCAATGGTTTTAACATCAAGAAAGTTTCTAAGTTCTTTGTAGTTCAGAAGATCATTATCAAAGTCCCGTGAATTCTTTCAGATCTATATCTCTGAAGCCTTTTTTTCCTGTAACAGGCAGAGATCATTGGGTAGTATTGTATCTTCTATTTAGGTTTATTTTAAGTATCTATTTACATGTCTGCTTGCCTTTCCACATTTTGAGCTCCAGGGCAGTAACCTCATTCACTTATTCATTCATATGACAAATATTTGTCAAATACTTATTATAATGCTAGGCATACAAGGATAAAAAAAGATGCAATTCCAGTTTCCATAGAATTTTTGGTGTAATAATATATAAAAGTAAACAGATGCACTAATTTAGTAATTGCTTCTCACATATGCAAATAAAATGTGACTTATTTTCTATAAAATACCACACTTTAGAATATAAAGTAATCATCTTTAAAATCTCTTCCAGCACAAATAATCTCTTTGGCTTGTTTCAGGCTTTTTGGTGTTAGTTTCCAGTCTCTAAAATTTCCTTTTCTTCCCCCTGCTCTAATTCCAGGTAATTTCTGAGTTTTGAGGAAACTTACTTGACCTTGTGGGCATAGGAGAGATGTAGGGGTGGGCTTGGGAGGCATATTGAGTTACGTGAATCCTTGCTGGTTTTCTGCAAAGTGTGGTGTCTTATCTAGTCCCTGACCAGTGCTGGCACCTACTTGGAAATCAATGGTTCCAGTCAGTGTTGAAATCCTGGAGTATTTTAGCCATGACCTCCAAGCCTTTGTTGGCCCATTGGTCCTCTCAGTACTCTGTATCTCAGATCATGTGGACACTTCTCTATCCATATGTACAGCACATGGAGATCTATGGTATTTATTTAGACTTATCTACCTCAGACTCCCTGCATTGATGTTGTTATTGGTTCTGTGCCAAGTTGGGTGTAAATTCAAATGTTGGGCTTCTCATAGAGGCCTGAGACTTCTGTCATGCCATACTAGGGGAGATAGACCATTACATTTGATGTTCTTCTATCTAACTGCTTTAGAACTGGACCCCAAAGGGGTTATATATCCTCCTTTTATCCTCATAATGACAAGTGAATTTCACTTAAAAACTGTCTTATCTATAAGGTAGTATCTTAAATACAATTTTGATTGCATAAGGCATTTATAGACCAGAGTGATGTTTTTAATAATCTTAGATTTTAATTCTATACTTAGCATATAGTTAGAATTCAATGAATAAATTTTCAGCCTTAATGTTTTTATACTTTTGAGGTAAATTTAGACTTATAGAAGAGTTGCAAAAATACTACAAAAAGCTTCCATGTACTGGTCATCCAGCTTAGCCTTATGCCAATATTTTACATGATCAAGGAAAAAAAAAAAGATCAAACCTGGGAAATTAATCTTGGTATGATGATATTAATGAAACTATAGAATCTCTTTGAATTCTACCAGTTTTCACACTACTGCCCCCCACCCCACTTCTTTGCGCTGGAAGCCAAGCTATCCCAGCTTGAATGGCAAGGCCCGGGCTGTAGACGGATTGGTGACTGTAAGGTAGCCCACCAACAGTGAAGCTTCTTGTACTCCTGCTTTTAGGTAGTTTGGTCTTAACATTACCTGGGGTATTGTCTGTTGGGGAATTGCCCTCGACAGGCCCTCTGGGAAAAGAACCATTAGGAAAGAAAATAAGTTTCCGCAAGAAATTGTGCAGCCTTACATTTAACCTTTGCTATCCCCTATGGAGACTCCTCTACTTACAGGAAGGATAGCCTCATGCATTTGCCAGCAAAGGCAGCCAACAAAGGAGAGACATATGGATTTGAAAGCCCCACTCTGGTAACTAAGGAGTGTGTCTATGGACACAGGTCACTCTAACCCCTAGGCCCACTTGGCCCCCAGGAAGCATTCCAGATGATGATTGAACCTAGTCGATTAAAGTAGAGAATGGTTCACTGGTTCCTAGGTGCATTGTCTCTCTGAGAATGCATAAGGCGTGGGTTTCTAAGGCCCTTTTGGCCCCCTTCTTGACACCGAGGACCCAGGTGAACACTTTTGTTCTTCAAAACCACGAATGGTTCAGGGAAACAACTAAGAGGTCATGTCCCTGTAACTGTTCCACTTGAAGTGTTGAGAGATAAATGACCTTTCATGAAAACAGCAAAGCAAATACTTTATAGATTATAGATAAACATAGATACATAATAAAAACAATGAAAGAAATTAATCAATAATCAAAGGGTATGCGGGAACTTTACAAGAAAATCGCCGTGTTATTTCTTAAAGGTTGTTTACACATAGGAACATTTTCAAAATTAGGTAATGTTAGAAAAACATAGATGATGTATGCTATGAGTAAATCACTAGCAAATATAATGCCACGTTTGCTACAATAAATCAGCCAGTTCAACACACTGCTGTTGTCTGTGTCCATTTTTATTTTTTGTTTTTATTTTAGTTTTGTTTTATTTTCACTTTTTGCCGACACCGTTCATCCTTTGGGAACCCCTGGACCTGCTGGAGCTGGACTCCAGTATCTTTGTACCAGAATCCAGTACAGAATCTCACACTGCATATAGTTGCCATGAGACTTCAGTTTGTTACAATCTGAGATGATTTCTCAGTCTTTCCTTGTTTTTTTTTTACAATCTTGACACTTTCGAAGAGTATAGGCAAGTTATTTTATAGAATTTTCTCCATTTGTTTTTTTTTTTTTTTCTTGATCATATTGAAGCTCTGAATCAATGGGAAGAATAATTCAGGGATGACGTGCCTTAATGCATTAAGCATCATATCAGGGGTAGATGATGTTGATCTGTCTTATTATTGATGATGTTAACCTTAATCACTTGACATCTGCCAGGTTTTTCCATTGTGAAGTTGCTAGTTTTCCCTTTGTAATTACTAAATATTTGGGGAGAGATATCTTGTGACTGAGCAAAATCCTATTTCTGCTTAAATTTTACCCATTAATTTTAGTATTCATCATTGGATCCTGCTTGAGGGAAGTGTTACTGTGGTTTGCTATTTTCCCTATCCTTTCTATATTTTTAATTGGAAATCTTCTGTAAGGAAGACTTGTCCCTTCTCCCATATTCATTCATTCATTCATTCATTCATTCATTCATTCATTCATTTGCTTATATTGGATTGATATTGATCTCATTCTTCGGGTTACAATCTAATACTGTCATTACTTTTTTTTGTTTCTCAAATTGTCCTAATTTTTGCTATTGGGAGCTTTTTTGGGGTTGTCTCCTGTGTCCTTTCAGTATGTATTGATCTTTTATTACTTATTCATAAGCACTTCCTTCTTTTTGGTATCACAAACTGTTCCAGGATCATCTTATGTTTTCTCTGCCAAGCCCTGGGATAAACCAATTTTCCTTTTATTAAGAAATAGTATTTGGAAACCAAGTTCATTTCTTCTGAGGTAACATTTCTTCCAGTACTTGGTACTGGATTGAACTAGGAAATATGTATATGTACCCTAGTTTATGCCTATAAGTATATCTATTTATTTCTGTCTGATATTTGTAGAAAAAAATCATGAATCCTTTCAATACCTCCATCTCCATTCTGGTACCACATGTTTCACTCTAGCATCTATCCTTTCCTTATTTGTAACTTCTTTCTTCAATAGTGAGAAACCCAATTTTTAATTTCTATGTATTTACTTATTGGTTCAGCCCTAGCATAAAAAAAGAGAACTTTCTGAACTTCTTACACCCCTGTGAGTAACAAATTTATCAACTGTGGCAGGGATTGTCAAACTACAGCTCATAAACCCAATCTGACTGGACACCTGTTTTTTATAAATTGTTTTATTAGAACATAACCATGCTCATATTGTATTGTCTATGGCTGCTTCTGTGTTCCAATGGCAGGGTGGAGTAGTTGTGAGAGAGACTTATGGTGGGCAAAGCTTAACAAACTTACTACCTGGCCCTTTACTGAAATATTTTGCCAACCCCTAAGCTAGAGCAGAGGGCTGTGTACATTTCTTTTTGTCTGTAGCTTTAAAGTATTGGGTTAAGTAACTGTTTGCCAGGGGTGCCTGGGTGGCTCAGTAGATCTTGTGACTCATGGGTTTGAGCCCCACATAAGGCTCTGTGCTGACAGCTAGGAGCCTAAAGCCTGCTTTGGATTCTGTGTCTCCCTCTCTCTCTCTGCCCCTAGCCTGTTCACGCTGTCTGTCTCTCTCTCACTCTCTCAAAAATAAATAAACATATAAAAATAATTTAAAAAGTGGTAACTGCCAAAGCTACTTAGGTCAGCTCCTTTCTGTAATTATGCGATTCATTTGTAATACAGCTAGATTTGCTACAGTCTGTATTCCATCCTTCCCTTCATCCTATTTGATTTTTTAAAAAAATTAACGTGGCGAAATGCACTCTTTGTGATGTACAGTTTTTGAATTTTGACAAATGCAATGAGTCATGTATCTACCACTACAGTTCCACATAGAACAGTTTTCTCAGTCCCACATTCCCTTTTGTTGCTTATTTATTCAAGGCCTCCCATTACTCCTTTGTCACTGGCAACCACTAATCTGCTTTTTTGTCCCTATTGTTTTGCCTTTTTCAGACTGCCATATAAATGGAAGGGTACAGAATGAGCCTTTTTATGTATGACTTCTTTCACTTAGCAAAGTGCATTTAAGATCTAAGTGTGTTGTTTTGCTCAAGTATTTACTATCTGGCCCTTTATAGAAAAAGTTTACTGACACCTATTATAAAGAGTAGAAAGGAGTGGGAGAATATGGGTGACTTTGTTAAAGATTTGATGTAGAAAGCAAAGAAGAAATGAAACCTGGTTTTGTAATTTTGAATTTGGGTTGTTGAGAGAATGTTTGACCTTAATAGAAATAGAAAAGCCCTATACTTGGGTTTTCTGAAATGGCCCAATTGTATTTATTATTATTTAAAACTAGAAAAATGAACAGTAAGTAGTCATGAGTTGGTCAAACAGTGAACCCATCAAAGTGGTAAGTATATTAGTTTAAATTCTGGGTGCTGGGAATGGAAGGCATTCAGTGGTAGGAGTCAGGATGCAACCATAGAAGAGTTTCCATGCCATTTGGCCTTCTCTCTCTGAAAAAGAGTGGTCCAGCAAGCTCCTCATAGGACAACAACGGAAGTCATTTCATAATATGTTTTATCTTTTACACATATTATCATTCGAAAATTTCAAATGGTAGAGAAGAAGTGAAAGTACCTCTGCAATTTCACATTCTCAAAGGTTAACTGTTGTTAATCTGTTGGGTAATTCTTTTAAGAATTCCTTATACAGATAGTTATAGATAGAGATATTACCATGTCATTACACTCTCCCATGAACTGTTTTTTGAGATAATAATATATTGTCTATGTCTTTTATTTAGTAATACCTCAGTTTTACTTTATTATTTTTTAATGATGGTATAATATTCTATTGTATAGCTGTGCTGTTATTATATAACTAATCTGGTTTTGATGTTAATAGTGATGATAGCTAAGTTTTCACTGTTAAAATGCAAAGAGCACCATTATATGCATACATATTCATAATTTCTTCACTATTTCCCTAGCAGAAATTCCTAGAAGCAGAACTTCTAGATTAAAAGATGACATTTTAAATTTTGTGTTTTGACATGAAAAGATGCTCAAAATTCTTCATCATTAGGAAAATACAAATCAAAACCACACTGGTCAGAGTAGCTAAAATTAACAACTCAGGAAACAACAGATGGTGAGGATGTGGAGAAAGGGGAAACCTCTTGCACTGTTGGTGGGAATGCAAACTGGTGCAGTCACTCTGGAAAATAGTGTGGAAGGTTCTCAAAAAGTTAAAAAATAGAATTACCCTATGACCCAGCGATAGCATTACTAGAAATTTATCCAAAGGATACAGGAGTGTTGATTCATAGGGGCACACGTACCCCAATGTTTATAGCAACACTACCAACAATAGCCAAAGTATGGAAAGAGCCCAAATATCTATTGATTGATGACTTGATAAAGAAGATGTGGTATATGTATATATGTATATATGTATATGTATACATATACATATACATATACATATACACATACCATGGAATACTACTCAGTGATGAAAAAGAATGAAATTTTGCCTTTTGCAAAAATGTGGATGGAATTGGAGGGTATTATGCTAAGTGAAATAAGTCAGTCAGAGAAAGACAGATATATGACTTCACTCATGTAAGATTTGACAAACTTAACAGAAGACCATAAGGGAAGGGAAGGAAAAATAAGATACAAATAGAGAGGGAGGCAAACCATAAGAGACTCTTAAATACAGAGAACAAATTGAAGGTTGATAGGGGTGGGGGGTCAGGGGTGGGGAAAATGGGTGATGGGCATTGAGGAGGGCTCTTGTTGGGATGAGCACTGGATATTATATGTAAGTGATGAATCATGGGAACCTCTCCTGAAGACAAGAGCACACTGTATATACTGTATGTTAGCTAACTTGACAACAAGTTTTTTAAAAAAGTAAATTTTGGATTTTGAAAGTTTCCACTAGTATTCATAGACATTTTTCGATACTTTTACAAGACTTATTTTCTGTTTTGACTATTTGGTGCCTAGCAAATACCACAATGTACTATTAGTTCTTTTATGAGTTTGGTCTCAATATACCCAACTAGTAAAAATTCTTTGAGAATGCTATCTTTTCTATTAGGTATATTGAAAATGTTTGTTCATCGATTCGTGTTACCTAGATATTGGTTCCACTGTGCTTTAGCTTTTAATAGTCTATAATCACGGGAAGTGGAATTAATACATATAAATGACTCTCATCCTTGTACCTTATGATTAACTTATCATAATTTTATGAATTGAGCATTCCAGTTTTGAATTGTGCTTATATGACTTTCCCTGCTATAATGAAAGACATGATCATTTATCTGGTTGCTAAATCCAGAAAACTTAATTGTTGTCGTTGTTATTGTTGTTTTCTACTTAATGTTTCTGAGATCCACCCATATCTCTCTAGTCCCAGAATTTCTTTTGCTGCATTTCACTCTTCTAGACACACTGGCAGCCTCTTAATTGTCTACCTGTCTCTGACCATGCCCTACTCCCAACCATTCAATTTATTACAGCTAGAGAGACCTTAAAACTGGGAGAGCTTTGAACAGGCTAGCCACAAGTTCCCCTCTCCCTCTGACAGATAGGGACCCCTAGTCAAGCAACCCTCCTATCACAGGAACCAGGCACAGTGGTTGCTTATCCCTGAGCAGCAGGCTTCAGTCCCCTGTCAGCCCAAAGAATTATTCAAACAAACCAATTACATCCTCCTGTACAATGCTTGCTCATTTGTCCCAAGTGCAACCCCCATGTGGCCCTGCATGGTATGTGATGTCCTCAAACTGTCATCAATCTTATCTGTCCAGTGTCAGGTGTTGTGTGTTTAGCCATCTTCATAACCATAGAGTAGGAATCTCTCCCTTACCAACTGGGTAAAGAGGAATTAAATAAAACACATATATACTATATCCTATGTTTTGGAAAAAAAGATTCTGTTGATTTCACTAAATTGAAATCATCCATAAGAACTCAGTATTGCAAATGAGATGCTCTGTCTCTTTTAGTGATCTAATTTCTTTTTTTTAAAAATATAATTTATTGTCAAATTGGCTTCCATACAACACCTAGTACACATGCCAACAAGTGCCCTCCTCAATACCCATCACCCACTTTCCCCTCTCCCCTACCCCTCCATCAACCTTCAGTTTGTTCTTTGTATTTAAGAGTCTCTTATGGTTTGCCTCCCTCCCTCTCTGTTTGTAACATTTTTTTAAACCTTCTACTTCACCATGTTCTTCTGTTAAGTTTCTCAAGATCTACATATGAGTGATAACATATGGTATCTGTCTTTCTCTGACTTATTTCACTTTGTATAATACCCTCCAGTTCCATCTGCATTGCTGCAAATGGCCAGATTTCATTCTTTCTCATTGCCAAGTAGTATTCCATTGTATACATAAACCACATCCTCTTTATCCATTCATCAGTTGGTGGACATTTAGGCTCTTTCCATAATTTGGCTATTGTTGAAAGTGCTGCTATGAACATTGGGGTACATGTAGCAGTGCTATTGCTGGGTTATAGGGTAATTCTATTTTTAATTTTTTGAGAACCCTCCACACTGTTTTCCAGAGCGGCTGCACCAGTTTGCATTCCCACCAACAGTGCAAGAGGGTTCCCATTTCTCCATATCATTGCCAGAATCTATAGTCTCCTGATTTATTCATTTTAGCCACTCTGACCGGTGTGAGGTAGTATCTCAGTGTGGCTTTGATGTGTGTTTTCCTGATGATGAGTGACGTTGAGTATCTTTTCATGTATCTGTTTGCCGTATGGATGTCTTCTTTGGAAAAGTGTCTATTCATCTCTTCTGCCCATTTCTTCACTGGATTATTTGTTTTTTGGGTGTGGAGTTTGGTGATTTCTTTATAGATTTTGGATACTAGCCCTTCATCTGATATGTCATTTGAAAATATCTCTTCCCATTCCATCAGTAGTGATCCAATTTCTGTGCTTCATTTAGATTTAAGCCTTCAACTTAGGAATCCTTTGGCAGGTGTATTCGTCAGAATTCTCCAAAAAAACAGAACAGAGATGTAGATGCAGATACAGATATAGATGAGAAGATTTATTATAGGAATTGGCACATGTAATCATGGAGGCCTAGAAATCCTGCCATCTGCCACCTGCAAGCTGAAGAATGAGGAAAACCAGTGACGCAAATCAGTCTGAGTGCAAAGGTCTAAAGATTGAGGAGCCCAATAGTCTAAGTCCAGGTCTGAGTCTAAAGGTCTGAGAACCAGGAGCTCTGATGTCCAAAGGCAGGAGAAGATAGATGTCCCAGACAGAGCAAAGAACAAATTCACCCTTTCTCTGGCTTTTTGTTCTATTCAGGCCCTCAGTGGATGGGATGATGCCCACCTGAATTGGTGAGAGTGAAATTTACTTAGTCTGTTTCAAATGCTAATCTGTTCTGGAAACAACCTCATGGACACACCCAGAAATAATGCTTATCAGCTAACTGGGCATTCCTTAGCCCAGTCAAGTGGGCACATAAAATTAACCATCACAGCAGGGGAAGTGAATATGGCCTCTTCTCCATCTCTCCATATATTCCAACCCTTCTCATCATCACTTTGCCCATAGGCTGCCACTGCAAGTTCCTGAGTTGGTTCTGGAGAGAGCAAAGGAGGCATGAACAAAATCTTACTTATGAGAAGTAGCTGTAACTTGGTCTTTGGTGCCCTCTGAGTATGGCAGATTTTCAGTGTTCATTCTTTTTCTCCTTAAATATTTTTGTGTGTTTCTTTGATATTCTCCCTTTGCAAAAAACACAAAAATTCACCTCTTATGCTGTGAGGAAAGTTTCTCCAGTAGTTTTTCCCCACATGCCCTGTCTCCAACTGCTTCTTCATTGGACAGCACACTCTCAAACTCTTCTTGCTAAAGCTCCTTGTTCCTGGGAGCAAACCCTCTTGAAGAGGAGTTTTCCTCTAAAATGATCCTTGTGTGCCTTTTTCCTCTAAGACCAACAGCCAAACATAGGAAGGAATCACGTCTTTCTGACCTACCACTACTGGCAAATATAGTCTTTCCTTTTCATTCTACAGACCCAGATTCAGACTTTTACTTTGGAATTTTCATGTGGGAGGCAAACACTGGATATTAAGGTTTTCCAAACTTTAGTAGGCAAACATTCGATTCTCTCAGCAGTAGCTTGGTTGTTCCATCCAGTAGCCTTAGCATGAGGAAGAAGCACTTTCTTCCTTACCCAAGGTGGGAGGGGGGCCCTACTATTTTTGGATAATTTAACCTAAAGTAATTCTCTCTTTCTTTTATTAGATTTATTTAGCTTATTATATAACAATAAATTAGGTAGTAAGTCAACAAGTGCAAAAATATTTTTTTTTTTCAACGTTTATTTATTTTTGGGACAGAGAGAGACAGAGCATGAACGGGGGAGGGACAGAGAGAGAGGGAGACACAGAATCAGAAACAGGCTCCAGGCTCTGAGCCATCAGCCCAGAGCCCGACGCGGGGCTCGAACTCACGGACCGTGAGATCGTGACCTGGCTGAAGTCGGACGCTTAACCGACTGCGCCACCCAGGCGCCCCGCAAAAATATTTTTTGACTGCTTACTTTGTAATTCTTTTATTTTTTTTATTTTTTTTATTTTTTAATATATGAAATTTACTGTCGAATTGGTTTCCATACAACACCCAGTGCTCATCCCAAAAGGTGCCCTCCTCAATACCCATCACCCACCCTGCCCTCCCTCCCACCCCCCATCAACCCTCAGTTTGTTCTCAGTTTTTAACAGTCTCTTATGCTTTGGCTCTCTCCCACTCTAACCTTTTTTTTTTTTTTTTTTTTTCCCTTCCCCTCCCCCATGGGTTTCTGTTATGTTTCTCAGGATCCACATAAGAGTGAAACCATATGGTATCTGTCTTTCTCTGTATGGCTTATTTCACTTAGCATCACACTCTCCAGTTCCATCCATGTTGCTACAAAAGGCCATATTTCATTTTTTCTCATTGCCACGTAGTATTCCATTGTGTATATAAACCACAATTTCTTTATCCATTCATCAGTTGATGGACATTTAGGCTCTTTCCATAATTTGGCTATTGTTGAGAGTGCCGCTATAAACATTGGGGTACAGGTGCCCCTATGCATCAGTACTCCTGTATCCCTTGGATAAATTCCTAGCAGTGCTATTGCTGGGTCATAGGGTAGGTCTATTTTTAATTTTCTGAGGAACCTCCACACTGTTTTCCAGAGCGGCTGCACCAATTTGCATTCCCACCAACAGTGCAAGAGGGTTCCTGTTTCTCCACATCCTCTCCAGCATCTGTAGTCTCCTGATTTCTTCATTTTGGCCACTCTGACTGGCGTGAGGTGGTATCTGAGTGTGGTTTTGATTTGTATTTCCCTGATAAGGAGCGACGTTGAACATCTTTTCATGTGCCTGTTGGCCATCCGGATGTCTTCTTTAGAGAAGTGTCTATTCATGTTTTCTGCCCATTTCTTCACTGGGTTATTTGTTTTTCGGGTGTGGAGTTTGATGAGCTCTTTATAGATTTTGGATACTAGCCCTTTGTCCGATGTGTCATTTGCAAATATCTTTTCCCATTCCGTTGGTTGCCTTTTAGTTTTGTTGGTTGTTTCCTTTGCTGTGCAGAAGCTTTTTATCTTCATAAGGTCCCAGTAATTCACTTTTGCTTTTAATTCCCTTGCCTTTGGGGATGTGCCGAGTAAGAGATTGCTACGGCTGAGGTCAGAGAGGTCTTTTCCTGCTTTCTCCTCTAAGGTTTTGATGGTTTCCTGTCTCACATTCAGGTCCTTTATCCATTTTGAGTTTATTTTTGTGAAGGGTGTGAGAAAGTGGTCTAGTTTCAACCTTCTGCATGTTGCTGTCCAGTTCTCCCAGCACCATTTGTTAAAGAGACTGTCTTTTTTCCATTGGATGTTCTTTCCTGCTTTGTCAAAGATGAGTTGGCCATACGTTTGTGCGTCTAGTTCCGGGGTTTCTATTCTATTCCATTGGTCTATGTGTCTGTTTTTATGCCAATACGATGCTGTCTTGATGATGACAGCTTTGTAGTAGAGGCTAAAGTCTGGGATTGTGATACCTCCTGCTTTGGTCTTCTTCTTCAAAATTACTTTGGCTATTCGGGGCCTTTTGTGGTTCCATATGAATTTTAGGATTGCTTGTTCTAGTTTCAAGAAGAATGCTGGTGCAATTTTGATTGGGATTGCATTGAATGTGTAGATAGCTTTGGGTAGTATTGACATTTTGACAATATTTATTCTTCCAATCCATGAGCAGGGAATGTCTTTCCATTTCTTTATATCTTCTTCAATTACCTGCATAAGCTTTCTATAGTTTTCAGCATACAGATCTTTTACATCTTTGGTTAGATTTATTCCTAGGTATTTTATGCTTCTTGGTGCAATTGTGAATGGGATCAGTTTCTTCATTTGTCTTTCTGTTGCTTCATTGTTAGTGTATAAGAATGCAACTGATTTCTGCACATTGATTTTGTATCCTGCAACTTTGCTGAATTCATGTATCAGTTCTAGCAGACTTTTGGTGGAGTCTATCGGATTTTCCATGTATAATATCATGTCATCTGCAAAAAGCGAAAGCTTGACTTCATCTTTGCCAATTTTGATGCCTTTGATTTCCTTTTGTTGTCTGATTGCTGAGGCTAGAACTTCCAGCACTATATTAAACAACAGCGGTGAGAGTGGGCATCCCTGTCGTGTTCCTGATCTCAGGGAAAAAGCTCTCAGTTTTTCCCCGTTGAGGATGATGTTAGCTGTGGGCTTTTCATAAATGGCCTTTATGAACTTTAAGTATGTTCCTTCTATCCCGACTTTCTCAAGGGTTTTTATTAAGAAAGGGTGCTGGATTTTGTCAAAGGCCTTTTCTGCATCGATTGACAGGATCATATGGTTCTTCTCTTTTTTTTTGTTAATGTGATGTATCACGTTGATCGATTTGCGAATGTTGAACCAGCCCTGCATCCCAGGAATGAATCCCACTTGATCATGGTGAATAATTCTTTTTATATGCCGTTGAATTCGATTTGCTAGTATCTTATTAAGAATTTTTGCATCCATATTCATCAGGGATATTGGCCTGTAGTTCTCTTTTTTTACTGGGTCTCTGTCTGGTTTAGGAATCAAAGTAATACTGGCTTCATAGAATGAGTCTGGAAGTTTTCCTTCCCTTTCTATTTCTTGGAATAGCTTGAGAAGGATAGGTATTATCTCTGCTTTAAATGTCTGGTAGAACTCCCCTGGGAAGCCATCTGGTCCTGGACTCTTATTTGTTGGGAGATTTTTGATAACCGATTCAATTTCTTCGCTGGTTATGGGTCTGTTCAAGCTTTCTATTTCCTCCTGATTGAGTTTTGGAAGAGTGTGGGTGTTTAGGAATTTGTCCATTTCTTCCAGGTTGTCCAATTTGTTGGCATATAATTTTTCATAGTATTCCCTGATAATTGTTTGTATCTCTGAGGGATTGGTTGTAATCATTCCATTTTCATTCATGATTTTATCTATTTGGGTCATCTCCCTTTTCTTTTTGAGAAGCCTGGCTAGAGGTTTGTCAATTTTGTTTATTTTTTCAAAAAACCAACTCTTGGTTTCGTTGATCTGCTCTACAGTTTTTTTAGATTCTATATTGTTTATTTCTGCTCTGATCTTTATTATTTCTCTTCTTCTGCTGGGTTTAGGCTGCCTTTGCTGTTCTGCTTCTCTGTCCTTTAGGTGTGCTGTTAGATTTTGTATTTGGGATTTTTCTTGTTTCTTGAGATAGGCCTGGATTGCAATGTATTTTCCTCTCAGGACTGCCTTCGCTGCATCCCAGAGCGTTTGGATTGTTGTATTTTCATTTTCGTTTGTTTCCATATATGTTTTAATTTCTTCTCTAATTGCCTGGTTGACCCACTCATTCGTTAGTAGGGTGTTCTTTAACCTCCATGCTTTTGGAGGTTTTCCAGACTTTTTCCTGTGGTTGATTTCAAGCTTCATAGCATTGTGGTCTGAAAGTATGCATGGTATAATTTCAATTCTTGTAAACTTATGAAGGGCTGTTTTGTGACCCAGTATATGATCTATCTTGGAGAATGTTCCATGTGCACTCGAGAAGAAAGTATATTCTGTTGCTTTGGGATGCAGAGTTCTAAATATATCTGTCAAGTCCATCTGATCCAATGTATCATTCAGGGCCCTTGTTTCTTTATTGACTGTGTGTCTAGATGATCTATCCATTTCTGTAAGTGGGGTGTTAAAGTCCCCTGCAATGACCACATTCTTATCAATAAGGTTGCTTATGTTTATGAGTAATTGTTTTATATATCTGGGGGCTCGGGTATTTGGCGCATAGACATTTATAATAGTTAGCTCTTCCTGATGGATAGACCCTGTTATTATTATATAATGCCCTTCTTCATCTCTTGTTACAGCCTTTAATTTAAAGTCTAGTTTGTCTGATATAAGTATGGCTACTCCAGCTTTCTTTTGGCTTCCAGGAGCATGATAAATAGTTCTCCATCCCCTCACTCTCAATCTAAAGGTGTCTTCAGATCTAAAATGAGTCTCTTGTAGACAGCAAATAGATGGGTCTTGTTTTTTTATCCATTCTGATACCCTATGTCTTTTAGTTGGCGCATTTAATCCATTTACATTCAGTGTTATTATAGAAAGATATGGGTTTAGAGTCATTGTGATGTCTGTATGTTTTATGCTTGTAGTGATGTCTCTGGTACTTTGTCTCACAGGATCCCCCTTAGGATCTCTTGTAGGGCTGGTTTCGTGGTGACAAATTCCTTCAGTTTTTGTTTGTTTGGGAAGACCTTTATCTCTCCTTCTATTCTAAATGACAGACTTGCTGGATAAAGGATTCTCGGCTGCATATTTTTTCTGTTTAGCACACTGTAGATATCGTGCCAAGCCTTTCTGGCCTGCCAAGTTTCAAAGGAGAGATCAGTCACGAGTCTTATAGGTCTCCCTTTATATGTGAGGGCACGTTTATCCCTTGCTGCTTTCAGAATTTTCTCTTTATCCTTGTATTTTGCCAGTTTCACTATGATATGTCGTGCAGAAGATCGATTCAAGTTACGTCTGAAGGGAGTTCTCTGTGCCTCTTGGATTTCAATGCCTTTTTCCTTCCCCAGTTCAGGGAAGTTCTCAGCTATAGTTTCTTCAAGTACCCCTTCGGCACCTTTCCCTCTCTCTTCCTCCTCTGGGATACCAATTATGCGTATATTATTTCTTTTTAGTGTATCACTTAGTTCTCTAATTTTCCCCTCATACTCCTGGATTTTTTAATCTCTCTTTCTTTCAGCTTCCTCTTTCTCCATAACTTTTTCTTCTAGTTCACCTATTCTCTCCTCTGCCTCTTCAATCCGAGCCGTCGTGGTTTCCATTTTGTTTTGCATTTCGTTTAAAGCGTTTTTCAGCTCCTCGTGACTGTTCCTTAGTCCCTCGATCTTTGTGGCAAGAGATTCTCTGCTGTCCTGTATACTGTTTTCAAGCCCAGCGGTTAATTTTATGACTATTATTCTAAATTCACTTTCTGTTATATTATTTAAATCCTTTTTGATCAGTTCATTAGCTGTTGTTATTTCCTGGAGATTCTTCTGAGGGGAATTCTTCCGTTTGGTCATTTTGGAGAGTCCCTGGCGTGTTGAGGACCTGCAGGGCACTTCCCCTGTGCTGTGGTGTATAACTGGAGTTAGTGGGCGGGGCCGCAGTCCAACCCGATGTCTGCCCCCAGCCCACTGCTGGGGCCACAGTCAGACTGGTGTGTGCCTTCTCTTCCCCTCTCCTAGGGGCGGGATTCACTGTGGGGTGGCGTGTCCTGTCTGGGCTACTTGCACACTGCCAGGCTTGTGTTGCTGGGGATCTGGCGTATTAGCTGGGGTGGGTAGGCAAGGTGCACGGGGGCTGGAGGGGCAGGCTTAGCTCGCTTCTCCTTAGGTGATCCACTTCAGGAGGGGCCCTGTGGCAGCGGGAGGGAGTCAGATCCGCTGCCGGAGGTTTGGCTCCGCAGAAGCACAGAGTTGGGTGTTTGCGCGGAGCGAGCAAGTTCCCTGGCAGGAACTGGTTCCCTTTGTGATTTTGGCTGGGGGATGGGCGGGGGAGATGGCGCTGGCGCCTTTGTTCCCCGCCAAGCTGAGCTCTGCCGTCCGGGGGCTCAGCAGCTCTCCCTCCCTTTGTCCTCCAGCCTTCCCACTTTCTGAGCAGAGCTGTTAACTTATGACCTCCCAGACGCTAAGTCGCGCTTGCTGTCGGAACACAGTCCGTCCGGCCCCTCTGCTTTTGCCAGCCAGACTCGGGGGCTCCGCTTGGCCGGCGAGCCGCCCCTCCGCCCCGGCTCCCTCCCGCCAGTCCGTGGAGCGCCCACCGCCTCGCCTACCCTCTTCCGTGGGCCTCTCGTCTGCGCTTGGCTCCGGAGACTCCGTTCTGCTAATCCTCTGGCGGTTTTCTGGGTTCTTTAGGCAGGTGTAGGTGGAATCTAAGTGATCGGCAGGACGCGCTGTGAGCCCCGCGTCCTCCTACGCCGCCATCTTCCGGAACCTCCTTACTTTGTAATTCTTACATAGATGATTTAACAAGCTACCCTAAACTGGAGGGTAGGTAGCATTAATGGTTCTGTTTTGCCTTTGGGCCTGACTTAAAACTGGAGCAGATGAAGCTCCATTTCAACATGCTGTTATCTTTTGTATCTAAAGTTTACCTTCTACAACATTAACTAATTTATATTCTCAACAGTCTAACTAGACTTTTTCTACAAAGGAATTTAGTTGTCAATAGATTTGCTACTTGAACGAAAGATTTTGAAAAAAACTCGATAATTTATTCAAAACTGTGTTGAGTGTATACTTAGTAAGTCCATTCACATTCATACTTTGAAACAGTAAGATCTTATGTTGAATCATATATTCCATGATCATTTTAAAATAAGTAACAATTTTAATAGTATTTGTTATGGATTGTTAAAGTAAGTCCCATCTTGTTTGGCATATTAATCTCCACATTAAAAAAATTTTTTTTTAAATGTTTATTCATTTTTGAGAGACAGAGAGGGACAGAGTGCAAGTGGGGAAGGGGCCGAAAGAGAAGGAGACACAGAATCCAAAGCAGGCTCCAGGCTCTGAGCTGTCAACACAGAGGCTGACATGGGGCTCGAACCTATGAACTCTGAGATCATGACCAGAACTTAACTGACTGAGCCACCCAGGTGCTCCTAATCTCCACACCTTAGTGGTAACAACGAAAGAAAATTTTTCTCCTTCAACATAAATTATTGTGCATTTTGAGTCTGAGACTCTTATATTCAGCTTTTCTCTGAATTTCAAAATAGGTCATGATAGGCATTAGGAGTTCTGAAGAGCTCTCTGAAGCTCCTGAAATTAATTATATGCAAAAGTTTGTGCATAAATTTACACATTATTGTCCGATAACCTAATCTTACAAGGACAGTCATCTTAAATGAAAACAATTAAAAAAAAACACATGTATTTCAAAGGAAACTGAGTGATAAACAACAACAAAAACTTCATTGCTTATATATCACAATAATTGTGTTTATGCATTTGTAATGTCATTCTACAAAGAATTTGACTTGACTTATAGAAATAAATTGGGTAAAATAAAATAAAAAAAAACAATGACTTTCAGTTTAAAAATGGAATCATATTGTCAGTAATTTCCCCCTTCACTTCTTAGAAATCACAAGAAGGCAACAATTAAAAGAAAATCTAATGCAAATTTCTTCTTTAATAAAACCAGTTGACAGGCAAAATCCCCTTCTCAGAAATAGTTGGAAAGTGTTCCAGAACCAGTGAAGACTCAACAACAGGGCTGTAATCAATTGCCACTGCAAGAAATTATGAATTTTTATGTAATCTCAGAGAGGAAGTCTACCTATGTATGATATAAAACTTAGAATATATAAAATAAAAGATTGATAAACTCAAGCACATAAAACAAAAGCAATAATAAAATTTCTTCAAGTAAACCTCTTGAAGAGAAATGACCAGCTGGAAGAAATATCTGCAACCCATTACATTTAATGATCTAGTTTTTCTTTCTCCTTTTCTTTTTTTTTTTTTTTTAAAGTTTATTCATTTTTGAGAGAGAGACAGACTGTAAGTGGGGGAGGGGCAGAGAGAGAGGGAGACACTGAATCCGAAGCAGGCTCCAGGCTCCGAACTGTCAGCACAGAGCCTGACATGGGGCTTGAACTCACAGCTGTGAGATCATGACCTGAGCCAAAGTTGGATGCTTAACCAACTGAGCCACCCAGGTGACCATAGTTTTTCTAATATAAAAAGAGATTTTAAAAAATCAGTAAGGAAAGGATAATCTATCCAATAGAAAAAGGGAA
Source organism: Panthera onca (assembly GCF_046562875.1). Classification (NCBI taxonomy): domain Eukaryota; kingdom Metazoa; phylum Chordata; class Mammalia; order Carnivora; family Felidae; genus Panthera; species Panthera onca. The sequence goes on from NC_138342.1 coordinate 73,828,478, forward strand.
AATGATATAAAAAGACAATTAGCAGAAAATGCAAATGGATCTTAATCATAAAAAGATGCCCAGTTTCACTCACAATAAGACAGTACTATCACTATGATATTGTTCTTCACAAATCATATTGACACATGTAAAAAAAAATAGCAGGCTAGTGGGAATACAAATTGATAATATTTATATAAAGTTTTTGGAAAAATCTTTAAAAATTTCAAATATTTATCTTGTGAAAAAATAATATGCTTACAAGTATTACAAGAATGTAATACTAAGTAGCGAAAATAAGAACGTAGGGGATCTGTATGTAGTTATATGGTACTAAGTCTCTTTCTCTATATATTTAAAAGAAAATAGCAAAGGGTAAAATCATGGGTATGGCTTGCTTCTTTTCTGCAAAAAAAAAAAAAAAAAAAGAGAGAGAGAGAAAGAAAGAAAGGAAGAAAGGAAGAAGTAAAAAAGCATATGCACATGATTTTACATTCTCTGAAGACCTCTGGAAGAATAAAAAAATGATAAGAGTAGTTTTTCATGATTTGGCAGGGGTAGGGGGTTTTGAGTAGATGAAAGGTAGAGGAGTAAGGACAACTTTTCACGTATACATTTTTACCTCTTTTCAATTTTGGAACTTTCAAAATTCATACTATATTTGTATTTGTATTACATATTCAAATAAATAAAATTAAAGGCAAACTCAACCAACAATAATGGCAATATGTACAGTTATGATTTTGTACAGTTATTTTTTAGTGGAAGGACATATGGATATATTTATCTTTAGATTAAGGATAGCTGCAGAGTCTTTATTAACAAATGGTGATATTATTTGTATTTGTATCTTCAGAAAAACAACCCCAGTTGTTATTTATCTGCTAGAAAAATAATTAAATGCCTAAATATAGAGTAAAAAATATGATTCCATTTTCAATTTACTTTAATATAATTGTATTCCATGGCTCACTTATCAAATTATTCCTTTCTACAGAAGCTATTTCTTTACTGTCATGCATTAATAACACCACATAATCACTAGACTGTCCAGATACTTTCTTGACATGTAAAAAGTCATATATATTTAATATATACAACTCAATGAGTTTGGAGATATGTATACATATCACTATGTAAAGTGAAACCATCACTACCATCAGAACCATAGACATATCCATCACCTCAAAAAGTTTCCTCCCTCCTCCATTATTTATTATTATTATTATTATTATTATCATTGTGGTGGTGGTGATAGTGATGGTGGCGGAAAGGACACTTAACATAGATCTACCCTCTTAGAATATTTGAAGTATACAATATAGTATTGTTAGCTGTAGGGATTATGTGCTGAATAGTAACTCTCCAGAACTTAATTATCTTATATAACTGAAACTTTGTATCCTTTGACCAATACCTCCTCATTTCTCCCTGCCTCCAGACCCTGACAACCATCATTCTATAAGTTTGACTATTTTAGATTCCACATATAAATGAGATCATGCAATATTCGTCTTTTTTTGTTTGGCTTAATTCACTCAGCATAATGTCCAGGTCTATTCCATGTAGTTGAAAATGGTAGGATTTCTTTCTTTTGAAGGCTGATTAATATTCCATTGTATGTATATACCGTATTTTCTTTATCTATTCATTTGTTAATGGACATTTAGGTTGTTTACACATCTTGACTATTGTGAATAGTGAGTCAATGAGTATATGAATATAGGTATTTCTTCAAGATTCTGGTTTCAATTGCTTTGGATATGTACCGAGAGGTGAGATTGCATATGGTGGTAATGTTTTTAATTTTTTGAAGAACCTTCATACTGTTTTCCATAATGGCTGTACCAGTTAACATTTCCACCAACAGTGTACAAGGATTCCCTTTTCTCCATATCCTTATCACAACTCATCTTTTGTGTTTTTTTAATTATTTAAAATATTTTTAATGTTTATTTTTGAGAGAGAGAGAAGGCGAGGGGAGGGGTGGAGAGAGGGAGGCACAGAATTCAAAGCAGATTCCAGGCAATAAGCTGTCAGCACATAGCCCAATTTGGAGCTTGAACTCACGAGCCACGAGATCATGACCTGAGCTGAAGTTGGATGCTTAACCAACTGAGCCACCCAGGCACCCCTGGTTTTTTAAATGATTAATGATAGGCCTCAGGTTAAGATCTAAGCTTCCTGGTGATCAATGCAAATAAGGATACAAAATTAATTTTGTTACAAAGATTTCTTTTTGCACTATAAAGAATGGTTCCTAAAGCAGATATCCTTAATGACCCATTTGATCATGAAATCTCAATAATTTTAGTCTGGAATATTTGATTTCAAGCAATATAGCTTCCTGATGGACCTTATAGGATAAAGTTGTAGCAAAATGCACATACATGGAAAGAAGTGGGTATTTTTGTTATGTATGGTTGTTGATTATAAATCAAACACATTCTAGGGGCGCCTGGGTGGCTCAGTTGGTTAAGCGCCCGACTTCAGCTCAGGTCACAATCTCACGGTCCGTGAGTTCGAGCCCCGCCTCGGGCTCTGGGCTGATGGCTCAGAGCCTGGAGCCTGCTTCCGATTCTGTGTCTCCCTCTCTGTCTGCCCCTCCCTCGTTCATGCTCTGTCTCTCTCGGTCTCAAAAATAAACATTAAAAAAAAATTAAAAAAATAAAATAAAATAAATCAAACACATTCTGGAGGATGTCTTCCAAAGTTTCTGCATTGAGTTCTAGAACAAATCATCTTTAGCTACTATTTCTGAAATACATGGTGGAACTAGTATCCATTGAAGCTAAATCTCATCATAAATGTAGACACCAATTATCTTTCTATCCCCTATAGTAAGGGGACACACATCTGGCGTTTCAAAAGGAGTTTGAAATAATTAAGATTTTAATTTAAAGAGGAGGGTCAAAACTTATCTGTGCTTTCCATACCTCTAAATTATAATCTAATCAGTAAGTGGTTCTTACCCACATTTATTCTCATTGTGGCATCAAGATATATATGCTGTTTAAATATAAGTCTACAGCTTGACCCAAACTGTCTTCCTCTTTAGAGTTAAAGGAAAAGAGATGATGCTGAGGGTGATGATGAAAGTAGCGAGACAATAGCAGCTGACATTTACTGAGCACCTACTGTATGCTAGGCACTCTGATAAGCCCATTACATCCATTACATTCTTTAAGCCTCACAAAGACCTGTGCAGTACGTACTATTACTATGCCTATTCTACAGAAGGGGAAAAGTGGATTTTAGAGGGTAATATTCAAAGTCACACGGTTGCTGCACGGCAGACCCCGATACTGTAATGCACAGAATTGTGTACTTGGTAAGTTTAGAACAAATTCTAACACACAAAGGGTTTTCTGAATTCTAATTTTGTTCATCTTGAAATGTGCAGATGTTTCTACCTAAATCTATTCACAGGTATGCTTTAGGACCCCCTTTCATGGTACCTTTCTTCACCAAATACTCTAACTAGACAAAACCAATGTAATATATTGTCCCTGTTTTGGGTTGTTTTTGAATATTTCTCCCTCTTTAGTTTTGTCATAAATTTTCCTCACAAGCTGAGGCATTTTGAAGTGCAAGTATAAAATTTCAAAATTGAATTTTTATGCCAGTGGAATTCCCATCACTTATGTGTTCGATTTGTTCCTTGCGTTTGTAAGGATTCATTTCAGTGTCTTCCTGTTTGTAAGCTCTGGTACATTCATTATAATTCTCCAAAAGTTTCAAAAGTTGAAGGTTTTTTTTTTAAATCTCTATTTGTTAAATATTTCAATTAAAGCTTTTTAACTTATTTTTAACAAACTGTGAATTCCACTGTAATGTGATACTGTTGTAGGGCACTTAGAGTGGTTGTAGGGTAGGATGTCTTCGAACATTTTTATTTATTTATTTATTTATTTATTTATTCATTATTTTAAAAACTTTTTTAAATGTTTATTTATTTTTGAGACAGAGAGAGACAGAGCATGAGAAGGGGAGGGGCAGAGACAGAGAAAACATAGACTCCAAAGCACGCTGCAGGCTCCAAGCTGTCAGCGGAGAGTCTGATGCGGGGCTTGAACTCACGAAACGTGAGATCATGACCTGAGCTGAAGTCCTTAGCTTAACTGACTGAGCCACCTGGGTGCCCCTGAACATTTTTAAATTAAAGCAATAATAGGGACAGCTTTGGTGTCCTTGAAATAAAAATCGGGACTTGTGATCGTGGAACCATGCTTCTAAACAACATCAGAAGGCTCAGTTTTCTTGGTTTTGTGACCTGGAATACTGCTTCCAGCTTTTAGGTTCCATCTCTGACTGGAAACACTATATTTTTCTTAAAAACACTGAGCAAAGTCCTATCAGGATGGCCTCTGATCTCCCACTGTCTTCATCTGATAATACCATTAGTTTGTGAGACATACAATCTAAAATGTTATCATAGTTGTCTACTTCACAAATTGTGATTTTAGTTTATCAGTGTTCCAAATAAGACTTAAAGCTTTGCCATTATTGGCTCCTGTTGCAGTTATTATTGTCTTGAGGAAAAATCTATTGGGAACAATATAAGACTGTATGACAATGCTGCCGTTTAGCAGAATTTACTCTGAAAATTCTCAAGTAGTTTAGCATCTGCATAGAAGGCATTTTCTTAATTATACCTACAAAAAAGAGTTGAGTGAATCTATCAACTTCAACTTTATTAACGATTATATATCATTTAAAAAGATTTTGGCAAAACATTTATAATTTTAAATTGTAAAAACAATAAAATTGTATTAAAGTATACTTTTCAGAGAAATTTAGAGGATATTGTATTAGAGACAGATATCACTATGAAACACATTTAAAAAATATGGGGCACCTGGGTGACTTAGTCAGTTGAGCATCTGACTTCAGCTTGGGTCATGATATCATGGTTTGTGGGTTTGAGCCCCATATCGGGCTCTGCACTCACAGCTTGGAGCTGTGGCCCCGCTCTCTCTGCCCCTTCACCATTTGTGTGCTCTCTCTCTCTTTCTCTCAAAAATAAATAAATAAACATTAAAAAACATTTCAAATTATGAATATGTACCAAGAGTATTTATTTTGCTTGTTACCTTCTAATATTCAGATAGTGAATATAAAGTTTTAAAATTTTTAGCTAACACAGATATTTAATTTTTAATTTTAGGAAAAAAATTATATACTTTTGAGAATGATGTAAAATTTTTTTTCATTCTCAAAAGTGTCTGGATTTGGACAAAAAATAACACGGTCATTGTTAAGTCATTTCATTTAGGTGTAAACTGAGCTGTCGATACATGAAGTCCTGACAGTGTTGTCTAAGGGAGAGCCAAGCACATGAGGAAAACCAGTTTAGTGCAGTTTAGACAGAGAGAGAGACAGAGAGAGAGAGAGAGAGATGGGGTGGTTATTAAGTGTATTATAGAGAGAACTGTAAGTTTGAGCTGAAATAAAAAAATTAGTATATTTTTATATTTTATACTAAAAAAGTTAGTATAAAAATTATACTAAAAATTAGTACAGAAAATTAGTATAGAAATGCATATAAAAAATTAGTATAGAAATTTTCTGTCGGTTGAATTTGTCCTATTTTTCTTCTATATGTTGTATGAAGTTAGACTGCGACTATGAACTAAAAGAAAAGATGATGATTTAATTTTACCAATATGCTAAGGTTGTGGAAGAGTAATGATACATGATTAAAAAAAATTATAAACTCACAGACTGGAACTCAAAATTGTACTTTCTTAGGGTAGAATTGAGAACCCCCAACTTAACCTAGTAGAAAAATGTTTAGTTATTTCTAGAATTAGGGTGAAAATTAAATTCTAGGCAGAATTTCAAATAATATGCATATATTTATGATTTGCAGTCACGCCAACTGAATTTAATTAGCTCTGAATATTTTGTACTTATATATTAGGCATTTCAAATATGCTGTTTACGTATCTTATTGACAAGTCACAGAAAGGGTTATTTTGAACTTCAACAGAAACTAAACCGAGGGTGTTTTGGAAGGCAGGTGAGAGCAAGTAAGTTGAGTGAAACTGTCTCCCATACCTGCCTTTTCTTTACTATCACTTTCCTACCTTCTGTGGTCGGGGAAGATAATGGATGTGTTCCCAGAATACTCCTTTACTTACTAGAGGTGCTAAGCGAAAGTCTAGGGCCAAATATGATAAAATATGCTTAGAGAGGAAAATCAAAAGTATTTAACAATTTTGGGGGGCTCCTGGGTGGCTCAGTTGGTTAAGTCGGTTTGTGAGTTCAACCCCTGTGTCCGGCTCTGTGCTGGCAACATGGAGCCTGCTTGGGATTCTCTCTCCCCCTCCCTCCCTGCCCCTCCCTTGCTCGCTCTCCCTGTCTCTCTCAAAATAAATAAATAAACTTAAAAAAAAAAGTATTTAACAATTTTTAGTGAAGCATAAAAACAATTTTCCAGGGCAAAATAGTGGTTGGTTGTTATTTGTACCTTTTAGAGGAAATAGGGGAAACAAAGATTTTTTTTTTTTTTTTTTTTTTTTTAAATCAAAAGCATAGGGGCACCTGGGTGGCTCAGTTGGTTAAGTTTCTGAATCTTGATTTTGGCTCAGGTCATGGTCCCATGGTTCATGGTTTCGAGGTCCATGTCGGGCTCTATGCTGACAGTGTGTAGCCTGCTTGGGATTCTCTCTCTCTCTCTCTCTCTCTCTCTCTCTCTCTCTCTCTCTCAAAATAAATAAATAAACTTAAAAAGAAAGAGCATAAACTGATCAGATGTGATAGATCTAGAAATAATAACTTGTCAGTGACCTTGGTCTAAAGTCAGGAAGAAATCAAAAGTAAAGAAAGAATAAAGCTGGGAAAAACCCAACCCAGAGCAACAGCTTTGAGATGAAGCTAAAAGGAAGTTGACTTGAAATTCAGATTTGAAGATATTCCCCTTCTATGATCTAAGGATCTGGAGTAAGGAACTCCACTGTCCTGGTAAAAATATTCAAACCTTAGTTTGCAAGGCAGGGCCCTTTGTGAGACATCTCAGCTTCTGTTTGTTTCCTACTTGCTCCCAGTTAGCAGACATCCTGAGCTGCTCAGTGTCACACGTGTCCAGGCCTTCCTACCTCCTTGAAGACCCTGCTCTCATATTCCTCCTTTCCTAGACTACCCACACTGCCACTTTGAAGATGCACACACTCCTCATATTTGATCAAATGCATCACTTTTGCCATAAATCTTTCCTGATTCCCTCAGCTGGAAGTACTCTTGCCTTTTTACTTAATCCTCATCTCATTGCTGTGTATCTCATTCATCTCTTAGGTTATTCTATTTTGATTTGAAACGTTGATGCCTACCTTTCATAGGCTGTAAACCCTTGAAAAAATAGCATATATTTTATTGGGTACAGGGAAAGCCAACCTTGACAGTAAATACACAATAGTTAATTATTATATATGTAATTATTAAATTATTATAATTATAAAAATAATGACAAATTAATCGATTAATTGACATGGGTTATTTTTTTCAAGCAGATCATTGGGCCTTGGGGTAACTAATTTAAAAAAGGATACTGAAGCCTGGAAAACAAATCACAATGGAGAAGGAATTACTTGATACTTTAAAGCTGTTCATGTAATGTTACAGGAGACTCTAGGTTTATTTACTTCTTCCATATCTGGTTTTTACCATGTAGTAAACTTGAAATGACTGTCTGTCCACTGGATCACAATGGATAGGTTAAAAAGAGCAATGTATTTTTTTTTTTTTTTCTTCTAAGAATGGGAGAACCATGGTCAATTAGGGAAATATCTTCTCCCTTCTTACTGGAGTGGATGGAAGTAGGTTGTGTTATAGAACCTGAGACCCTCCTATTTTGAGGTATTCTTTGGGAACTATCCCATTTGATCACTTGTTACACTGTTGAAAGCTTCTAGCACAATGCCTGTATATAAGAGATACCCAATTAAAAAAAAATTGTTTACCTTGCTGCTGCATTACCAGATGCCTCTGAAAAAATTTTCCAGTTATGATCATTACTTATGAAATGAAGTGTTTAAGTCTTTGCAAACCATCAACTGGGAAATAGGTGGAGCATAATTAGGAGTATAAATGATACTTATTTCCTGGTAAATAACAGATAATTTATTTTTTATAGCTAGAATGAGAAATAGAAAGTCAGGGTGACAAGTGATTAGGAACTTTGATTTCCTTTAAAATTGTGATTCTATTGGGGCACCTGTGTGGCTCAGTTGGTTAAGCGTCTGACTTCAGTTCAGGTCATGATCTCCTAGTTTGTGGGTTCAAGCCCCGCATCGGGCTCTGTGCTGCCAGCTCAGAGCCTGGAGCCTGCTTTGGATTCTGTGTCTCCCTCTCTCCCTGCCCCTTCCCCACTCATTCTGTCTCTCTGTCTCAAAAATAAATAGAATATTAAAAACAATTTTAAATTGGGATTCTACTGTATATACTACTATTATAATATCAATAATATTGTAAACAGCCCTCAGAAGTGGTTTTCTTTAAATATAACAAAATGCATTTAAATATTCATTTCAATATTTTTCTAATATTTGAACAGAGGCTTAGTAAAGTCTTTAAACTTAAATGACATCTTTAAATTATATACTAAAAATTAGGATTTGACAGCACAGACCAATATTTTTATGGCTCCATGAAGCAACGCATATAGAAATTATTTAAATACCTTTAAAATCTTTTAATGAGGTCTACTTATATTAAATGGAAGTATCAAAGAAGTTGTAGCCTTGTAAATACAAAAATTTAAAAAAAATGAAATAAATTCTAAATACTGAGGATGGAATGAGTCCATAGCATTTCCTATTTTAGACAGTAGATGTCACCAAAAAGTTAAAGATGCCTGAGTAACAGCCACGCTTAGTACACAGATGTGATCAAGTATTATTTGAATTTATTTGTGAAAATATGTTAGAGTGAGAAAAACTTCTTTATCATAAATCTTTTCCCCACTGATGCCTTTATCTATTAAGTGCAATGTTTCCTACTATTGGACAGATTTAAAGCCTCTGAGAGGACAATGTATTTTATTTCTTTTTATTATTCTATCCTTTCCTGTCACATCTTGAAATTCCATTTATAATTTTTATATGTGGTCTGCAGATTCTAAGGATAAAAAGTTAACTAGGAATTTCCATAAACTTCTGAGATTCTCAGGTGAAAGGTGTTAAATGAAATGCATGCCTGATTGCAATATATGCCAAATAACTGTATTTTTCTTTTAAACAGGGGTAGAGGACTCTCCATATACTATCAATAATGCCAACATCATCTTGTCTGAATATTACTACCTAATAGTCAATTGAGGGTTGCCAGAGCGGCCTCTGTCAGTAGGAGGCAGAGAAACAGGATGAGAGCCCCACAGCTGCTTTCTCAATTTAGCAAAGGCTGACCAATTCCAACCTTGCACTAATGGTTTGATCCCAAAATATCTCAGCCTCCTGGGCTGAGGAAAGAAAAGCCAGGGGTGAGGCAATCCCACCTCCCCAGCCTTGGGGGAGCAAGCACATTGCTTTGAGGAAGTCCTACTCAGCAGCCACAGCCCCAGGAAAAATTGAGCTATCCATGAATTAGAGGGCCCCAGAGCATTCCTATGAAGGACCTATACGCAAGACTTTTTAGATCACTAGTTCATTTTCCCACTAGTTCTGAGTCCTAAAACTCTAAAATAGGTGTCAAATGTGTCAGCTCCAATGCCTTTGGGAACCGGGAAGATAACAAAAATGTACAGATTGGTCCAGACTGGTTGCTCCATTGTAAGACATTCCAATTCGAATTTTTGTCAGCCTGTGCCCACCCAAACACAAATCTATAAACTAGGTTAAGCCTCCAGGCTTTTAGCATTTGACTTTTGCTCTAATAGTTGGTTTGGATGTTTATGTATACTATTTAGACAAATCATTAACTTGGGACTTTATGAAAACAATCAAAGGATCTATGCAGGGAGACTGAGCTTGCATTCTAATGAATTCATGCAGCAATTTTTATACCTAATCATAAATGTAAAATTATAAAGGATATTATATAGAATAAAATTATTAGGGTAAAATTACAAAGGATATGGAGGAAAGTTCTGGTATCAGTATCAATTTCTCCTCACTAAGCACTTTGAGATCAATATCAATTTCTCCTCACTAAGCATTTGAGATGATTTCTGATTAGAACAGCTCTTGGTCCTGTCTGTATTGCCTTTTTTGCTGTCCTTGACCTGCACCAGACCCAAACCCTTGCTCTTGTATCCAAAACATTGTCAATTATTTCAGGAAAACATCCTGTCAAAACTCATCTGCCTGAATCAACAGCACTGATCAAACATTTTATTGAATATGTATATAATAGAAGAATGTTGTTTTGGAAATAAATTGCAGTGCAAGTTTAGTTAGAAGAGCTTATATTTTACTATCTTGAAATTACTGAATTCTAACAGAAACTCGAGCAATCTTTCACCTCTCCTTACATAAGTGAGAACACACTATAGATAAAAATTAGATACAGAATTAGCAATATTTCTGCTTTTAATGATTTTTCTTTTTCCACATTCCTTTTTATTTTTGACAGCTATGCAGTTTTTTTGAAAGCCATTTTCACTTAATATTCATTATATGATGCTATAGAATTCTCACACGTATTTTTATTATTGTCTAATACTCTTCTATCAAGTTGATAGGCCAAAATTTTAATTAATCATTTCCTATTGCTAAATATCTAGGTTTTTTTTGGAGAGGGGGTCTTCAATAAATAATTCTGCAATGAGTATAGATATCTTTTCTTTTAGATAATCCTTAAGAATATTCCCTTGGAGTGAGAGTATTCCATCAAATGATACTAAGATTTATATAATTTTTGGAACGCATAGTAAAAGTGATTTCTAAAATGTTTATCAATTTATGTATATATATATATCACCAATATAAATAATTACCTTATTTTTCATTTTGCACACTTACTAGATATAACATGCTTTCAAATTTTTAATTTCTAATTTTAATTTTTCCATTTATTTGTTTACTAATTTTTCCTTACATGTGCTCAATTTTTTTTTCTTTTTGGTACTATGTATTTTCCTGAAAATATTTCATTAGCTTTTTCCTCTTTATTTCACTTATGATATATTTTATTATAAAGAAAGGATACTTAATACATAGAAGAATCTATCTTTTCCTTTGTGGTATCTTTTCTCACCGCCTTTTTATCAAGATTGTAAATGAGACCACTTTCCTCCAAGGTCTTTGTTAATTAGTTTATATAATTCTTCTTGGCAGCCAAGCTGTGGGTAACATCCCTATTTAGTTATTAATCTACTGGCTTTGCAGGGAAGGCATGTGATAAAAATTATCCTTAATAATTCTCATTAGCTTTGAAACACTTGCTACAAATAAACTATTATTTACTGTCTTAGCTAATTTTGTTGGGAGTAACTAAAAATAAAAACTTGCTAATAATTAGAAGTACAGCAAATTCAATACAGTGTACTCAGCTCTGTGAATTGCAGACAATATTTTTTTATTCAACTTCTTTTAATATCCAACTCTAAATATCAAGGAATCAATTTACTGAAGATTTTTTTTCTCCCAACATAACAAAACTATCATTGCTTTAAAGAACACATAACTTGCCTTAACCAAACAGCTAATTTCCAATACTAGTTTCTAATTGGTTATTTAAAATGTTAAAATTTGCTTTCAAGTCAGTTTGCTCTTTTTCCAAAAGACTGTTTCAGCAACATGATTTGTGACTTCTTTCTTTGTATAGACACATCTGGCCTTAGATATTCCAATGTATAGATCAAAGAATGCTATTCTTTCCTTATGTAAGAATTTGACAGGATGAAATGCTATCATTAGCTTCATAAATATGAAACATTATCTACTATACCACTCAGAATCCAGGAAATATTTTATGCAGAAAGAGATGTACTACAATTGGTTGAATGCTCACAACAACCCTCCCGACGACAATATTAATCTCTCAGGCTTAGTATACTCACTCAAATAGACTAAAATAGACTGATATTTGCCTTCTTCACACATTTCAGATGTAATTTTCTTCCTCTTGATCTTCCTCCATAACATCTAGTGATCTCCAAATCGAAAGCTAAGAGAACACGAGCATGTGCATGGAAGAGACATTTCTTAAAGCTCACTACAAATCAGTACAACAGAAAGCACACCACAAATTCATGAGAAAGCATGACAGAATCATTGCATTTCTCATTAGTACCCCTGCCCACTACCTATTAGGACCACTGCCTGTTTCACATTAGGCACCCCCCTGATTTATTCTAAGCCCTATACCCTATGGGCTGGTGTTTATTGTCATGGTCATTATAAGCCATTATTATTTGTTCCTAGAGTGCAAATGAGCCTTTTTCCTTTTAATTCCTCTCTGGAAAAGCACCCCAAGGGAATGATAATTTGCAGAAAATGGTCACATGGTTTTTTTTGGCTTAATGAGTTTAATATGGGGTGTTGTAAGGGAAAGGCTAAAGGGACTGGAGCCTTACAATGCAATACTCTTAGATAACAGAATTTCAGGGTCAAAAGATATGTTGAGAGTCTTCTACTCAAGTCATGCTAGTCTCAAGAGACTGCTGTAAGAAAAAAGAAAGCTCTAGCAAGGAAAACAGGGTATCAGTCTGTGGGAAAGTCTAGAAACAGGAAAATAGGATGGCATAAATGAATGGAGAAATGCCAAGCTTTTGGGCAGCAATTTCAACATATTGTACTCAGGAAATCCTTATAAAAATGCATTCCTTTGTAAGGTTCTTGTGAGATTTGTTTCTTTGGTATTGCAGTGAAATTGTTAGTGAAGTGAGAGTATTAAAAAACAAGGTGATCCACAGCTTAATAGAAATGCCAAACCTCCTAAAACATCATAGAAAGAGTGCAGGGTTAAGGGTGACATGACAGATGTTTCATGCTGGTAATTTTGTTTGATGATGAAGTAGCTTCTTTTTGTTTTGTGAGTGAGACCTTCATCTGCCAAACTGCTGAGTCTCACAAAATGGCAGTATTCCAATATTTTCCTTCAAAAACTGAAATCACTTTTTTTTTTCCATGAGGAAATCATCTCTTAAAAGCTGGAATTCATATTAAAGTAGCAATCAGTAATGTCTGCACTATTCTTGGTAGTCCTATGATTAAATATTCTGGATACATTGGAATTATGTGTTATTGCCTTTTAAGTTTTATTAGGAAATTCAAGGAGAAGCTGGAACACTTTTTCTCTTTAGCAGTTATGTGTTTGGTCTCCCGTGACTATGACTAACAATATATCCTTAATTTAGAGCATCATTTTCCCGAAAAATGGTTTAGGAAATATATAGCCAGAATATGTGATTCTTTTTTGGCTGTTCTTCCCATTGCAGTGTTTTAGGATTATCACTAATCTTTTCCTGTGACCCAACACTGTGTCACTTCAGGCAATTGAACACAATAAAATATGGACACATTCTTATTGAAAAAGGATCTTGTCCTGCTTTGTTTAACAGCTTTCATATGAAAATCTCTTCATTTCTCCTTGGCTTCATTAGCTTTCAAAATTAATACCCAGTCCCTAAATACAGCAGGGCTAGATTTCTATTCTGCCAATTACCATGATCTGAATCTTTTCTACGCTCCTTCTCCTACATCATTAAAGTATGTTCTCAAATCTACCTTCAAATAACCACTTTATACCTCCTTTTAAAATCTTCTTCTTTATTCCTGTTTGTGGAATAAAAGTTAAGTCTTTATCTACCTTTGCACAGTGGATTTATGCTGATCTTGAAAGGCCCAGCTCATGTACAATTTCTATGGTCTTATCTTTAACTATTCCAGTCATAGGTGATTAATTCTTTTCACTAGATGTATTTTGAACACATACTATCTAGGCTCTGATAGAATGTTTCATGGAGAAGATGTCATTCAGGAGATGCTTTCAAGGATGAGTAGAATGTGACAGGCAGATTTTTTCTGAACAGCTTTTAGGGTGGAGGTAACTGAGCAAAGTCACATCAGTGACAAAGTCTACAACATGATATATTAGAATAGTCAAGAAGCCAAACAAACTAGGGTACAGGATTTATGAAGGAATAATGAGTAAAATAGCTGGGATAGTAGGTCTAGGCTAGGTCATGGAGATACACACACACACGCAGGTATGCATATATATAATTTTATTTTATTTTTTAATTTTTTTAACGTTTATTTATTTTTGAGACAGAGAGAGACAGAGCATGAGTGGGGATGGGGCAGAGAGAGAGGGAGACACGGAATCTGAAACAGGCTCCAGGCTCTGAGCGGTCAGCACAGAGCCCGACGCAGAGCTTGAACTCACGGGTCATGAGATCATGACCTGAGCCGAAGTCGGACGCTTAACCGACCAAGCCACCCAGGCGCCCCCATATATATAATTTTAAAAGCAATCTCAAACTTACAAATTTATAAAAAAGTGACAAGTTTAAGACAAAGAACTCTTATTTTCCTCCACCATTTGAGACTAACTTGTTCATCTAATGTTTCATTAAGCTGTGTACGTTAGTATGTATTTCATATAAACAAAGATGTGTGTCTCCTACACAACCATCCAATATCCAAATGTGAAACAACCATCCAAATATGAAAATGAATAAAACTATCTCATCCTTATACCTCATTCAGTTTCCTCCAGGTTTTTTTTTTTTTTTTTTTTCATTAATATCCTATAAAGTGCAAGGACCCTGTTTAAAATAATGCGTTTTGGGGTTTTTTTCTGAGTATTTCAAATACCCACATAGTCCCTTTGGGAGTCTGTGTGCAGTGCTCCAGGAAAGATGTATTTAGTTTAGCCCTGAGCACCTTACTTTGGTCTCAAACCACTCCAGCATTGTGTTCCTAGTGTGTCGCAACATTTTCTCTATAAAATTCATTTCTTTTTCTTGTAAGATTTCTCTCTTAATGACTTTTCTAGGAGACCATGTGGTTTTGACTAGACAACCAAGTGAGGAAAATTCTGAGTGCTATCTCTGGTCCAAAGCCAGATGATGAAACCTTTCCATGGAGGCTGTGCAGGTGGGTTCTTGGTCAGCTCCGCTAGTCCTCCAGATGAGTCCACGTGTCTAAATCTTCATGAGGACAACACACAAAATCCTCTGCTCCACATTTAAACCATCTGGACCCAAGGTTTGAAATTTTAAGCCACCTGGCTAATAATTCCTATTGAGCTAGAGTTGTAGAATAAATATACAATCATGATATTTTATGCTAGAGGAAAGACTATAAAAGAATGTTCTTTATTACCTTCGCTTCCCTACCCCAGGGTTGCCACAGGCTTATGCATGATTTAATTTTAGTTTTGATCTGAATTGATCTGTGTTCTACCCACAGGAAGGTGCTCACATGACAGTACAGAATTTTGATCCTCTTTCCACTCTGGTCTCTATGCTCACAGTGGAGTCTCACCAGGGCCTTTGTCTGCATCTTTTGGTGGGACTTCAGATCATTCAGATTTCTATTTCAATTAAGGAAATGTTTTTATCTTGCTAGTAATAAATGTTTAGGCCAGAAAATGATTTTCTTTTGATTTTCAAAACAACTTCTTGGAAAATGAAAATAATGCTCAGCATGGTATAAAATTTCAAGTGTCTTAAAACATTCGAGTACTAATTGTATCAAGCTAAACACATTTCAAAGCTGTGTCTCTATGTTGTGGTTACACTTGACTATGACATTTCTATTATATTATTTTTCATGATTTTATATATTTCCTTACTTTCATCTGATGCTAGTGGAAAATGTACCTGGAAGCATCACAGATTTCAGAGCAGAATTTTATTAGAGTCTGTGGCTCTCTCTTCTCAATGCCTCATTAGTGAAGAGGTGGCCTTTTTGAAGTTGGCTGCCAAGCGTCCTGCTGATTTTATTCCCCGCTGGTGTTTGGATCTTGACAAGGGCAGGAAGGAAAAGAAAGGAAAGCTATCCGTGACCCAAAGGCCTATGACTTTTGGGGAAAAAATGGTCCCAATGGGACCGTCATGACTAAACTACAAAATTTGTACGCATGTTTAAATAACATTGGATTCACCTTTCAAAGCAGATAATTACTTTTGAAATACACATGTGAAACATAAGCTTCTACATGTGTTTACAAAGTGTATAAAGACCAATACAGAAAAGAGTAAGAATATTACCATTTTATCTGTCTTCTAAGGGGAAGGGGTGCTTAACTGGGGTTTATAAGAAGAAATTTAAGGAGCAGAATTTCCAGTGTAGTTACCCAATCTCTTCTTTCAAAGGGATGACCTTCCATCTTTCCAAACAAGTATTCCCATTCTTTGACATTTACTAGTAGAATATTTGGTCATACCAATAGTAAAATATGTTTCTCATTTCCCTTTGTTAAAAGGAAATGTATCACCTATTGTACTAGTTCTGGATGAAGCTTACAGGTTTACTGGCAATTCCTGATAACAGTGTTGACAACAAATTCCATGGCTACTTAATAGTGAGTTTAAGGTTTGACCTTAAAATGCATACCAAATGTTCCTACTGAAGTATCTTGACTTCTTTATTTTTTTAGCTATACTAAAAAAAGTTAAGTTACACCTTAAACAAAGTAAAACCCACAGACACAGACATTGCTATTATTGGAGTTCCAGTTTGATCACTCACTGAATTCTTTTCCTTCACATCACTAAATGTATCAAAAGTATGAGGTACCTTATATAGCATAAAACATGGGTTCTAATCCATCAAAAGATCACCATGTAGTTTATAAATGGAATCTCTAAGAGGTGAATGAGTAGTTCCTCTATGTATGATTTGATGTACCTATAGTTAAACATTTAAGTATATTAAGTTAAACCTTCTCTACTCAGAGTTCCTTTTGCTATCAAGTAAAGACGATAATAACTGTGTGTCTGCTTTGGTGATTTGTACTGATGATCATATGAGAGATGCTTATAAAATTAATTTATAAATTGTGAAGCATTATATGTATGTGCATGATTGTTATTAATATTACTTAGCTTTATAATTTCTTAAAGTCCCCTTTTTTTTCTGTAAAAAAGATTGACATTGTACAAAACTAATGATTTGGTATCTGTGAATTAAATTAGTCATAAATTCCCCACAGTCCTTCCGTTTCTGGCTCATCATCCAGCCAGGATGGCCATCTCATGGTAAGAATGAGATATGGTAGGTGCTGATGTAGGGCATACAGTTTTTGGAATAACAGGGCAACTGAGAGGTAGCTCATTCGTGCTTCATCTTTCACATAGCAATTTGAACTGATCGCTAAGAAAATATGTGGGACATAAAACTTTCTCTTTGAAGAGTCATTTTTATTCTTGGGAGAGCCTATGCACACTACATTATCCCATTTCCCTTTACTTTCTTCATTTTAAAGAAATTCTGTCAAAGGAATTTTAACAAACCTAAATAGATTTTAAAATTTCCTTTTAAACTCTTAAACCTTCTTCATAGCTCTCTTAACAACTACTTTTAAGACTTTTCTAGTTTTAAAGCTATTTAATGAGAAAGCCATGTAAAAAACCCAACTTTGGAAGATATGAACATATATCTTCTGTGTAGGGGGGAAATTTTCCCTTGATCCTCTTCGGGTCTCTGACCTGGATCTGGAAGTTAAACTGACAAAGGTAGGTTTACAGGAGGAAAGCATACACACTGACTTCATGTAAGTTTCATGGAAGCCTCCATAGGGAAGTGCAGACCCAAAGAAACAGTTAAACTTGAGTATTTTTATGCTAGGTTTGATGATAAGTGGACAGTCCTGTAGGAAATATGACAGATCAGAATATGAGGTAAGTGTAGTAAATTAGAGGAAACTTAGTAGGGCCTGTTTGTTCAGATTGGCCTTGGTGTTCCTTGGTCTTCCGAGATAAGAATGTTCCTTTCCTCCGGGTATGGGGGGGGCCCTCTCACATGAGGGTTTTATGACCTGTTTCTGAGGAGAAGGGCAGAGGGAAGGGCAGAATGACCTTCTTGCTTCTATTATTTTCTTACATTTCTTCAGTTTAAAATGTTCAGTATTCCAAGGTGCCTATTTTGGGGTAGCTTGTGCTAAGCCTCATCACTCTATTAGTAGAAGCAAAGAATTGAAGGCTGAAAATGTACCTGCTAACTCAGTCTTTAAGAAAGTCAATCCCATTCCTACCCTATTTTACTTCTCTCTTTGGAGCATTTATCGATTCTCTACTAGAGGTGGGAGGGTATGGGAAGCATGAGGGAAATACACAGCATGCTGTGGGCCTGAAGGGCCTTAGTTTTAGTATATGCAGAAATGGATATTAGTAGTGTAAGACAGAGGACTATAGAAAGTATGTAATAATGTATTTAACTGAATATAACCAAGTGGGAATTTATATCTTACAGGCAATTAGTGTTACAAAAGCTATCTGTATAGGAATTCATTTTGACCTAAATTGTAAAATTATTAAAACTTATTTTTGCTATCTTTCCAATCTGCTAATATTTGCATATTTGCTTTTCCTGCTCCTTCCCTACTTCTAACTTTTACTTAGATCTTCTAATGATCAGAATGAACCATGCTAAAATTCCAACATGGTTGCCAACACTTTGCTCTTGTCTCCTCCTCCTTCTGATGCTCCTCCTTTTTGGTCAAAGGGTTTTTTTGTTTTTGTTTTTGTTTTTTTCCATTTTATAACTTCAAATTTGGAAAATCGGAAACTGAAACTTTTACACACTTAAGTTAACTCACAGATTTTAATAAAGTGATAGTTCTGGATATTTCCAAAACCATTCAGTGAAATACAAAAATGCTACTGCTGAGATTTTGTTTTCATTAAACCTTTTGGAAAGTTGCTTATATTGTACTGCCGAATAAAATTGTCTCACTGTGTAATAAAGACAAGGTAATATGGGCAAAATTGCAAGCTTGTAATTCTAATTTTTAAGCAAGACAAGGAAAAAAATACTTCCTGAATTTGTAATAAATGTATATCATTATACTTCATGTTCTATTTCCTTCCTCTTTTATCCAGGTACCTCCAGAGAATTCTTCAGATTTTTGTGTTTCCTTTTTTTTCTACTGTAAAACAACATGCTCTGTTTTTGAAGAGACTTTTTGAAGGTAATTTTAAACCTGTTGTTTCCAATGGGACAGTGACCGCATTGGTGCTTTCTCTATTCAATTTATCTCCTATTTACAGGTTTATGGGAAACAAGATTATCACCATTTTCAATCCTCTCTATGTTGTAGTTTCCTAGGAGACCAATAGAAATCCATTACTAACTTAGTAATGGTGAATGGAAAGGTTGAACTGAACTAAAAGTTGGGAGAAACCAAGCAGTTTCTAGGTTATTCCTGAATTTATTCACTAGGTAGTAAAATGGCTAAACTCTAAATGTTAACATGTTTGTATACATTTTAATCTCACAATGAAAAACTGCTTTCTGGGATTGTTATGAATTACTCAAAACTCCCTTTTTAATTAATTTACATTTATAATTTTCTGAATGGTAACAATCATAGAACACTTTTATAGGAGAGTAAAAGAGATAGCCTTCTCTCCTCTGCCTATTTATTATGTACTTATTTATTTGGGAAGAAAAATATCATGAACCTTCTGGGCTAAGATTTATCGGTCTATAAAGACTTTTCCATAAAAAAAAAAACAACTTTCCTCTAATTTTAGGAAGAGTGCGGTCTGTATCACAGAATTTGAATCTTGTCAGGGACTTTTATGTTTTCTAATTTTGTTACATAGTTGACTGAATTATGTCATAAATGCAGTGATCACAAATTCTGTAAAACTCTTAATGCCTTGATCACAAAATATTTCATGTATAATGTATGCCTTAGGTTTCTACCATATTTAAAATTCTGTGAGTTTTGTGTATATGTGTGTGTGTATGTGTGTCTGTGTCTGTGTGTGTGTTGTTGAAACAGTAATTATTAGGTACTATAAAATCTTATTGATTAATATAAGGTAAACCCAACTAGCATAAAAATGACCAAAAAAATCATATTTTAGTCATTTGTTTTAGGAATAAAATAATGGCACTAGTTTCCAAGCTTCATAAGGGCAGGGAGCATTTATTTACATTTGTTCTCAAAGAGATTTTGGTATAGTGCCTGGCATATGGAAAGGGTTGAGAAAATTTTTGCTGAATGAATGGATGGGAAGGATTTTTACTCAAAATGTCATTACTAGATTTCTATATGTTTTATAACTGGAAGGCTTCCCCCATATGTTTACTGAAACAGAGCCAAATACCATGCAAACACACATATCTTCTAGCAGGAAAAAATAATACTACAAAGTATTTTTGAATACAAAGAGTTCTGTCTACAATGCTTTATTAAACATTGTAACCTGGTTAAGATTGTGTTACTGTAGGGTTCAAAATATTAAGGGAATGAATTACTTGCTTTAAAATAATTAATGTCTATGAAATAATTAAATATAATATTTCAATGGCCATCATCGGCTTTTTGCATATTATTTTTTTAGGAAATAATGAGTCTGTGCAGAAAAACATATGTACAGGCCTTAATAGCCTTTGGTTAGAAACATCAGGGCTGATGTTTTAGATTTGTTTTGTCATATGGTTTAATCAGCATTAATCTCTTCCCTTTAAGTTATTATTTTTGAGAAAAGGATTTTAGAAATTAATTAAAATGGTTTTGTGTTTGAACTACAAGAGCAACATTGGGTAAATTTTATGGGAAAAATACCACTAAATTTAGCCAAAGGATCTGGCTTTCCAGGGCACTTTATACTGCCTTGTTAATGAATGACCCATTGAGATTTAATTTATACCAGCTCTGCTATACTTTAATAAGCAGCCACCATGTCTCTAAAGCGTGAAGTTAATGAAATAATGCCTATTTGGAGTTGGTTATTACATGCACAGAGATATTTTTTCTTGTTTAAAGCTAATTAACATGAAAGACAACTTGACTGTTTTAAATGAAATGAGAAGAAAATGAGAATGTTATGTCACAATGAGGCAGACAATGGAAATTTAGCTATCAAAGAAAAGTAGAACAAATATAAAGCACAAACACTTCAAATTATGATAACTTTGAGAAAATAAATGTCTTTTCAGGGAATTTTTAAACCAAGTAATGTCAGCTAAATGATCTATTCTTCACCAAAGTTTAGCCTAGTTCTCTATTTATATCATATATGTGACGCTCGATACTATATCATTAGTCTAGAAAACTGGCAAGAAATTCATTAAAAATAAGGAAGCACATATATGGAAATAGTGTTTAGATGTGTAAGAATACTCGTCAATGTAGCCTTTTATATCTGCGTCTTAGAAGAGGGCTTAACACGCCCTTAGAAATGCTGAGATTGAGACACAGTCACGAGATGTTTTATTTTTATGAGCCCTTTATTATGGGGCTAATAGATTCTTCCTACAAAAAGAGTTGAGAGCAAAGCTTTCTCAGCCTCTGAATTGTGGAGCACCTCAGTTTTCACTTGGAGTTAGGAGACTTTAAAAATGTCTCAAGGTCTTCCATAAAAGGAAGCTAAAACTAAAAGTGAAAGTTCCTTTGGGATGTCCTGAGAGGTGTGACCTTTCAGAATGGTGGACAAAAAAAGTCACCTGGGACCAGTGTTCGAATTGGATTCTGGGCCCCGCCCCAGTCAGTACGTCTGGCCCAGGAGTCAGCATCCCAGGTGACTCTGAGGCAGGTGATCTTCACACTACTCCTTAAGAAACACTGACTTAGGGGCACCTGCGTGGCTCAGTTGGTTGAGCGTCCCACTTCGGCTCAGGTCATGATCTCACAGTCCGTGAGTTTGAGCTCCACATCAGGCTCTGTGCTGACAGCTCAGAGCCTGGAGCCTGCTTCGGATTCTGTGTCTCCCTCTCTCTCTGCCCCTCCCCTGCTCATGCTCTGTCTCTCCCTGTCTCAAAAATAAATAAAATTATTTAAAAAAAAAAACACACAAAAAAACCCACTGACTTAGAAGCAAGACTAAAGAGGTCAGAGTAACTTGAACGCTATCCAACAATGATCAAGTTTTATACAATTTGTGATGGAAATAAAGCTCTCCTCCAAATTCTTCTGCTCCCTCTCTAAGCAACAGGATAAAGAAAAGGCAGCGATGGCCAAGAAAGGGAAACAGAAGCAGTTAATGAGACTGCAGGACCTCATCTGGAACTAAAGCACATACCAGCTGAAGAGAAAGAATGTCAAACACTATGAATTAACAGAAAAAGTAATCCACCGCAGGTGAATTTGGGATCTAATAATAGATATTAGGTGAATAAATCTTTGAAGTTTTTATCCTGTTGTGTAATGGTGTCAGGTTCGGTATTGCTTGGAAGAAATTTACCCTTGAAAGCACTTAAGTGATACTAATCTTTTATTTGTTTGCATTAGGAAAAAGAAGAAAGCTGATATAAGAAGTCTTCCTGAATTGTCACAAAAAAGCAGAACCACTTAAAATTACATGCATACAACTATCCTAATATGTCCTTGGCATTTTCCTTCTAAAGTACACCTAATTCACACAAATTAAAAAAAAATTATTATTTTGAGAGAGAGAGAGAGAGAGAGAGAGAGAGAGAGACGGTGGATGGGAAGGGGCAGAGAGAGAGAAAAAGAGAGAATCCCAAGCAGGCTCCCCATTGTCAGCACATAGTCCCACTCAGGGTTTCATCCCATGAACCATGAGATCATGACCTGAGCCAAAATCAAGAGTTGGACACTTAACTGACCAAGCTATCCAGCCACCCCACAACAATCTTTTAAATTACCTGCCTGATACCTGCATATGTCTTCATCCCATATGCTTTTAAATGTTGACTTGTCTTTCAATATAGTTTTTTTTTTTTTATTTTGGAATAGTTTTAGATTTTCAGAAAAATTGCAAAGATAGCATGGAGAGTCCCATAAACCGTTCACCTAGTTTCTCCTATCATTAACATCTTACAAACCAGGGCATATTTGTCAAAACTAAGAAGCCAATGCTGGTGATTTACTATTAATTTGAATTGCGGGATTTCACTGGTTTTTCCACCAATGCCTTTTTCTCTAGGACTCAACTCAGATAAAATACCATATAGTACTTTGTCATCATATTTCCTTTAGTCTTCTCTGGTCTTGTGACAGTTTCTCAGTCTTTTCTTGTTTTTCATGACTTTGATGATTTTAAGGTGTATTGGTTAGGTATTTTATAGAATATCCTGAATTTGGGTTTGTCTGATGTCTTTCTCATGACTGAAGTGAGGTCATGAATTTTGGGGAAGAATACCACATGAAGAAATGTTATTCTCATCATATCATATCAGGGCACACATGCTATTAACATGATTTATCACCAATGATTTTAACACTGATCATCTGGTCAAGGTAATGTTTGTCACGTTTTTCCACAGTAAAGTTATTTTTCCTTTTCCCTATTCTAGTCTTTGGAAGCAAGTGACTAAGTCCACCCCACATTCAAAGGATAGGGGAATTAAACTCCACTTTCTAGAGGGGAGGGAGGGTATCTATATAAATTATGAAAAATTCTTCTTTAAGGGAGATTTGTCTCTTTTCCTCCATTTGTTTACATCCATATAGCTCATAGATATTTACTTTATACTTTAGATTACAATCCAATAGTACATTAATTATTTTCATTATTCAAATTGTTCTAGCTTTGATCATTGTGATCTTTCAGGTTGGCTCCTTTGTTCCTTTAACATCTACCATCCCTCCCCTCCCCCTTTTAGTACTTCCTTACTTCCTGGTGCCGCAAAATGTCACGGGTTCACCTTGTGTTTACCTGCCCCATCCATGCAATCAATTGACTTTGATTTTTAACCTTATAAAAACAATGAGTAAATGTATTTGACTTCCTGTATATAATACCTTGTGCAATATCATGAATGCTTTTGCTGATACTGATGCTACAGGCCAACAACAAAACAGCATTTTACTGGATGCATTACACTGGACAAAATGTATTGAATGCTCGTATCTGGCCTGAAGACATTGTTAGGAAAGTGATAAAAGAGACACTTTAGGTTGGATTGCACACTTTCCTTTTCACTTCCTGCCATTATGTAGAAATAGTTTGGAGAGAACACTGTGGGGAAGGGCGGTGGTTTCACTACTTACCACACACAAAATCAGGCATGACCTTAGTGTTTGTTTTATTCAGCAAACTAAGTTTCCATGGTAAACAACACTGGCCCCAGACTCCAAACAGCTGGGAACTATCTTCAGCAAAAAAAAAAAAAAAAAAAAAAGTGTAATTTATTGCTTTTTTCTTTCTCTTCCCCTCATCTCCCATTAGTATTAAAAGCTCTGGTACTTCCATTATTTCAGCCAACAAATAAGTGGAATCATCCTCTTACACCCATCTTCTCGATGTCCTTATCTTTCTCACCATTGTCTATCCAAAACAAGTAGAGACTACTTTTAGCTTCTTTCTACCTTCTGGTACAGCTGGAAATTAAGTCAGTAACTAACTGCCTCTTTTGTCCTTTAACACTGGGAAGATGTACTGCCAAACAGGTAGTGACTGTGCAGTACAGGTTTGAGGGGTCAGCATCTATTTAAAAAGTACCTTCCTGGCCCCAGTCACAGAGCCACTGCTGAGAACTCAGCACCCCCTTTACCCACCCACCCCCCCAGTCCCCTAGCTTCCCAAATCACCATGCCCCCACCAGCCTTCTCTAGCTGCTGCCTTCCACAGGCCCTTTCCACCAAGGAAAAGGAATCATATCATATGTCTGCCATCCAGAACCTCCACTCTTTGGACTCTTTTGCTTATGCAAATAAGGTGATGATCTGCTTCTGTTGGCACTGAGGATAATATCCATGTAAGAATTCAACAGAAATGGCAGGAAGATCCTTATTATTCTCCAAGGAATCACTGATGATTATGATAAAAAGAAACTGGTGAAGGCATTTAAGAAATTTGTCTGCAATGGTACTGTAATTGAGCATTCAGAATATGGAGAAGTAATTCCCTTACAGGGTGACCAGTGCAAGAGCATATATCAGTTCCTCGTAGAGATTGGACTGGCTAAGGATGATCAGCTGAAGGTTCATATGTTTTGAGTGCTTTTGGCTCACCGAAGCTTAAAGGAGATTTCCTTGCAATGGATAGAATTTCCCTTCTGTTCCTTATCACAAGTTTTTTTGTTTTTGTTTTTGTTTTTTCTCCCACAAGTTTAAAAACCTCACAGCTTGTATAATGTAAGTATAATGTAACCATTATATTATGTAACCATTAACATATATAACCCAATATAACCATTTTGGGGTCTGCTTTTAACTTGGACTAGTGTAACTCCTTTGAGCAATAAACTGAAAAGAGCCATGCAAAATAACAAACAAACAAACAAATAAATAGTACCTTCCTATAATGGTTTTATCTGAGGAAAATAAGGAGTTTTTGCCTCCAATAGGTATTAGGAAAAACAAGCAAATGAACAAGTGAGATAAAAATACCTCTGCACAACAAAGGAAACCATCAACAGAATGAAAGGCAAGAATGGTAGAATATATTGCAAGTCATATACCTAATAAGGGGTCAGTATGCAAAATTTATAAAGCACTTGTACAACTCAATAGCAAAAAACAATCCAATAAAAAATGTTCAGAGGAACTGAATGGACATTTTTCCAAAGAACACATGCAAATGACCAAGAGGTATATAAAAAGGTGCGCAACATCACTAAGCATCAAGGAGATATAAATCAAAACCAAAATGAGATATCACCTCACACCTGTTAGAATGACTATCATCAAAAAAACAAGGGATAACAAATGTTGATGAGAATATGGAATAAAGGGAACACTTGTATGCTGTTGGTGGGAATGTAAATTGGTGCAGCCACTATGAAAAACAGTATGGAGTTTCCTCAAAAAATTAAAAATAGATATACCATATGATCCAGCAATTCTACTTCTGGATATATATCTGAGGGCAATGAAGTTACTACCTTGAAGAGATAGCTACATCCCTGTGTTTATTGCAGTGTTATTTACAGTAGCCAGGACATGGAAACAACTATATATATATAAATATATATATATATATATTTATATATATATAATGTGTGTGGGAAAACACACAAAAATATTATTAAATATTATATTTATTTTTATAATATGTATATTTATAATAAGAAAATATTATTCATTCATAAAAATGAAGGGAATCCTGCTATTTATGACAACATGGAGTGATCTTGAGAGCATCATGCTAAGTGAAATAAGTCAGAGAGAGAAAGATGAATACTGTATATGTGAAATCTAAAACTATGAATTCATAGAAAAAGAGAACAGATTGGTGGTTGCCAGGGGTGGAGGTAATCAAAAAGTATAAATTTCTAGTTATAAAATAAAGAAATCTGGGGATATAACGTCCAGCATGACAACTACAGTGAACAATACTGTATTGTATATTTGAAAGTTGCTAAGAGAGTAGACCTTAACATTTCTCATCACAAGAAAAACAAATTGTAACTATGTGAGGTGATGAATTTTAACTAAACATATTTTGGTAATCATTTCAGAATATATCCGTATGTCCAATCATTATGTTGTCCACCTTAAACTCATACAATGTTATTTCAATTATATCTCAGTAAAACTGGAAAAACCACTGTGTTTTTCCTAAATTATAACAAATAAGAAAAAGTGGTCTCAAAGTGGGCTTGAAAATCCACTTGATGTATACTTGAAAACCCACAAATTAGTTGGCGTATTCACATGTATAGAAAGACTGTCAAAATATATTAATGAAACTAAGTTTCTGGAGCCACCTGAAACAGAGCTCTTTGATCATTTCTTAATCTCAATACACAGCACTTGAGATTTCCAGATACTTTCTTCCTAAAGATTTTGTTTTCCCTAATATTCTTTCAGTTATCCTGATTGTGTTTTAGATAAAGACGTAATTAGGTGGTTGTACTAGATTGCAAGGTTGGTTTCAAAGTTTTGGCAAACACAAACACAAAAACCAGATTGTCATTACAATGGCACTAGTAGAAATGGGTTTTAGTACCTACAGAAAGAACTATGACTTTTTGGTCTCAAATGTCATTGCAGAGATGTGTCAACAAAAAGGTAAGAAAAACAATGGACTGATCATTCCTTCAGACAAGTGATGTTCAAACTTGTTGGTACATTAGAATCACCTGGGAAACCACGAAAAAAATAATGATGACTGAGGTCAATGTCTTGATGGGCCCAGGAATTTGCATCTCTTAAGACTTCCTAGGTTATTAAAATGTCATAGAACAAATTGTCAAATTTTAGTGAACATTTGAAATATCTCGTTAATTTGTTAACAGTGCAGATTCTTGGGACCAATGCTAGTATTCCTATTTATCGATCAGGTGTGGCATCCAGTAATCTACACTTTAAAAAGTAAGTCCTCAGAAGCTTTGGTTCTTTGCATAATACTTTAATCTTAACTGCCATAACTTTTAAAAAATATTTATCTATTTATTTATTTAGTGAGTTGGGGAGGTGCAGAGAGTAATGGAGAGAATCCCAAGCAGCCTCCACACTGTCAGCACAGAATCCAACATGAATCCTGAGGTCATGACCTGAGCCGAAATCAAGAGTTGGCCACTTAACTGACTGAGACATCCAGGCGTCCTCTAACTGCCGTAACTTCTTGTGATACCAGTTAAGGCTGTGGCAACAGCCAAGCCCCTAGACTTCCACGCTACTCAGAGCTGTACAAAACTCAATGGAAATGCTTGTTTTTTTTGCGAGCTCTGAGGTTTCCTTATTTCAGTATGCCTTCCTTATCAGCTAGATAACTCATTCTTTAACATTCAACTTATATGTTATCTATTCTTAAATATCTTGGTTCCTGCAAGCTCCTTCTTTCTCGGCCCTCGTGTCCCTATGCAATTGTCTTACTGTTTTGTAAACCTTAATATTCTTATCTGTCTTCCATAAAACACTAAATTCTTTCAGATGACCAACTGTGATTTTTGATTTCTGTGGTTCTAGTGTGTGCTTCCATTGCTAATCACTGGGTGCCCCCCAAATTCCAAGTCTTAATAGACAAAACATTATAAACACAATATACTGTTAAATATCCTATTTCAGTGATAAATGCAATATGCCATGGAAATACAGATATTTTTGTTCATCTGTGGATTTAATTTATTCATGATTTTTTTTCCTTCTCCATAATTAGCATGAATAATTCAGAGGAGGCTATATTCTGTCTAGCTGTGAATAAGAAGTTCACATGCAGTTGACTCAATTTTCCAAGCTATTGGAGAGGAACAAAAGCAGATAATCCAAAAATCGCTTACATTTGTGTGTGAAATACATTTTGGCATCTCCTTTGGAATAAGTGTGGCCAATGCTCTAGGAATTTCCGATATTTCATACAAAAGACTCAAGCCACATCTGTAAGACCTGATTCTCCAGAAGCCAAAAACATCCCTCCCGTTTAGTTCTTCCACACACCGCCCATATGGTCTACTTTCCTGAGAAGTAAGAGGAAGTTATTTAATGAGATAAAAATAAACCAGAAACGGATTGGCATTTGTGGTGTGCTGTGTAGTTTTAATCTTGGACTCCTCCTCCTCAAATGTAGTGGTCTCCTATTTCCACAAAAACAAGAATCTTCTGTTTATGTCAATAAAAGAGTTAATCTAGCAAAATAGTTTATGATATTGTTAAGATCTTAAATGCAAGCTAAAAGAATAAACAGAAATTTCTGGAGGTAATACAGTGGATTTATATTTTTCCCTCACAAATATTTAATCATTTATAGAGAAACTTTTTTTTTTCCAAAAAGACTTTTAGGTGCTTCTACAAATTAGATAATTTAAATTTACTCAAATAGGTACTTTTAGTAAAAAAAAACAAAAAACAAAAAAAAAACAAAAAACAAAAAAAACCCAAAAAAACAAAAAAAAACACTGGAAGTTTACAAAATCCAGATTAGAATTAGTTATCATATCTCCTATTAGAGCATCAAAATATGTTCGTGGATATGTAAATGTGGTGGATTTTTTATTCTTCTCTGTAAGATAGTGATATATTACTCAATATTGATAAAGTTTACAAAGCAAATATCCTCACTAAATATTTTAATTACAAAGCAATAGTTAAAATATCTTTATAAATTTTTGACTTTTGTTATAGGCTCAATCAGTTATGCCTCCAGTATTCCCTCTACCCCTTCTCCATTGAGTAAAGGCATGGGGATCTGTGTGGGCAGAAACTAAAGAGCAAGTTATATTCTCTTTCTGACTGGTTATTGGTTCAGGGAATTGGACAAAAGTTGATCCACTCAGAAGATAGCCCAGAAATTTTAGTGGATCATTGGGATGGTAAGCGTTCTCCTCTTGAACTAGAAGGAAAAGCATCCGTTATTTCAGTTGCAACTGGCAACTGTCTTGTAACCACAAGAGGAGTCAGTCTTGAGATAAAGATTCTTGGTAAAATCATTTAGTCATCAAATCAGGCATACCTGAAGCCGGCCCTCCTCTAGACTTTGTAGGTATGTTAACTAATAAATCATCTTTGTTGTGTACAAAAATGTATTTATAATACCTGTTATTTGCAACTGAAAAAACTCATAAGAGAATGAGCACATATGGCTTACATATTTGTCAGATGGGAGATAAGCAAAGTGGTTCTTCTAATGTGTGACAGAAAAAAAAAATCCCACAATAAAGTATAAAAGGGTTTACATCTGTGACATAATGTGTTTGAACTGGGCCTTAAAAATTGTGACTTGATAGAATGAGGTAATGTGACACAAAACTTGAGTGGCCTACTGGGAAGAAATGTTTCTTCATAATCTTCTTATGTTTGCTTTACACTCCATCTAAAATATTTAGTCACATAAAACACCTGGGTGACTCAGTTGGTTGAGCATTCAATTCTTGATTTCAACTCAGGTCATGATCTCAGGGTCGTGGAATCAAACCCGTGTCGGGCTCTGTGCTGAACGTGGAACATGGTTAAGATATTCTCTCCCTCGCTCTCCCTCTCTCTGTCTCTTTCTCTCTCCTCCTCTGCCTCGGCTCCTGTCTGCCACTCATATGTGTGCTCTCTCCCTACAATAAATAAATTAAGATAAATAAAATAAAATAATTTGGTTACATAATTCAGACTAGAAGGTACCTTTCAGATGATCTAGCCCAATCCTTTCATTTTATCAATGAGGAAACTGAACCTTAGTGAAGTTGAATGAGATGGACAAGAGCAGAGACAAATGTTTTTGCCTCATGACTTCTGATGAGTCCTCTTTCCACTGCTGTGTGCTGTTTACAAAAAACAAGCAAACAAAAATTAAAAAAACAAATAACTTAGTGAGGTAGGTTGCCTTATTGTTAGCAATCATTTCCTGTCTTGTAAGAGGCTTATATCTCATTGCCATTGCCATTTGACTCTTAGTGCCTCATCAGCAGCCTTGGCCATGTGATTTGCTGAGGTACATGTGAGTAGAGGTGGCAGAGTCATGGGACGCAATTATGTGGAGCAGCTTGCTCTTGGGCTATTTTAACAAGTCTCAGATGGTGACTGTTTTATCCTGGGTCCTGGAATGAGAAGACCAACTGAGCAGTGCCTTGCCTGGAGTTGAGATGTAGTTAAATTTAACATCTATGAGCAAGAAACATTTGTGGTAGTAACTTATTGAAACTTGGAGCTGTTGTTACTTCGGCAAAGTGAACTAATATTATGAGAGTCAGGAGCAGGTATACCATGTGTTGTAGAATGAGGAAAGAGGGAAGTCCTGTACATGTAAAACACATCCGTTGCTTTTCACTGGCTGTTTAGAAGATGTAATACTAGTTAGTCTCTTTCTCATGTCATTAACATCTTACAAAACCTAAGTTAACCTATTTCATTCTTTTTGCTTATTGTGAGGAAGGAGAAGAAATAGCATAACACAAGGTACAGATAAATAACATCTATGTTAATATGATATCTTGAGTCCATCCTGTGGTAGGACATAGTTTACTCTGTTACATATTTTTTAACATGTCTCATACTTGACTGTGAGGTTCTAGCAACAGGTACTATTTCAGGCACTAAATTCATAGACTTTTAGAGAGACACAGTTGTTGACCTCAGAGAGATCAGAGTTGATTGTCTCATTCTTGTTTAGGTATTGGGATATATAGTAGAGTACCATGGTTCATAAGAGACAGAGAGAGACAGAGATACAGAGAGAGAAATACATTTGTGTGGAAGAGCCAGAAGTCTCCAAGAGAGTATGATATGAGATCCAAATGCCAAAGAAGGAAAAGGAGTTGTCAAGACAGACTGAAGGGAAGGGATATGCAAAGATAATGATTCATCAAGTATTACCTCATGGCTGAAGCATAGGACAAATGTGAGGTGACGGGGAGAAGGAGACATTGGCTCAGCTATGACAGGCTATTTATCACATTTGAGGACCTGGCCTTTATTTTATGTATGATAAAATGTCACTGGAGGAATATGATCAAAGTACTGACATGGTCAGAATTCAGTTTTGCAAGTATCTTTATTTTGTGAGAATGAAGAAAGGAAAATCTGGTAACACTGGTAAGAAGACTTTTAGAAGTATCTGTATTAGTGTGGACAAGAAATGCTAAGATCCTGCATTAAAATCAATGGCTGTGGGATATGAGTATTTAAACTTATTTATAAGGTACACTTTGCTGAATTTTGTGAAGGTTGAGGTAGGAGTCACTTTCCCTAGGCAGTTAGATACATAGGAAAGTTATATTAAATATCTTAATGGGGGGGGGGTGGGAAGAGAGAGAAACAGCCTAGTGTAATGATTTTGGACTCAAGACTAAGAAAGAATATCATTTATTAGCTCTCTGGTTTTAATCATTCTTTTCTAAGTCTCAGTTTCTGCAACTATAAAATGCATATACTAAAGTACCTTTCTTACAGGGTTATGGTGAAAATTAAATGAGATGGGGCATAAAAATATTTTAATGTTGATTCTGAGTCATAATAGGGGATTTATAATTTTTTGGGTGTGTCTTTTGCTCCTTATCTTTATTCATTCTGTAACATCAGCTGGGATAGAAGCTATGGGAGATTTGGGGTGAAAGAAAGGAAAGGGGACAAATTCAATTTGAAAATCTAGAATTTGATTTTCTTGTAAGATACCCAGATAGAAGAATCTAGCAGATTGTCGGCAGTTCAAGGAGGTATCTCGTAGGTGATTTGTAATTCAAATCTGAGGCTAAGAAGAACCAATGACGGTGGGGGGAGACAGATTATGTTAAAATTGATGCCACAGGTGTGAATGATAATTGCCAGTGAGAATGTATAGAAATAAGAAGAGAAGAGGGGCAAAGAGTTAAGATAGGAGGCTGAAGAGTAGCCTGACAGTGGGTGGGTCATCAGCATAATTTTCTATAAAGCAAGGAAGACATTTTTAAAAGAAGGGACTTAATTATAGATAAATACTCCAGAAAGGATACAATATACTGAAAAAATTAAATATAGAAAAAGAAGTTACATGACAGAAGCTAGATGTATTAAGCATGAATTAAAAGTGATTAGAGAACAGTAATTTAAGGTATTTTTTTATATTTATTTATTTTTGAGGGACAAAGTGAGACAGAGTATGAGTGGGGGAGGGACAGAGAGAGAGGGAGACACAGAATCCGAAGCAGGCTCCAGGCTCTGAGCTGTCAGCACAGAGCCCGTGGGGTTCAAACCCACGAACCGTGAGATCATGACCTGAGCTGAAATCAGATGCTCAACCGACTGAGCTACCCAGGCACCCCTGAGGTAATTTTTTTAGGACCCTCAAGTGTGAGGGGAAGAAGACTGCAGGTTCCCAGCTGCTTACTTAGTCTCCACTCTGTCCTTACTGAGTAACAGAACCTTTGTTTATTTTTGGTCACAATAACATGCCCAGTTTAAATTCACATTTCCAAGCCTCTCTACAATTAGATGGCTAATAAGATACAATCACAAGTCAGTGGGTGGGGCTTCCAGGACAACTCTTAAAGGGCTGCCCCAGCTGGGAGCCATACTGTTGTTCCTCTCCACTTCCTCTTTCTGCCTTCCGGAAATGGGATGGAATGGCTGAGGTCAGAGCATCCGTCTTGGGACCTTGAAAAAAAGGTGAGAAAAATCTCAGGTACTTCAGCACTAATATTCTTGAACAAATGTTGTTAAATGTTTACTTCTGTTTTGTAAGAAGAATATGTATTTTAAGTCCCTGTTATTGGAATTGTTTTTAGCACTGAATGCAATTATAAACTGACAACGTGTGTTAGCTTGGTGACATGAAGTTAAATGAAGGAAAAATATATATGTATATTTATATAGACATATGTAAATACATATAAAAGTATTTTGTATATATATATATTTTTTGAAACAATGGCTTACATGGTTTCCAACCTTCTTGAGGTTATTATATTTTTTAGATTATTTTGCTATTCTTCCCTCAGTAGGGAACGCTGACACATCAGGAGCTATACTTAATAGATTACACCCAGTAACCTCATTTACACCTGCACCTGATTGAAATGATTTTTGGGCAGATGCTCTCATGGGATGAAACTCTGGGGAAACTTGGGGGTGGCCAATAAACCCATGAACAGATGCTTCTCATCACTGGTCATCAGGGAAAGACAAATGAAAACCACAATGAGACATCTTTACGCACCCACTAGAAGGGCTACACTAGAAAAGACTGACAATACCATGTGTTGGAGAGGGTGTGGGCAACTGGAAACTGGAAATCTTGTAAAATATATGACTCACATACTTGGGAAAAAAGTTTGGCCAGTTTTTCTAAAGTTACACACATACCATATGACCCAGCAATCCTATTCTTGTGTGTTTACCTAACAGAAATGAAAGTATATGGGGCACCTGGGTGACTTGGTTGGTTAAGGGTCTGACTCTTGATTTTGGCTCGGGTCATGATCTCATGGTCATGAGTTCGAGCCCCGCAATGCGCTCTGTGCTAACAGCATGGAACCTCCTTGGGATTCTCTCTCTCCCCTCTCTCTTTGCCCCTCCCCTGCTCTCTCTCTCTCTCTCCCTCTCTCTCTCAAAATAAATAAAATAAATATTTAGAAACAAAATGAAAGCATATGTTTACACAAACAATTATACAGAAATTTTCATAGCAGCTTTATTTATAATAGCCCCAAACTAGAAATAATGCATCAAGTGACAGGATATAGGAGTAGGTGAGTAGATAAACAAACTGTGTCACATCGTACATGAAATACTATCCCCAGTCAATGGCTGAGCACAGGGGAGATCTGGATTCAGTCCATTCCTAAGAGACACAGGCGTTCTCCAATGGGAGATTGCCTGAGGACACCTCTGGCTGGCCAAAGCTTTCTTGGAATTGCACTTTACAGTCTAAGAATCTCTTTTTACCCCCTCTTCCAGCATTCCACTTTTCTTTTACAGGTGTCAGAGCTGCATTGCTCTCTCTGCAGGCTCTCCACACCCTGAGTCCTCTCTCCTACATCCTTCACATTATTTCCCCTAAATCTCCTTCATGGCTAATCCTATCTTGGCACCTGTGTCCAGGACTATGTGAATTAAGACAATGATTGGGCTGGGTTGGGCTGAGGGTGGGGGATGAAGGAAATTTTGGAGTGATGAGAAAATTTAATATCTTTCTCAATGATATCTTTATCATTGGTGGTTATATTCATTTGTCAAAACTTGTTGAAATGTACACTTAAGGCGAGCATATTTTATTCCTCAATAAAATTGATTACAAAAGAAATCCCAAATGGTGCCATGGTTTACTGGTCAGGTCAGGAGTCATCAGGTAACATGTTTTGCACAGATTGCTAGGCAAAGGAGATAAGAAATCCGCATGGCACTTGTAAAAACATATTCTACACTTAGAGGTTGCATTTATAGATCTTTGGGAATCAGAAGTCTCCTTTCAAGGATAAGCCTATACTAGTAGTTCACGATGGTGACTTATTCATAAGTGGGCATGAAATGGTTAAATAACAAAAGACTGGATGGTGATAGCAAGGGGAATATTTGGAAGAGACAGAGAAATTACCATTAAGTAATGGCTTTCTAAAAAAAAAAAAGGATACAGTTTTTTGAGGTAGCTTTTAATCTGAAAATTATTTTTGCTCCCAATCTGGAATGGCCCCTGAATTTGTAACCACTGATGGTGCAGAGTGAGGTGGTATGTTGAGACAGCATCCAGCATATTTTATAAAGTACAAACATTGGAGGGAAAAGGCTTTAGCACTTCCCAGTGCATTGAAATTTTCCCTTTCCTTGTCAGTCTTTTCCCCAGATTGTGACTTCCATGAGAAGCACGGGAGTTCTGTCCTTTCTCCCTGTTTCTGGGTTAGCTAGCTCACCAAAGGTGAGCAATACATTTTTACTGAATAGGTTATTTAATGAATAAATAACTTCCCATCCCAATCACTCTTCTTATGAGGCAACTTCTCAAAACATTCCTTGTTCATTTTCTTCCAGACTCAGCTGAGCACCTGTAATGACATGATTGTTTTATTGATCTTGTTTTTCTTCATTTACTGTTTATTTATTTTTACTACCAGGCTTTAGCCTTTACTACAAACAAAGGAGTCAGATCAAAAAAGGATCCTGCTATTATAATTGAGGCCAGAGAACTTGTGTCTCACAACATCCCAAGTGCAGATGGTTTGTGGCATATAATTGAATTGTTAGGTTGCTCAATCTGAATGCAGTCTTTTCAAGGTGACTTACCACGGCAGAACAATTAGAAATGTCAGAATGCATCTGATACAAGATTTTTCATTGTATACCTTTTAAGAATGGCACAGTGTGAAATAAGCAATAGTTCTCTTTTTAAAAATAAACTTCTGGGGGCACCTGGGTGGCTCAGTCAGTTGAGCGTCTGGCTTCGGCTCAGGTCATGATCTCGCGGTTCATGGGTTTGAGCCCCACGTCAGGCTCTGTGCTGGCAGCTCAGAGCCTGGAGCCTGCTTTGGATTCGGTGTCTCCCTTTCACTATGCCAGTCCCCCACTCGTGCTCTTTCTCTGCCTCTCAAAAATAAAGAAACGTAATAAAAAAAATTAAAAAAATAAACTTCTAATGTTAGAATACCTTTTGATGACAGAGAAGTTGCAAAGATAGTACAGAGAGTTCTAGTATATATACCCTTCCACCAATTTCTCTGATTGTTAATGTTTTATATTACTGTGGTACCTTTGTCACACTAAGGAAACAACATTGGTATATTACTATTATCTGAACTCCAGACTTACATGGATTTCACTAATTTTTTTTCCCTAATATCCACTATCTATTCCAGGATGTCCCTGCAGGACACCGCATTGCCTTTAGTCATCACGTGTCAGTCTCCTCAGGTTCTCCATCTTTCCTAGTTCTTTACGAATGTGGCAGTTTGGAGAGAATATTTTGTAGAGTGTTCCCTCGATGTGGGTTTGTCTAATGTCTTTGTCATGATTAGCCTGGGGTTCTAGGTTTTGGGAAAAAGACCAGGGAGCTGAATTCTCATCACATCAGAGCAAGGCTACATGCCTTCACCATCATTTATTAATATGGTGTTAATCTTAATTACCTGGCCAAGGCAATGCTTGCCACCTTTCCCTACTTTGAAGTTCCTCCTTGTCTCTGCTGTAGTTGCTCTTTTCTTTGGAAGCAAGTCACTCTTATAGCCCACACTCAAATGTGGGGTGGGGCAGGGGGGCAATGTGAGCTCCACTTGCTGGAAAAGTGAGAATCCATGTAAATTACAAGAGATTCTTCTGTAAGAAAGGGTGGTCTTGGGGCACCTGGGTGGCTCAATGGATTAAGCGTCCACCTCTTGATTTCGGCTCATGGTTCATGGGATCAAGCCCTGCATCAGGCTCTGTGCTGACAGCACGGAGCCTGCTTGCAATTTTCTCTCTCCCTGTCTCTCTGGCCCTCCCCCATTTTCTCTCTCTCCCTCAAAATAAATAAATAAACTTTAGAAAAAATAAAGAATTGTCTCTTCTTCCTCATTTGCTTACTTATTACATCATTTATTTATATCAGTATAGACTTGGGATCTCTATTTTATGTTTTAAATTATCATCTAATACCAGGTATTTATTTTGTTGCTTAAATTGTTCCAGCTTTGGCCATTAGGAGCTCTTTCACCTTGGTTCCCTTGACAGACCCCATCCTTCTGTTCTCTGAGCACTGCCTTACTTTCTGGCACCCTAAGGTGCTTCTGGCCCCAGCTCTAGAGTCAGCCATTTCTCTGAAGAGCCCTGGTTCTTTCTATTGGAGAATGGTATCAGAACCCAAGATCATGGCACCAGGTAATAGTTCTTTTCTTAAGAGCACAATTATTGAAGTTTCAGTAGCTACTGATATACCAATATACCAATATATCAATGTATGCCTAGTATTAGCTAAAGGAAGAGTTTTATTTCATACATTAGATATATTTAACAGGGTTTTCTGTTTTGTATTATTTAAGTTCTGTTTACAGTTATTTCCTTTTGAATTCTTAAAAGATGTATGGAATATTAGATTATGGCAGGTATGCCTTGGCAGCAAGAAACAACTTTTTTTAAATTATTTTTTAAATGCTTTTATTTATTTGAGAGGCAGAGAGAGAGCACAAGCAGGGGAAGGGCAGGGAGAGAGGGAGACACAAAATTCAAAGCAGGCTCCAGGCTCTAAGCTGTCAGCACAGAGCCAGATGCGGAGCTCGAACCCATGAACCATAAGCTCATGAGTGGAGCTGAAGTTACATGCTTCACCAACTGAACCACCCAGGAGCCCCCTTCCCCTCCCCCAACAACTGGTTTTTAAAAGAACTCATCTCTGGATTGATTCTTCTCCCAGCATAGTTGTACAATTACTGTTAAACGGAGCAGAGGTCACTGGGTTGAAGAGCCCTGTTACATAGATACAAATACATTTATTTGGTGAATTTATCATATTTGGAGTTTGATATGTGCACTAGGGACCGATCCATCTTTCCCAAGTGGGCTTATGTTATTCAAGTTTGAGGAAATGGATACACTGCCATTAATTCTGATTTATTCATTTACAGTAAGAAATGCTATGGTGAGCAAACTTCCACTTCCCACCCACTACCCAAGCCCTCCATACTCCTTTCCCTAAAAGAGGCACTTTTCTGTTGTTCCTGTGTAATTGTGTCCCCTTGGATAACTTATGTAACGTCCATAAGTCCTTTTTTCCTTACCTGTAAAATGATTAAAAGTAATACCACTTCAGAAGGTTGTTGTATGGGTTAAACAAGACAAAATACATCAATCTCTTAAAAAAAACACACCGGTGGGGACACCTGGGTGGCTCAGTGGGTTAAGCATCCCACTTTCGGTTTCGGCTGAGGTCATAATCTCATGGTTCATGGGTTCAATCCCGGCATCAGGCTCCATGCTAATAGCATGGAAACTGCTTGGGATTCTCTCTTTCCCCCTCTGTCTGCCCCTCCCTCAATTACGTGTGCGCTCTCTCTCTCTCTCTCAAAACATATAAATAAACTTAAAAAGAAAACACTGATGAATATTAAGCATTTAATAAAGGTTAGCTACAGTCAGTAACTAGTGATATCCCAAACAACAGTTTAAAACTATAGTGAACATTTCAAATGCTGCAGCAACAATCTTCATTCTGGCTCAGTGTTGTCCTCTTAAAGTAGTGCAGATAAGCCATATCTATCTGATGAATAGAGATATGTCAGGCTAAAATATTCATGTTGGAGGCTGAATTTTCTGCATCAATCATCATTGTTGTGTAGATATAGGAATTGATCATTAAATTCTCTTTTTTAAAAAATACAAAACACATAAAAACTTTGAGCAGTTTTTCATGAACATTTATTCTTGCTCAATAAAAGTGTCTGATAGGGGTTGCCCAGTGTAGATTAGGTCCATTAAGATATTTTTGTGTTAGAAGACAGTGCTCATATTCATGAATTAATAAGTCTAGGTGTATCATTTTAATCTTATCACTTAAACCTTACAAATTGGCTTTTTTTTTTTTTGAGGCAGCTCTATTTGGAAATTGAATGACTAGCCTACAAAGCAATGGGGATTGTAGCTGCAAATGTACTTTATAAAGTACAAACTTTATAAAGTTTGTGTCATAGTGCTGTGTCATAAATGCAGGGCTGTTATGAGAAAAGCCTTGACAGAATGTCATCCCCTTGGATTATGGGGCACATGGTAGTCTGTCATTTGGGTGCATTGTGCTAACATGTGTTAACATGACTATTTCTTTATAAAAAGATACACACCAAAGATTATGCTCAATATCCATAAGAGTGTCTCAGTGGATCTTGAATTTTATCTGTTTAATTAGGCAGATATTGGCTCTTAGAATTATTAGTGCTCCAGGAGGACCCACCCAAGTGAAATCACCAATATCGCCTCCCCGTACAGTGGACTGTATCTCAAAGGCATATCTGTTCCAAAGAGCAGAAGTTGTGGGGCACACAGCTGTGTCCTACAATTAAAAATTACTCATGCTTAGTGCTTTTACTCTATTGCCCAAATTTAAACTCCTCTCCAGTTACAACTAATTTCTTCTGTTTTTAGTTTGATTTAAACCCTGAATTCAAGCCACCGTGTATATTGGCAGATTCTGCTTTGACCCCTTGCCCATTCTGGTCCTCCCCACACTGAACTCCATCTTTGATTCTAACCATGTTCTCTGCCTTGTGTAGCTATTTGGACAGCAACTCCCTGTCTTTTAACCCTTACTCGCTTTGGATTTCAGAAATTTAACTTTTGACTCCTGCTTAGAAATTATCCATGTCTATGTCCATAGTTTTGACCTTCTCACCTTGGATGATACACTCAGGATCCATGATCTAGTTGTTCGAGTCACTCTCCTGCACAGCTGAGTCTCACATGAGCACTGGACAAATAATGTTTCACATATTATACATGATACAGGTGGTGTGGAATGTGGTTTTTCTTTTTGGAGAATCATGAACACTTTTTTTTTCCTGAAAAGACAGAGAAAAAACTACAAACTATGAAGGGATGCCTGTGTGGCTCAGTTGGTTGAACATTTGACTTTCAGGTCATGATCCCGCAGTTTGTGGGGTCAAGACCCACATCAGCCTCTCTGCTACAAACTATGTTATTGGCAAATTTATTTTTTCATTTTTGAGATTTTTGTTATAAGTTACACAGTGGTAAACATGGTAATTTATTACTTTATTTAAACAAAGATATTCTCTTCAATTCCTTTCCTTCTTATATTTTCCAAACTCACGTAACTTCTAAAATGTTTGAAGTGATAGTTATTCTGATTTCAATTTTGATAGCATATAGATAATAAAAACAGAAATGTGAAAAAAGTATATCTTTAAATCAATAAAATATAGTAAGATCCACTTTCTAGAATTGCTATAAGTATCATGAGTTTATGCATGTATTTATTTCACTCAGTGCCTTGAGCATGAAGTGTGTAATTAATTACCTATTGTCATTGATCTCATGAAATAAATCATACCATATGGCCTACAATATCCTTATTAAATCTTAAATCTTTAGCCTTATTAAATCTTAAATCTTAAAATCTTAAATTTTACTCAAAGTAGGATCTCTGATGTATCTATGATATTGATCACCTGTTACTAAAAAAGTATTAAACGTGTGAAATGTGGATGGCACATACACATTATATATACATAGTACATATGCAGTAACAAGAAATGGAAAAAGTAAGCATACGCTATATCAGGTGATAATAGGTGCAGGAAAAGCAGGGTTGGGGACAAAGGAAGAAAACCAGAATGGGGTCCTATTTAATTTAGTTATTTTATTCTAAATCATTCCATTTCTTCTCTTTAATAAGTTTTTATTTTAGAGCCACTTGGGTGGCTCAGTTGGTTGAGTGTCCAACTTCAGTGCAGGTCATGATCTCACAGTGTGAGTTCAAGCCCTGCATTGGGCTTACTGCTGTCAAAGAAGAGTCTGCTTAGGATTTTCT
This sequence comes from Panthera onca, assembly GCF_046562875.1. Classification (NCBI taxonomy): domain Eukaryota; kingdom Metazoa; phylum Chordata; class Mammalia; order Carnivora; family Felidae; genus Panthera; species Panthera onca. The sequence goes on from NC_138342.1 coordinate 73,869,330, forward strand.
ATCCCCTTCTCTCTCTGCCCCTCTGCCACTCACTCTCTCTCTTTCTCAAAAAATCAAAAAACAAAACAAATTAAGTTTTTATTTTAATTACAGCTAGTGAATACACAGTGTTATATTAGTTTTAAGTGTACAATTTAGTGATTCAACACTTCATACATCATTCAGTGCTCATCTCCACAAGTGTACTCCTTCATCCCCATCACCTATTTCACCCATCTCTCCACCAAGCTCCCTTCTGGTAATTATCAGACTGTTCTCTATATAGTTAAGAGTGTGTTTCTTGGTTTTTCTCTTTTTTCCCTTTGCTCATTTGTTTCGTTTCTTAAATTCCACATATGAGTGAAATCATATGATATTTGTCTTTTTCTGACTGACTTATTCCACTTAGCATTATGCTCTGGTAGCATTATGCTCTAGCTTCATCCATGTCATTGAAAATGGCAAGATTTCATTCTTTTTTTATGGCTAAATAATATTTTTTGGTGTGTGTGTGTGTGTGTGTGTGTATACACAACCACTGCTTTTTTATCCATTTATCCATCAGTGGACACTTGGGCTGCTTCCATATCTTGGTTATGGTTAAATAATAGAGCTATAAAAATGCATGTTGTATCCCTTTGAATTAGTGTTCTTTGGTTAAATACCCAGTAGTGTGATTGTTAGATCATAGGGTAGTTTTATTTTTAACTTTTTGAGGAAGCTCCATACTGTTTTCTATAGTGACTACACCAGTTTGCCTTCCCATGAACAGTGCACAAGTGTTCCTTTTTCTCCACATCCCCTCTAACATCTGTTATTGTTTGTGTTGTTGATTTTAGCCATTCTGACAAGTATGAGGTGACATCTCATTGTAGTTTTGATTTGCATTTCCCTGATGGTGAGTCATGATGAGCATCTTTTCATGTGCCTGTGGGCCATCTGGATGTCTTTGGAGAAATGTCTGTTCATGTCCTCTGCCCATTTTTAAATTGGATTATTTGATTTTTGGATGTTGAGTTGTATAAATTCTTTACATATTTTGGATCTTAACCCTTTATCAGATATGTCATTTGCAAATATCTTCTTCCATTGAGTAGGTTGCCTTTGAGTTTTGTTGATTGTTTCCTTTGCTGTGCAGAAGCTTTTTATTTTGATGTAATCCCAATAGTTCATTTTTGTTTTTCTTTCCTTTGCCTCAGGAGACCTGCTTAGAAAATAATTGTTACAGCCAATGTCAGAGAAGTTACTGCCTACGTTCTCTTCTAGGATTTTTATGGTTTCAGATCTCACATTTAGGTCTTTGATCCATTTTGAATTTATTTTTGTGTTTGGTGTAAGAAAATGGTCCAGTTTCATTCTTTTACATGTTGCTGTCCATTTTTTTCCACCATTTGTTGAAAAGACTGTCTTTATCCCACTGGATATGCTTACCTCTGTTGAAGATTAATTGACCAAATAATTGTGGGTTTGTTTCTGGGTTTTCTACTCTGTTCTATTGATCTACGTGCCTATTTTTGTGCCAGTATGATATTGTTTTTTTTATTTTATTTTATTTTTTTAATTTTTTTTAACGTTTACTTATTTTTGAGACAGAGAGAGACAGAGCATGAACGGGGGAGGGGCAGAGAGAGAGGGAGACACAGAATGGGAAGCAGGCTCCAGGCTCCGAGCCATCAGCCCAGAGCCTGACGCGGGGCTCGAACTCACGGACTGTGAGATCGTGACCTGAGCTGAAGTCGGATGCTTAACCGACTGAGCCACCCAGGCGCCCCAATATTGTTTTGATTACTACAGCTCTGTAACATAATTTGAAGTCAGGAATTGTGATGCCTCCAGCTTGACTTTTTTTTTTTCTTTTCCCAAGATTGCCTTGGCCATTTGGGGTCTTCTGTGGTTTCCATACAATTTTTAGGATTATTTGTTCTAATTCTTTGAAAAATGCTGTTGGTATTTTGATAGGGATTGCATTAAATGTATAGATTGCTTGTGGTAATATAGACATTTGAACATTATTGGTTCTTCTAGTGCATGAGCATGGGATATCATTCCACTTGTTTGTGTCGTCTTCAGTTTATTTCATCAGTGTCTTATAGTTTTCAGAGTACAGGTCTTTCACCTCTTTGGTTAGGCTTATTCCTAGGTATCTTATCATTTTTGGTACAATTATAAATAGGATTGTTTTCTTAATTTTTCTTTCTGTTGCTTCATTATTGGTTTATAGAAATGCAACAAATTTCTGTACACTGATTATGTATCCTGAAAATTTGCTGAATTAGTTCATCAGTTCTAGCAGTTTTTTGGTTGAGACTTTCAGGTTTTCTCTATGTAGTACAGTATCATGTCATCTGCAAATAGTGAAAGTCTTACTTCTTCCGTACCAACTTGGATGCCTGTTGTTGTTGTTGTCTGATTGCTGTAGCTGGGAATTCTAGTACTATGTTGCATAAAAGAGGTGAGAGTGGATATCCCTGTCTTTTTCCTGACCTTAGGGGGAAAGTTCTCAGTTTTTTTTTCCCATTGACCATGAAGTTAGCTATGGGTTTTTCATATATGGCCTTTATGATGTTGAGTAATGTTCCTCTAAAGCCTACTTTGTTGAGGATTTTTATCAAGAATGAATGTTGTACTTTGTCAAATGCTTTTTCTGCATCTATTGAAATAATCTCTTATTGATGTGATGTATCACATTGACTGATTTGCAAATATTGTACCACCCCTGCAGCCCAGAAATAAATTGTATGGGGTCTTGTTTTCAAACATATCAGAGAAGACCTCTTTGGTAAGGTGATATAAGTACAGATATCTGGTTGACATGAGAAAATAAGACTTGTGTTTATCTAAGGGCAGAGGTTTCTTATTTTGCTTTGGAGAAATGATATATCCAAAGCATACTATGATTCTTGAGGTAAAATGGGAAGTTCCGCATTGTCCAAGTCAATAAAAAGTTTACCCCTGTGCTTTCAAAACAAGAGAAAAAACCATTCAACTTTCCCTAAACATCTGTGACACATTGACCCATGTCCAAGATTAATTTTCAAACAAACACTCTTAGATAACTGTGTTGCTAGGATACATATTCAACTTGGTAAGAAAGTTGTCTCTCAGATCATTGGCTTAAACTATTAGTGATCCAACAGATTAAAAATTTTTTTTAATGTTTATTTTTGAGAGACAGAGAGAGGGAGAGACAGAGCGTTAGCAGGGGAAGGATAGAGAGAGCCCTTCCCCTGCTCTCAAATAGCCCTCAAATAGCTATTGTTAGGATGTAAAGGTCTCAGTCAATCAGGACTCAAGAGTCTCAAGCAGACTCTGAAGCAGAATCTAGGCTCTGAGCTGTCAGCACAGAGCCCGATGTGGGGCTCAAACTCACAAACCACAAGATCATGACCTGAGCCAAGGTCGGATGCTTAACAGACTGAGTCATCCAGATTAAAATTAGTTTATATGATTGATATAGATTTTGTATCTATGAAACCAAAATAATAAATGTATGTGAATATCTGGTCCCTTTGATGTTGTGTATATATATATATTTTAAAGTTTATTTACTTTGAGAGGGGGTGCAGAGAGAGAGGAAGGATCCCAAACAGGGTCCATGCCCACGACAGAGCCTGATGTGGGGCTCGATCTCACGACCATGAAATCATGACCTGATCATGATCATGTCCCATCATTGGATGATCATGATAATTGGATCATGATGGTCTGAAATCAGAAGTCGGATGCTTAAATGACTGAGTCACCCAGGCACCCCTGTTGTTGTGTATCTTAATCTTATTTCCTCATTAAAACCAAGTAGTCAGAAGACTGGTTAGAAAAAAAAAAAATGAGACATGCTCTATTGATTTTTTTTATCAGAACAGTGCAATGGGAAGTTCCTAGGAATCATTGCCTTATTAACCTGTTGGTTCATCACATTCTTAAATATTTATGAATAATGTAAAGATTATCATGTGAAGGTCATGGAATTCTAGCAAAAGCACTGTCATTAACTAGGTGTATGATCTGTGGAAACAGCCTCTTTCTGGTCCTCAGTTTTCTCACTAGTTCAAGATGATTTATTAGGTTCTTGTGTATGCCAGGTTCCATGCTTGGTATTAGGGACACAGAAATGAACAAAAGAGCATTGTGAAGGAAACAGATATGCAAATGATTAAAACATGAATGTTAAAGTATACCAGTTTTCTGTTTAAAATAAAAACAGAATGCTAGTGATTAACCTGCCAGGGGAAATAGGATTAGAAAAATTTCAGAAGAGAGATGTTTAAGAATAAAAAAGAGTTAGTGTGACCAAAAAAAAAAAAAAAAAAAAAAAGGTAGAAACTCATCTTATATAGCTCATTAAGGATAGTTTAAATGTTCATGATCTTCTCAATATACCTTTTGGACTTTTGGAGCAAGACATGGGGCTAGATGCTAATAATATCAACTAACCATTAAAAAGTTATATTCAGACACTTTGAAAACGTCAAAAGCCTTATAAATATAACTCTTCATCATATAGATATTTTAAAATTCTGTTTGGGATTTTTTTGGCCTCATTTATACATTTCCTGCCTGAAACATAGAACTTTTGCCATAAAGTTTCAACTTTTCCTAAGGCATTTGACTAATAGTTCAGAATAATGACTTGATTTTATCTTATGCTTTCATAGCTATTAAGATAAAAAGTTTTGCCTAAGTACAGGTAAGTTCACTTAAAATGTATATTTCCATTTCTTTGACTGTGAGGATTCTTGTGAAATACAGAACTAATATCAACATTTATTTTTACTGCACCGTTGACGTGTAGCTTATTCCCTCAAACTGCTGCTTTTGTTTGAGATCTTATAGAATTCACTTTTAAAAAACATAGATCTATTTAAACTACTTCCCCGCCCCCTGCCAAGTTATCAGCTGAAGCATTTGGATCCACAAAGATTTTTTTTAAAGATTACCCAACATTTTCTCTTATCTTACAATAAGATGTATTCCTTTGGGATGAAACCTTGTTCAGTACTAAGACTACTCAGCCAAATGGATTTTTTGGTTGGCTGAACTCGCAGACACTTGGACACATCAATGGAAGAGCCATTGCTTTATCCAGTGACTATATCAAATAGCTATTGTTAGGATGTAAAGGTCTCAGTCAATCAGGACTCAAGAGTCTCAAAAAATTTTTTGATTTCTCTTTAAGAGCTATTTAGATCAGACTTGAGAACACAGGACCACTCTTGTTCAATAAGAAATGAAGTTGGCTAACAGACCAAAGGCTTTTACTTCAATGGAATATGAGAAGAATAGGAGTAGATCTCAGAATAATAGAATTTTAACATAGGAAGGGCCCTTAGAAGTAGCTAAGCAAATGTTCTCACTGCACATAGGAGAAAATTGAAATGTTAAATGTCTTCCAGGTACACAGCCAGTTTTACCATAAAGGTCCAGGAAGTGCATTTAATGTAGGACTCAAATTTGGGCTTTTGATATTACCTCCAAATCAGTTTACATAAACACACACCAAGCTACAGTGATACCATTGAAATATATTCATCCTCCAAATTAAAATATGCCACAATTTCTATAATCCTGTTTCCTTCACAATTTAAATAGGCAGTACCTTCTTCAATATCCTTTTCAAATATCCTGGAAATTTCCAGATATACATTTGAATCATTATTTTGGTCACTATCCACTTGGAAGTAAACTGAAGATGCTGTCGAAAGGATATGGAGTAAATATGCACAAAAAACATACGTGAAAACATAGCTGCAGGCAAGCTGGAACCAAAAAGTCTTTGGAGCTGTAAAAGATGAGGTCAAGGTAAATCCATGATAAAACAGAGTTGAAGGGAAAGCAAGACTAACATGGTGATGCATCACCCATTAATATATGAGAGATCTGAATAATCCCTCATGGGTATTTGACTGGAGTGTCAAGGATGCCTATTTTCATAGATACTCCTCTGGAGTACAGAGGGGACTAGATGGCCACTGGGGATATCTGATGTATGTTTATCAAGGCCCCATCGCTGCTGCTATGGCTGCAGCCACATTCACCTGGTCGGGGGCAGGCACAGAATAGGCAGATAGTTGAACTTAACCAACGATTTGGTTACAGTCATAAGAAGCTGGAATGATAGAAAAAGGGACATGGAAGCTGAGGCTATGTGCAGGGGAGAAAGTGTGCTGATGATTTGGAATCCAATCCGAGAAATGAGAGAAGTGAGGTGGAAAAAAAGTGATGACAGCATCAGTAGGTTGGGTGGTTAAAGATTGTTCAAGCAAACCAGAAAGAGCTGAGGGAGCTATCAAGGAGGTGGACTTTTGAAAATGAGATTTTGAAGGTGTTGCAGTTATTAGTAATACGAAAGTGTAGGGCAACAGTCAGCAAACCTTAAGCAAAGGGCCGGATGATAAACATTTTCAGCTTTGCAGGCTGTGGGGTCTCTGTCTCAATGACTCACTCTGCCATTGTAATAGGAAAACAGTCATAGACAATAAAAAAAAAGTGAACATGGGTGTGTTCCACTTAAAAATATAAAATCCATCCTTAGTTTGCAGGCTGGACAAAAACAGCTAGTGGGCTAGACATGGCTGTAGGCCATAGGCCAGCCCTCTGGTTAAGGATATAAACCATGGACATAAGTGGCTGAGAGTGAAGCATAAGACATTGGGTATAAGAGATGAAAAGAATTGAGGATTTGAAGAGCTAGAAGTGCAGACGAAACATCTACATAGATGTTAAACTCACCAGGAGCAAGGACAGGAATTCTGTAGGAATAAGCACTTGAAGCCAAGTGCTAAAATCGTCAATGAATAGGGAGTGAGCAGGCAGAGAGTAGTAGACACCTGTGGAAATGAAAGTTGGTATAATGATGACATGTACTTCAAGTATGTGGTGTTTTTTTTTTTCTTTTTATGGCAAGAACATTGATCTGGAAGCCATGATGGGAAGCAAAGACGCTGCCAACCCCACTTAGGCCTAGTGTGATGTGGGAAGAGGGAGAACCAAAATGCTCCACATCCAAGGCCTGCAGGGAAGGTAGTGTCCTTGAGGCATAGCCTGGTTTCAAAGACGCAGAAGGCTACAGGGACATTCAAAGAACTTGACGATGCAAGCTCTTTTGTGGATGTCATCCTAGAAGACACAGTGCAGGTGAAGGGCAGCCTGCTGAGAGGTTGGATGGCTAAGGGGCAATGCAGAAGGAAAGGCTGGAAGACTAGGAGTTCCCGTGTCTAAGGAGGAAGGTTGTAAATATGAGGGTAGTCTGTGTGATTTTTTTTTTTTTGCAAGGAAAGATAATGTTGAAGAATAATAGGTTCTAGTTATAGTCTCCTTCTAGATACTGATCCCTTTGGCTGTTATGGGGTGACACAGGCAGTATTTTAAAATGGGATAGGGAAAGAGAAGGGTTTTTCTTGAGGATTGTGATGATCCCTGTTGAGTCCTCTTAGCTCTGGCTGAGGAACCATGCATCCCTTATCATTGTATTGCCAGTGTCTAGAACAATTACTGCTAGTCCATCTGTGTGTAATAAAGAACAATATACAAACAACATTAGTAAAAGGCAGAATAAAAGAAGGGTGTAAGAAATGTACTGATGATGGATGGGGTGCCTGGGTGGCTCAGTCCGTTGAGTGTCTGACTTCATCTCAGGTCATGATCTCGCGGTTGACGAGTTTGAGCCCCCCTTAGGGCTCTGTGCTGACAGCTCAGAACCTGGAGCCTACTTGGGATTCTGTGCGTGTCTCTCTCTGTCCCTCCCCCCCCTCAAAAATAAATTAAACATTTAAAAAATTAAAAAAATATATACTGATGAAACAATTGGGGAAAAAGAATAAAAAGAATTTTTGATTAAGCATTCAAGAGGAAAATTCAAGAAGGCAATGCCTTGACAGGTGAAATTTTGACGGGGCGCCCACTGTGGCTCTGTTGCTGCTACCTGAATGGCTGTGAGGGTGTTTATGTGCTTATACAACCATCTGACAAGAATAGCTTCCAGGCATCCTGGTTACATCTGTGCATGGTCAATCATATAGAATAAAAAGATTTGGTCATTCTCAATTTCTGTTCTTTTTTTTTTTTTCTTTTCTTTTCTTTTCTTTTTTTTTTTTTTTTTTTTTTTTTACATTTCCCAAGAGATGAGGAGCTAGAAATAGCCAAATGAGTAAGAACAAATTGAAAGACACAAATCATCTCATCTGTTGTATGCTTTAAAAGGAAGCTGGGGCCTATTTGGAAAGGTATCCAGGATAGAGACATGAAAAGACCTGGCAGATTATTTCTATTATTTCCTCAAGGAATAAGAATCATTTAAAAAACAAAAACAAAAACACAAAGCCTTCACCTTCCAGACAAGTTTTGGTAAAGTGTCAGTATTGCATAAAGTGCCATGTTCAGTCAGCCTCTTCATAGGTACAATTTAGAGAGCAGAGAGCCCCAGGGCCCTTCCAGATCCAGAATGATATCTTTGTGCTGTCAGAGCAGGAAAGTAATAACTCAATGCTTTCCATTTGGATTTGCTCCTTTAGTCTAGTTTTTAATAAAATTATAGCCATAGGCTATTTTTATAAAATTCCCAAGTTGGTACAAAATTACTTTAGCCTTAAGGGTTCTTTCCCACACTTAGATTCACTTTACCTCAGGTTTTCTATCAGTCCAGATATAATGTGTGCTAGGAAATATTCCCTCTTCACAGATCTGAACAAAATTGAAGAAGGAGTTCTGAAGTCCTCATATCAATCAGATATTTCACTTTGGAAGTCTTTATGGATAAAGGTTAATAATGCTTAAACCCCCTCTCCCCTCCTTGGAAAAGTGTGCAAGCCACCTTAAAGAAAAAATACATTTTTTTCCATCAGTTTATTTGTCTTTATCTTCAATATTATAGAAAAAATTAGTTAACTGTTTCTGAGTAATAAATTACCCCTAAATATAACTGCTTAAAATAACAAATATTCATTATCACCTAGTTTCTGAGGCTCAAGAATCTGAGAGCATGAAGAACCTAGCTGGTTCTGGTTCAGGGTCTCTTGTGAGATTACAGCTTTCCATAGTTGTAGAACTTTCCATAGGAGCAGCAGATGTCTCTTGGCTCTGCTGAGGCTGGAAGATCCACTTCTAAGCTTATTCATGGGTTGTTAACAGGCCTCAGTTCCTTACTGGCTGTTAGCTGGAGGTTGGCATTCCTTGCCAAGTAGGTCATGTATTTATGACATGGCAATGGCTTTCCTCAGAGCAAGTGATGGCAGGGGAGGGGGGCAGAGAAAACCCAAGACAGAAGCCAGCATCTGTTATAACCTCATCTTGAGAGTGATGTACCGTCACCTCTGTCATATCCTATTGGTCACACAGACCAACAATGGCACAATGTAGGAAGGAATAGCACAAGGGTGTCAATACCAGGAGGTGGGGATCATTGGGGACCATCTTCGAGGCTGGCTATCTCTAATACTAATTTAATTTTAATGTTATGTTATAAAAGAATCACACATTTTCACAAATATAGAAACAGAGATTTAGAGGAAATAATTTATGTCTTTACTACCCAGAGACAGTTACTGTTACCATGTTGATATATGCATGTCCTTCTGGAGATTTTCTGTGCATGTGTTGATCACATGGTACATAGAAAACTGGTTTTTCTGAATTAAAAATCTCAATTAATTCTTCCATTACAGACAATTGTTTCATTATATAATTTTTTTTATTTTTGTCTACAAATGGGACTCCTGCCTTTGTGTGTAAATCACTCACTTGTACTCATGTTGCAACTTTAGTTTCCAAACCTGAATTGCCTGACCTCCGTTGTCCGACTGCAGAGTGTTACGTGGTCAAGAACATTCTCACTGGCTGTAGCAGTTAGTTGTTTTTCATTTTGGCAGAAAACCTTTGGCTGAGCAACAACTACAAGGTGAGGCATTCTGGCTGCCAGCCTTGGGTTGGGGGAATTTGGGGCATAGACCAGGAGAAAGGACGAGCCTGGAACTGGATTAAAAATGATCTGCAAAGGCTGACATGGGTCCACAACGAAGATGAAAACTGAGACGCAGGAAAAGCCCCTCCTTCCCACAGGGCAGAACTAATCTAGTCCTTTTGTCTGCATTATTGTTTCTTTGAAGAAGCTCTGAAAGAGGCATCTCTAGGAGGCAGCTACCAGGGAGAGAAGCAGGGCCTGCCACACAGCAGCTCTTGTTTTCTCCCACGGTGGTTAAACTTTGGTCAGTCCCCCATCTGTGAAGGCAAGGCTGGAGGTGAGGTGAAAGTCGTGGAGCGTAGGCCATTTCCAATGGATATTTTGCTTTTTTGCTTCTATTTTTTTAAAATACTTTTTCTGGTGGGGCGCCTGGGTGGCTCAGTCAGTTGGGCGTCTGACTTCGACTCAGGTCATGATCTCGCAGTTTGTGAGTTCGAGCCCCGCGTCGGGCTCTGTGCTGACAGCTCGGAGCCTGGAGCCTGCTTCGGAGTCTGTGTCTCTCTCTCTCTCTCTGCCCCTCCCCTGCTTGCACTCTGTCTGTCTCTCTCTCTCTCAAAAATAAGCATTAAAAAATAATAAAAAAATAAAATACTTTTTCCGGGGGGCCTGGGTAGCTCAGTCGGTTAATCTACTGATTTCAGCTCAGGTCATGATCTCTCAGTTCGTGAGTTCAAGCCCCATGTCTGGCACTGTCAGCTGACAGCTCAGAGCCTGGAGCTTGCTTCAGATTCTGTGTCTCCCCCTCTCTCAGCCCCTGCCATGTTCATGCTCTGTCTGTCTGTCTCTCAGTACTAAATAAATGTTAAACAAAAAATTTAAAAAAATAAAAATAAATAAAATAAAATACTTTTTCCTCATAAAAATAAAATTGCACTTTTTATAACATATATTAATATTAACCACTGCTATGGTATTAACAGCTACTATTATAAAAGTATTTTAAGTGTCTTGTTTAATCCAACCAGCATGTTGGGTGTTATTATCATACCCTCACTACTACAGATGAGGAAAGTGTGGCACAGAGTATCAGGTAACTTGCCCTGAATCACTGAGCTAGGAGTGGCAGAGTCTGGCTCCCAAGGGAGTACCCTTAGCCACTCCACGCTAATATTGCCTCCCAGTGTGTCCCAGGTACTATGCTAAGCAAGATGCATATATTCTGTCGTTTCATCTTTATACGACACTATGAGGTAGATATTATTTTCCACATTTTGGAGATAGGGAAACTGAAACACAGAGAAGTTATTGGCCAAGCTCCCATGGCTGATAGAGGCAGAGCTTACATTCAAACCAGCATTCATCCAGGCTTCCTTTATTGCTCATAGTCTCATATTCCCAGAGTAAGAGAACAAATTATTTTATGCTGAGCAGAAGATACATAGACAGTACTTCACATTAAGGGGAAGAACCCCTTGTGAATTAAATAGGAAAAAAGAAAAAAAAAAAAGGTTTGAACAGAGCATGCCAACTAGATTTTAAATCCTTGGTTTAATCATGACATGATTTCTTAATTTTTCTCAAGGTTGATGTTAAGTCATTTTGGGTTTTTCACAGATGGATGACAGAGAAGATGTGAAGTGTGATTGTGAAGTAGCAAAAGTTACTTCTGATAGATCATCTAGAGTTATCAGCGTACCTCAGTAAATAACGAAATGTAGATATACCACTCTCGATGCAGAATTTTCCACAGGCATGCAAATGTACACATAGGAACATGTGAACATACACACGTATAGACGCACTGAGGGCACACAGTCTTTGGGCCGGTATATATAGAATAAATTTACTGGCAAGTAAATCTAATTGTAAGTTCTGTGTTTGTGTACAGATATCTGAGGAGAGGTAGGCACTGGGTAATAAATACTGCTATTCCTATATTTCTATGTCGCATTCATATAAAAGGAATTTAAAAACTTTCACAGGTCTTCATTAATGAACTGAAGAAGTAGATTAAGGTTCTTTGTAATGGCATATAATTTTCTAATATTTTTGCTGAATGCTGTGTTTATGTGATCATACTTGAATATTACTATGTCCGATGTTTTGCAATATAAGAAAATACTTGGAATAAACCCAAATCACAAGAAGGACTAGGGATTCATTCCATTTTCCATTCTGTTTTTTGGCTCAGTTCTTTCCAAACATGGAAATAAACAGCTTATCTGAAACAAAAATGTTGACCTTTCTTGGAACAGGTTTTGTCATTGAACATTAAAGGTTCACACAATTTCCTTTCTGAAAGACAGACATATACTACAAGATCTGTTTGAATTCTTCCATCCAATGAAGCCTTAAATGGATATAATTTCAAACAATACGGCAGTGATCTAAGTTGGGCTTTGGGAGAGGTTTTGCCACTATCTTCAAAATTATACCTCTTGGGCAGGCAATGTCTAAACTGTGCATCAGTTCTTGGATCTATCAGCGTTTAAGAGAATTGTATTTATTTTTTTTCTTCACTTGTGGTGGCAGAGGCAGGCATAGCATTTGAAAAGTGAAAAAATTAAAATAGCTGTAACAAAGTGAGAAAATTGGCAAAATGTGGAACCAACAAAAACTAACACGTGTTTTGTTCAGGCAAGCCAAAATCTCTGGGACTAAATACTCTTAGCATTCCTAATTACATCTGCTCTGACAATGGTGAATACTCCCCACAGAGAAGGATTTTCCTCTTGGGCTCTTAGCGATGCCTTGAGATTTGTGCTACCAAGGTGACACCCACATTTGATATCTGGGCTGCTAGAAATGCTCCCGCCTTTTCACACTCCAGTCATGTAGCTAAGCAAGGTTATTGGTGAAACTTCAGCTGAAATCATTACCTCTCCTAAAACAAATTGTGAGCCAAGATTCAGTACAAGAAAGCTACTAAGAGAAAGTGTAATTGTACCACAATACAGAACTCAAAGAATTCCACTTGCTTGTTTGTTTCCTAATAAGAAATTAAAAGTGGGGCACCTGGGTGGCTCAGTCAGTTAAGCGGCAGATGTCAGCTCAAGTCATGATCTTGCGGTCTGTGCGTTCAAGCCCCGCATCGGGCTCTGTGCTGACAGCTTGGAGCCTGGAGCCTGCTTGGAATTCTGTGTCTCCCCCTCTCACTGCTCCTCCCCCATTCTCACTCTGCCTCTCTCTGTCTTTCAAAAATGAATACATGTTAAAAAAATTAAAAAAAAAAAGAAATTAAAAGTTCAGGTTTCTTTTATACAGAGTAGAAAGAAGTCCATATTATTATTATTGTTAAAGAGCCAATATACTTAGAGAAGAGGTTACATCTACATTATCACAAGGGTAAGAGTAGTCTTCCTTTCATTAACTACTAAAAACTAAAGAACATTTTGTATACTGAATCCTCTGTGTGGGCACCCACATTATAATGAAATGAAACACTATTTTTTAAAAATTTTTTAATGTTTTATATTTATTTTTGAGACAGTGAGAGACAGAGCATGAATGGGGGAAGGGCAGAGAGAGAGGGAGACAGAGGATCTGAAGCAGGCTCCAGGCTCTGAGCTGTCAGCACAGAGCCCGACACAGAACTCCAACTTGTCAACCACGAGATCATGACCTGAGCCAAAGTCGAACACTCAACCGACTGAGCCACCCAGGCACCCTGCAAACACTTTCTTTAAGCCATTTTTACAAACTTCAGTATGAACAAGTCCTTTGAAAGTTAGCTATCAAATGTAGTTAGAAGTTGTGACCTCCTCCTGGGTCAATAAAATAGTTACAGTTAAGATCTGCTAGCTCTTTACCTACTAATCCCATTTTCGCTTGGAAGATGAGCCTCATTTTGTTAAACAGAGTCTTGCTTCATGTCAGGAAGCTTGACCTTTCCTTTCTGTTTCCTGTTTAAACTGGAAAATTTCCTTATGTCCATACTTTAGTCAAATACCCTTTGCCCTCTGTATTATTTATTCCTATCAACCATTCTCTTCCAGTTTATTTCCTGAGATTCGTGAAATATTTGTCCAGCTGTTTATAATAACAACCTTAAAAATGGACATAAGCTACTGCTCAAATGTGCACCTGCTCCTAATATGGGAGTGAGTCTGGGCTCATTGTGCACCTAGCTCTCACAGCATCCTTCCCACTGCATAGATGCTCCATTTCTTTCACACAGGCTCTGCATTTCACTCCTTGTCTTCTGACCACCCTTAATGAGTATCAGATATTTAATTAGTAAAGCCATACATTCAAAATTTAACTTTTGACTTTTTGTCTTACTAAGAAAATACAAAAATGGAACTTTATATAAGATAATGCCGTCCACAAAAAGTAGAACCACATTATTTTAGTAAAAATTTTGAAACCAAAAATCACTCTATACAAGCTCTGAAATCCATGTATATATTCTAAATAATAAAACAAAATCTGGGTTTTTTTCTTTCTAATTTTATGGAAGCTTACACTAATTCCAAAAGAGATAATTGTGAGAATGAATTTAATACTGCTTTTTAAAGGTACTTGAAGATTCTGAAATGCAAAGAATTCTCTAAGAGCATTATATAATTTTAAAATATAAAAGTATAGGACATATTTTTTTTTTTCAACAACATAAAAATCTGGCACCTTAACAAAGGAAAAACAGTCTATCAAGTTCACTGGAGATGTAGTGAATACACATTTTGACTGAATGTTGAATGTTCAAATGTTAAAATCAACAGTTGGCCAAGATGGGTATCATAATATAGAAAAACATGTCAAATGCAAAACAAATCTGAAATGTTACTAAATAAAGTTTAGCTCTTGAGATTTTCTTTATAATTTTAGTAATCGCATTTGGAAGCTTGACATTATAGAGCAGAAGTATTTTTCAGCATTGGTGGCTGGTATATTTTCTCCTACGGTAATTATATTGCATGTTAGACTAAATAGACTTTCATTTTCAGCTGAGATTAGTGGAGGAGCAACTTCCTTTGTTTAACTCCTACAATCTAGGGAACAGCTGATGTAATAATGTGACCAAGTTATTAATACCCACCCCCCAATACCCCTGCCAAACTGTAACTAAGTTTCCCACCTCTTTGGCTTCTGGACTAGAGGGTGATGATAAAGCGATGTTGATGATGTGGCCCCACAAACTGAAGCTCTGTATCAACACTGAACAAGATACTTCCTGAATATTTTCAGAAACAGTCTTGCAATTGTGAATCTCACTTATATTTTTATATCTAATATTTTTCCAGTCATTGTCTGCTTCACAAAACCTCTTGAGAAAAATGTGTCCTTAAACCTGGGATGAAAATTTTGGCAATAGAAAAATATGACTGGCTTTCAGGATAGTGAAATTGTTCTTGAATTTCTATCTGCCACTCAGGTTTCTGTCTCTCACTGACAAGTACTCCTGGAGAGGAATGATGGAGTGATAGGAGGGTCTGTCCATCAGGTAGCATGTAAGAAATACATCTCATGATGTATTGGTTTGATTTCTTCCCCAGGTTTCAGCAGAAGAGAACTTTGCAAGCAACCATTAGTTTTTGCTATATCTGCAAAGTATGTAATGAACTTGATTTCTTTGCTCAAGTAGACTTTGAACATGTGATGGTTTTAATTCCATCTCAGTTGAACATCTTAAATAAGTGCAAGATAAGGTAGTTTAAAATATCTTAATAACATGTAGCCTGGTTTTGGTGAGGTAGGTTTTCATTGCAACCTTACACTTTACATTGATTACCAATATTTTAAATTAAATATTCAGATGTTCATAATAAATCCAAGATGGATAGATACATATCCGATAAAGTAAGTATAGTAAAATGTAAATGGTAGAAGCTAGGTGATAGGTACATAGTGTTACATACAGTGTTACTGTAATGTTTTTTTAAGTCTTTCTATATGTCTAAAAATGTTCATAAATAGGAAAAATAATAATTCTAAAACAACATAACATACATCATAGACCAGGATCTCTGGGGAAGGATCAGGGAGGGGGTAAAAGCTTGGATAAGGCAGTTTCCTTCAGTGGGAGGCCAACTCATGGGGAAGGACTCAGCGATGAACCTCATCAGTCTGTTCTCCTGGCTTCAGGAAGAATGAATGCCTCAGTGATGTACCACAGTGTCCATTGCATCTTATTCATATCATTAATGACATTAAAATGACTGTGAATGAAGGTCTCCTACATAATCACATATCTGTTGATCATACATGAGTTCATATTCAGCTGAAGCCACAGTAACACCCATATTTGGCTAGTACCCATTCCAGAATCCAAACTTTGGTACAACCTATGCACAACGGCATTTGAAAAGATCAATGATTTTTTTCCCCAAAAAATCAACCTATAAATTAAAAACAAACAAACAAAAACCCCCAACTTAGTACAAGTTAACAGGAATGTATTTTAACTGACTTGAGAACAGCTAATAGAAACTGCTGTCTATGTTCACTATGAAAATCCCCATGTTATTTTTCCCTTTATGATTGAGTCATCACGTTACACCAAAGTCCAATTAAATGTAGACATATCAGGGTTGATCATACAAACTTATCAACTAAAGTATACCATTAAATATATTTATTTAGTGTGAGAGTTGCCATTTATGACCACTCTGATGGTCATAGAACATGAACAGAGGTGAGAAATGTGCTATCATTGGTAGCTACAGTATTGTGTGTGAGATTAGAGGTCATAACTCAGACCTCATCATTTTGACAATTATGCTTTGACTATAGCGGCCACAAAGATGAGCCAGTCTGTCTTTCTCCCTCCCTTTGTTCATTCATTTGTTCTTTCCTTTCTCTCTCTATCCGTCTCTTTCCTTCCTCCCTCCCTTCCTTTTTCATCCCTCCGTCTCTTCCTATTGTGGTAAAAAACACATGACTTGAGCTCTACACTCTCACCAAAAATTTAAAGTGTACATCACCATATTGTTAATTATAAGAACAATGTTGCAAAGCAGATCTCTAGAACTTTTTCATCTTCCATAACTGAAACTTTATACACATTGAATAGCAACCCCCCATTTCTCCTCCATCCCAGCTCTTGGCAACACCATTCTACCTTCTGCTTCAATGAATTTAACCCCTTTAGATACCTCATATAAGTACAATCACAGAGTACTTGTCCTGCTATAACTGGCTTATTTCACTTAACAAAACATCCTCTAGATTCATTCATCTTATAGCATACGACAGGATTTCCCTATTTTATGGCTGAACAATATCCCATTGTATGTATACACCACATGTTGTTTATCCATTCATTTATAGGTGGACACTTAGGTTACTTCCACAACTTGGCTATTGTGAACAACACTGCAATAAACATGGCAGTGCAGATATCAATATTTTTTCTTCAGTTTTTCTGTATAAATAACAAGAAGTGGAATTGTTGGATCATGTGGTGGTTCTGTTTTTAATATTTTGAGCAACTTCTATAATGTTTTCCATGCAGCTGTACCATTTTACATTCCCACCAACACTGCACAAGAGTTCTAATTTCTCCACAAGGGATGATTTCTTACAACAGTTTTGTTGTGTTGACTTCAAATCGGTTCAGTGAATCCAGATATTTATTGGGTAGCATCATTGCTAAGAGACTGATCATCCATCCTGGTGTATGGCTGCCCTAAAAA
Organism: Panthera onca; assembly: GCF_046562875.1. Classification (NCBI taxonomy): domain Eukaryota; kingdom Metazoa; phylum Chordata; class Mammalia; order Carnivora; family Felidae; genus Panthera; species Panthera onca. The sequence goes on from NC_138342.1 coordinate 73,886,838, forward strand.
TCTCCAGGTAAAAGAAAATGATGGCTTTCCTTTGCTCTGTACCAGAGTATATTATAAGGAGCCATGGAGTTGTTATCACTAGTCAAAGAATCACTGATAAAAAAGTTCAAAATGTTGTAGTAATCTGTGTATGGATTTTTTTCCTGTATTATGGAAAGGCAAAAGAGGAACCATAACTTTAGATGTATTGTCTTAAAGTGAAAAGACATATGTGATGGGTAACTCTGTTAAAATTGTTGCTAATAGCAGAAAAGGGTATGCAGTGTTCCTGATGAGACTGTCAACAGGGACTTCCATCAAAATTAAGAGATATTTTTTGAGCACAAAACAGCTGTAAGCTCCATTTAAATCACTGTGGAATGGTGTGACTGAGATGTCAGTGAATTCTGAAAGAGCACATGTTATTTCTTCCTTTTGTGATTGAGTCACTGCCTAACAGAACAGTCCAATTAAACAAGCTGATGTTCTGGGTGTTACTTTAGTCTGAGAATCACATTTGGGAAATAAGTACATCGCTAATGAACATCACCTACCATACTGTGTGCTGTGTAAGATCCTTCTATCAGTGTCACTGACATTTTGCGCCTGGGATACCACAGTACTGGTGACAGTTTGGAAACAGGATGGCTAGAACTCAGGAGACTAAGTCAGTAGGCACACTGATAATTGCCAACTGAAATGTAGTCCTGGCTTGTTGATACAAAAAGATTGCCCCAGGCCTAGTGGAATTACCTTGGACCTTCTACCATCCTTGAAAGAAAAATGCTACTACAAGCATATAGCATCTCTTTCAATGTATACATTATTCTTAATCTGAAAATGGAGTAAAGGAAAAACTCTGAAATGACGTTATTTCTGACGCATGAGGGTGAGAATTTCTGAACAGTGGCTGTAATTTGGGACTGCAGTAAAAGATAATGAGAAGGGACAAGCAGGTGCTGAGCATAGCTGCTTCGGATGAATGCTCAGATTGAAGCCAGCTTTCAATGGAGGAAATCTGAAGAACTGACAATGACCAAAAAAGGTCTGAAGAAGGAAAAATTAAAGAGTAATCATGTGAGGAAATGTTTTTAGCAGCCTCATTATATTCAGAAAAGGAGGTGGAAGGTCCATGGGTAACACAGAGCTACCATTACACATGTGAGCAGTGATTATAGGGTTCAGGTTTGTTTAAGATACCTCAGGGATGAGGGAGAAAGGGTAGATAGTCTGTAATGGAATCTGCTGTATTGCTCATTTCAGTGTTGGCCTGATAAATGTTGGGTCCATTGAAAGAGTAATTTTCTTCTTTACTATTGGGAAAATATAATTAAAAACAAGATCTCCCAACCTGTAAAACCTTTCCACAAAGGCAGCCAAGAAAACAGTTTTATGATTGAATAAACATGAGAATATGATGCACATCACAGGCAACAACTCACTGAGATATTACAAAGACAGAAATCTCTCCCTTTTATAGAGTTAAGCAGATAGGACCCATTACATTCTCAAGATAAATGACAACTAATGCTCAGGTGAGAGGACATGACAGCACCATTTGTCACACAGTTAATTCTAGATTCATCTCATAATTGGGGTGACCATCTTATGGTAATGAATTGACTTTATCCAGAAGAAAAATAAACTTCTCATGTCTTTATGGTAGGAGGTAGTTTTGCAACTCGAAGCAAGGGCACTGAAATTACACTCCTACCCTCCCACAGAAACTGGGAGATGGGAGTATTATCTCCGATGTTTATATTTCAAAGAGACTGTTCTCAGATCCTTGAGGAACACAGCCTTGTGTCCTAAAGCAGTCAAAAGTCCTATTTTTCAAAGAGACTTATACAATTTAAGAGAGGGGGAAGTAAATACAATTACAAGTTATCTAAAGTAAATGCTCTAAGAAGTGAAGATAAGTCTGTTACATTATTTTTAACAGGGAGAATTAGCCTGTTATCTTCAATTTGTACTTCTCCTTACATTATTCATGAGTAACATTTCTGGCAAACTCCATCCTCTGGCACAATAGCTCTTGATATTTCTGAGCATTATGAGTCATTCTTAACATTAAGAAAAAATTATGCACCATTTCTCCGTGATAGTAGTTGTATATTTAGTACCCATTTATTGAGAAAATATATACTAATCAAACACTACTATGAATTCAGATACTCTTTTAGATCAGTTTGCATTTCATTACTCTAGACATCTATATCTATTTAAAACTAGTAGTATTGGGGCTTTTGTGGGATTGGTTGATTAAGCATCCAACCATGGTGCAGGTCATGATCTCGCAGTTTGTGGGGTTAAACCCCGCGTCAGGCTCTGTGCTGAAAGCTTGGAACATCGAGCCTGCTTTGGATTCTGTGTCTCCCTCTCTCTCTCCCCCTCCCCCACTTGTGCTCCGTATCTCTCAAAAATAAATAAACATTTAAATTTTTTTTTTAAACTAGTAGTATCTATATATGCAAAGCATAATGGTCTTTAGTTAAGCTATATTCCTTTAACACTTCCCACTCCATCATTGGCTCAAAATATGGAAAACATTAGTTTTTTTTTTTTTTTCAACGTTTTTTATTTATTTTTGGGACAGAGAGAGACAGAGCATGAACGGGGGAGGGGCAGAGAGAGAGGGAGACACAGAATCGGAAACAGGCTCCAGGCTCCGAGCCATCAGCCCAGAGCCCGACGCGGGGCTCGAACTCACGGACCGCGAGATCGTGACCTGGCTGAAGTCGGACGCTCAACCGACTGCGCCACCCAGGCGCCCCTGGAAAACATTAGTTTTAACTAAAATAGTTTCTGATTAGCTGAAATTGTTGCTGAAAAAGCACCTGGGTGCTGAAATTATTGTGTATCAACATCAAATTGCATTTCAAAATCAATTACTCAATTAACCAGGAATGAGCCTCAGGACACCATTTAGCTCTTCCTGATTCTATTTTACACAGAATCTGGCAGATCTGATCATCTGAAGTCTCAGACCACTACTGCATGGAGTCCTTCAAGGTTTAGTTAGAGAGGTCTGAGTGAGAAAGCAAGAGGCAGGAGGTGTAGCTGGGTCAAGGCGCTGTCAGGTTGTATCTGCTCTGTGCTGGTTGCCCCAGAATGGCTGGAATGAAAGCAGGGCAGCCAGGAAGATGTGAGGGAAGGTATAAGAGTCTCTTGATTCTGTTCATATTTAGCACCACGAGGTTACACTCGAGTTCAGTCCATCACAAAGCTTTTAGAGTAGTATCTGACAACAATTCCTGAAAAAGACACAATAGCAGACAGTTAATGAAACAAATTATTACATCCTGAGACCTTCCTCTTTTATGTGATGAGTGAGTGATCTCATTCCAGCATCCCATACAGAAGATATGCTTTTTTTTTTTTTTTTTTTCACATGAGATGGTTTATTTGGAAAATGATCCCAGGGAGATCGACTAAGGGACTGGAGATAGTACAATAGAGAAAGAAAAAAGGCCAGGCGTATAAATAGGTTACTGGTACTGGTTCTTGGAGTTTGGTCCTGCCACAAAGTTCTAGGGAACTGCTGGAAAGAGCCTCAGAATTTCCCACCTGGATGAAGGAGGAAACATTTATCTACCAGTTCTCATCCTTTTTTGTTTGTGTGTTGTCCCATGGAGTGTTAGCTTCTTTATACATCCAGATCCATTCATATCAGTCCCTCACTGAAACCTCAGGGAAACCCAGAGCAATACAGCTGGGCATGAGAGAGGTGCTGATAACCATCAGGTCACAGTACACAAAGCTAGTTGCAGAAGCAAAGGTTGGAATATAAATTGGGCCGAGAAGAAGTGAGGTAGGGTATAGGAGGTATCCAATACAGGAACTCACGTCCTGGCCTCCTTCAAAGCTGCTATAGTGATAAAAGTAGGCCTTCTCCTGGATGCCCATAGTGCCACTGGGGAAAGATCTTTGGAGCAGCCTAATTTTTTCAAACTTCCTTTATTTTCTTAAGACAATTGGGGTATAAGAGTAAACAATAGACATTTTACTGGTAAAACTTAATATGTACCAAACCCTTGATTCTTCCCTGTGACCACTCCAAAATCATCTTTTTCATGGTATATTCCTTCTCAACAAATGGCACCAGTTTTGACTCCGTTTCACGCATCGCACCTTGGAGCCACACTTGACATCTTTTCAACACACCAGCAGTCTGCAATGAATTACAAGCCCTTCACTTCACACCACCTATACCACCAACACACTATTCACGGGCAGCATCCCTTCTCATGTGCATTATCTCAGTGGCCTCCTGACAGTTCTTCATGGTTCCACTCTTGCACTCTACAGTCTGTTCTCTGCACAGTAGTCAAAGTTGCTAGTTACTTTTTAAAATGGTAAGCCATATTATCTCCTGTCTTAACTCTTACATAGTTCCATCAGGTTTCACACAAAAACCCGGGGTACCTGAGTGGCTCAGTTGGTTAAGCATCTGATTCTTGGTTTCGGCTCAGGTCATGACCTCACAGTTTGTGAGTTCGAGCCCCGCATTAGGCTCTGTGCTGACAATGTGGAGCCTGCTTGGGATTCTCTCTTTCTCCCTCTCTCTCTGTCTCTCCCATGCTTGTGCTCTCTCTCTCAAAACAAATAAACTTAAAAAAAACCCAAATCCCTGTTATGACCTTGTTGTTAAGTGATCTGGATACACACACACATACATATGTACATATATAGGATATTGGACATATATATTACAAATGGATCTATCTGCATATTTTATTATCTGTATATATTATAACTATATATATTATATGGTATAAATATATACATTATATATATTATCAATATACATGTTATGATACATATAAATGATAAATAAGTCTGTGGCTTCACTTCCTACCACTCTAGCTCTTACTCTCTGGTCTCTAGTTTTACTTCCCTGAGATTTCTCAAACTTGCCAAGCATATTTACATCCAGGTCTTTGCATCTGCAATTTCTTCTTCTTGGAGTGGTTTATTCTCTACATTCATACTTCAGTTCATATCCCAAAGAAACTTCCCAGAATGCCTTGTTAAAATAGTCCCCTATCATACTATATTCTCTTATACAATTATATTTTTCTTCATATAACTTATAAATAATACATATTATGTATATAATGTGTGTGTGTGTGTGTGTGTGTGTGTGTGTGTGTGTGTGTAAATTTGCCTGTTTATTGTTTCACTCAATAGAATATTTGCTATATAAGAGTATGGACTATGTTGAATTTACCATTCTATTCCTAATTTCTAGAGCCATTTTGGACACATATGGGTTCAATTAATCTTGTTAAATAGATAAATTAATTAAACCAGATCAAATGGCATTTGTGTTGTCAGATAGATTTCCCTTTACCTTTATGTGACTAGTTAATAATGGAAAAAGAAAACAACAACAGTGCAGCATCTCTGTAGTATTTGTCAGTCTTAACTAACTTCTGTACAACCACAGCCATAATCATATTTAATTTATGTTCACTTCATTGTCTAATGAGGGTCTTCTGGAAGTCCATTAATTTAGGGGTCAAGTCTGATAAATACTCCATTCTCTTTAATGTCCTGAGGTCATCTAGCCAGCACATGGGAGACAGAATTTGGATTGTAGAGGACATTTTAGGAGCTGCTATTGGAAATGGCACACATCATTTCCACCAACACCCCATTGCTCCGAATATAATCCTTTGGCCCTACCTAACTGTAGGGGAGGCTGGAAAATAGAATTTAGCTGTGTGCTAGGGCGAAATGTAACTCTGTCACAATAGACATACGGATGATCTTCTTTAATCCTTAAAAATCCCTGAGAGATAAGTACTCTATCCCCATTTAGAGATTTAAAAACTGACCCTCAGAGAGGTAGAGCTACAACCAAGATCATAAAGCTAATGATTATGTGGCACTCCAGATGTCCTGTGATTTTCCCTGTCATTTGGGGTACTGGAAATTTCAGAACACCAGTCATTTTGATGAGTCTGACCCTGCCCATGATTTTATCTGTGCTTTCACATCAATTAAGAGTAAATATAAGCCTTAAACTTGAATTTTTTTTAGTGGGTTTGCTAACAGACTGTGACTTTTCAGTCCCATTCACTCTATCTTCTTTGATTTTACTAATCACAGTATTTCAATAGTAAAGAATTTTATAACAAAACTCTTTATACTACTTTTCCATTGATTTGAATACATATTGAAAGTCTTAGTTGGTGGTCTGAAATACATTAGCCTTATTGATTAATGTTTCTGATTTGTCTCATTTTAGTCACTCCCACTTTAATAGAGTCATGAATTATACTTGATTACCACCAGTTACCAAACACTGATTTTTGGGGGGAAGAATTATATGCCTATCAATTGAGGTAATTAAGTGGATCATCAATGAAATAAGATTCAACTTGAATTAGTGAAAGTTAAAGAATTCATAGCAAACACCTGCAGGGAGGTTTGGTTTATATGGTACCTCTGTCACTCAGTTGCTGGTCCTCTGTGTTATAGGTTGAGAAATTATTAAAAAGGCCTTCAAAATCTCATTCATAAAATAAATTTATGAGACAACAATGACTAACATAGAATCCTAATTCTTCATTTATAGTAAAATATGTAATGATTAATGACTAAAGCATGCATTTCCTTTGTCTAGGGTACCCCTTCCTGCTGAGTAAACAAAATTATAGGCCTTAATGATTTCATAGCAAATAAAAAATTATGAAATTTGGTAGTTTTAAAGGAAAAAATGTCCAGGAATTGTTAAGACTTGACAAAATACTTCTATATCATAAAATTAAAACACAAAGCAAAACAGTAACAACAATAAATCTTCCCTAGGGAAGGCGAAGCTCTTGTACACTGGATATATTTTCGTATGTTCAAGATAGTGAGATAAATCCATGGCCAAACTCATGTTATCTCTTTCAACATTTTCTACAATTTACATATCCCCATGCAGATCAGATTTTGGTAAGACTCTTCTGCAATCAAAATAATTTTCAGGGGAGCAGTATTTTTAATGGAAAGGGCATAGAATTTAAAATTAGGCAAATGTGGGATTAAACCCATTTAACAGCCATTTATCTGATAATTTTTAAAAAATTTTTTTAAAGTTTGTTTATTTTTGAGAGAAAGAGATAGAGCGTGAACAGGAGAGGGGCAGAGAGAGAGGGAGACACAGAAATGGAAACAGGCTCCAGGCTCTGAGCTGTCAGCCCAGAGCCCGACACAGGGCTTGAACTCACAAGCAGTGAGATCATGGCCTGAGCTGAAGTCAGATGCTCAACTGACTGAGCCACCCAGGCGCCCCTATCGGATAATTTTTTTTTAATTTTATTTTACTATAATAAAAACACAACATGAATCTAACCTCTTTACAAATTTTTCAGTATACATTATTGTTGACTATAAGTATACTGTTGTAAAGTAGATCTCTAGATCTTGTTCATCTTGCTTAACTGAAAGTAATGCTCATTGATTAGAACTACTAATTTCTCCTCCGCTTCCCTCCCAGCCCCTCACAGCCACCATTCTACTCGTTGTGATTCTATGAATTTGACTATTTTAGATACTTGATATTAAGTGATATTATGCAGTATTTGTCTTTCTGTGACTTAAATCACTTAGCATAATGTCCTTAAGGTTCATCCATATTGTCAGATAATGCAGAATTTCCTTCTTTTTTAAAGCCTGAGTAGTATAGTATGCCATTGTACATATATACCACACTTTTTTTATCCATTCATCTGTTGAATGACATTTAAGTTTTCATATCTTGGCTATTATGTTGCAGCAACGAACATATGAATGCTAATATAGCTTTGAGGTCCTGATTTCAACTCTTTTGGACAAATACTCCAAAGTGGGATTGCAGGATCATCTGGTAGTTCTATTTTTAATTTTTTGAGAAACATCGCTAGTTTTTTCCATAATGCCTGAATGACTACCAACAGTGTACAATGGTTCCAATTTCTCCACATCCTCTCAAAAATTGATTGATTGTGTGTGTGTGTGTGTGTGTGTGTGTGTGTGTGTGTGTTTATAATAGTCATCCTCACAGGTGTGAAGTAATAGTTCATTGTGGTTTTGATTTGCGTTTCTGTGATAATTAGTGATGTTGAGCATCCTTTCATATACCTCTTGGCCATTTGTATGTCTTCTTTGAAGAAATGTCTATTAAAATCCTTTGCCCATTTTTAAATTGGGTTGTTTTTTGCTGTTGGGTTGTAGAAATTCTTTATATATTATAGATACTACTCTTTTATCAGATATGTAGTTTGAAGATATTTTCTCCCAATCTACAGGTTGCTTTTTCATTTTGTCAATTGTTTCCTTTACTGAGCAGAATATTTTTAGTTTCAGTTGGTCCAGCTCATCTACTTTTGCTCTTTTTGCCTGTGCTTTTCATGTCACATCCATGAAACCATTACTGGGACCTATGTCATGAAGCTTTTTGCTCATGTTTCTTATAGTAGTTTCATGATTTCATGTTGTACATTTTAAGTCTTTAGTTTATTTTGAATTGGTTTTTATCTATGGTGTGGGTCAGAGGCCCAATTTCATTATTTTACAACTATCCAGTTTTTCCAATACCATTTTTTTTGAAGACTCTATCCTTTCTGTGCTCTAGATAACATAGCACTTCTTCAGAACCCTCAGAATCTTCTGATACTTGGTCTTACTATAAACACCACATGTATTCTTTTCTTATCCTGGTTATTTCAAGGGACAGACCTACTTGAATCACACCCTGAAACTACTGAGGGATCTTTCCTCTTCTGGGCTCCAGTCGAAGCTAGGCTTCTTTGTCATTCAATAAATAGGTCAGAGTACTGTTCCTCTGTTTTCAGAAGCTGCTATTTTCAAAGTCTGAAAATGTAAACCAGATATTATATGTCTCCCTTTGTGCTGGAAAATCTGAGATACAAAAAAATTCCTCCCGGGGCACCTGGGTGACTCAGTCAGTTAAGCATTTGACTCTTGATTTCTGTTCAGGTCATGATCTCATGGTTTGTTACTTCAAGCCCAGTGCTGGGTTGTGCTCTGACAGTGTGGGGCCTACTTTGGATTCTCTCTCTCTCTCTCTCTCTCTCTCTCTCTCTCTCTTTCCACCTTTCCCCTTCTCCCCCCACCTCTCAAAATAAATAAATAAACATTTAAAAAATACTTACAAAAATTCCTCCTTTACCTTGGAGGAATAACACAGCATATCACAGACTACTGGATGATTGAAAACTTCACTGATGAGGCATGACCTTGAGTCTTTGCAGGTTGTGCTATTCAGCCTTTGGAGCACATTTATCTTACCTAAGCTGCCAATTTACATTTTAACCAAATTAACATAATGTCATAGATATAGTAGCTGTGGAATGTTGATATGGCTCAAGTCACTCTGGACTATACTTCGGAGAAGAACAGGAAAATTTAAGGGTAAGATAATACATGCATACTGTTGTCTATCTTATATAAGTATAAACTGTTTCTGATCCTCCTTACTGGTAAGGATGGACAAGAAGGCATTCAGCAGATCAGTGGCTACATAATACATACTGGAGCTGCGTTAATTTGCTCTAGCATAGATGCCATATCTGACACAGAAGCTGAAATGTGGGCTCCTAGTCAGCTAGTTTTCTGTATTTATTTAATTTTTGTAGGGGCCAGACTTTTGAATTGAGTTGAATATGATGAAGACCAATACCCCATCATAGTTTATGCCTTTAGTGTGGCACTAATCTCTTTGATTCATTTGATAATATGTTATTGCTCGTGATTTATTATATTTACTATCTTGGCCAGAGGTAAAGGGGCAGTTTCGGTAGCTTCCACTTGGTCTTTTCCTTATTATTTCTCTTATACCACAGTTCAAGGAACTAATATGGGGCTTCTACCAACTACCAACTATGTCTAATACAATTACACATTTAGAGAATGAGAAATAACTACTGGGTGTGACCACAACTGTGAGGTGAACCTACTCTAAGAGAACATTTATTAACTAGATAACATCTTTACACATTCTATTAGAGAGATGAAGATGGCAACCTAGACCTCCAAATATCAATGACAATATATCGATATATACCTAACTTTCAACATTTGGAGAAATTCTCTTCTACCAATAGGTGGTTAATGAAGAAAATGGCTGTAGTTCCCTTTAGAGAAGGATGGGGAAATTACTAGTGAACATACTTGTCGTAGTTTAATATGATGTTTCCTGGGGTGCCTGGGTGGCTCAGTTGGTTGGGCGTCTGACTTGGGCTCAGCTCATGATCTCACAGTTTGTGGGTTCTAGCTCCACATCAGGCTCTGTGCTGACAGCTCAGAGCCTGGAGCCTGCTTTGGATTCTGTGTCTCCCTCCGTCCCTTCCTTTCCCCTGCTTTCACTCTCTCTCAAAAATAAACATTAAAAAAAAGTTGTTTTTAAATATGATATTTTCTCACAGAATCCCAGAATTTTCTTTCAGCCAATGAGTTCTGGCTCTGAAAACTGACTTTAAGTCCAGAGATTGTGCATAGGGTCAATTATATTTTTCCATTGATTTTTTTCACAGTTTTAAACAAATTTTATCCAAAATACAGACAAAAACTGAAAGGATTATTCAGTGGATACCTGTAATCTAGATTCTATAATTAATATTTTGCTATAATTATTTATCAAATATCCAGTCATCTTATTCATCCTCCATAAATATATCAAATAATTTTTTATGCTTTCAAGGCAATTCACTTTATCAGTACACTTCATCCTTAAACATTTCAGAATGCATATCTTCATCTAGAATATAATATATACGTTAAGAATTTTTTTTCCCACAGTATAATTCTAAGCAAATCTATAGAGTAGGGAAATAAATGTCACATTATTCCTTTTCATTTTGTTTTGGTGAATGTCTTCACTGTTTGCATTGCCTGACAAAGGGCTTTAAATGTCTATATATCTGGAAAACAAGAGGAGACAAAAGAGTGTCAAAAACAAATAGCACTTTTGGCCTAAAACAAAACTCTTGCTCTAAAATAAAATAATAGGAAAAAAATAGCTATTCTTCTTACATTAACCCGTTTGACAAAGAAGATCTAATGTTAAAAATGTGTCTTTGTTTTTATTTGTATAAGATCCTGTTTTCTTTGATGTTTAACAAATTGTTTGATTCATTTCTTTTTGATTTGTCAAATATGAAGAATAGTGGATATGAAAAGGAAATAGTTGCTTTTCAAGTCAAGTCATTTATTGATCATCCCAAGTTTGGAAGAAAATAACTAAGGCAAAGTAGGACTTGATGAATTTTTGGTTTTGTCAGTAGAAGATTCTGCTCTTAAGGTGGCTTGTTAAAAGAAGTAGGAATCTATTTTCTCGTCTAAATAATATAAACTAGCAGGAAAGTAACAACAAAAATATGAGTAGAAATAAAAAGATATTTGTGGTAGCTTGACTTGGATTTTCTTTTTTCTTCAGTTACCTCTCATAATACTGACTCTTTCTTCTCCATACACAATTGATTTGGGCCTTGGAGGATGATGTGGCATAGAGTAAGGATATGGGCCTTATAATGATAGGGACAAAGGTTTGCAAAATTTTGCTATTTTCTATTGCCTAGCTGTGTACTTGAAGGAGTCTCTCACTTTCTCTAAATTTCATTTTTCTTTTCCAAAAAATGGTGGGAAATAATGCCTTTCTTAGAGTATACTTTTGAAAATGTTATTACACAATGAATAGTCTCTATTGATATTGATTATATTATTTGGCAGCATTAATTGAGGAGTTATATTCAGACACTCCAATGTATCTCAAAAATATAAAGTTGTTAAGTTCCTAACCTAAAGATGCATATTGTGTTAAAGAAAATTAAGAAAATCAATAGCTAATATACTTAAAATAATGCTATCAGAGAAGAAGAGATTGAATGGTAAAGAACTAAAAAAATAGTGTGATAAGGAGTTACATCCAGGGGTGCCTGGGTGGCTCAGTTGGTTAAGCATCCAACTCTTGGTTTCCACTCAGGTCATGACCTCGCAGCTTCATGAGTTTGAGCCCTGCATTGGGCTCTGCGCTGGCAGTGAGGAGCCCGCTTGGGAGTCTTTTTCTCTCCCAATCTCTCTGCCCCTTGCCCACTTGCACTGTCTCTCTCTCTCTCTCTCAAAATAAATAAATAAGCTTAAAAAAATTTTAAAGGAATAATATTTAATTAAGCCTTGGTATTGAGAAGATGTGAGGTAAATTGGTGAAAGATTTTATTTTTAAAGATTTTATTTTATTTTTAAGAGGAAGTAAGACTGGAGTTGCTTTTTGAATGATGACAGATAATCAGATGGGTGGACAAGAGAAAAAAAAGCTGTTCTAGAAAAAGCACCCCTGATGTATAAAGACACAGAGGTAGAAAAGAACATGGCTTGTTCGGGAGCTCTGTATGATTGATACAAAATGTATGTGTAGGGACAAGATAAAGAATGAGAGAAATAGGGAAGACCTATATGATAAAGGACTTTTGTTAAGAAATTTCACCTTTAAGCTAAAGGCCATGAGATACTGCTAAGAAGTTAAAACAAGGAAATTACAAGAATTTTAGGAAAATCACTACATCTTCAAAATACAGGTGTGAGAATGAAATTGGAGAAACTGGTTATGATGTTGTTGTAGCAGTATAAGCATTCAATTTAAGGAAGTAGTGAAATGTTAATTGGGGAGAAATTTACATTATATTTAAGAGATAGAATGGACTTCTTAAATATCTTAGTATATAGGATTTTGTATCTAATTGGTTATGGTAGTGATGGATCAGAATCAAAAAAAGATTCCAACTTCTGACTTGTGGGTTTGAGTGGATGGAAACCCAGAAAAGGGGTAGATTTTAGGAGAAAGACAATGATTTCTTCTTTGGATATATTGAGTTTAAAATGGTTATGGGGTATTCAAGTGGAAAAACAGTAGGGAATACTCTACAGAGTTACAACATTCACTCTATGCTGATGTGCACACTGACACATGCACAGTTCTGGAGTTTCTGAACCTGGCAAGAGCTAATTGTCAGAATGGAGATTAGCCATAGCCTTGATGTGTATTGGGACTCCTCAGGGGAATTTTATTTGCATAAAAGGAAAGAGAATGAAAGTTCAAAGTCTGGATAGTACCAACATTTAAGGTTGAGAAGAGAAAGTAAAAAAAAAAAAAAAAAAAAGGAAAAGAAAAGAAAAAGAACTGAATAGGGAAGGTGCAGAATTACCAATATTTACTTGTTTGTTTGTTCATTCAAAGAATATATGTTGATCTCTTTCCTAACCTGGGTTGGCCCCAAGTCAGAATCTGAGATGAAAGTATGCATTCAGTAATTTATTTAGAAGTGAGCCCAGTTGGAAGGCAGAAATGAGGAATTAGTGGAGTAAAATAAGAGAGCATTATCAAGGTGGCTCTCATTGCTGGTAACCAATGCTTAACCCTCTGGGATAATTTGAGGAAACTTATGTATATTTCTCAGGACTCTACACTCCAGGGATGAAAGGAAGACACATTTATCTATGGAATTCTGCCTTCCATTGGCCAGCAGTTACCCCACAGGTTCAAGTAACTCACACTTCTGGGGTGCCTGGGTGGCTCAGTCAGTTAAGCATCCGATTTCAGCTCAGGTCATGATCTCACAGCTCGTGAGTTCGAGCCCCACACTGGGCTCTGTGCTGACCGCTCACAGCCTGGAGCCTACTTTGGAGCCTACTTCTGTGTCTCCTTCTCTCTCTCTGCCCCCTCCCCCACTCATTCTGTCTCTCTCTCAAAAATAAATAAAAATTTATAAATTAAAAAAAATTTAAATAACTCACACTTCTGGCTTGTGCATCAGTAGCTTCTGCTAGGTTGAGTGGGTTCACCTGGGGAAGTCATACTGTAGCATTAGAAAGGCCTTCATGTAGGAATGGCAAAATATGTAGTACTGATCTAGGTGAGTACTGGCAAGTTAAACCTTCATCATTTTGGTTCTTGAATGGAACAGGGGCTGGAACAAGAGGTAGAACTGAATGGATAAAAAGTGGTACAGAAAAGTTTTGGGTAAGGTCCACTCCTTGCAGCCCTCAAGTCCTCCCTCTTGTGAGGGTTCTTCTAATTCATCCAAGAGTTTCCTCCAAGATGGAGGCCAGCGCCTCCAGCTGCATTCTTGGTGCAGGGAAGTCCTGAGTCAGGAGGGTGTGTGGTACTGGCCAATGTGAGGCCTTGTCAAATTGCAGATGGGAAAGCTGATTGACCCCTGTGGCTGGAATACAGGTGAGGCTGAACAGACATGAAGGGGAACAGTCTTCTAATACAAGCACTTGCTATCTACATCCAGTTCCACAGTGAGCAAGGTAAGATCATCCAAACCTTCATGTAATTTACTTTCTAGTAGATGAGAGAGGCAGAAAATATAAAGGAATTGCAAAAAGTGCTGAATTAAGACGAAGACAACATTTAAAATGCATTTAAGTTGTTTTGAGGAAAGGAGGAAGCTATAAAAAAGAAAAACATTTCATAAGTCTTTCCTCTTGGACTTAAAATTGTGACTACAGTTCACCCAACAACGTGGGTTTGAATCGTGAAGGTCCACTTATATGCAGATATTTTTGATAAATATAGCCCAGTACTCTAAATGTATTTTCTCCTTCTTACACTTTTCTTAATAACATTTTTTTTCTCTAGCTTACTTTATTGTAAGAACACAGTGTATGATACATCTAACACACAAAATATGTGTTAATTGACTGTTTATGCTATTGGTGAGGCTTCAAGTTAACAGTAGGGTATTAGTTAAGTTTTTGGAGAGTCAAAAATTATACGTGGGTTTTTTACTGGGGAAGGGGCGTGGTGCCTCTAACCCCCATGCTGTTCAAAGGTTACCTGTATTTAGCCTTGGAATAGAGAATACTATTTTACTCTCTACCTCCTTTGCTTTCTTCGTGTTTTCCACAAAAACACTTTTGGCAACTAGGCAAGCTTTTGTCACTTCCTTTGAATCAACATCTATTATGAGTTCAGCCGAGGGCTCTTGAAAAGATTTGCTTGCAACTTGGAGCTTTAAAGCTATTAAATAGTGAGAATAGCTCTGAACATTTTGGCTTTTCTCCAACATACTCTCCTCTTACTAAAAGGGAAGAAAAAAAAAAAAACAAAAACAAATGAAGTGACAGAAGGAAGAGTACTTATCCTCATGAACACTGACATTTTTCATTCATCGATATTCCCAGTGGAGCAGTGGGTTAGGATTTAAGTATATATAGAACAAAATTTTTCTTTTAATATTATATATATTTTAATATAAATATGTATACTAATGACAAACATATTTTATAAAATATATATCATAGGGAATTATGTGTTAGATTTTATATGTTTACATATATAAAAAATTCTCCACTGTGTTTCTCCTTTTAAGAGTGGTTTAAATTTAATATGTTACACATTTACCTATGTTCATCACACCTTATGCCTTTATGATTCTGAACTAATAAATCACTAAAGACAATATTTTAGCTTAAGTTGCTACATCATAATTTTGCTCTAAATCATTTGAAGGACAGCAGCAGCCAATAGAATCTACTTTTGTCTCACTTGGTGACCCTTACCAGCAAGCACATTTAATTATAACCCTCCTCATCTTGATTATAGTACTTTGCTAATTTGAAATTCCACCTAGTCAATTAATGTAGTTTGTAGTATCTGTAGAAAATCATGAACCCATGGTTACAATTTTAATTATAGCATACATTTTACAAATCTCTGCCATCCATCTCCAAGGACATTCTCCTTTGTGTAAATTGTCATGAAATGGGTCTCCTTCCTTTGACTTAATATTGCCTTCTTGAAATATAATGAATACCTTTTGATGACAGCATCCCTTTCTCAGTCAGCATTGGTGAGAATCATGAACTGCACTAAGAGGGTATTTTGCTAAATGCAGTCACGGGAGCAAATGTGCCATTTATAAAATGTCGTCCTGACATGTGGCATTTTTGAAACACTGAAAGACCTTCGTGTCTAACAAGCTAACATAAAGGGATAAAGGCCTTTTGAAAAGAAAAAAATACCGAGAAGAAAAGTGTAAAAAGATTAAAATGTATCATTTGTAAATGTATGCAGTTATTTCCCAGATTTCCACAAATTTAAAAGTCTGAGATTACTGCTGCCTTTCGACCATTAACCAAAAATAATGACAGCAATTGCAGAAAGGATAAGCAAAAGGAGAGCTAAGATTTTTCAATTTTGGTTTCTATGGTTTTATGGTATTATGGTTTGATAAGACATAATATAACTTATAGAGTCTTATAAGCAAAAACATGGGAATTATTTGTTTCCAAATTTTATTTTGTTTCTTTATAAAAATACTTAGTATATTTCAATTCTAATTATAAAAATGTAGCATATCCAAGATCCTCATAAAAAAGTCTTAACTTCAGAGATTTTATGTGATAGGCAATTAATTTATAAAGTTATGAAAGAATATTGAAAGCTAGTATCTCAATGGTCAATCTAGGAGATAAATATCTTGGCCATTGTAATAGACTCTGTATGATCCCATCGCTACAAATTTGTTTACCAGTTAAAATTCTCTGTAATAAGGTTCTTGAGGCTATACCCATGTTTCCTTTGCTAGCTCAGAGTAACAGATGTCACTCAAGAGTTTCATAGTGTCACATTTAACAGTTCAGGCCAGACTGTTCTAGTTCAAATCCCAGCTCTGTCATTATTAGCTGTGTGACCATGGGCAATTTATTCAACCTTTCCATGTCTCAGTTTTCTCATCTCTAAAAATAGGTGTAACAATGATACTTACCTTGAAGGTTTGTAGTGAAGCAAAACCAAAGCAAACCAAACCATAATAAACACTTAGAACACCGTACATTCTCAAATATTATCCATTATCAATATTATTTTTATTGTTATCACCCATAAGACAGTACTTATAACAACTAGGTCTTTGTCATAAATATGTTTGCTGATTTCTATTGTGTGTCAGTGCATGCTGTTTGCCCTACAGAGAAAGAAAAGAAGAGGGTGAGAGGGGAAAAAAGAAGGCTGAGAATTGTGGAAATTAACATTTTCATGTCAGATACAATAAAATACTTTTGCTGCACAAAGCGATCATCTACCGAGTGTATTTTCCTATGTCTCTGTTAATTCTCTCAATCACTTACTGATGCCTCACCTGAGTATTGATTTCATTACTTGAGTAATGTCATTTTGCAGCCTTGTCACTGAGGTAGCAGACTGAGAACTCCACAGACATTCTCACCACTGTAGTTGGGTGCCTGGACAAGCACCCCCAACAGCTCTTAATAAGAACTTATGAAAGACTGAGGTCTTCAAGGATGTATTTTTGAAAAGTCCCCACCATCTTCTCTAAAACCTCCCTCTTCCTCAGCCTGTTTGGAAGCATAAAGACAGAATCATGATTATTCTTACTCATCACCTCCTCCTTTCCCCAAGCTTAACAAGTAGGACTTTAAGGCCTCAGGGAAGAAAATGTATATATATATATATAACTTAGGGAGGAAGCTGGCAAGGCATAGAACACAAAATAATCAAAACTATAAATCACAAGTGAATATGCTTAGGACTGTGATGCCTAAAACCAAATTATTGAGTCAGCAAGAGCAGCAGGTTTTTGTGGATAACTCATGGATAACTATCATTTTGCATGTGTTGGTTTTGGGGATCTGGGAGACTTAACACTTCCCTACACTCTTATCCACATGACACTCTGCTCTCCAGACCCGTGAAGTTCTCATCACTTCTGAAAAATGCCAAACCCATTTCGTACACTTGATAGTTCTGTCCTTGTCTAGGGTGGTTCTAGATCCTCCCTCAGATTGGTGTTCAGATTGTAACCCCTCTTTGAAAGCTCTTATCATTCCCCCTTACTCTGTGTTCTCTCTACATTGATTGGTAAGACATCACAGCATTTATTTTATTACACTGTAATTTTCTAGTCACATTTGTCTTCCCTACAAAACTGTGTCTCCATAGTAGGAGATGTGTTTGCTCAACTCTGTGTTCCAGTGCTGGCCCGATGTCTGGAAGCACAACAATGTTGCTTGATAAATATTTGAGGAATGAATCTATACATGCAGAGAATTTTCTTTATTATTTATTCATCATAATTAAGGGATTGTCAATCAATTTCTTAGTCAACCAGACCCTGAAATTTATCTCTGTATTTTCATTTATTCTTTATCCTTTATACCTATTAAATCAATATTTACGACATTTCTCAATTTCCTTTCCAATGACAGAGTTTTTGTTTAGATGCCAACTGTCACATGTTTATAATAGTAAAATAATCAAATAGTATTGTAACTCTGGTTTTTACCTATCCAATCAATCATGTGCATTTCTAAAAGTTTAATTTTTCCAAAATACCTATTATTCTATTGACTAAAAGTCTCTATTTTCAAATCTATTTTATTTTTAATAGGATGATGCATATGTGGTAAGTAAATTAAAAATCTAATGTAAATCACTCTTCCACTCTATCTCTCACTTCATAGAAAACCATAGTTATCAGTTTCTTGGGTGTCTTTCCAGAAAATCTCTCTGTATACATATCTTTGTGTGCATATATGTGCAGATGTGTGTAGGAAGCTCCCACTTTTTTCTCTAAGAGTAGTACAATTGTCTATATACACCATCCCACATGTTGCTTTTTTTTAACTTAATATGTCTGAGAGATTGTTCCTTGTCAATATTTCGGATCTGAATAATTCTTTTTTTTTATGAAGAATCTTTCATTGTGTTTAAATATATATAACATAAAATTTACCATTTATTTTTTTTTAATTTTTTTTAACGTTTATTTATTTTTGAGACAGAGAGAGACAGAGCATGAATGGAGGAGGGTCAGAGAGAGAGGGAGACACAGAATCTGAAACAGGCCCTGGGCTCTGAGCTGTCAGCACAGAGCCCGACGCGGGGCTCGAACTCACAGACTTTGAGATCTCACAGACTTTGAGATCATGACCCGAGCTGAAGTCGGACACTCAACCGACTGAGTCACCCAGGCACCCCTAAAATTTACCATTTAAACTAATTTTGAGTGTACAATTCAGTGGTGTTTAGTACATTTACTATGTTGTGCAACCATAAGTGCCATCCATGTTGACAACTTTTTCATTAACCCAGAAACTCTGTACCCATTAAACAATAATGCCCCATTTCCTCCTTCCCTTAGTTCCTGTTTACTTATTTACTTTCTGTCTCTGTGAATTTGCCTATTCTAGGCACTCATATAAGTTGAATCCATGTAATATTTGTCCTTCTTTGTCTGGCTTATTTCACTTAGCATGTTTTCAAGTTCATCTATGTTATAACATATATTGGAAGTTTATTCCTTTTTATGACTGAATAATATCCCATTGTATATATCACATTTTGTTTATTCATACTTCTGTTCATGAACACTTAGGTTGTTTCCACCTTTGGGCTATTGTAAATAAAGCTGCTATGAACATTGGTATACAACTTTATGTTTGAATCTCTGCTTTCAATTCTTTTAGGTATACCTATACCTAGGAGTAAAATTGCTAAATTATATGGTAATTCTATGTTTAACTTTTTAAAGAACTGCCAAACTATTTTCCATAGGGACTGCAACATTTTACATTCCCTCCAGCTATACATGAAAGTACCAATATCTCCACATCCTCACCAACACTAGCTCTTTCCCCTTCCTTTCTTTCCTTTTTTTCTCTTTTTTAAATAATAGCCGTCTAAATAGTTGTGAAGTGGTATCCCATTGTGGTTTGGGCTGGCATTTCCTTGAGGACTAATGATATTGAACATCTTTTTATGTGCGAAGTGGCAGTTGCATATATTGCATTCTGGTCAAAATTATGAAATATTTTGTATATAAAAGTTTATATTTGACAAGTATGAAATGTAAAGATTAATAATTAAACAAACCCTAGAAAAACCAACACTCAACTTAAGAAATAGAGCATTCACCATACTGATCTAGGTCCTTGTGCTTACTTCCTATATCACAACCCCCGTGAACCCCCAGTCCAGAAATTTCTTACCTGGAATTTATATTTATTATTTTAACTTTTTCTATCTCTATTCCATATATATATCTCCTAAAAGAATTTAATGCTTTATTTTGCTTCTTATGAACTTTGTCATACTCTATGTATTTTTCTGATATTTCTTTACTCACTCAACATGTTTCTGATATTCATACATTTGGATTTTTATGAGTTATTTATTTCACTGCTATATAGTATCCCATTGTGTAACTATACTGCACTCCATTCATTTGCCAATTGATATTTGGGTTCTTTCTAGTTTTCTTGATATTACAGATAATACTATAAACATTTCTATACAAGTTTTCTGCTACATATAAATAAAAGTATAACTAGGAGGGGAATTGTTGGGTCATGAAACATGTTTATCTTCAAATTGATCAAATTACTTTCAAAGTACTTTTACAAAGTTATATTTCTACCACTCTCTCACATGATTTGTGTTGTATAGATTATAACATACAGATTGTAAGAATCCTCTCCCCCCATGTTTTATATTATATATGTTATTTGAAAAATTTTAAACCTTTTTTGTTGCTGTTGTTATTCTTATATCTGCTTGGTTTTTATAAATGTTTCAAAAATAAATTTGAAGATACTGTGGGAATCCATAGTTGTTGTGTACAGAGTTCTATATCTGTATATGTCAAGAATGAGGATGGTAAAATGTACAAATATGACAATGGATTGGTTGATTTTTCAGTTTTTGAATCTAGGTTATTAGGTACATAATGACTTTAATTTTTCTTTCTTTCTTTTTTTTTATTTTTGCCTAATGAACTGAACATTCTGTTATAGTGACTCATTCTTTGGCACTGCTTTCAATATTAATGTCTATTTTCTCTTACATCTTTGTGAGTGTTTTAATAGTAATTATGATGGTTAACTTTATATATCAACTAGACTAGGATAAAGGAGGTTCAGATAGTTGCTAAAACATTATTTCTGGCTATGTCTGTATGAGTGTTTCTCTATTTCTGGCTATGTCTGTATGGGTGTTTCTGGAAGAGATTAGCATTTGATTCAATAGACCAGTAACAAGTTCTACCCTCACCAATGTAAATGGGCATCATTCAATCCATGGGAAGCTAGAATGGAACCAAATGGCAAAGGAAAGATAAATTCTTATTCTTTCTTCTTGAGCTGGGAAACCCATCTACTCCTGCTTCTCAGGCCTTTGTACTCAGACTGAATTATGCTACGAGTTTTCCTGGTTCTCTGGCTTGCAGACAGCAGATTGTAGGACTTCTTGACCTCCATAACTGCACAAATCATTCCTATAATGGATTTCATATATCTATCTACTTCTGTATATATCCTATTGGTTCTGTTTCTATGGAGAACCCTAATACAGTAATATAGGTATATCAACTATTTTCAATTGTAGTTTTAATTTCAAACTACCTGTGTTCTTATGTTGTACATATTTTTTATAAACACATAGCTGAATTTATTTGTTTATTTATTTAACTTATATCCAGTCTTTTAACTGGAAAGTCATCGTACCTATGTCTGTTATGATTGTTGATATATGGATTTATTTGTTCTCTGATTGTTTTGCTGATGTTGAGGAATCAGTTTTGATCTAACTGCTGTTTCCCTGTAGGTAATGTAACTTTTCCTCTCAATGGTTTTAATATTTTATTTTTTACATTTTATATGGCTGCAGAACAGTGTATCAAGATTTAGATTTTTCTTATCCTGCTTGGGATTTTATACCTCTATATGATAATTTTTTAATAATAATTTTTTAGCATTATTTCTTCCATATTTATCCTTTTACATTGTTTCCAATATGTTCTTTTAAAATTCCACTTAAAGGTTGATTGGACCTTCTACTATAATTCTCTGTGTCTCATAATCTCTTATTATTTTCCATCTCTTTGTTTCTCTGTGACTTTATTTCCTGATATTATTAGTTCTGAACTTTTTGAGTTTTCTGCAGTGCAGATGGAATTATTTCTAAGCTTTCAACCGATAACGTCAAAGCTTCTAGGTTAAGATGGAGTGTAGATTCAATATCTAATTTTCTTTCTTCTAATGATTTCAGTTTTTTTAAACTTGCTTCTCACATAGTAAACACACTTATTTTGTATTCAGTATCAAAACATAACAATATCAGATGTCTTTGTGGTTTTAGGTTTGTTGTTTATAATTTTCTGCTGACTCTTATACATGGTGGCTTGTTTCCTTTATGTTCTGTGATTTTCTTTTTTCAACTCTGACCTCTTGTATGTTGCAACTCTATCTCTATTCCTTAAGACTAGCATTTGAGGCGGAATTTTAGAGGGCAGTGGTTTCCTCTTTCTACCAATTGCCTAAGGGCTCTACTCATTAGGGTCTTCCTACAGAGTTGTGTCCTCACCTCTCAGAATTAAGGGGATTATTGAAAGATCACTTTAAATGAAATTCAGTAAGATTATTGCTTTTTCTACATAATAATGATCCTCTTTAACTAAATTATTGCAAATCTTTTCATCAGAATAAATACAATTTAAATGTCACATAGCTAGTTTTAGATGAGGTACAGTAACTTAAGAAAAATTTTAAAGAATGCATTTATAAGTGTTGCATAAGTACTATTTCTTACTGTACTTTAGGAAAGAAAAATATAATTTTTTCCTTCATGAAATTTTTAGAATAAAACAAAAGAACTTCTAGACACCTTGAAGGCTACTCCTCAATTACTCTCACTGTATATCTGTTTACCCAATAATTTCTGACATCCAAACTAAAAATAATTTGATATCTTTCCAATACAGGCAGCTAGTCCTTTATATGAACAGACTAATTTTATTATTTTGATGGTTTAAAGAGAACTGCAATCTCTTGTGTTAAATGACTCCAGCTTATTAAGAAGAAAGACTTGAAGGGAAACTAAGTGATGTCCATGCTAGCAGATGCCTTCCTGCTGGATTTGGCCAATGGGAAGTACTGATGGAGATTGGAGGGCAACTAAGGAAAAACCAACTAGGCTATTTTTTTCTTCCCTCCCTACCTAGAGGAGCTTCTCTAGCAGTGGCTGTATCTCCTCATTGTTTCCTGCTCCCTCTGTTTGGGCCTGCTGTGGTTACAGCTACTGTCTTTTGACCCTACACTTTGGTATCTGATAAACAAACCCATCCCTTTGTTTCTCCAATCTAGGAAAGGAAGTGGCTTTCTGATGTTAATTACTAATTTCTTCAAAAGCCTAGATTCCAATTGTTAACTTGTAAAATTATGCTGATCTTTTTCTCTGGGAGTAATGCCAGTATATTCTAGAATATCATTTTCTTGTATCAAAGCTTTTAAATTCTCTGTCCTCCACATTTACTCTGTTCTTAGAAAAAGATACAGATACTGGTTTCATTCTTTCATAGGACAGAGGATTCAGAACAGGGAAATATCTGAGTCCTAAAAGGAGAATGCTATCTTGGGGTACCAAAGAAGCCAGTAGGAGTGAATAGCCACAGAGTAACTAGATCTAGCAGGATGGAACTAGGAGGCTGATGCTATGAAAATGATTTCAGTTACTGATTTCAGAATCAAATGTGAGAGAGTATCTTGAATAATTGCCTGGAAGAGATTTTTATTGTGGCCTGTTTTCATTGGTAACCTAGAGTATGTTGTGGAGAGTTCAGCTTAAATGCCTCTCTATTCTTCTGTTGTGAACCTAGTCTGGTTCCCACAGGCTGCTATATATAATGAATTTTAAGGCAAGTCTCGGGTGTAAAATGACATTATCCTAGTTAAGAATAGGTCACATGGACACATCTGGACACAAGATTGTTTGGAGACTGTAGTCCCTATCCTAGCCACTGCATCCTGGCAAGAACTCTATATTATGGAAAGAACATAACTTTTGGTGCACAGAAAGTGTCTTTACCATTTACTGTCTGCCATGTGAACTAAAGTAGCATTGCTGAAGAATCAAATAAGGATAATTTCTTTGGGAAAATAAAGTTTGACTGTCAAATAAACAACTACAGTACTTCCAAAGTCATGAACCATGCAGTCCAGTCTCAGAATGGTATTGAAGTCAAAGGAACACTTCTGAACAAAGTGCAAAGTAGCTCTAATCCCTATTACTCGCTAGGGTTTTGCTTCAAATAAGGTAGAGCTACACTGCCATGACTCAAATAGCATTGCTTCTTTTGCTCTTCTCTTTTAAATCAGGCCACTCCCAGTTTTCTACCCACCTTGCCAGACTTTCAGATGTTGACACTGATATACTCCAAACCTGACCCATCCACGCCATTTAAGACTTGGATTGCAGACTGCTATTTTAGGAGACAAACTAAGTTAGTACCATAGTTTTCTTCTCTACTGGTCACAGCAGTTTTAACGTACTGCATAACCAAGTTCTTACAGGTTATTATGTGTAGTACAAGTCTGAGGAAGCATCTCTTACGTGCAGGATAAAGCTTTCTAATTTACTTATGACAGAGATACCAATCAAATCCCAATGGTGGAGACCGGAGTACAGATCAGAAAACAACAACAAAAGTTGAATCCTGAGCATAAAAAGAAAGGGTTTAACAGAAACCCTGAGGTTTAGTGAAAAATGAGGCACTAACCCTTGGTAGTTTAAACTGGTTTAAGTGCAACAAAAATTAACCAAGACCCCACCATCCAGTGGAGCTAAGCCTTCTATGCATGGCTCATCTAACTGGCCTTAGTTGAAAAACAGGGCAGCACCTGGAGAAGGAATGTCTGAGAAAGGCAGAAATTAACACTCAAGGAATTGCCTAATATAATGCCAAATGGTTTTGACATAATTGAGAAATTTAGCTTTCATGAATTTATATACAACCAGTTTGGAGTAACAGAAATAAAATAAAAACTGTCAAATTCAAACAATTGTTTGAGCGCAAGATAAGCTTCTTGTTTAATTGTTGAATATTGCAACAATTCTTAAAATTCCTGAATGTGAAGACTAAGTCTCAGAGAGCTGTGCTAATTGTTCCCTACAAAAAAATCCTCTGGTTTGTTCATAATTGTGATCGTTGATTCTATGGAGGATAGGTTATCTCACTTTTGAATTATCTTCTTCCCCTTCCCAAATGAGCAGGCTGATCAATCATCTCTAAGCATTATGAGAAAAGCCCCTCATAAGTATATGTAAGCCCGTTTTTTAAATTGTCATCTTAATGTATGTAATTATTAAGTTCATGTTCAGCTTTATATCATTTCTAAATTATTACTACAGTTGAGTAAGCTCCATTCTGTTTGTTATACTGTACACATGTCTTATATTATTTCTTAATTTTATTGTGCATAATCTTTGCTTCCTTCTTGGTAATCACAAAAATAAAATTGTTATCTCTTCATAATTTTATACTTCTATTTATGATTACTTTTGCTATTTGATGAAATGCTATGTATAGCTATATCACCAAATAACACATTTTCATCAAATTATAGTTTTCTGAGAAAACTGGAATTCTAAAAGTAAAAATTTGAGTAAGAAAAATTTTTATGTCTTCAAGTTATTCCAGTCTCGGGGAGGCCTAGTATTGAAATTTTTATGTTTAATTTATTTATTCATCTTCCTACTCTGTCTCCCAAAAGATTTAAGTGACCATGTGGCTTTATAAATGACTTAGTGCTTTATGCCCTACTGGGAGGTCTACCTCCACCTAGCAAAAATTTAGCATTTGGAGGGACATTGAATTTTGACCTGATGGAGTTAGGGATCTCTTACTCATTGTGGAGTTAATATTCCATGTGGCTAACATTCAAAGTACTAACCAAAATTTACAAGAGGTGCACAGATGTGTGTTCAGATGTGTTAAGACAGACATGACTCCTATGACAAAGGAGGATGGGCACCAATTCAAGCCACACAGGTTTTTATTTTCACCATTTATAATGATAAGTAGTGAATTATAGCACATTATGGATGATCTTAGAGCATAAATTTTTAAAATGTCCTAAATCTTACAATTAGTATAGATAATGAGATACACGAAGTCACTTAAAGATGGATACATAAGTGAATCTAGAGTAAAATGTTAATCTAGACTAAAAACTTATCCAGCTTGACAGAGGTTTGAGTTTATGCAGCAAGGCAGCTGCAGAATTGGAAGCCTCTGACAAAGGTATTTCTGGGAATTTCTAGTCATTCATAAATATCTGAAAAGGATTTGATGGAAAATTTTAATTATTACTATCATTATTGTTTATTGTAATATCTTTTTAAGTCTGCTTTTTTTTTAACTGAACTGTCTGTGGTAGACATATTTTCATTTTGAGAGAAGGGATTTAATTGATTATTTTAAATGAACTTTTTTAATTTTGGAATTGTTTTAGAGTTACAAAAACATTTCAAAGATACTACAGAGTCCCCACATACCTCATACTCTGTTTCCTCTATTATTAATATTTTACATTATTTATATATTATATTTGAATATAAATATAAGAACATAATTATATTATTAATATTTTATATTAGTCTGGATCATTTGTCATAATTAAAAAAACACTACTGATACATTATCATTAACTAAAGTCCATACTTTATTCATATTTCATTAGTTTTTACTTACTGACTTTTTGTCTATTCCAGAATCCCATCCAGGATACCACATTACATTTCATCATCATGTCCCCTTAGATTCCTCTTGGCTATGACAGTTTTAGTGACTTGCCTTGTTTTTGATGACCTTGACAGTTGTCAGGAGTACTGGTCTGATATTTTGCAGAATATTCTTCAGATGGAATTTGTCTTCTACTACTAGACTGATATTGAGGCTTTTGTGAGGAAGACAACAGATCAAGTACGATTCTCATCGTATCTTATCAAAGATAACTCATACTCACATGACTTGTCACAATTGACGTCAACTTTGATCATCTGGCTGAAGTAGTGCTTGTTAGGCTTCTCCAATGTCAAGTTATTCTTTTCTACTCTTTTCAGACTGCAGCCTTGGAAGGAAGTATACAGCACACATGTCAAGAGTGGATAATTTTCCTCCCCTTCTTGAGAGTGAAGCATCTGGTAAAGTACCTATATAAATTATTTTTAATTACTCTGCAAGGTGATTTGTCTGTTTCCCCCCATTTACCTAGCCAATCATTTATACCTATATGGACTTATGGATATTTATTTTATACTTTGGGTTATAATCCAATACAATTTTACTTACCAGTTGCTTAAAGGCTCACCTTGTGTATTTTCTGCCCCAGTTGCTTAAAGGCTCACCCTGTGTATTTTCTGCCCCAGTCTTAAAATCAGCCATTTCTCCAAGGAGAAATTTTCTTTGAATTTTCTTTATTTGAGACTAGTATCAGAAACCAAGATGTGGATACTAGATTTGCTTATTGCTAGTGAGATGTCATTTCTTTTAGGTCCTCTTAGCTGACAGGGCAGAATATGTGGGCATATACTAACCTGTGTGTATACTATTAAAAAAAAATCAACTGAGTAAGTTTGAGGATCTAATTGGTTTTATTCAGCAATTGATGAATTGAGCAGCATCCTATCTAGCAAATAGAAGGAGCTCAGATGAGTTGCACAAAAGAAAAGGTTTATAGGCAGGAGGATAGGACAAGGAAGTTAAAAGAGTGGATTATTTCAGGGAAAGTTAGCTTCCTTTAAGGAAAGGCAGGGGGTTTTATTCATGTAGATTTCCTCACTAGTACTGGTCAAGAAATTCCAGACTAATTGTTTTAAAATTCTATTATTGAGAAAGGCTGAAAGTGAAGTTAGGTTAGGTATTAAGTCTTGGTGGGGCTTAGCAAAAGTGACTCCATCTTAGACCTGTTGTTTCTTTTTAAGGAGACATGTTCATAAATATTGTTATATGTAAGAATGTGTATCTATAGCAAGCTAACCATGAATTCATATTGATGTTGAGAACTTTAATTCATTACCATGTGAATCAATATAGTCTTCTCCCATTGCCTCCTCCTACTCTAGCCATGAGAAACCTGGCTCCCACTATTGCCATTCATTTTCTTAAGTGTTCATTTCCATTATATGTGTACTGTGATTTCAGAATTATTAACATACCCCTATGGGAAAAATTTGAACTCAAGTACAGTGCTTGGGTACAATTCCTTTGTCTTTAGCCCTATGAGTGATAAATATTTAGTTGAAAATGTTTGTAAGCAAATTGCTGAACTTATCGCCTGGTTTCTCTTTAATGCTTATAGTAAAGTGTGAGAGGAGAGCAAGAAATTGAAAGAACTGCTAAGTAAAAAGTAACCAGAATTGAAGATTTGGAAAATTCTCAGTCTATGCATATGGCAAAAAATGAGAAAGTATGTTCTGGAGAGAACATCACTGTCCAGTGTGCCTGGGCAATCACCTCATAAAGAGATTGTGCATAATTAAAAAAAAATTTTTTAACGTTTCTTTATTTTTGAGGGACAGAGAGAGACAGAGCATGAGTGGGGTAAAAGCAAAGAGAGAGGGAGACACAGAATCCAAAGCAGCCTCCAGGCTCTGAGCTGTCAGCAAAGAGCCTGATGCGGGGCTTTAACCCACAAAATGTGAGATCATGACCTGAGCCAGTCGGATGCCTAACTGACTGAGCCACATAATTTTAATCAACAATCTCAGCAGAAGCCAGAAATAAAGATGCGATTACACCAATACAGACGCTACTAGTTTGCATTGAAAGGGACAGAGATCAGTTGAAATAAAGGAAGGCTTTTAGACTTCAGGGGTTTCACACATGGAACAATAGAGTTATCCAGCTGTGAGCATGCCATATCCTGTAGGAAAGGGAGAAAATGACGTATATAAAGACATTTCAGAGATAATCAAGGCTGCCACTCACATCCACAAGCCCATGTGTACAAGGCTTCTTTCTTCTTAGTTTCATAGGGTGGGCCCACTTCCTTGGTGTCAGTAGCCAGGCTGTGCTGCAGAGATGAGGTGAGGTGGGGCCACTGTCTCAAAGCCATGCGGGTGAGACTGCCGCCCCAGTGGGCCTGGAGGACAAACCACTGAGCCAAAGATGATTATTCTCGAGTCTTAAGATCTATTGGGGAAAAAAAAAATCTACTGGAATTTGTCTTGCTGGGTTATGGGCTTTCTTGAGACACATTCCCCCTTTTTAATTTCCTATTTCTCTTATTTGCAATGAGGATGTCTATCCTGTGCTTGTCCCAGCACTGTGTTTTGGAAGTACCTAATATGTCTGGTTTCATGAGTTCACAGTTGGAGAGGTATTGTGTCTCAGGATAAAGCACAATTTAAGTCTTACCCATACATAATTTAGAGATGTAGATGATGTTTTGAGTTAGTATTGATGCCGGGTTGTATGAAGACTTTTTGGAGCTATTGGTTCACGGTGAATGTATTCTGCATGTGAGAAGTACATGAATTTGTTGGTGGTGGGAGGGTTGGGGGAAAAATGTTATGGCATGAAATTATGTTCCCCTAAAATTTATACGTTAAAGTTTTAACCTCCCGTCTGACTCTATTTGGAAAGAGGGCCTTTAAGGAGGTCATTAATGTTAAGGAGGTCATAAGGGCAGGGCCCTAATCTATAGGACTGATGTTTTTATAAGAGGAGGAAGAGGCATGGGAGAGTTTCTTTTTCTCTCAGCACATACACAGAAGAAGGGCCATGTTAAGACATAACAAGAAGGTGACTATCTTCAAGTCAGAGAGCGCTTATCAGAAAATATTTTTTTTTTATGATTTCTATCTTTATGTTGAACTTTGTGTATTATTTTTCAGGTTTCAGTGAGTTGTCTGTATTCTTTGGAAGCTCACTAAACTTCTTTAAAATAATTATTTTTGAATTATTTGTCAGGCAATTCATAGATTTTCACATTCAGGAGTTTGTTAGTGAAATTTTATTGTCTTCCTTCTGGGTTGTCTTTCTTCCCAACTTTTTGTGTTCTTTGTAGCCTTGCATTGGTGTCTGCTCACTAGAAGAAGCAGTGACTTCCTCATAGCCTTTACATACCGGATTCAGTAGGGAAGGAGTTTTATCTGTGGGTGGGCATGAGGCTGCCGTCTAGGATGGGGTGTGCAGTGGCACCCATCCAGGAGGCACCCAGGTCCAGTGAGTGCTGGATTTAGGAGAATGTATGGGTACCAGTTCTGGGAGGTGGGGCACGGTAACACTTGGTTCCAGAAGCATATGTGGGCACGTGGGCAATTGGATTTGGGGCTTCCAAGTCCAGGGGTATGTGGTGGTACTAAGGGTACTTAGCAGTGTTAGCTGAGAGGTGGTGCACGGTGGTGGCAGTTAGGGAGGGCATACAATATCTGCAGTTCTGGAGAGATGTGGCAGTTTGAGCTCCTGGTGGCTCCAGAAGCTGGGGCTCTTACTGGTGAAGACTGTGGGGTTCCTTAGCAGCAAAGAATCTGGTCCCTGGCAGTGGGAGGACTGCTGGTGTCTTCCTATACTGCTTTTCCTCAAGGGGGAAATCAAAGCTGAAAGGATTCTTCTTACTACTGAGCTGTGCCTGGGGGAAGGGATAACGTGAAACTATTTTTTCCCATCTCTTATATATAGTTATCCTCAGTTCTTTTGCCCCACTGGTTTGTTGCAGTTTCTAACCTGGACCGTGAAACTTTTCCAGAGTTCTTTTTATTCTAGAAGTGGCTAGGTCATAGTTTTTAGTGTAGAACAAGGTCTGGGACCTCCTAGTTGGCTATCTTGCTCTGCCTCTTTTTTGTCTATAGCCGGTAATCCTACGGGCAAGACACATTGCTGTATATCCTTCACCATAAAATTATTTCCTTGGTCAGAAGTTCTATTATATGAGAAGCTGTAATGATGAATAAGGAATGCCACAAATTCCAGTTGTAGCAGAGACATTTTGAGCACAGAAAATAAATTTGTATGAGGAATATATTTCCATTCCTGTGACATAAATGGTTGCTTCCTCCCTGATTGAAAGAGCCAATCTCATCCTTCTGGTAACCTTGGGAAAGGTTCTGCATCAGAGGCTCAATTTTAATCTTTGCTGTTGGCAGTTTGGCCTCTCCCTTTGAGCCATAGCCACTTTGTATATGCGCCCATTAAGCAATGACCAGGGTGGTTGTTCTATGAAGGAATTTGAGTCTCATTAATTTCCTGGAAGTGGTGAGTGATTGGAGGGGTTGCTGAGGAGAAATGGCCTCCCTTGTGAAGCAGTTTACAAAGAGAACATTCTTTAAAGTTTATGAGCCCTTTGTAGAACATTTGGAAAATACCAAAAAGCATATGGAAGAAACAAATTAAGAGTGGTTCTAGATAGGAAAGCATTCATCTATACATTGTTAGATAGATTTTTGTAATCATAAAAAGAAACCCTGGATTTTGAAAATAATTATTTCCCAAAGCTACTATTTTACCTATATTTTAAATCTATGGCCTTGACTGCTAAAAAGATGGTTCACATAATTATATCTATGAATGCAGGCATGAGCATCTGCTGAGCACGGCTTGGAAATTGACAATTAGCAGTAAATCAAAGGATTCAGACAGCCTAATGTTAACATCATCATTAAAATGAACAAGAAGATTACATTGATCAAATATGAAAAGAGTACTTAAAACATTGAATCTATGGGCTTTCCTGCAAATTATTACCTCAGAAGGCTATGTGATCATCTCTCCTTTTCAACTAATTGCCTGCACTCAGATGATTTTATTGCTGCATTATAATTCAAGATTCAATTTTAAAGTATTAAAATAGCAGCTTGTTTAAAAGGAACTATGCTTTTTCTCTATCCAGTTTTGTTCATTTTGATCTTAGACTCCAAACTTTAAGAGTTTGGAGTATTCTGGAAGACACTCCTCAAAAAGAACTCGAACAACACATCTTGGGAAACACTGGTGTACTTCAAATGGCCTTTCACATAGGCCTTTAAAAACCCAGGGTCTCCTTCTTCCACCCTCACTGTTGTTTAACATTGTTATTTTAGTTCTGGCCAAGGCAATATGCTCTAAAAAAGAAATAAAACATAATTAAATGAAGAAAGAAATTAAAAAAAATTATCACTGTTTTCTGAAACGTTCTGATTTCACAAATGAGGGAGTTGAGCACAAAGGGATCAATTGACAAGACCAAGGTTTAATAGCTCATTAATGAAAAAGCTAAGATAATAGAGCTAAGGTTTAGAAAAGTGGGTAGAGATAGACTTTTTGTGCATGGTTTATAATCTACAGAGATAAGGTGCAGAAGACATAATTTTAAGACTAATCTTTAGACATGGGGTCATTTATTTTACATTCAATAAATTTCTCTGAGAGTGCCTACTTACACAGGGAGACACTGTGCTAGGCTCTGGGGAGGAAAACACAGCCAAGGCAGATGCCATGCATCCCTGCTCGTAAATTGCCTTCATTCTAGCAGGGTTGCAGATGTTTCAAATGTTTGGCCAAAATTAATTACTATTGTAATAAATACTTCCAGACAGTAAGACACAGTGCTACTAGCCCACAAGAGAGAGGGATCTGATTTTCTTGGGCAAATCAGAGTAGAAAAAACAAAAAACAAAAAACAAAAAACAAAAAAACAAAGCACAATCCCTTAAGCATTTTGGTAATCCAGGTTTTCTTTTTAATTTTTTTAACTTATTCTTTTAAAACATAGGAAATGATACAATGCTACATTTAGAAACATTGGTGGTAATGAAAAAAACTTGCAATAAAGTGATCACTGGGTAAAAACATGATATAAGAAAAGTGAGATTAAAAGTCCAGATTGGGGCACTTGGGTGGCTCAGTTGTTTAAGTATCCAACTTCAGCTCAGGTCATGATCTCATGGCTCATTAGTTGAGCCCCATGTCAGACTCTGTGCTGACAGCTCAGAGCCTGAAGCCTGTTTGGGTATTCTGTGTCTCCAACTCTCTCTGTCCCTGAACCCCCATTCATGGTCTGTCTCTGTCTCTCTCTCTGTCTCTCTCTCTCTGTCTCTCTGCCTCTCTCTCTCTCTCTCTCTCTCTCTCTCTCTCTTTCTCTCAAAAATAAATTTGAAAAAAAAGTAGACTCCTTACCAAACTCCACACCCGAAAAACAAATAACCCAGTGAAGAAATGGACAGAAAACATGAATAGACACTTCTCTAAAGAAGACATCCAGATGGCCAACAGGCACATGAAAAGATGCTCAACGTCGCTCCTCATCAGGGAAATACAAATCAAAACCACACTCAGATATCACCTCACGCCAGTCAGAGTGGCCAAAATGAAGAAATCAGGAGACTATAGATGCTGGAGAGGATGTGGAGAAACAGGAACCCTCTTGGCACTGTTGGTGGGAATGCAAATTGGTGCAGGCACTCTGGAAAACAGTGTGGAGGTTCCTCAGAAAATTAAAAATAGACCTACCCTATGACCCAGCAATAGCACTGCTAGGAATTTACCCAAGGGATACAGGAGTACTGATGCATAGGGGCACTTGTACCCCAATGTTTATAGCAGCACTCTCAACAATAGCCAAATTGTGGAAAGAGCCTAAATGTCCATCAACTGATGAATGGATAAAGAAATTGTGGTTTATATACACAATGGAGTACTACGTGGCAATGAGAAAGAATGAAATACGGCCCTTTGTAGCAACATGGATGGAACTGGAGAGTGTAATGCTAAGTGAAATAAGCCATATAGAGAAAGACAGATACCATATGGTTTCACTCTTATGTGGATCCTGAGAAACTTAACAGGAACCCATGGGGGAGGGGAAGGAAAATAAAAAAAGAGGTTAGAGTGAGAGAGAGCCAAAGCATAAGAGACTCTTAAAAACTGAGAACAAACTGAGGGTTGATGGGGGGTGGGAGGGAGGGGGGGTGGATGATGGGTATTGAGGAGGGCACCTTTTGGGATGAGCACTGAGTGTTGTATGGAAACCAATTTGAGAATAAACTCCATATATTGAAAAAAAAAAAAAGTAGACTCCAGATGAGACAAACAGATGTTTGCTTTTCTCATTAGTAGCTCTCTCAGGACTCTTTTCCTAAGCCACATGCCTTAAGTAACATGTAGGCTGCAAGCCCCACATCACAGGCTGAATCCTGGTATAATTATGTAAGCCGTTGATGACACATTGACCTTAGATGGCACTTCACATGACATGGTACAAAGCCCCACTCCATTTCTTAGGTCAGGGCTCCTTAGGCAAGAGGAGGACGTGTCAGAGAAATCAGATAGGATGCAGTGCTGTTTGTTCAGATTCCAGCTGCTTGATCACTGTCATTGGGGGTCAAGACATACTGGCAATGTGTGAATAAATCCAGAATAATTCTACCCGTGATCCACAATAATTTCTCTCTTGAGGCAGAAAAAGAAATGCTACTAATATGGATATCAAGATTTAAGTATCTGCCAGAAATAGTTAAGACAGTGCAAAATTAATAATAATATTAATAATAAAATAGTGCTATAATGCTGCAAAGCAGCTAGGCAACAAGGTATTAGTAGCATGTTATTTTTAAAACTATTTTCAATAGTAGCTTTCTCTCACACACACAAAATTCATGTAAATGAGAGACAAATGTCAGTTTTGGAAAAATGGGATATTTATGCATTGATTTGTTTAAATATCTGGATAGCTAAATTTCTTTGGAGTTAGCTGATTGGTTTATGGAAGTCACTAGATGGCAGTCCCAACTAGTTAGTATGATACTACAGATCAGATTCAGATGCTTTTTAAATAGCAAAACCCAAAAGGAAGTTAGGAAACTAGGTTCATTCAGTGGTAATTCTGGGTGAGTGTTTATCTTAGCATGGGGAGACAAGCTTCTGAAGGCAATACTGAAACTGTGAGAAGATCCCAGAGTTATAGAAATTTCCAGATTTTCTACAAAGTAAGTCTCTGCAGATAGAATAATACCTTGTATTTGTTTGGAGTGTTATGGTTTATAAGGAACTTTCAGAAACATTTTTCTGATTTAATTCTCACAAAAGCCTTGGGTTTTAGGTATGGTTGATATGATTATCCTCATTTTACAAAAAAGCTAGAGTCTCTTCAGGCCAGTAGTTTTAAAACACTAAGGCTCTTGGTAACACATAAAGAGCTCGGGCACACTGCCTCTGTAACTTTTTGATAAAAATCTCACTGTTCTATCGTTTCCTTCTCTATTACATCTGTTGTGTCATTTTAATTTCATTGTAGAAGGAACTATTTAAATATTTTGTGACCTAGAAAAATAATTTGTCATTAGCTTTCAAAATTGTAGCCCTCTTTTAATTGAGGGATTCCTATCAAAATAAGGTGGCTCCTTCTATTTTCTTGTAAGCCAGCTCAACTGAACTCAATATGCTGTTACTGAGTGCCCTACTGTGAGCCAGGTAGCATTTTAGGTGCTAGTGGTAATAACATGAATGAGAGATCTTTGAGCAGCTCACGATCATGCCAAGAAAAGAAGCAGGAAAAATCTGACAGTAATACAATGTGATAAGTGCAATATTAACAGTTTGAGCAAAATGCTAGGGAGCACAGAAGCCTGAACGATTAATTCTGCCTGGGGAGGAAGCTTCACTGAACCGGCAACAGAAAAGAGATGGAAAAGAAAAAAAAATGAGTGCCCTGATTTAAGCCTTTTATTCCGTCTTCAGGAAATGTGGAGAAAGGCAACATTCAGAAAACAAATACTCTAAGATTCTTAAAAAAGAGGTCTAATGACTTATAGAGTAAGAATCACCTAGTTTAGAAGTTGCCCCAAGGTAATTAAATACACACTGAAAATCTTGAAAATCTTAGTAGCCTCTCAAAGAGATGTCTACATCACATTTATCATAGTGAGCCAAACAATAGATGCTATCTGTGCCCTTAGTTCCAGATCTACAAGCCTAGACTAGTGGTATGCTGGTGAATATTTAATAACTGGCTCTCTTATAAACAAAATCCTTGATTTGTAGCATTTGTTGATTTTTGTGGCATAAATATACCCATCATGGTCAATTTAAAATTTTCAATATAATGTCACCAAATGAAGAGTTGAGAAGTATTGCTCACAGTTGGCCCTCATGAATCAGCATGAGACATTTTGAGCAGATAAGAGGTCCAGAACTCAGTGCCTAGACTCATACTCATGGCATAACAGAAAACACTCAGTTAGCAATTCCACTTCTGGCATGGTCACTAAAAAGCTGTGAACTCAGGTGATCACCTAAACTCTGACATTAATTTGCTTACAATCTGTTGAGCACCTTGTGCTAGGTGGTATGTCAGCTACTTTACAGACATGTTTTGGAGACTCTGTACAGTTCTGAAAGGTAGGCATGATTATGTCCATTTTTCAGATGAGAAACTGAAGCTAACAGACATTAAGTGATTTCTTTCCTGATGCAATAATGAGTACAAGCAATACGAACCACTATGGAACTTGAAATACTATTATATTGTTAGAACAAATTAAAACGCCCATGCTTTGTTCCAGCAATTTGAGCTATTAGAAGATTTGTTTTAGGAAAGATATTCGTTTTTAAAATGTACATAGCACTTTTTATTTATTTTGAGAGGGAGGGGGCAGACAGAGAGAGAGAGAGGGAGAGGGAGAGACAGACTCCCAAGCAGGCTCTATGCTGGTAGTGCAGAACCCAACACAGGCCTTGATCTCACCAGCCCTGAAATCATGACTTGAGCCAAAAACAAGAGTTGGATACTTAACCCACTAAGCCACCTAAGTGCCCCATACATAGCACTCTAATTCTAGATCCATCCTCATTTGCTCTGTCAGTTCTGCCATTTCTTGGGAGTTCAGGAAGGGTTGCCTGAAGACTAGTTTGTTGAAATGTTTGCCTTTATTTAAAACGTTCTGAAAAGTTTTATAGTGTTATTGCTCATAAAATACTCATACTAAGACTGCAGAATTTTTTTATAATGTTAACACTTATTCACTTAAAAATACAGTAGGTATAAAGAATAAAACAAAATAGGAAAATATCATTTTCCCATTAGATAACCCTTGCTGTTGTTAAAAAGCTACAAAAGTATAGAAATAGAATTTTTAAGTTGTACAGAGAGATACAAAACACCTATGACAGCTATTCCCCTTTCAACACGTCTTTTCCCCCATAGGTAGTTACTATTCTGGGAAAGATAATTCTTAGAATCTCTCTCCCCACCTCTCTCATATCATGAGAAAATAGAGCACATAGCTTATGCATGATGATCTTTACCCCTATTTTTGGCATGATTTTTGTATGATTTTTAGATAATTTTAGAAAGTACTTTTTTCTGTTCACAAAGTGCAAGTCATTTTTATGGCTGTGTGTGGCATGTCCCCATATCATATGATCATCAATAGCAGAATCATTTAATATCCATAACTAAGAGATTTTATAAAAGCTACAATAGCTCTTCAATATTTCTTCCTAAGCTGTTACTTTTATTATGAATTAATTTGTAATAATCCATTACCACCGTAATAATAATAATTACTGTGTTTGGTTGCAATAATTTTAACGAGGTAATTGTCAGTATTATTCATGGCTTCCATAAATGGTGAATACTAGTTCTTCTGTATCTTAACAGCATGGCCTACAGGCCCTGGAAGTTCTAGCCCCAGATACCTTTCTGGTCCCTTCTCCTACTATTTCCTGCTCCTTCTTTTCTTTTCCAACAACATTGGTCTTGTTTTTCCTCAAAAAATGCCAGATACACTCAAGCTTCAGAGGATTTGCTTTCATTTTTCCCTATGTTGAGAATGTTTTCCCTCTGGATATCAGAATGCATGGCTCTCTCACCCCCTTCAGGTCTTCACTCAAATGCAACCTCAGCAAGTCCTTTCCTGCATATTTCACTTAAAATTCTAATCTACCCACTACATTGCTTATTCTGTTTATGGTTACTGCATACTTTTCTCTTAAACATTCACTTAGCAAACCTCTTGGTTCTCTGTCCCAGGGCTGACCCCTGGGGTGACATGAGAGCTAGATCACCCTGTCCTGCATGAGGAGCTGGATACTCCATAGGTGAGAAATCAGGAAAAAATATTTCTCTGCTTATGAGGTAAGAAAATTTCCTCCCCCCTTCTCCCCTCCCTCTCCCCCTCCTCCTATTCCTCCAAAAATAAGTGGGATTGAATCCTAACTCCAACCTTTGGTGTATAAATAAAAATCTCTCCAAGAGTCAGTCCTTATGTCTCTGCTTTTCCAATGTAAGGATATTTTCATATTTCGGGGCCTCATTCCTCCTTGAAATCTAAATACTTAGAGAGATAGCCTTCAGTTTTCCTTGTACCCTGGGGCTTAATATAGGGACCTCCTCTAGGCTGTATCAGAGCATTTAACCAGACAGATGGCTAGAGATATAATTCTCATATCCTACGAAAACTATCAAGAGGCTAGGTTTCTTTACAAGAATATTGAGGAATTCAGGGAAGTTTTCTCTCACTGTGGAACAGCTAGTGAATACTGGCTTTCAACAAATCAAAGGTTGTTACTGCACTTCATTGATTCATTGCACACATGCAAATCTTACCCAGGGTGTCAAGGAAAATGTAAGTAAAAACTTGTTTCCTTGTCATATTAAAATTACTGTTTATAATTTTATAGCATAAATGCAGAACCAGGTCTTCTCTAGAACAATAATCACAACAATCCTAGAATGTGATCTCTCCAAATATTGATTGCAATCCTGCCTTACACATTATGCCACCAATGGGGGAACACAGGAAAAGGGCCTATGGATTGAACAAGAACTGTCACTCGAGAAATGTTTATCCTTTCTCTGGTATAGCTTAAAGCTGACTGGGGAGAGCACATATCACCACATTGATTATAAGCAAGAAACGATATCAATCTGAAGGTTGATTGGCCTTGTAGGGTAATTGTCTTGAAAGATGGGGCAGGCAAACTTGAAGGATAGCCTGATATGTGGCAAGAAGCCTGCAAAGAGGTTGAGACATCTGCCCTGGGTACCAGAATTAGGGAGCTCTTGGTAAAGGAAATCTACTTCTACCACCACTGTCCTTGGGTGCTGTAAACTGGAGAAGGAGGCTGCGGTCAACAACAGTTGAAGTAGAATAGTGAGAGCTAACCCTTGGGCCTACATATATGGCTCAAGTGCAAAGATCATAGTGGTCCTTTAGTAGCTGTGAGCCCTAGTTGTTCAATGTGTGCTGTGAGTGAGATTCACTCAATATAGGCAATTTAGTGCTATTCCAACAGCCTAATCTTGTGTGACAGCATGAAAGAAATCCAATGCTGACTAGTGAGAGTTATCTTATCACCAGGTCATCCTTCCAAAATTAGGCCCCAGGGTCCTTGGATGACTATATGGTCAACCTCATACATTATGGTGGTGGTGGTAGAGTTGGACAATACCCTGACAATAGCCTGAAGAGCAATGGACCTACAGGAATCCTGGGCTAAATTAAGCATTCCATCCTGAGGCTACTGTGGGCCCTGGCTCATCCCAGGCACTGGAGACTTTTTCATGTTGAGGAAGTTCCCTTTTATTCCTAGTTTGTTGATTGCTTTTATCATGAGAGGGTGTTGAATTTTGTCAAATGCGTTTTCCATGTCTATTGAGAAGACCAGGGGCGCCTGGGTGGCTCGGTCGGTTAAGCATCTGACTTCGGCCCAGGTCATGATCTCATGGTTCGTGAGTTCAAGCCCCGCATCAGGCTCTGTGCTGACAGCTCAGAGCCTGGAGCCTGTTTCAGATTCTGTGTCTCCCTCTCTCTCTGTGACCCTCCCCCGTTCATGCTCTGTCTCTCTCTGTCTCAAAAATAAATAAACGTTAAAAAAATTAAAAAAAAAAAAAAGAGAAGACCATGTGGTTTTTGTCCTTCATTCTATTGCTATGGTTTATTAATTGATTTTTGATTGTTAAACCAAGCTTGGATAAATTGTTGGGTTTAGTTTGCTAGTATTTTGTGGAGGATTTTTACACCTATATTCGCAAGAAGTGCAGATTTCTCCTACTTTCTGAAAGTAGAGCATTCCTAAGAAATCTTTCAGAAGCTGAAATGGCATAAAGCATATACGCAATTAATTTATGTAGAAAAAATTTTGAGCATTCTTGGACCTGAAAAGTAACCTTTGTTAGGCTTTTCTGATACCATAGGAAACATTTTGGTAACTGATACACACAATAAATTGACATAAAGCACAGATAGATGCTCACAGACACAGTCAAGAACTATAACACCTTTACTCTAAGATGCTGAGTGTAGTTCTAGGGTGGGAGCTTGGTTATGGAACGCTTACTGCTCTGTGTGCATGCTGCCTCCATAAGGAATGGCTTGCTGCAAAACAAAAGCTGAACGCTATTTTTGCTTTTCACCTTTTTTTTCATAAAAGCAAAATTCTTCTTTGGATTTCTTTCAGTTAGCAAAAATAGACACTAATTTAGGTCTTTTGCAAAAGCAAAGTTACATAATGAGAACTTGAAAAAAGTTGGGGGTACCTGTTTTGGTCTATAGTTTTCTTGTGATGCCTTTGGTATTGGTATTGGCATCAGGGTAATACTGGCATCATAGAATGAGTCGAGAAGTGTTCCCTTTTCTATTGTTTGGAACAGTTTGAAAAGAATTCTTCTTTAAATATTTGGTAAAATTTATCAGCCATGTCATCTAGATTTGAATTTCTTTTCATGGAAAGTCTTATTACTAATTCAACTTTTTACTTATTATAGATCTTATCAGATTTTTATAATTTCTTAATTCATTTTTGATAGTTCATGACTTTCTAAGAATTTAGATGGTAGATTGAGTCTATTAGAAACAAATTTTCTCAGTTTTTGTTTATAGGGAAACGACTTTATTTTGCCTTTATTTCTGAATGATAGTTTTGCTAGATACAAGATACTTGGATGATAGTTTTATTTATTTATTTTTATTTCAGCTCTTTGAATGTGTTATCCCATTGCTTTCTGACCTCCATTGTTTCTGATGTGAAGTCTCAGCTTTTAATTTACAGGGGCTCCCTTGTATGGGATGAGTCTTTTTCTCTTATTGCTTTCAGGATTTTTTCTTTCTCTCTGCTTCTGAACATTATCACTATGATATGTCTGGATGTAAATCTTTTGCATTAGGTCATTGAGTGTTTGGATGTGTAGGTTAATGTTTTTCCTTAAACTTGTGAAATTTTCAGCCATTATTTCTTTAAATATTTTCTGCTTCTGTCATTCTCTTCTCTCTCCCAATACTCTTATTGCACGAACGGTGGTACACTTGAGACTGTCCTCTAATTTTCTGAGACTGTTAAATTTTTTTTTTATTATTTTTTCCTCTATTCTTCAAGTTTGGTTCTTCAACTTTGCTGATTCTTTTCTGTCAGCCCTTTCAAGTTCTAATAAAATTTTCATTTTAGTTATGTACTTGTCATTATACCTTCTTTTACTTATTTAAGCATTGTTTCCTTTAGCTCTTTTTTTAAATTTTTTTTAATGTTTTTTATTTATTTTTGAGACAGAGAGAGACAGAGCATGAATGGGGGAGGGTCAGAGAGAGAGGGAGAATCTGAAGCAGGCTCCAGGCTCTGAGCTGTCAGCACAGAGCCTGACACGGGGCTTGAACTCACGGACCGTGAGATCATGACCTGAGCCGAAGTTGGATGTTCAACCGACTGAGCCACCCAGGCGCCCCTAGTTCTTTGAACATATGAGTAATATCTACTCAAAAGTCTTTGGTTGCTAAGTTGGACATCTGGACCCTGTCAAAGGCAGATGTTGACTGCTTTTTCCCCCTACTTATAGATCATTCTTTCCTGTTCCTTTGCATGTCTTTTATTTTTTGTTGTTGTTGAAAAGTGAAATTTTTAGATAATATAACAATTCTGGAAACTGATACCTTTTTTCTGAGGCCTTTTGTTATTTGCTTGCTTAATATTTTACTGATTTGGCTGAACTATTGTAGTGAAGTCTGTTTCCCCTCAAGTATTTAGCTTGGAGAATGCAGTCTTGGGTACGCTCACAATCATCCAGGGATGACCATGATTTGGCCTCTTTTTTACTGTCTCTTCCCTTGTTATTGTTGTTAAGCTGTTTGTCTCTGTTGGTATCACATCCAGCTGTTAGCCTCTACCAATTTCATGCTCTTTGCTCTATTGTTCTTGACAATGTTCCTGGCATGAATTACTCTACACTCTGATCTATTTAAACTCAGTCCCCTTTGCAGGATAGTCTTTGAGGCCAGTCTATGTGGTTTATTCTAACCCTGGGGTGGGGTGGGGCTCTCCTTAGCAATTTTTATCCTAGTTATCTCTGGAAAACTTCCATTGGTCTACAGTTTAATTCATTGCTCTCATGGAGCTACCAGCCTCCTCTTAATTGTTTATCATCAAAATCTTCATTAATCTTGATGATATATTTAGATTTGAACTTCTTCATACTCTGTTCCAAATAAACTGAGTTCCCATGGGGACAGCTTCAGAACTCTCTGCTTTTATATTCTGCCTTGCCCCTCAGCAAAATCCCTACACCATTATTCTGGATGTGGAAGCAGGGTCAGTGGCCACTTCTCTTAGAGTGGTGTGCCTGCTTTATGAGCAGGGTATTAAGTGGGGATTTTCTTATAGTGAAATCTCTGCCCTACATGTTTGCTGGAGCAAGATCAATGGGGTCCCAGTATTTTCAGCCTTCTGCATCTGGGGTAGAGCCTCTGACCTACAAGTGAGGGCTGAGTAGAAGAAAGCGATCCTTGACCTCTTTTCTGCACTTGCCTGGATTCAGCCTTTAAAACACAGAGCTGGGGGCACCTGGGTGGTTCAGTCGGTTAAGCATCTGGCTTTGGCTCAGGTCATAATCTCTAGGTCTGTGGGTTCAAATCCCGTGTTGGGCTTGGCAGCTCAGAGCCTGGAGCTTGCTTCAGATTCTGTCTCTCTCTCTCTCTCTCTCTCTCTCTTTCTCTTTCTCTCTGCCTCTCTCCTGCTTGTGCTCTGTCTGTCTGCCTCTGTCTCAAAAATGAACAAACATTAAAAAATAAAATGAAATAATACAGAGCTGGAGGGGATAAGAAATGCTGGCAGCCTGACCCCCTCTGGGAGACACCACAACCTGGACTGGGAGTTGGGGGGAAGGAATTTCCATTTCTTGGCCACAGCCATGTAAGTGGAACT
Organism: Panthera onca; assembly: GCF_046562875.1. Lineage (NCBI taxonomy): Eukaryota > Metazoa > Chordata > Mammalia > Carnivora > Felidae > Panthera > Panthera onca. The sequence goes on from NC_138342.1 coordinate 73,929,776, forward strand.
TCCATTTTGAAGTTGACATCATGGCTGAAATGTACACGTTCTGACTGTTCTTACAGAGATCTAATAGATTTTTTTTTAACTGAATGTTTTCATTTTCTATATGCCCTTAGGATAATTTAGAGACTTCAAATCCTATTTAAACATTTTACTTTCAACAGTTAAGGTTGTATTTGCAATGAAGAATTTCCATAGAATTCATATCATCATTTTCATATTTCATATGATACTCAAATAGTAATAGAAGTTAAAATTTGTTGAACAGTTAGTATTGCCAGAGAGAAGCTTAAGAATTTTACATGTTTTAACTCATTGAATTTTCACCTCAAATTTATGAAGTAGCTAATATTATGGCTCCCATTTTATAGATAAAGAAACTGAGGGACACAAAGTTTAAGTAGTTTAACACAAGCTGTTAGTGGAGAGCAGATTTTGAATCCGAGCAGTCTGGTCCCTGAGTTCATGCACTCAAACATTTTGCTATTTTCACCATTTGTCAAATAATTCAAAGCCTCCAATTTGCTGACACCTACACATAATCACACCAAACCCCCTTCATATTATAATTAAATATTTGCTCCCACATAATAAAAGTCCTTCAAACTACTTTTACTCAGAAATTAGAATTTTGAAATATGTACAAAAAGTCTTTCTTCTTTCTAAGTCAAAGGGTCAAGTTTGGTTCCTTCTTTAGCATCTATACCTAGACCACCTTCCACTTGTTGGTGAAGCTTGAGTCACTTCTAATGGTAGATAAAACTAATTCTAAATGTTTAATGAATCTTAAGTTTAAAATTCTAGGGGCACCTGGTGGCTCAGTCGGTTAAGCATCCTGCTCCAGCTCAGGTCATGATCTCATGGTTTGTGAGTTTGAGACTCACATTGGGCCCTCTGCTGTCATCACAGAGCATGCTTCAGTTCATCTGTTCCCCTCTCTTCCCCTCCCTCTCCGTATCTCAAAAATAAATAAACTTAAAATTCTACAGAGTCAAGAGGTTACCACACAACTCAGAACCAGATTTTTCTATCTAGCTTACTTAACTACCACTTCCTTAAGAAAATAGCATTGTCAAAGCTGAAGTGATATTCCCAAAGTCTAAAAACATTTTAATAAAACTCATATTGAGTGTTATGGACTAGATTGTGTTCATTCCCTCAAAATTCATATGTTGAGCCCTAATCCTATATTTGACTATATATTGAAGATCGGGACTTTAGGGAAGTAATGAAGGTTAATTAAGGTCATAAGGATGGGCCCCAAGTCCAATAAGACTGATGCATTTTTTTCAGTAAGATTTTATTTTTTAAGTAATCTGTACATCTTGCGTGGGGCTGAAACTCATGACCTCAACATCAGGAACTGGGTGCTCTAGAAACTGAGCCCACCAGGCACCTCAGGACTGATGTCTTTATAAGAAAAGGAAGAGACATAAGAGATTGCTCTTTCTCCCCATGCCACATACAGAGAAGAGACCATGTGAGGTCACAGACAGAAGGTGGGTTTCTCCAAGTCAGGAAAAGTGAAGTGTCCTCACCAGAAACAAACCTTGACGACATCTTGATCTTGGGCTTCCAGAGTCTAGAACTGGAAGAAAATAGATTCTTGTTGTTTAAGCCGCCCAGTCTGTAGCATTTTTGTTATGGCAGCTATAGCTAACTAATACATTAAGCTTAACCCATATTATTTAGAAAGCAGCTATACTCATCACTAGACCACCAATGCTTGCTGCCCATATTAGTTGAAGAAATCAGTAAATAGAAAGAGAACTGAAAGAAAAGTCAAAGCTTTGTTATTTTAGCTTCATCAGGACATTCAATTTTTGCCATTTATTTGGAGTCTACTACCTATAAACTTAAACCTTATTTGGTCAAACCACTCATTGAGTCGTACATGTATTTAGAGAAGAGATTTGAAAGTCAATTCTCATATAACTGGGTTTCTTTGGAAAGCAGCATCCAAGCATTACCACCTTGTGGAAAAAATTGAAGTATTTATGGCAGTATATACTCCAATATCTAAGTTTTCCTGAAGGTTAAATTTTCTCTTTAGCCGTCTACATACGGAGGCTCTACTTAGGGCATAGCTTATGCACTCAACTATATGTCTTTTGTGGGGAACAAATAAAAAAAGCCAAGTTTTTGGCTTTTCTTTTATTTTGAAATTGCCATGTCATGTTCTTCTCTTATTATTTTTCTAACTCCAAATGAATTTTAAAGCCACTCTAGAAAACAGTATGGAGGTTCCTCAAAAAATTAAAAATAGAGCTACCCTAAAACCCACTAATTGCACTACTAGGTATTTACCCAAAGGATACAGGAGTACCGTTTTGAAGGGATACACACAATGTTTATAGTAGCACTATTGACAATAGCCAAAGTATGAAAAGAGCCCAAATGTCAATCAATTAATGAATGGATAAAGAAGATGTGGTATACACACACACACACACACACACACACACACACACACATTTACACACACAATAGAATATTACTTGACAATCAAAAAGAATGAAATCTTGCCATTTGCAGCAACGTGGATGGAACTAGAGTGTATTATCTAAGTGAAACAAATCAGTTAGAGAAAGACAAATATCATATGACTTCACTCATATGTGGAATTTAAGATACAAAACATATGAACATAAGGGAAGGGAAGAAAAATAATATAAAAACAGGGAGGGAGATAAACCATAAGAGACTCTTAAATACAGAGAACAAACTGAGGGTGGCTGGAGGGGTTTTGGGTGGGGGGATGGGCTAAATGGTCAAGGGGCATTAAGGAGGACACTTTGTTGGGATGAACAGTAGGTGTTATATGTAAGTGATGAATCATTAAATTCTATTCCTGAAATTATTATTACACTGTATGTTAACTAACTTGTATTTAAATTAAAAAATGAAGGAAGGAAAGAAGGAAGGAAAGAAAGAAAGAAAGAAAGAAAGAAAGAAAATCCTAAGAAAAAAAAATTTAACATAAATAAATTATAACTTGCCTCTCCCATTTTCCTCTTTTGCAAGGATATGTATTAAACCAAGCAAAAAGCAGAGAAAGATTAAAGATGCAAAAGTTATGGTTGAGCTAGGCAGCCTAATGCTAAAAATTTCCTCTAGAGGAGGAAACAAGGGTGAAGAGGTGTTGCTACTTCTAAAGATGATGATTTACAAGTAGTTTAAATCTAATATGTTGTTTAAACTTATTATTTGAAAATTAAGGGTCTTTGATATTTAAAATGAATATTATTTTACAGATATTTTCATTCTTCCTCCAATAAAATCATTTTAGGGTATTACAATCACAAAAAAACTAACTAACTAACTAACTAACTAACTAACTAACTAAAGCCTTTTATCCTGTGTCTATTGACATGTCTGAAGCCTGAACCTTCAGATAGCAAAGGAGGTGCATTGACTTATGCCATGAGCTTTTATCAAAAACCTTGCTCTTTCTCTCTTAGTCTCCCATGATGTCGGTTCACACCTCACTGTGGCTACCTGTCCTTTGCCATGATATGACCCAAGTGACCCTCTGAACTTGGTTCTCAGCTCTGGATAAAACTAAAATATGAAGGGAAAACAGTTGGGTCTGCATCAAGGAAACTGTTCTGCCCTCCAACAACCAACACAACCACCAGCCTAAAATCTGCCTGTGACCTTAGAACTCCCTTTCCCCATCAAAACTAGATCTAACTCACTCCATGCAGATTGTAGCCCGTGAAGATCATGACACACTAGCATTCTGAGGTACAAACTCTGTCCATCTCTACCTCTGCCAAGACTAATGAAGTAAGGTAATTTCCAATACGATGATTTACATTTTTCTTTCTGTATTTCCTTATTTCCATAACCTGCCTTCAAACAATTAGCAGACACCATGGCTCCCTTGTGTGAGGGGAGGTCTGTGGCATGGAAGAAAACAGAACGTACATGCAAGTATGAAGGGCACATCATATCGTGGCTTTTAATTTTTGGAGTCTAAGCCCTCTGAGGAGATTGTGGTAGGCTTCTGAAGGTGAGAAGAGAAGGGCATATTAAAGCGAAACTCAAAAGAAGGAGAATCTCCTTCAGGAAAAGAGTGAGCCTCTGAGACTGGAGATGGCAAAATCTCCTTTTCAGTACCTGTAAGTGTGGGGTAGATCCTGAGTAAGGAATGGCTGTATGGTTTCCCAAAGATTCATTTGTTCTTCACAAGGATGAGAGCCGCAGACCTGCAGAGGGTGGACAACAATGGCACAATGGGAGTTTCTGAGGTAACTAGCACAGATGCTTTATGGTTGGAGTCTTTGGAATGCCTTGCTAACAGATAAAACCATCAGGGTCATTATAGTAAAGTGGTTGAAGTTAAATTTTAAACCAGTCTGGCCAGGTGAGGATTCGGGTTTGAAATCAACATATTGGACTCATTCAGATTTTAAACTAAGATTTCTGTGCACTCTATGGAAATGTACCCATACGTGCAACTGTCCCTACAGTTTGGCATTCCTAAACAATAGACTTAGAGATTCAACAATAGAGATTCAGACTTAGAAAGGAATCTCAATCCTTATCAGTACGAGACACTGACTTCCTCCACAAGAAACACCATCAAATCCCTTGCAGATGCAGGTGTCACCTCTAGAGGCCCTCCAAAGAAGAAGCTTCACTCAGGGAGATTTGGTCTCCTAAAGCCTGGATCACTGAACATATACTTACTTCGGACAGATGAGATAGAACAGTGGTGTTGATTGGTTGGGAAAGGTAAAAGAAAGAAAAAATAAAAAGGTGGAGGTGGAGAAATAAAATGAGAATATGAATAAGAACATAAGAACCCACATTAAACTTTAGTTTTTTTTTTTTAAATTTTTTTTTAACGTTTATTTATTTTTGAGACAGAGAGAGACAGAGCATGAACAGGGGAGGGTCAGAGAGAGAGGGAGACACAGAATCTGAAACAGGCTCCAGGCTCTGAGCACTCAGCACAGAGCCTGACACGGGGCTCGAACTCACGGACCGCGAGATCGTGACCTGAGCCGAAGTCGGACGCTCAACCGACTGAGCCACCCAGGCGCCCCTTAAACTTTAGTTTTAAACACAGGACATCACAGACTGTTTTATACCCATGGTACCCAGGATTTCTTAACATATTTGCCTTTGTTCTTGGCATCTTTGGGGAGAGTTAGAGGTATTCTGAATGCCCAAATACCAAAAGTGTTTGACTCTTTCCTTTAGCAGACTTTAAACAAATGTGACCTGAAGTCAGGTGTTTTTTTTTTTTTTTCATAGACATATTATCAGTGTCTATTCTAGACATATAATAGATACCAAGAATTTTGTTGAGTGAATATATGGGCCATATTTTCAGCCTTTAGAGAGTGACAATGAGGGAGGACAAGATTAAGAAGATGAATTAAAATCAATTAATTAATTATGAAGATGAATAATTTAAATGAACATTGATAAGAAATAACCTAATACAGTTTTCTCAAGCACCAAGAAAATTATTTCAATTATATGCCTTTTCTCCACATTTTCTTCTGGACTTTGGTGGAGAGTATGGATCTCCTGGTTTTAAGCATTGATCTTGTACTTATGAACTTTGTGACTCAGTGCTCTCTGGATCTGAGTTTCTTCTGTAATAAACTAGTTATAATAGCATTGTTGTTAAAAACTAGATAAAATAGTACCTGTAAAAATATAAACTAAAAAATATTGTATAGTGCTAGGGTGATATTATCACAAATATCACAATGCTGCCTTCTCTCCTGTTGAGATAAAAGACCTGATAAAACAAATTCCTTTTCTGAGGATCTAAATATCTGATTGTATTGCACTTACACACATGCGCACGCACACACACACACACACACACACACAATCACACACAATCACAAACACAAATCCTACCACACCCCGCACACACATCACTGCTCTGAAAACATTAAATTAAATTGTTTTCCATATGGCTCAGAACATCTGGTGATTAACAGTTAAATAAAATTAACAAGGCCTTCCATTTTTATTAGGCACATAGTCATCCATTGGAAGCAACAGCTATTTCCAAAAGATCTCTGTTTTCTAGTTCCCTTAAGTTCCAAGTTTCCCTGGCTGACCTGGCTTTGAACCTTGGTCCCTTGTAGATAAAGGGAAAGTCTTTGGCTTACTATGAAGGAGCCAACCTTTCTCTATGCATCTCATTGTCAGACTTCCATCCATCCCTGCTGTGCTTGCTATAAATCAGAGGACCTTCAGCTTTGATGTTTACTGCTTTTTATTTTTTTTGTTTCTTTTTGTCTGCACTACCAAATATCCTAATTGTGTGTGTGTGTGTGTGTGTGCGTGTGTGTCTGTGTGTATTATGTGTGACAAGCTTGTTCTATAGTGCATGTTAATGACTTTTTTAGCCATGGGCATTTTATTGTAGTAGCATCATGTTCAAACTGAGAAATAATTTATATTCCACCATGCCCTGGCAACATTCATTGCTACTAATATGGAAATAGTGTGGAAATGGACATTTTCTTGTGACATATTGCTTAATAAATTATAAACATTATCCTATCAGAACTGACACTGGTACATAAATGACAACATAAATGACCATTTGCAATATCAGGTGGCTTATGGTTCAGCATGAATATTTATTATGATTTAATATGAATACTTAATATCCAGTATAAAAGGTTGTATATGTCATTACCAGTAAAATTAAAGGTGCTTTGGTGATTTTAACATTTAAAAGTCATAGAGTTTAATAGCCTCACTAGGATCTTCATATTCTAAATGATTGATTTTAAAGCTCCATAGGCTTCAAGAGGTGACTAGAGAACTCATTTCAATTGCATTAAACTACAAAGAAAATGTATCTTTAGACACCATCTGGCTACTTATCAAAACAGATATGTAAGAACATTTTCACACTTACCGTTTCAAATGAAATGAATGCAGAGTAAAAATTATTTCCTTAATAGAGTAGGTAAAAATATATGCTGACTATTTTTCTGACTTTTAAAATTCTTCCTTTGCCATTTAACCACAAGTGTTATTTTACAGTTACTAGCACCCAAGGAGCTATTTTAAAGTTCTCTAACTCATTTACCCATTTTCTAGATGAGGAAACTGGCCTTTGAAGACAAGCAACTTGCCCCTGGTTTTGTTAGCTAGGTGGTAGCTTCCGGAAAATGCAGCTTTCTGCAGTTTTCACATATCGTGTTACACTTCCACTGTGCTGAGAGAACAGACAGATTTGGCAATGTCACAAGTCTCTTAGACCTAGGAATCTGACCATTTCTTAAGTGATTTGTATGTGTTCATGGGTGGCTCGATATAACAAAACAACAACCACAACAACAACTACAATGTGTAAAGTACTTTATAGAGGACTTTTCACATTCAATATATTCCTGAATTCTTAGAACTGATGATCTTTCCACTGCACTGTTTTTGTCTTTTTAATCCAGAGCCATTAATAATTTCGGTGTTTATAATTACTTTGGGAGACTAAAGCTTCTTGTGGTTGCATTGAAAAGAGTCCCTATGTTTATGTGAAAAAAGTAAAACCCTGAGCTTCTTTCTTTGTGTTCTGGATTTTTGAGTTATGCCTGCTAATCAGGAGTTGTAGTGAGTACAGTCATCTACAATAGTTTATCCTGGCTTGGGGGAAGGTGTGTACTTTGACCAAAGCTATAGAAAAGAGCAGAAAGAATTGTGAGGAAGCGATGTTCAGCGATTGTCCAAGTTTGCTTTCTTAAACTATAAAGACTGAACACACTAGTTAAAAGAGCTGTGTAGACTTCAAATGGCAACTAGGCCTTTTAACAATAACACCGCCAGGCAGAAGAAGGTCTAGAGAGAGGGTGAGTATTGAGATTTCCATCTTATGGCAGGGATGGAGGTAGAAAAATACTCATATCTCTAAAGAGAAAATAATAATTCTGCATCTGCACTATTGTCCACAAGTTCTGGATTAGGTCATGAGTCAAGAAGGAGATGGCTTGAAGGATGGTGTTTTAGTAATCTATTTCTAGATTTAGAGGCTTAAAATTATAATGCTTATTATTTCAAAGCTTGTGTGGGGCAAGAATCCTGGTGCAGCTTAGCTGAATGATCTGGTTCAGGATCTCTAATGAGGTTGTAGTCAGGATGTTGAGTGGAGCTGAAGTCATCGCAAGGCTTGACTGGGGAGAGAAGATCTTCCAACATGGCTCACTCACATGGCTGTTGGCTGGAGGGCTCAGTTCCTTACCATAAGGGCTTTTTCATAGGTCTGCATAAGTTTTTTTATGACATGGCAGCAGGCTTGCCCCAGAATGAATGATCTGAGAGAGAGTGCCGGTTGAAGGCTATAATGCCTTTTATGACATAATCTGGGAGGTCACCCATTATCACTATCACCAGTTTCTATTCATTAGAAGTCAGTCACTAAGTCATAATCAAGGGGAGGGGAATTAGGCTCCAGCATTTGGGAGATGAACTATAAAAGGATTTGTGGACATATTGGATGTCCACAGATGAGTTCATGAGTGTGTATGTAATTTAATGCTTAGAATTAGACTCATTCTGTGCTCCCAGTACCCAGCATGGTGTCTAGCTTCATGATAGGCACAATGATATATAATAACAATGACATCATTGTTTTATGGAATTATTGAGTGCATTTGCCGTTTAAAAAAAATACTTGACATTAATCTGGCACTTAAAGAACAGGCAAGTTTGTTTTTCATAGAACTATCTATTGTGTGATTACAGGTTCCGCTTTACAACTTCCCAGCCAGACTATACTTTTAAAAATTTATTGGAGATACAATTGACATACAACATTGTGTAAGTTGACTTACACATGACTGCTACTGTAGCATTATCTAACACTTCTTTCATGTCACATGATTATCATTTCTTCTAGGGTGGAAACAATTAAGTTCTAATCTCTAAGTAATTTTATAATACAATTTTGTTGTCTATCAGACTACATTTTTAAATGGTTTAAGACAAATTCTCAAATAGAAATCAAACAGTAGTTTTTAAATTTTATTTTATTAATTGGATTCACTGTTTGTGGCACCTCTTTCTCAGTTGAAAGTGACATAGAAAGCAGGCGTCTGACAATTTCTTACAGTTGACCTCTCGTGTAATTGTGAAACACAAAACATACTGGAGAAGAACATAGCACTACTCTTGACCACCACTAGATGTCCTCTGTTGGCTATTCTTGTCTATAATAATTTTTTGCTTGATTTCTGTCCTTTTGTTTACTTCTGTAAAATTTTATAAGCACATATATCTTAATGATTTTTTATAGTAGCCATTGGAAAAGGCTGATAAAGACACAGTTAAACACTGTGAGCTAGTCTGAATTAACTGAACAGGTATGTGGAGTCCGTGAGAGATTTTCGAACTCGGTAAAGAAGTTTTTTTGACTTATTTAAACTTTTTTTAGCTACAATAGTTTTCCCAGCAATTTCCCCAAATTACTTTTTCCTTCTCCCCCTTATAGTGAGTCTGTTTCCTCCCCATATTTATATATTTCTTCATCTATAGAGATGAAGGAAAAAAAAAAGGCCACCTCCATTTAAACTGAACTGTGTCTATTTCATGTTCTTGGCTTTGAAAATTGTCTTTCATGCTATGTGCTTTTCCAGATATAGAAATAATTGGATACTGCTGTAAGTTCAAATAAAAGTATGTCTAAGTATTTCATAAGAGCAAAGGATGATAAATTGTACTAAGAGCTGGCTGCTCATGGGCAAGTGATGCTCAATAAGCACCTCAAAGTTTTAAGTTCTTCACATTTCATTTTAATTAATGGATTTGGGATAGGATCTCTCCCCTTTTTAAAAGAATCTTACTTAGACACATTTACTATGATTTCATAACCTCATAGACTATCTTTGATATAAACTATTTTGTAACTCCCTCTTTTTAAAAAATTTTTTAATGTTTATTTATTCTTGAGAGAGACAGAGTGCAAGCGGGGGAGGGGCAGAGAGAGGAGACACAGAATCCAAAGCAGGCTCCAGGCTCTGAGCTGTCAGCACAGAGCCTGCCACGGGTTCAAACTCATCAACTGCGAGATCACGACCTGAGTCAAAGTCAGACTCTCAATCAACTGAGCCACCCAGATGCTCCCATAAATCCCTCCCTTTATTTAAGCTTCAACCCTGGAGTCTAATAGAAGCATTTTAATTTTATTAAATCCAGAACTTCCTCAACTTTTTTTCCCTTTTTGTTCATACCTTACATCTTTAGGATATTATCTCTTTGGATACGATCTTCCCTCCTGATGGGAAATTTCTACATAAAATTCTCCTCTTCTTCTAATTCACCAGTTTTCTAACACCCGGAATGTATTCCATTAAATCACAGCTTATAGAGCAACATAAAGCATAAAATTGTATTTTTCATTATCCCTTAATGAATTAAGTGAATTTAATGGGCCATTACTAATAATATTAGTAATAATATTAATCCAAGTGTTAGGAAATTAAAAGCATGACTATACTGGAATAAAGGAGTTGGTACAGATTGGTTCCAAAGAAGTATGTCATGTGCATAATTGGTCAAGTAGAGTCACTATTTACTTAGTAGATAGAGACTATGAAAGGGTTGCTAGAGAGTATAGTACTGAGATTGTAGAGGAACAACAATTTGGAAACAACAATTTGGAAATTGCTAACCATACAGTTAAGGTGATACTTTAAAAAGAAATGAAGAAGAAAAACTCCCAGGAAGCAACAGGTCAAATGTAATACAATGTGGTTCCTGCACTTAGGTCCAACCTCTCGAAAACCCTTCTTGGAGGATTCAGTCATAAGAAACCACAGTAGGTACAGAAATGAGAGAAAGTGAAAAGATAAAAAAGGGGTATTATAAGGAAGAGATTGAGAGAGACAGAGACAGACACGCACATATGGAGAACGAGATCCATTATAAAACTCAGAACAACTTAGGCAACACTCAAAGGGAAAGATTGGACAAGGGTATTGGAGGTCACATTTTTCTTTTTGGCCTACACCTTCCTCAGAGAAAGACATTACAAATTTGGGGATGAAGGGGGCTAATGTTGAAAGGAACAAAGATAATTTTCAAGAAGCTAGTAAGGATATTTTTGGAGGAAATTTTGGGAGACCGTATGTGTTGCCCAATGTTGTCTTTGCAATGAGCATTTACTTTGATTCTGAAAAGCTAAGTAAGAAAGGGAGGTTTCCAAAAGAATAATTAGGAAGATTAACAGCATGGTTTTACTTCTGTGAATTTGAGCTCAGATTTTAGGCATTGAAAATAAAAAATGAAGAAAATATTAACATATGAAGCCCTTTTCATGATTACAGATATGTGTTTCCTATAATATACACTGTGGCCAGATATTCAGAAATGACCTTCAATGGTGTGGGACAGTATGAAAGCCAAAAACAAGGAGGGATCCACCAAAAAACAAAAGCAAGTCCTGGCCAACTTGCTTTTAAGCATTTTTTTTTTTTTTTTTTTTGAGATATGGAACACAAACAGGAGGAGCAGAGAGAAGAATGAGATATATATGCTGTGATCTCATATGGATCATCTGATCTAAACTCCAGTACTTATAAAAAGGATATGAGTTCACCCAACCAGCCTTTGAAATAAATAACCACATGTGTAAATCAGTAAGCAGAACTCACAAAATTTCACAAAAGTGAAAAGGAAATCAGTGATAATCTGGTGTAACTTTCTTTTTATCTTCTAATGAAATCCTTTTATTGCATTCTTGATAATGAAAACCATATTTCCATCGGAAATTTTTTTTTTAATTGAGTGAACTCCCTGTTTCCCCAAAATACCAGTGAATTTTCATTCATAGACTCTTCCTTGTCTCTAGGTGCTTCAGATTCACTTAGTTGAATGCAATATCCATGTCAAGGGGGATGAAAAACATGAGTCTACTGCTGAGGTGGTAGACAACATTACAGAGAAAAATAATAATATAATAATATTCATTATGAGAAAATTTGTCTAGAAATTCAATGTGACAGCTAGATGGTAGCTTTTTCATGTAAAATTACAGCTGGTATAGGTAGCAAGCCACATTATAAATGATGAAGCAAGAGTTAGGGAGGTGGAGATTCAATCTGGCAGATCTGCAACCAGAGGCAGAGGTTCAAGAACACACAGAGAAGGCCAGGGAAATGAGCAAGTACTGTTGACAACCAGACTGAGGAGAGAGGCAATCTGCAACAAAGCGTACATATAGGCCATCAGTAAATCAGTTTAGATTTATTGACTACTTTAAAAAAAAATGGTGTGGGAGCAATTTGTACAGAACAGATATGGAAAATGATTTTAATAATCACCAACATTCCTTTTTCACAAGGTAAATGTTTTATATATTATGTAACTTATATAAACACTTAATGAGTGAGTCAAAATTAAGAAAAACTAAACAGATATAGTAAAAATTACCAGAAATCACCCTACTATGAGAAAACCCTATTTACCGCTTAGCGATCTTTTCCTTTAGTGCATCTTTCTATGCCCACGCATGTGCACACACAGAAACATACACACAAAATATATTATTTTGTATTAGCACTTATCTTTTCAAGTTAGTTTTTTTTTTCCCTAAACTTCTCTCTTCCTTTTCTTTTCTAGCCTTTTGTGCCACCTCTAGGTGATCCATGTTATAAACTTCATGTGTAACTTTCCATGGGCATCTTCATGCTCAAAATAATACATACATATAGGGTTTCCTTTAGTCACAGTTTGTTTTACAAAAGTGGGATCATATTAGCTAAGTTGTTTCTGCAACTTGATGTTTTTCTTGAAGTATTTATACTTTATTTGGTGGCTCTCTAGTGCTCCCCCAAATATGGCAGTAGAATACCCTATGATAGAAATGTGTCATGATCTATGTTGCTCCTGAATGGCTTCTCTTTGTCTCAGCTTTTTGCCATGATAAATGTGAAATAATCATCCTTGTGTATATAATCTTATTCACCGATGCTGTTATTTCTATGGGGTAATTTCCCAGAAGTGGGATTGCTGGGCTTACAGACATGTACCTTGTAAATTTTTAATTGACACTGCCAGATGGCTTTCCAAAAAGCCCGCAACTATTCACATTTCCACCTTTTTCCCTACATCCCTGCCAGTAGTGAGATGATTACATTTATTTCATTTCTAGCAGTCTGATGGGTGAACTGTGATTGCTGTTATTATTGTAATCTGCATTTTCTCAACTACTAGTAACTGCTTGTTCACAGGTTTGGTCATTTTTTAATTATGTGCCTGAGATTAGAGTGTAAATAAAATTTTAATGCATTTTTTACATCATCAGGAATAAATAACAAGAGGTGAAAGAAGATAAAAATGTTAAGTATACTCCTTGTAATAGCAAGCATTCCATGAACCTCTGTGGTATCACTAAATCCTGAGGCAATTAGAGAGTCCACCAACATCCCAGGAGTATGGGTGAGCAGCCTTAAGAGAATTCATTCACTGGTAGAAAGCTGAAGCTCAGATAGTATCTGTTCTATGGGATACACATAATTTTTAAATTAATAAGTGGTTGGGCTAGAGGATTTAAAGATAAAAGGAAGCAATTACATGGGTGGTAGGTAAATGTGGTTGGACTCAGCACATCAATAAAAAAAAGTCTAAATCCTGAGGGGGAAAGTGAAAAAGGGAGAGATGCATTGAACATTCTAGAGACCTGATTGGCATGAAAAGCCATAACACGGAAGCTAAGGCAAGAATGTACGTGTTCTGATGTAGAGAGTGCGTATCTGGGTGAGAGGCCATGTTTGAAGGTCTTGCTCCTAGTTATCTCTAATTCCACTTCAGCCAACATCTCTCGGTATGTCTCTTGACAGCATGAGACCCGGGTAACCATCTGACTTCTCAGCTTCAAGGCCAGTAGTTTTTTCCATTACTTTGCCCATGATCATTTGTAAAATAACTAGGACTTATTTTAGGCCAAATGTTAGGCTGGATTATTTTTTATTCTGAACCCTTTATAAGTTAACATATCTACTTGAAACTCTTATAGATTAATACATCCATATATTTCGAGGCAATCTAAAGGTGAATTTTTCAAAATCAGTTTGGCCATCTGTCTTCCACAACAGTGATAAAACATCTTTGACACCATTGATGAGAGCACGCAGGATTCCTCGAACTTCAATAATTCAAATGTGTCTAAAGGTATTGATTTTATGTTCAGTATAACAGAATTTTAAGTAGGGAGATAAAAATAAAGCAACACTAAAAATAGGTTGAATGGATTATATATATACAAAAAAAAAAAAATCCTTACATTACAGCTTTTGATTGAAGTTCCAAAGCATGTCTTTACATACAGATCCCCTTCACAAAGGGTAGGAAATATAGCAGCAAGGCATTTAAGAAAATTTTCTGATTGATCATTGGTTGACCACTAAGTTACACTGATACAAGGATACCCCCTAGGAAAACAAGCTTGAAAATAAAAACACAATATGCCAGACATGCCATGAGATTTCATTATGTACAATGAGTTCTCTCAGCATCAGCTTATACAAGAGTAGAAATGGATCTGTTGAGAGAGAAGCTTTTTCAACAATAATAAATAAGGAGAGTGAGAAAGACATTTGTCTTTACCTTAAGCCAAGTGAAGACTCTACCCAGAAAGGTCATCCAGAGGGGCAAAGTAATATAGCACTCCAGGGGCTAAATCAATATCTGTAAGCCAGACCAAAAAAATTGCTGAGAATCCCACCGCCAGATAACAATATGCAAAACAAACTTGAATTCACTCTTCTTCTAGGACAGCTGAGTGGAAATGGTGGCTAATAAATGGGGCTGAAGCTGGCAGGGTAAAGAGAGAAGTTCTTCCTGTGGGAAATCCCCAGTCTTACACTTCCAGCTTATAAGCCTGAAGGAATAATAAGCTAAGGAAACAGATAACTAAATGGAATAAGAATTTGGTGTTACCAGCGGTGAAGCCAAACTGGAGGTTAAGGTGATTAAGGAACAGTTCTTTAGATGGGCAAGTCTACTCTAGACTCCGGCAGCAACCATAAGGAGTTAATTTACCTGCAAAATCAGAGGGAACTCCTCACAAGACTGTTTTCACTTCTAACACCAGCTGCAATTTCAAGGGTCCCCAGGGCCACCCTCACTTCCAACCAGCTGGCTACATGTGGAGGTCCTCATGGACTCCCCCAGGTTTAATAATTAGAACAATTCACAAAATGCAGGAAAGTACCATACATAAGATCATAGTTTTATTATAACAAAAGAATACAAATTAGAACCAGCCAAAGAAGAAATGCAAAGGGAAGACATGGAAGTGAAAGTTACAAACTTGAAACTGTCACGTCTACGGGGCATGTTATTCTCTTGGCATTAGTGATGTGTGGTAATAAGCATATAGAGTATTGAAATCCAGGAGGCTCACTTGACTTTGGTGTCCAGAGACATTATTGAAGGTTCATTGTTTAGGCAGGATTGATTGAATCATGGCCTGCATGGTTGAACTGGATCTCTAGCCTCATCCCTCTTGGAAGTCATCTGGCTAAAAGTTCCAACCTTTTCAGCACATGGTTGTTTTTCTGGTGTGGCCAGACCTCATCTTAAGACTATTGATATTGCCCAACCCACACTGAGTCATCGCATTAACATAAATTATAAGGTGTGGTCCAAGGACCCACCATGAATGTTAAAGACACTCCTACCCTCTGAGAAATTCCAAAGGTTTAGAATTTATCTCCCACGAGCCAGCAGAAAAGGCCATACTTCTTTCTGGATAAGATTAATTCTTCACTACAGAAGTGTTTTCATTATTTCAAGGATTGCGTGTTCATATTAAAATGACACTGCTTTTGTGAAATATAACTAAAAGAGACTAAAATCCAAAGACAGGGAAAGAACTAGCCCAATAAGAGGATTTGAAGCATAGGTGGGAGAATGGATAGTTGCTTATGAGTACATACTCTTGAGTTCACTTCTCAATACATCTGTTAACTGACACAGGCTTATTTTGAAACTGCATTTGTATAAAATCAAAGTCTAAGCTCTTCCCATTATACCATGTGGTCATATTTTACATTTCTCAACAGAAATGAAGTTATAGTTTTAATTTGAAGAATGAATATAATTCTATCTGCTTAATTTTTCTTATCCAGAATAGGAAGCTTGTACCCATATATTCAAGATGTTTTATTGTATATAATCTTTAATTCATTATAGGACAACACTATGATGGAAGCTGTATGGATAATTCAGAGGACTTTCTCATGTTGAAAATTAAACTAGTGAGGAAGTTGGATTAACAATATGTTTCAATATAAACTACTTTAAAAGCCATTTTATAAAAATAAATTTAAAAAAAGATAATACTGCAGTGAAGATGTGATCCAGCTTTTGTCACTCTGCTTCACATAGTCTGAATATCAACATTAATGTAAAAAACAGTTGAGTTGGTCAGAAAGCCAATTTATGAAACAGTGCTAATGAGATATAAGTCAATTCATTTCATTGTATAATAAAATGGTCATGGACTGCTCCCATATGAAAAGAATACATTGTCTTCATATGGGTAAAAGGAGTTGAAAATGGAAAAGATTGCTTCCGGGGTACTTGGGTGGCTCAGTCAGTTAAGTGGCCGACTCTTGACTTTGGCTTAGGTCATGATCTCACAGTTCCTGGGATCAAGCCCCCAAATCAGGCTCTGTACTGACAGTGCAGAGTCTGCTTGGGATTCTCTCTCTCCCTCTCTTTCTCTGCCCCTCCCCCATGTGTGCAAGCGCATGTGTGGTGCACTCTCTCTCTTAAATAAATAAACATTTTTAAAAAATTGCTTTCATTGAACTTTTTCATATTTTGTTTTAGGAAAACTTATGAGATATTAATTTTCATATAATTTGGAATAATTTTAATGATTTTTTAATTAAACAACTTAATAAGTAATTACCAAATGTCATGCTTTCTCTTTCTCCCTTTGATAAGATTTTAATATTCAAAGCAGAATTCATTTCAAGTATGAATTCTGTATTTCAAAGCAAAACAATGGATTGGAATTCTACAAGTCCTTTTTTTTTTTTTTTTTTTGACTTGTCCAAGAATGGGATACCAAGTGGTGAGGTTACGTCTTTAACTGTTCCATGAAAAGTATGTATTCCAAAGAAAACCCTAAGGTTGATTTTAACCTTCCACCTTCCTGCCATGTTTCATCTGCTGCTTCCTATTCTCATCTCCTCTATCTTTATTTATCTTCTACTTTTACTTCAAGTCCATGACTTCTGTCTATCCAGGCCAATCCTCTTCTGAATGTCCTGTTCAGGAGTTGACATTCTTAGGACACTTCCTGTCTCCGCTCTTTCCTACTTAAGACATTTGCCTCTTCTCAGAGCATAGGTTCATCGGTTAAGATGGATTAAACTATTATCCATTCCAGGTACCTTGTTTGAGTTTTAAGGACTTATTCTCTAAAAATAGTGGACTTAATCTAAATGCTAGAGCAGAATTCCTGGAACAAAATCACTTTTCCTACTTGGAACATACTTGATTTCCTACTCATAGAAGCAGATTTATGAGGCAGAAGAGGCAGGCTTTGAAAAGTTGGGCACTGAGTTTACATCTCTATCACTTATTAGCTATAAGACCTAATGAAGTTAGCTAAGCTTAATATGCTTAATGAGGTTACCTACCTCATAGGTTTGTGGTGAGGATGAAATGAGATAATGTATGTAAAGTACTTCCCTCATGGTAAATGCTCAAGGAGTGTTAGCTATTATTATTCCTATTTATCTATCATCTTAAAACACTTGGGGATATTTATGAATAGAACAGAATTCATTCTAATTTTCCAAGTTCAAGAGATACCTTAACTAACAAAGGTTAAATAATTACTAGATTGATGCCACCTAAAAAAGCATGTGTTCCTTTTGGGTAGCTGGGGGTTTGGCTGCAGGTTTTTCTTATTAGCTGCAGCAAATTGTGCTCTCCACAATCAGATGGGGCCAATTGCTGATTTGAATGCTTGGTGTGTGCTTACCAATGTGAAGGGAATATAGTACTGTTTTCTGGGTGACGAAAAGTAAAATTAGCTTTTGTATTGGATTTTGCATTATAAAGAAGAATACGACTGTTCACCCTGCCTCTTATTCCTGGCATGTGTTAAATAGGTGGTTAAATATCTCTGGTTTTAGTCCCAGTGCAATTTGTAATGGCTATTTTTTGCCCTGTTCAAGCTGATGTGAGTCATACATTTACCTTAATATGTAAACGGTGATTAACTATCTTCAGGTAAATGTGTGTGATTTGATGACATAAATACAATAAGTGCAAATACCATGAACTATTATTTTGTTGCTGGATATTCATTCTATTCTCTATCTCATGGTGGCAAAATGGCTAAAGTCCCAGCTTTGTTGCTTCCCTTTATGGAACCAGTGTATAGTATT
This sequence comes from Panthera onca, assembly GCF_046562875.1. NCBI lineage: Eukaryota > Metazoa > Chordata > Mammalia > Carnivora > Felidae > Panthera > Panthera onca. The sequence goes on from NC_138342.1 coordinate 73,948,162, forward strand.
CCTGGAAAGGTACTTATAAGAATATCTTTCTTGCTATTTAATTTTCCTATAAAGTTGATAGTGGCTGCTTTGAAAAATCAATTTAGAAACATATAAAGAAAAGAGAAAACCTTTCAGAAAGTGTCATAGTTTTCTGGCAGGGGCTTTACCATTACAAGTATAAATGAGGAATTTTATAACTAAATATGAGATTATTGAGCCATTTTGTAGCCCTGTTGCCTAACAGGAGATGCTGTTCATAGTGAGCCAAGTTAAATATATATATATATATATATATATATGTATATATATATATTCATACACACACATATATACATATATATACACATATATACATATATATACACATATATTACGACTGTTGCTTATGATGATGCCTTATCATTCAATAGCTATTTTGAAGTTGGTTGATTGATATTGCTCTGACACTGATGAAATTCCTTAGCAATAGAGACCAGAGCACGGTCTTTCTCTTGGGAGTTGTGGTTATTAGGAACAGCAGCTTTCATCAGATCAGTTGCTAAATATTTCATCTACTTTCAGATAATTGGACGAAAACACAATTTACTGTTCTTCAAATAGTGCAGGCTCTTACAGGCCTTCACGAATGCCAAACCACTGCTCCTGATGGGACCACAGCATTCCAAAGGGATATTAAAGTGTAACATGTTATTATATGGCAGGAATGGGAACGCTTCTTTTATTTCTGCCTTAAACAAGAAGAGTATAAACAGAGGAGAAAATAGAAGTAAACCCATAAAAGTAAAACTTTGTTTCTGTTAGAATATTCCTAATAAGATTCAGGATGTCTCCACATATAATAAAACACGTAAGATTAATGTTTTGACATCATGGGTAACTGGTTTAGTTGTGAAAAACCTAATTGTAGTAGCAACCTAATGAAATATATTTTTAATCCCAGGGAAACAAAACCATTGAGACTTATGCAATTTTCTCACACTTATTCAGCAGAAGAAAAATTTGTAACTCTTCTGGGTGACTCTGATTCCATTCTAGCACTAGGTAGAGACTATTATTTATAATTGCCATGCTATCCTGATTTTTTTTTCTTCAAAATTTATGCTTACTTTTCTTTAAATTAGCACCTGGGGCTGAGAACCCAAGAAGTGGGTTGCATTTTATTCTTAAACTCTCTTTTCTCCACCATCATGTTAAAATTAGGAAGTAAAATGCAGGTATCTGGTATCCTTCTTAGGAGTACAAAGGACTAAAATGACATTATTTTTCATTTGAAGAACTGTGCAAGTCAATTTTGGTTGTAAGAAAAATTAGGCAAACATAGTTATATTTTTAATGTTTTGAGGAACTTCCATACTGTTTTCCACAATGGTTGCACCAATTGACATTTCTACCAACCGTGCATGGGAGTTCCTATTTCTCTACATTCTCACCAACACTTGTTATTTTTGTCTTTTTGATAGTACTTAATATGACAGGTATGTGGTGATATTGATTTTGATTGCATTTCCCTGATGATCAGTGATGTTGAGCATCTTTCCATATGCCCATTGGCCATCTGTATATCTTCTTTGGAAAAGTCTATTTAAGTCCTCTACCCATTTTTAAATCCAATATTTGTTTTTTTGATATTAAGTTGTGTTAAGTTCTTTTATATTTTATCTTTCTATTAGCCTTTTATTGGATGTATGATTTGCAAAAGTATTCTCCCATTCAGTCGACTGCCTTTTTGTTTTGTTGATGGTTTCCTTTGCTGTTCAGAAGCTTTTTGTTTGATATTGTTCTACTTATTTAACTTTTGTTGCTCTTGTCTGAGAAGTGTGGTCCAAAAAAGATATTGCTAGGTCCAATGTCAAGAGTTTACTGTCGATGTTTTCTTCTAGGGGTTTTATGGCTTCAAGTCTTACATTGAAGTCTCTAATCCATTTTGAATTTATTTTTATATGCTATATGCTTATATGCTGTAAGATAGTGGTCCAGTTTAATTCTTTTGCATGTAGCTATTCAGCTTTTCCAACACTATTGGTTGAGGAGACTGTCTTTTCTCCATTGTATATTGTTGCCTCTTTTGTCATAGATTAATTGACCATATATGTATGGACTTATTTCTAGACTCTATATTCCATTCCACTGATCTGTGTCTGTTTTTGTGCCAGTACCATACTGTTTTTATCACTACAGCTTTGTAATATAGTTTGAAATCAAAGACCAGAACCTCCAGCTCTGTTCTTATTTCTCAAGATTACTTTGGCTATTCAGGGTCTTTTGTGGTTTCCTATAAATTTTAGGATTCTTTGTTCTAGTTCTTTGAAAATTAATTGGTGTTTTGATGGGGATTATGTTGAATCCATAGACTGCTTTGGGTAATTGTAGACACTTTAACAATATTGATTTTTTTAAATCCATAAACATAGATATATTTATATTTATTTGTGTCATCTTCTATTTCTTTCCTCCATGACTTACAGTTTTCATAGTACAGTCTTTCATCTATTTAAGTTTATTTCTAGGTATTTTATTCTTTTTGATGCAATTGTAAATGAAATTATTTTCTTAATTTATCTGATAGCTCATTATAAGTGTATACAAGTGAAACTGATTTCTGTTGATGTTGTATCCTGCAACTTTACTGAATTCATTTATTCTAATGGTTTTCTGGTGGAGTCTTTAGGATTTTCTATATTTATTAGCATGCCATCTGCAAATAGTGACAGTTTTACTTCATCCTTTCTGATTTAGGTGACTTTATTTCCTTTTCTTGCCTAATTTCTCTGGCTAGGACTTCCAATACTATGTTGAATAAAAGTAGTGAGAGTAGGCATCCTTGCCTTGTTCCTGATCTTAGTGGAAAATGTTTCAGGTTTTTACTGTTATGAGACCAAGTGTAAGTTTCTCATATATGGCCTTTATCATGTTGATGCACATTTCTTCTATATCCACTTTGTTGAAAGTTTTTGCATAAATAGATGTTGAACTTTGTCAAGTGTTTTTCCTGCATCTATTGAGATGATCACAAGATTTTTATCCTTTGTTTTGTTAACATGGTGTATCACATTGGTGGATTTGCCGATGTTGAACCATTTTGCATCCCTCTCACTTGATTGTGATGCATGACACTTTTAATATACTGTTGAATTTGGTTTGCTAGTATTTTGTTGAGAATTATTGCATGTATATTTATCAGAGATATAGGCCTGCAATTTTTCTTTCTTTTTTTTCTTTTTTTCTTTTTTTCCTTTTTTTTTTTTTTTTTGGTGGTATCCTTTTCTGGTTTTGGTATCAGAGTAATGCTGGTCTTGTAAAAATGAATCTGGAAGCTTTCCTTCTCCCTTTTTTTGAATAATTGGAGAAGAATGAGTACTCACTATCCTTTAAATGTTTGGTAGAATTCAGCTATGAAGCCATCTGGTGCTGGGCTTTTGTTTTTAAGGAGTTTTTAAATTACTGATTCAATTTCATTATTTGTGATTGGTCTACTTACATCTACTTCTTTATGATTCAGTCTTGGAAGTGTGTGTTTCCTGGAATGTATCCTTTTTTTTAGGTTGTCCAATTTTTTGGTGGATAATTTTTCATACTAGTCTCTTAGAATCCTTTATATTTCTGTTGTATCAGTTGTAACTTCTCTTACATTTCTGATTTTATTTATTTGGGAACACACACACTCCCTCTCTCTTTTTGAAAAGACTGGCTAGAGGAAAACACTTGAAATTATGTACATATAAGGAATTCACACAAACATGAGAGATTCCAAAGACAGTCTGACAAAATGAGATATCTATGTCATCCTGAACTAAGGAGAAGGGGGTAAGGGTGAGAGACTTCAAAGGGAAGGAAATCAATTCACGGGAATCAATTCACAATTCAAAGGAAGATAAAAAAAAATATTTGCTGGACCATACAGAAACAATGGGACATAGAAATGAATTTTAATAAACAGAACTTTCTAAGTTCTAATGTAGTTTTCTATAATAATAGCTCCCATCCTGAAGCTAAATATTTTCAGACAGAGGGAAGGTCAAAAGTCCTTGTGCCTTCCGTTTCTTAAAAATAATCAACCTAGGCATGGCCTGGGTGGCTCATTTTGTTGAACATCTGACTATTGATTTTGGCTCAGGTCATGATCCTGGGGCTGTGGGATCGAGCCCCATGTAGAGCTCTGTGCTGTGTATAGAGCCTGCTAAGATTCTTTCTGTCTCACTCTCTGCCCTTCTTCTCTGCATGCGCTCTCCCTCTCTCTCAAAAAAAATACAAAACAAAACAAAAAAACAACAAAAACAAAAACAAAAACATAAAAACCAACCTAAAATAATCCACATGCTAAAGAGAAACAATTTGGGGTGGGAAATTTTGTTCCTCTACCCTCTGTTCTGGGTTTTCTGCCTGAGCTTTCTTTAAACTATTGGTTTTCATTATTTAAAAGGTCAAAGAGATGCCTCTTCTCATCACTGCCAGAAAAGCTTCTGTTCTGTTTTCCAAGCTTTCATTTCTTTGAAGCCTCTGAGTACTGTTTCCACTTGACCAACACCACAGGGAGTTCAATTATCAAAGAATGACTCCCTTCTGAGAATTCTTAAAGAAAAACACTCCCATTCTGAGATAAGATAGCAGATGCAATAAGTTTCCCATTCACTCCATAGGATATTAAACAATGTCAAATTGAATTCTCTGTAATGCAAGGTTTGGAGTGGATTTTTTCAGCTACAGAATGGTCAAGGCGCATCCACATAATGCCAATGGAGGCAATTTTGCATCCATTCTTGTTTTATATCTGGACACTTTTGAACGCCAGACTGACTTCTCTTTCTGTCTAGGACTTTTCTGAGCCATTCTTCATGGCTCAACATCCAAAACACACTCTAATTAATTTTCTGTCAACAGGACTAATGTTTAATTAAAAAGTATTGGGGGTAGGATAAATCTTGTGATGAACCATATCATTTGTTAAAATAAACATTTATTGAAATAAATGTGCTACAAAATGGTGCTTGGGAATCTTCTTTGCTAATATAGAGATTTATATTCCTATAGAATTTTGAAAAGTAAATAGTAAAAATACTCTGATTTGTTTAGGGTGCATGATATGTCAGGTGTTTGTTATCTCACTTAATCATCACCACAGTCCTGTAAGATAGATGTCTGTGATACACACTTTACTGAGGAGAAAGGGCTCCAGTGCACTAAAGAACTTGCATGATGTCAGACACTAGAAATAAAGAATCAGTGCATAATCCCAGGTTTCCTGGATTCCTTGCTCTGTGCTCATTTTAATGACCTCTTCACTAATGCTCACATCAGTTGAAGGGTAAGAAGATAAATCTATCCATAAAAACTTGGACATTATGAAACCAGATTCTTGGTCATTGTCTGCATATCTGAAAATACAAGAACACAAAACCCATATTGGTGATTAGTGTCCATTCTTCTGTGAAGAACAAAATTAAAATTGAGGACATAGATCAAAGAGTAAAGTAGATTTTGTTACTAGGATATTTCAATGTAAATTAAGCTAAATAATGAATGAGAATCAACTCTTTGGTATTTTCTTAAGAAATATGACCATCTGTTTAATGTTCTAATGCTGTGGTTACAGTGAGAGTATACACACACCCCCCCACCACACACACACACACACACACACACACACACACACACACACACACTTTAAAAGGGTACATCACATAGAATGTGAAATTCCAATATCTTCAAACTCCTATTCACAGGGAGTTATACACTTGAAGTCCTAAGTTTGACTATCTGGATCAGGTCTTGGTGGCAACACTTACTTTATGAATGACTTTGGGAAAATCATGTAGGCATCTTAGCCTGGTTTTTCCTCTTATACAGAGATAATAATATATAATTCACAGAAAATGTATGTGTACCAAATAGAATGCATGTGTTTTCAAGCAACAGAAATCCCAACTCAAAAGGGAATTTATACTTATGGAACTGCATATTCCAAGAGCAAATCTGGCTTGAGTTACGACTTCATCCAGATTTCAAACAAGATCATCAAGATCCATCTTTAGGATCTGGTTTCTTTTTATTTTGGTTCCAAACATAGGCATGGAGTAGGCTTCTGGCAAATGTTGATTTAGTTTTAAGCCCCAAATTCATATACCCAGTGGAAAATATGAGAATTCATGCACCAGAATTCCCAGAACAGGTCCTACAGTTCATTTATTGATAGTTTATTTTGCATCCTTACCCCTAAATCGATTACTGTAGCCAGTTGATGAGATACTGTATTTGTTTCAGCCGTTAAATTCTTAAGAAATAACTGGGCTGAAGATATACATTTTGGAGTTGTCTACCTATGGGGGATTTAAACTCACCGGATTGGGTACAATCACAAGGGAATATAGATAGAGGAGAGAGGAGGCCCAGGATTTGAGCACTGAAGTGCTTTAATATTAAGTGAGTGAGAAGGAAGAATCAAAAAAGGATACCAGTATGGACCAATCAAGAGAATGTGTTATTCTAAAAGCCAAGTTAATAATCTTTATTTTTTCTGAAAGGAGATAATGATTAACTGACTCAAGTTTTACTGATAAATTAGGTGAGAACAACACCAATAACTGAGAAACAATGAAGAAGTCATTAATGACGTTGATAATGATGATTTTAGTGACATGGTGAGAGTAAAAGCCTGATTAGAGTGAGTTTATAAGAAAAGTAGATATGAAAAATTGGGAATAGAAATAATAGACAAATATTTCAAGGAATTTTCTGCAAAAAAGAGCCGAGAAATCAGAGTGGTAACTGGCAAAGAAAGTGGAGTCATGAAAAGATTTCTCTAATATGGAAGAAATAACACTATATTTGAATGATGATAAAAATGATTTAGTAAAAATGAAAAGTTAATGAGGAATGAGACAGGGGAGAATTGCTAAAGTTATGTTCTAAAGGAAATGAGAAGAGACAGAGTCTACCAGAGGGATTGGCTTTGGACAGGACCATGGAAAACAACTCTAGTTACTAGACAGAAAAAAGGACAGTAGCAGGTAGGTGGTTAGATGTAGTGGCAGAAATCTGTGGAAGATTCCCTCTGTTTCAGTTTCTTGGTGAAGTAAGAAGAAAGATCATAAGCTGAGAATGAGAATGGGGAAGGAGGTGTTGAGAGTTTGAAGAAAGGGAAGAAAGAAGAAAAAAATTTTTTTTTTTCCTTAGGACAATGAGAGGGTGAAGGGACCTGAAAGATAAAGAATGTGATTTCTAGGCAGCATTTTAATAGCCTATTGGCAGCTTTTTTCATGAATTTAAAAGGAGAGCAGTTAGCTTAGATGTATATTTATCCCCAGTCACATTTAATGTCTTAGGTACATGTATGGAGTTGACAAAGAATTAGATTTAGCCGGTATTGTAGTATTAATGCTATAGATGAGTAGAAAACAGGCAAGAGAACCAAGGGAGTGTTTGGTTTAAATGACCATCTTCTCTTACTTATCGCAATAATCTCCTAAATGGCATCCTTGCCTTAATCCCGCTTCTCTCAAATTCCTTCTCTGCACTATATCCAGAGTAAGTTTTCTGACGAGCAAATTTGAGATCACTGTCTTATTTAAATCCCTTTAATGGATACCCACTGCCTTAAGGATAAAATCCAATATTCTTAACATGATTTTTATGGATCTTGATATTCTGGCATTGCTTACTTTCTTAGGCGCCTTTTCTTTCCACTCCCTCTTTACACTCTTTTTTTTAATTTTTTTTTCAACGTTTTTTATTTATTTTTTTTGGGACAGAGAGAGACAGAGCATGAACGGGGGAGGGGCAGAGAGAGAGGGAGACACAGAATCGGAAACAAGCTCCAGGCTCCGAGCCATCAGCCCAGAGCCTGACGCGAGGCTCGAACTCACGGACCGCGAGATCGTGACCTGGCTGAAGTCGGACGCTTAACCGACTGCGCCACCCAGGCGCCCCTACACTCTTGAATTCAACCAGAGTTAATGGATTTCAATTCTATGCTCTATCTAGCTTTTGGAACAATCTTCTCTCATTTTCAAACTCTTCTCCTGGTTAACTTCCATTTGTCCTTCAGGACTCAGATAAAACAATGATTTATGCAGGTGGTCTTCTTTGAAACACTATGGAAGTTTGTGGTTTTGCAACACGAAGGCTGTGATTTTCTGCTCTTACCTGTTTACTTATAAGATTTCATATGCAGAATGTTTTTACCCTACTTAAAAAAAAAAGAAAAAAGAAAACACACACACATTAACCTGTCACTAACCTAGGCTGATTCTTTCATTTTATAGGTGGAGAAACTGAGAGTCAGCTTTATAGATACTTAGTGAGAAAGACAAACTCAGGAATCTCAGTTCCTTTCCTTTTTACTCCAGCATTCTTTCCACTGTGTCTGTGAATGTCTCTCTGACTACAAAGTTCCTTTATTTTCAAACACTCACTGCTTACAGAGCACAAGGTTCTATACCTAGACCTCTGAGAAGCAGGACCTCATACCAGCCCTCAATAAACTTTTAATCTCAGGGGCAGACAGACACTAACAGATAATTTTTAGATCATAGTGTAACTGAACCCAAGTCTATCTGCCTGATACACAGCAAAGCCAATCTAAGATATCAAGTTTGTAGCAGAGAAGTTTATTCGAGGGGCAGCCAAATGAAGAGATGGGAGGCAAGCCTAAAATCTGCCTCCCCCCAAGGGAGAGAGAATAAGTTTTTTATAATAATAGGGGTTGAGATTACATGCATATTGATGAAAAGCACAGGGGTACTTATGACTATTCATGAGGGCAGATGGAGCATGCATATTAAGCAAACATATATGTAACATACATCCCATGTTCACTTTGGAGTGAAGACTTAACATCCAAAAGATGTTCAGCCCCCGACAGGAGAATCTTATCTGAGGACAAGGAGAAGGAGCTATAGGCATGCTCTGAGAGCTGAGCCAGTATAAACTCAATGAGGTCTTAAAATGCAGGGCCTTGCTTCTTCATAGGTTGAAACCATATCAGTTGACTTTGAGTTCAAGCTTCTGTAGAGACAGCTAATGGATTTGAAAATACACAATTAGATTTGAAGGAAACAGTTCTCTGGGAACAAGCTTTAAACTTTCTACTAGTTTCAACCTCATTAACTCTATGGGGCACTGTTTCAATGAGGAGGTGAAATAGTAGAGCTATAAAGTATTCATAAATTATAATTCTAGTTCATTGTCTATTGTTTTCATGTGTATTGATTGTATTGATCAAACTGCAATGTAAACTCTATGCACATAGAGTGCTTATTTGGTTTCTTTTGTGTTTTCTCTCCTTTCTACTTACTGTCAAATACAGGGTCTGTCTCTTACCAGGACCTTACTGATTGAATGGGGCTAATCCACTGCTTTCTATTTCATGTAAAACAATAAACACATGGCTGTACCAAGCAGGAAATGTAAAGCACTTTCTGAGTCAAAATATCTATTAGAAATTATAAAAAACTAAGTTGGAAGGAAATTCTTAGACTTGAAGGTGGACGTGATACAATACTTAACGCTAAGTCATGTGCTCCCAAAGTACTTTATCTATACTTCTAATTTAATGATCACAGTCACCCAATTCTGTCATTATAATTTTTCAGACAGGAAACTAAAGTATACAGACTTTTAAAAATCTTTCAAAATCATACAGTCAAAAAATTATAGAGCTGGTATTTTAACCCAGACAGTCTTACTTAGATGCACACACTTAACCAAATTACTACTATCTTTCACCAATCTTCAGGTCCCAGCTAACAGACCAAAACATCTTTTCAGGCCCTATTTTTTCCCCCAAATATACTTTCTCTGGGGCAAAAGGGTTATTTCTGATTAGGAACAGAGACATTTCCTTATATTGTGGGTAGCACTCATATTTTTGCCACCTACTGATATTACAATACAGATCTTCCTCTACTTATGATGAGGTTGCTTCCTGTTTAGGCCTATAATAAGTTGAAAATGTCCTAAGTTAAAATGCATTCAATATACCTAATAGAACACTTATACTAGTCTACATTTGGGCAATGGCATTCAATACAAAGCCAATTTCATAATGAAGTGTTGAATATCTCATGTGATTTATTTAAAACTGTAGTGAAATTGAAAAGTGAAAGTGAAAGTGAAACATATTGGTTGTGTGGATACAGAATGGTTCTAACTGTATCAATGTTTACTCTCATGACCGTGTGGCTGAACGGGAGCTGCGGTTGGTTCCCTGCTGTTGCCCAGCATCATGATAGAGTATCCACCACATATCGCCAGCCCAGGGAAAGATAAAAATTCAAAGTATGGTTTCTACTGCATGCATATGTCTCATGCACCATCGTCAAGTTGAAAAATCGTAAGTCAAGCCATCGTAAGTGGGGGACCATCTGTAACTACAGTCCACGCAATCATTCACATTTTCTCAAACTTCTAATAAAATCAAAAGATTTAAAAACCAGATTCTTCTGGAAAAATTGAAAAGGATAATTTAATCAGATTTGATTAAAAAAACTTGATTAATATGGATGAAATGCAATTCTGTATTTCCCTCAAATACAACTATCACTAATTTAAAATCCTTTCTGCATTCTGAGGTCAGTCTGTTATGTCGTGATTAATGGATAGGGCAATTTGTTTTTCATCAGACAGAAGCTAATATTAGATAACCTCTAATCCTAAGCAGACAGGCTACTTTAAGCTTTCCTTTTAGAACTGGGTCAGGTCTCCAGAGAACCCAGGCTTCCTTATTTGGAGGTGGATCTATAAAATGAATGATACTCACACATACCACAAAGGCTTTTGGGAAATCTTTGAGACGGTTGATCTTCTCACATGCCACTCACCAAAAGATAATGAAGGAAGACAAGATATTTACTTTCTTGGATGAAAGTATAAGTTCATGCTTATATATATAGGATCTTTCTCTACTTACAGTATACTATTCTCTGTTAAAATAAAAAGCAAAGACCAGTCTTGAGAATTACTCAAGTAGACAAAACCAGTTTAGGTGTAATAAAACTCAACTTAGTTTACTTTGCACAACTAACTTAATCTGGATTATTTCTTACTTATGCCTCTGGACATTATAAACAAAACTTGAACTGGTTATCTAAAACTGATAGGAGGTAACCACTAAACAATTCCCTATCATTTAAGAAAATTCTGATATTATAACCAATCCCTGTGAAGAACAAACTGTCACTGCTTTCTCACTGTATCAACTGCTTAATAATAATAAACCACTGAACTTTATTCCATGTTTTGGCTTAAGTGGTCCCAACTTGCAAATTGTCTTTTGGTGTATGTGATGCAGGCTGGCTGCAGAGGGGCATCCTGCAGGATCAGCCATGAGGGTCATTAGCTTCGAGGAGGATGGAAATCAAACATGAGCTGGAAGGAAGTGAAAACAGTTAATTGAAGAACTAGAGAGGGGAGATACCAACAGAGTATCTGGAAGACTCAGAAAGGAAAGGAGAATGGGTCTCATCTTTCATTGGAGTGTGGTGTACATGTCCTCTCAGGCATCCAGCAACTGGTTGAAACAAGACTGCTCAGGTGTCCTCCAAAAGCTACATATGCCCTGGAGCCATGGGTCTTAGTGTCAAGGTGTCTGGAGTCAGTGGTCTTGGAAAACATACATGAAGGACTTGCCTGATCACTCCTTAGGTGTATTCTATTGTGCTGGAGGACTCCAAAGAAATCATTAACTCCTTGACCTTTACAAGGGGAACATACCTCCTTACTAACTATAAGCCATGTGTACAGGGCAGGGTTGTGTTCCAAGCAAGAAAAGAAGTAGGAAAAGGAAGAAGAAAAAAATTTTTTTTCATGGAATCCCTTTAGTTTCCCTGCAAATTATGTATAATAACTTACTAATTACTACTTTGGTGATTCATTTGTTTCACTTCTATTATTTATGAACTTTTCAACTCATATGTATGATCTTCCTCTGTATCTTGTACTTACAGTATACTATACTATACTATACTATACTATACTATACTATACTATACTATTCTATACTATACTCCTGAATTTAGACTTAGGATTCATGGTTGTGCTGTTAGGAAGCTCTACACTACACATTTTCCTTATAATATTTACAGTATCTTAGAGATTTTTCATAATATAGTTTCACATATCCAAGGAGACAGCCACTCTGGCCTTTCAGCTAAAGGGTGAATAGAAAGCTCCATTGCCTCTGAAAGGAAAAAGACTGAGAATGTACAAATGATAAAGGTTTTTAAAGAACAAATGGCAACTTAACAAGACAAGAAATGGTCAAATGTGCAAAAAAATCAGTAAAAAGCTATTGCCTTTTGAAACATCAGAGGAGTTTCTGCTTTAAAGTCTTAATCTTGTTAAGATAAGAATTTGTCAATGAGCTCAGTGGGAAAATTGGATTATACTTTGACCCGTGATTGGATGAGTTGCAGAATATCTTTCCTGACAAATAATTAAATAAAAAATAAATTCAATTCTTCTTTGATGTGGGACATAAATATTCCCTAGCCACCATCTTCTTTCTTTCTACCAAAAAAGATACATGCTACTTAAATAGAGAGCTCTAGGGAACTATCCAGGAAAAACATTTTTTCCCCCTACCCAATTATTACTTGAAATCTTGCTATTTCTGCTAGTGTTTTATTTTCTCAAGCATAGTCCTTTACATTTTCATGGTCTTTTAGATTTTAAGTCACTCACACAGACATTGGTATTGTCTACTTAATAGCTATTTTTCCCTCTTCTTACTGATGGAACTCTTCCCCCCCTCCACACCCCCCACCCCCACCCCGGGGCTCCCAGTTGTCACTATTCCTGCATGTGAAGGCTTGCTTCAGGGAAGACTGGCCCCTGTCCATGCCGAAATCTTGATAACACAATTATGTTTATTAGATAATTATGTATTGATTAAGCCAGTTTTGGTAATCCCATTGCCTATTGACAATGATTGATTAAGGAGTACCATGTAACCTAATGCAGGTCAATGGGACATGAGGAGAAGATAGCTGGCAATTCTGAAAAAGATTTTTTTAGATCTTCAAAAGGCACACAAAGATTTGATCCTCTTCCTCCTTTGTCCCACCTCTGGACATTGCTGTTTATGCACAGTAGTTTGGTACTGGCGTACCCATCCTGAGACAACAATAAGAACTACCTGACAAAATGAGAAGCGAAGAAAGGAAATAAGGCTTTCAGTGCTGATTTGTTTTTTCAAAAGAAATTGCAACACTTCATCAAAATAATTTGAAATAAAAGTATGGAGAAATAAAGCCAACATCTGTTAATAGATATAGAAAAGGAGTTTTCAAGTGTTTTTAAAGATTAAAAGAAACTGTACAATGGCAGAACAAGTCAAGTTGGGAAATTTCCTCATTTCTGGCACATAGTAGGTTCTCAATATTTCAATAACTATTTGGATTATTGTCCATCCTTTTTGTTTAATATGTTGCTGTATATGAATTCCTGTAAATGTGTGAAGCTCCTCTTCCATCAACAAGTTTCCTGACTTGGATGTCTACTACTTAACTTTAGTAAAAAAACTACTCGTAAGTCAGGTATACTCCTAAAAGCACCTTCCTATCTCTTTATCTTCATCTTCTATGACTCCTCATGCTTATTTTCATCTTTAGCTACATGTAACCTGTGTATTTCTTTGACACTACATGTAACCAGTGTATTTCATGTACTCTCTCATGCATCAGCACCATTGTATATGTATATAATATAACCCTAACTTACCTCTGTCAGAGCTACTGTCAGAGCTTTTGGAGCCTCTAAATGGTGATCATGAGAACTGTGGAGTGTGGTGCAATAGAAAGTCTCTTTTCAACTCTGATTGCAAGAATGTAATGACCTTTCCTAAAATAAAAGAAGAAAATGCTGGGGTGCATAGCTGGCTCAGTTAGTAGAGCATCAGACTCTTGATCTCAGGGTCATGAGTTTGAGCCTCACATTGTGTGTGGAGCCTACATAAATTTAAAAAAAAAGAGAAAGAAGAAAATCCTTCCCTTCTCTCCAGCAACGTGGTAAACATGGTAGAGGAGACAAAGAGAAATATGGCTACTGTTCTGAACAAAATGAAGAAAGTCATTTCAGGGGTTAACAAGGAAAGTTTTAGACAGCAAACAATTTTCAGAACAGGTAGATTTGAAGAGAGAGTAAAAGATGGGAGCAAGGAAGTCTCTGTAGAAATTATTTGGTTAAGATTTATTTCTTGGGGGAAAAAAAGATTTATTTCTTGAAAAAACCTAAACAATGAGATTAGCAGAGACTCAACAATAAGACCTCCAACAGGATAAAGTGACACTCCCTTATAGCGTGCATTTGGCACTGGGCACACACCAACAGAGAAAGAACCCAAAGGGTAAGAATTCTTACAATTTTCTTGTGGTGATTTCAGTCATTTTCAAAAAATTCTTGCTGTGTTTACAAAAATCTCCCCAGGTATTTTGAAATATAAGTACTTTTACCAAGTAGCTTGTTCCTATTGTTTCTAATAAGTACATTAGGAAAACAAAGCAAGTAGAACTCTATTGGTCAGAGTCCCATCAGGAAATGAAACAAAATACATATTGAAATTGAGGTTGTTTGAGGAGCATCGAATAAAGAGACCATTTATAGGAGTATTGGCGATATGGAGGGAAATCACAAGATTTCCTTTGGGCTAGTAACAGGATGCTGTTACCACCCCTAGGTTTAAAGGGACAAAAGAAACAGAGCAGTCAATAGACCCCAAAGAGAGAGGGCCTCCTAGATGTAGCCAACCTGCATAAAGGAAAACAAAAACAAAAACAAAAACGAGTAAATAGATATGTTGACCTCACTCTCTTTCTTTACTCTGATGTTCTACTGGTGCTTCCATTGACTAAACCCAACCAGAAGCCTGAAGGCAAAGGAACTTGTTGATCCAGGTTGTGGAGGTCAGCCTTCTGTGACACAGTGCAAGATGGAGAATTGGGGAGAGTAGAGATACCACTGCAATCCCTTATAGGATGCTTTCTTGGCAAGCCTCAGTGATTTGAGTCTGAGTGTACTTACAGTACATTTGAACAGCGTTTATTTTGCCTAAAATGCCTCTCTATATCTCCATAGTTACAACAACCTGCCTACCCCTAACACAAGCTCTACTTGGCTAAAAATCTAGTTCAAGACACAAACCAAGTGTTAGAATCAAGGTAGAAACTATTTGTGTTTATTCCTGATAACCAGATGAATCAGAGTTAGAATCAGCTGAATAAAGCAGAAAACCCAATAAAATAGTAGCTTAAACATTATAGAAGTGTATCTCTTATACATGCAAATTGGATCTACTTAGGAAAACTCACAAATCTCTAGAAACTGTCCTGCAGTAAATGGGTGAACTTGTGCCATGTACTAGGAGACTCAGTCCAATGAGAAGTGGTCTACAAAGTTTATAATTGTCAGCTCACAACTTTAAGATAGAGAGACACTAATTTATACAGCTTTGTAGTAATGCCTGAAGAATCATTAGAAAACATTGAACTACAGTGCACCATTTTATATTTTAAAATGAAAAGAAAAAGAATAAGAACAATGATGGGAATAAAAGACTTGAGACATACTGCAAACACATTTTCTTTCAAGAAATGCAGCGAAGGAGGAATCTAGCCATGTAACCTCTAGGAAAAATAGTTTTCCCGGTAATTTCTTCCCCAGTAAGGATAATAATTGCCTATCTGTATGGTTCTCCAACTGCAAATGCATTTCAGGACTATGAAATGCACATAGGACTATGTGGCACAGAGGACTATGAGGAGTTCTGCTAATGATGGCCAATGTTTTTAAACTATGTGAAAGCTGGGGCAATAGTTGGACAGAGACCCATTTTTACTCACTTCTCCTGAGTAATCACTCTAACTGCCTAGTACATAGGGAGGCTGTACACATCTGCAACTAGATATTGCAAACAGGAAAATCAGCTCCTGTTCTTTGTTCTAGTAACATCAGACCTCATTTAAAAAAGAGATAACATTAAGAGCAACATTCCAGCCATCTATTATTACCGCCCTGGATTTTATTAAATAATATTGGTGGCTTGATTCCAGTATTAACTTTAAGAAAGTAACATCCCAAGGACTGAGAGAGAGCTATGTCACATGTTTCTTCTCAATTCTTGAAAAGATGATTTTGAAGCAAGTCAAACTGCTTTTTAAAAATTCAGATTATTGAAAATCATTTTAGTGGGACTAATTTTGTTCATTAGTATAAAGGTGGTGGTGGCCACTTAAACGTTGTGATTGTGCTCTGAGATGTGGTTGGGATTTTGTCAGTGACCTAAATGTCCCTATTGGAACTTTTATGATCTCTCTCTCAGTCTCTGTCTCTCTATTTCTCCCTCCCTGTCTCTATCTTTCTGTCTCAGTCTAGTTCTTGTTCTTGCTTCTACTCTCATTCTTTTTTCCTCTCCTCTTCCCCCACCTTCCATAAATGTCTCTTAACCTCATATTAAATATTGTACAACATTTTTGGAAAATTTTATAGAAAAATTATTTAAACATAGCTTCTGGAAGAATATAATTTTTTTTTAATTTTTTTAACGTTTATTTATTTTTGAGACAGAGAGAGACAGAATATGAATGGGGGAGGGACAGAGAGAGAGGGAGACACAGAATGGGAAGCAGGCTCCAGGCTCTGAGCCATCAGCCCAGAGCCCGATGCGGGGCTCGAACTCACGGACCACGAGATCGTGACCTGACCTGAAATCTGACGTTTAACCGACTGAGCCACCCAGGCGCCCCTGGAAGAATATAATTTGAACTATTGAGGGAGGAAAGGGGGTTAAATATTTAGACATTGTTCACACTTTCACATCAATATTACTAGCTAATAAAAATCCAAGAAAGAAGAGGAAAGGAAGTAGGAAAGAAGGAAGGGGGTGAGGAAGGAGATGATTGGAGTTAGAGAAGGAAGGGATAGGGGAGGGAAGGAAGACTAACCCTTCAAATTACAGGAGATGTGTTTGTGAAAGACTAAAAGGAATATACGAGTTCTGATGAGTCCTATGGCATTTGAGATTCTATAATAAACATTTAACTTTTTTTTTAAAGAATTTTAAAAATTGGTAAAACAGTAATTCAAAGAGAAATGTAATATTGTCTCATTCATTTGGAAATGTATTTGGTAAAATTCTGAGCAATTTTTCTCAATTGGCAGAGACTCAACACATTAAACCAATCCATTAAGTCTAAAGAGAAGAAATGAGAATAAAATTTTAACTATACTTTTTTACTGCTTTTGGTGTCAAAATAAGAAAATATCTCTCTCCACTTTGATTCATACATTGTTCTCCAGTTGGCTTTATAGAACTGAATTTAAATTAGGCTTCACTATACAGGAGTTTGCTACAGGTGTTCTGGAAATAAATTGTCTTTCTGGTTTAAATGTTAACTCTCAAATAAAAAAGCCCCAGGTTTGCTTTCATATGTCATGGTAAAAATCAGCTAGAAACAGTTTTGTATGTCCATAAAAAAATATTTTAAAATTGGTTCTAAAGTTTCATCTTCCAGATGGGCAGCCTTAAGCAGGCTCTGCTGAGATGGCATATTAAAGGCCTAAATATGCCTTCAGTCTACACATGAATTCCCAGGTTGACAATAAATATTTAAAGAGTTGCTGGTGTGTCACAAAAACAAAACTGCACCTTGTGTCTGTGTAGGAAGGTTTATAAATAAATCTGTTTTCCACTTTTTTCTTGCCTTTTTTTATTTAAAGAGGCCAAACCAGCTGCATTTTTAAGGGCTCACCACTACACTCAGCTACATGGCTGAGTTGCATTGTCATCAGAAGCTACAAGTAGATGCCATTTGAAACCATCCATATGTTCTATGAATGCTACCAATATAGAAATTCATGTTTCTAGTAGAAAATATTGCTCGCCCTCAGAGATCCAGATGACACTACTTGAGCAGCAGTAAGACTACATACATTCATTCAGTCACATGCAAACATTGTTCTGGGCCTTTTTAAGTTCTGTGGCTATAAAAATAATGGCAATCATGATAATAATATTGACATTAACAACTAAGCAACCGATGTCATTCATTGAACAACTCTTTTATGAGCATAGCATTTTATATCATTTAGTTCTCTCCAAAATTCTTTGAGGTGGATATAATCCATTTTTATAGATGTGAAATCTTAAGCCCAAAGGCAATGTTTTTGTTGTCACACCAGGGTAAACCAAAGAACTAATGTATAGTCTTCAAACTGGGACTTACTGTGTTTGTCTATTTACTTTAAGTCACTAAGATTGGCTATACAGAAAGCCACCTGCAACTAAGATGAGTTGACATCATATTGGATGGTGACAAACTGACCCAAAGAGGCCCTATCTTATAGGGGAAAGATGTGTGCTAGGTGCAAAAAATAGAAGGCCAACGAGAAAGGACAAGAGGGTACTTCAGCTCTAAGTCCATAATGAAAGATACATAATAATATGGTCCCACTTCTCCATTGGATATTTTTGAAAGCTGTGAGCTCCAGAATTACAAAACCTTTTTTTGTCAAAGATATTCAAGAAAGCAAGGGAAGATTTGCTGCTCTTTATTGAGTGCTAGTTCTGAATTAGAAACTGCGCTAAGTGCTTACGTAGTTTATTCGATTCAGTTCTACCTGCAAGGCAATATAGTTGCTCCCATTGATTATTGAGGTTTGGTGAGATGAGGTGGATTCCTGAGGTTCATGTAGTTCAGAGCATAGCTAATCTGACAGGTATGAAGTGATGTCTCTTTATGGTTTTGATTTGCATTTCTGTAATGATTAATGATGGTAAACATGTTTTTATGTGTCTGTCAACCATCTGTATGTCTTTTTGGGAAAAATGTCTCTTCAAGTATTCTGCTTATTTTTTAATAGGGCTGTTTTTATTTGTTTGTTTGTTTTTAAGCTGTGTAAGCTCTTTGTATATTTTGGATATTAACTTCTTATGGGATATATGATTTGCAAATATGTTCTCTCATTTAGTAGGTCACCTTTTCATTTTGCTGATGGTTTCCTTCACTGTGCAGAAGGTTTTTAGTTTGATGTAGTCCTACTTGTTGATGTTTGCTTTAGTTGCCTTTGCTTTTGGTGTCAGATCCAAAAACATTCATCACCAAGACTGATGTCAAGGAAGTTATGGCCTATGTTTTCTTCTACTATTTCATTGTTTAAGATATTACATTCAAGACTTTAATCCATTTTGTGTTAATTTTTGAGTGTTGTATAAGATAGTGGTCCAGTTTCATTCTTTTGCATGTGGCTGTGCAGTTTTCCCATCACCATTTATTGAAGGGACTGTTCCCTCCCCATTATATATTCTTGGCTCCTTTGTCATAAATTAATTGACCATATACAGGTGGGTTTATTTCTAGAATCTCTATTTTGTTCAGTTGATCTATGTATCTGTTTTTGTGCCAGTACTATGTTGTTTTGATTACCAGAGCTTTGTGAAATAGTTTGGAATCAGGGAGTGTGATGCCTATTATTCTACTTTTGACTTCATTTCCATTCCCCTGAGATGACAGCTCTAGACATTTCAGATAGAAATCAAGTACAGAAAAAATTTTATCCACCCCATTATAATGACAAATATTTATTGAGCACTTACTGCATGACAGTCATTCAGGTGTTTTATTTAATCCTGACCAAAGTCCATAATGTAATTATTTTTATTTTTTCTTACTTTACAGATGGGAAACTTGGACATATTAATTTATTTCACAAATGCATTTATATCTATTTCAGTGTAACAAATTAGCACGAAGTTAGCAGCTTAGAACAACACATTTAATTATCTCAGTTTCAGAAATCCAGACATGATTTAGCAGAGTCCTTTGATTTAAAATCTTACAACGTTGTGGGATGCCTTAAGTGTATGACTCTTGATTTTGGCTCAGGTCATGATCTCATGATTCCTGAGTTTGAGCCCCGTGTCAGGTTCTGTGCTGACAGCACGGAGCCTGGAGCCTGTCTGTTTCAGATTCAGTCTCTCTCTCTCTCTCTCTCTGCCCCTCCCCCACTCATGCTTTGTCTCTCTTTCTCTCTTTCTCTCTCAAAAGTAAACATTAAAATAAATTTAAAAAATACTAGTAGTGGGGCGCCTGGGTGGCTCAGTCTGTTAAGCATCCAACTTGGGCTCAGGTCATGATCTTGCGGTCCGTGAGTTCAAGACCTGCGTCGGGCTCTGTGCTGACAGCTCAGAGCCTGGAGCCTGTTTCAGATTCTGTGTCTCCCTCTCTCTCTGACCCTCCCCCATTCATGCTCTGTCTCTCTCTGTCTCAAAAATAAATAAACATTAAAAAAAAAATTTTTTTTAAATTAAAAAAATAAAAAAATAAAAAATACTAGTAGTAATAACAATGATGTATAATAATAAACTTGCTTTTTATTTAACAATATTTCATAATATTTAATATCAATAAATATAAAACTGTATCATCAGGCTTTTTTTTCTATGTTCCTAGTATTCTAATACATCACAAATAGTTAACTAACCCATATTTTTAGCTGTTTTCTTTCCCCAAATTTTCCAGATGATAGCTAATACTGTAGCAAAAAAATATAAATTTAGCATAGTGTTCTAGAAGTGAAATTCCTAATTCAGATACAATGCCAATTCAGGCAGAATAATACATATCAAAATGTCTACCAGAAAAGTGGTATCAAGTTACATTACTTCCAACAGGATATGAAAATATGAGTATTCTCACATCCTTACTAAGGCCTAATATTACCAGGGTTTTAAAAATTTTCCAAACTGAGAAAATATCGTATATTTTTATTTAAAATTTTCATTTTTTCAGTTGGTAATGAATTGAAGGTATTTTATGAACCAGGTATTTTATGAACTAGCATTTCATATATATGTTCAGTGTTTATTTTTTGTTAAATTATTTGCGGTATATACTGTAGTTTGTCATTTACATTTATATTTTATGATAATTTTGTTTTTATAAAAAAGAGTTAAATTTGCATAATCAAATTTATGCTTCTAATCAATAAAAGGTCCATCTTAAACTGCTTAAACTCATAAATGAGATCATGTGTGATCAACTGTGCTTGGGACTCAAGTCTGAGACTCCTTAAAACATTTTCTATTCACAGATTTTTCCACCAAGAGCATTAAGAGAACTTTGCTAACATTTCTTAATATTTTCTAGGCTAAGTTATTAGGACTACAAAAACAATTTCATAATGTCAAGTTGAAACTTCAGGGGTAAATGAAATAACATTGATCTAGTTATAAGTATACCATCTTGTTATATTAACTTGGTGCACTTACTTCACTAGAGGCCTGGTTAATAAGCCCACTCCTGTATACTTGTAATCTTTAGATTCCCCTTTTGCTCGTTGGAATCATATTGTTATACACTATTATGACTGTTAAATACTTTAGGGATCACTTACTTCCTTTATTTCTCAAATGACATTAACAACTTACATAAGTTGAGTGTCTGAATTAAGATTGCTCTGTAGTAAGACCAAAAACTAGGTCTTTTGATTTTCAGACTATATTATGTTTCTCCTTCATTAATCACCATAGAGATATTTACTGATTTTACTTTCACCCAATTCTTTGATTTCTGACAAAACAAATGTAAAATTCTGTGGGGTAATTGAAAAGTTAAGTGATAATTCTAAAAGGAACTCATTCTGTTGCTGATCAGAATTCAGAAGAAGGATTCTCAGTTGTTTTATTGCCACTCCTAACCCCGGGATCCCTGTTTTAATTAACAATGCCTAGGAGAAGAGAGTCTCTACATGGGAAAGCAGCAAGAGGTAAATTCTCATTTACAGGAGATTCTTCATTTAAAAAAAAAAATAGAGGTATTATAAAATAATCCAAACTCCTGAACTCTGGGAACAGCACTAGGACTCAGTATTATAGTCCAGGTAACTCAAGATATTCCAGAGATAAGGGCAGGTGTACAGAATATAGCTGATGGGGGCAAATGAAAGTATGAGTCAGGTACAAAAGCAGGGGTGGAAGGCAGATCAATTTGGATAGAAATTGGCAGTGAAGTAAAAGGTAGATCAGAAAGCTAAACTAAATAAGAAATTCTGTAAGAAAGTATTCTGATTACTTGGACTGATTCTCTGACCCTTTCTGGCTTTCTTTTAACATGGTGAGGGGCTGGATGCCTTGGGGAGATGCTTGGTTCCTGGCAGTCCCAAGCCTTTCATTTGGGATCAACATAGTTCCCAGTCCAGTCCTTCAGTTACCAGTTAGTTAATCCTACTCTCACTTCATGGCTGTTGCATGGGCTTTGAGGTAAGAAAAACTCAAAATCCAAGCCTCAGTTTCACTATTAACTATGTGACTTTGGTATATATGTGGCTTAGCTTCTAAATGCCACAGAGTGCCCAATAAATGATATGTACTTAGACTGTGACTCTTTCTATCGTAACTACTTTATTAAACCTTTATATTGTTTTTAAATCTTTTCATTAATACTAAGTGGTCCAGTTAGATTTCTCTTTAACTTTGGGGATGTAAGTTAAAAATAAAATCACATAAAGGTAATAAAAATAAATAAACTGTTTTGCCATAAAGTTTCTTGCTCAGTGTTTACTTTGATACATTGAATGAAAACAGATAAGGCATTAATTCTGATTAAAAAATGAACTGGAATCTTTAAAAAAAAAAACAACAAAGAAAACCTCACAATTTCTTAACAAATTAAAAGTCTCAAGAGAAATGAATCAATGACAACACAGTCTTACATCATGTACATACCCTTTTTATTATTTCTGGTAATAATTTCTCTAATTTGTACAAATGGCCAGCATCTCCCTAGGGCTTGAGTCATCCAGCAGCCTGATAACAAAATATTTGCAATCCTGTAATTCAAGATAAATACCCATTGCAAATACAGGAGAGTTACATCAGTCCTTCCCTTAAATTTAGATATCACAATTACAAACATTCAAAAAAATAAGTACATTTATTAAAGTCAGACACAGTATAAAATTCAATGTGATAAGGGAATAAATTCACTCAAGGCACAAAATTTTGTATTAGTAGTTGCTTAGTATAAAATTTCTAAACTCTCTTGAAATTCGAATATCACGTTTAACATTTGTTTCCTAATCTATTATATTCAGGTATTATTATGAAAATTCTTCTATTTAAAAACTTACCATCTTTTCAGCTTTGCCTACTCAACAATTTGTGGAGTTTCTTTGAAAAATAAAGTTAAGAATAATGAAATTATTAACATTATTATATTTCGCATGTCTGTCCTTTTATCTTTAAAATAACAGTGTCCTGATAAGTGGTATTTTTTATATGTGTGTATGCCATCTTTGTATCTCTCACTTTCTCACTGACTCACACCCACGTGGTAAACCAGGAAATATCCCCGATTTGGGTTAGTAGCTCCAAGCCATAGCAACATTTTTCTTGACTCAAAAGGGTTTTCTAAGAGAAATCTGTTTTTAGTGTTAACATAATTATAAAAATAGAGGCTATTACTACATGGCCATGCGTTCCCTTTTCAGGATCAGTCACAAGCATCTTGTTTTCAAAGATAGAGTCAATTAGGAAACATGAAAATCAACTTTACAGTTACAATTAAATCCACTGAAATGGGTCTTACTGCTTGGGAAAGTAAATGCAAAATGGGACCAACTTTATGGAGGGCAATTGAAAACTCTCCGTTTTTCTCCTTAAATTTTTATATATTTTGTTAATTAACTTCACTGCTAGAAATGTAGTTAATAGGGAAAAATCAGAAATGTGTGCAGATATTTACGAAAAAGACAGTAAAAACAACATTTTACTGTAACAAATGAAATGCCTAAAATATCTAGTAGTATGGAATTAAATAATTCTAAGATCTGTCTATATAATACAATATAGCATTTAATTGTTTTTATTTCATTTTTTAAATGTTTGTGTAGTTATTTAGAGACAGAGAGTGAGTGGGGGAGAGGCAGAGAGAGAGAGAGAGAGAGAGAGAGAAAATCCCAAGCAGACTCCATGCTCAGCTCAGAGACTGACACAGGGCGTGATCCCATACCTGAGACCTGAGCCGAAATCAAGAGTCAAACGCTCAGCTGACTCACCACCTAGGCAACCCCATTTAACTATTTTTAAATTAATATGTAAGGGCATGGAAATATGCTTATCATATAAAGTGAAGAAAGAATAAGCATTATAACTCCAATTTTGGGAGGACATAAGCCTAAATTATCCCTGTAATTATTAACAGATGGTAGGATTAGGAGGAACTTTTATTTTTTATTGCATACATTTTATGTTTTCCATAATGAATATATATGACTTATATAATCAAAATAAAATGACAAGTGATGCAAATGGTATATAAAATTTGTATCTATAGCTATAGTCTCTTATGAGCACAGGGGCTTCATTGACACATGGCTGCTGAATATTGGACAATTTGTTATTTTCTTGAATAGCTCAAGCTCCACATATACCTCCAATTTGCTACTCTTGCATCATTTCATAACTCTATTTTACTATTATCTGTTTAGTCACCAGAAATTTAAATTCACACTGATCTTCTTTCATTGTTCAAAAATAATTAGTACCAAAGTTTGTGTCATTATTTCTCCTAAATGCTTCTTGACTGTGTATTTTTTCCCTAAATCAAGGGCACCTATAGAAAAAAGCCTTAAAGTTGTAAACATATATATATATAAAGTTCACAAAAACATATTGAGCTTAATTTTTTGGAGAGTCCAACTCAGCCATATGTTATAGCCACACTAAACCCTTCACCATTTCCTAAGCAAGAAATGTTATTCCCTTTAAAACTTCCACTTGCTATATAAAACAGCAAAAATGCCTCTTCTCTGAATTCTCTGAGTATTTTGGGGACAGTTAACTGAGCCATTTTTTTTTTTTACTCCTCAAATTCTCTGCACGACCTACTTTTGAAGAACTCAGCTTACTGAGTTGTAATTATTTGCTTTCGATAAGTTTTCTTTACTAGATTGTGGTGTACTTTTTAAAAAGGGCCATACTTTAAATCTTAGATTTGAATCTTTTTTTCCCCTGTCCCCTATATTAATGGAGGGTGGAATATATGGTAGGCATTCAATTCTTTTTAACTGTATAACATTATTTTGAATGTTACTCTGTGTTATACTTCTAAATTCAAAGTGCAGATTTCTACTGATCAGTTGATAAATGTATCTATTTCACTTTAATCTCTGTTCATATAATACTTAGAATTTACATTGATGTCATTTAATAGTCAGGAAAGCAGCACATCTTTAAGAAAGATACTTTATATTATCAAGGTAATTATAGTGACTTTGGTAAGAAAACCTATCTTTGCTGAAAATCTGAGTTCCGGGATTTTGCCAGATATGTTAAATATATAATTTTGATTGATCCCTTACTTAAAAATGAAGAAACTGAAGCCCAGGATATTTAAATAATTTTGATAAGGTCTGAAAGCCAATAACTATTGGATTATTTTTTTTTCTGAGCTCCACCAAAAAATTGTTAAGAAGCAAAAGATAATACTACTATAACATTTAAATTATCTGAATATTTTTAAGAAATATTACCCAATTAGTAAATGTGTGGCTTGCTCTTGTTTCCCTTGTGTATCTGCAATTGATGAGATATTTGACAAGGTATCTCAAGATATCCTTAGGGATATACCAAGAAACAGGCTAGATATTAATGTAATTAAGGAGAAAATAAAGTGCTTGTGACACTTAGATTGATCCCAGTCTGTTACATTTTATTCTTTGAATAAAGAATTAGGATACTTATCACATTTGCAGATAAAATTGTGGATGTAAAACATTATACTGGAGGAGAGAAGCTGGGTGAAATAATAAGGAGAAAGATTAGAAGATTGGCCTAAATCCTTAAAATTGCATTTAAAAGCAATCAATATAAATTCTTGGTTTGGGTTCCAAAGGTAAAGATAACTAAATAGCAAACAGAGGTAAAGAAAATAGAATAAAAAGAAAGATTTGTTGTTTTCTTTAATTATCAGCTCAAGGCAAATCAATAGGTAATGTGGCTCCCTCAGACAAAAAAAAGTGGGGGGGGGAGATAAATAATGCGTGACTGAACTAACAGTTTGTAAGAAAATCATTTCCACTAATGCGTGCAGAATCTTTCAGATTTTAGCAGCTAGTAACAAATGAGGGTCTCCACATGGGGAAGGGCATCTGATAAAACAGACCTTATAAACCTGTCAGTACATTTTGCCTTTTTGTCAGAATTCAGCCACTTAATATGGTGTCCATCATAAAGTTGAATGCTAGTGTGCATTGCTCTCCTCCAGTACTAGCAAAGACAAAACTATTTTGCATGTGCCTTACAAAATTGAGCCTGGTTGGAATTTTCAGAGATTGTACTGAACACTAAGAGAAAACACAAGAGAAATTATCAGAGACTTCAAGAAATATAGAAACAGGTTCACTCACAAGATTTCAGCCAAGGCCCAAACTCTGCCTCAGTTTACAGGTTGTCCCAAAAGAAAAAGGAGCTTTCTATCCTGAATGAGTTCATAGCGCTTTGTATGTACAGAGCCAAAGTTTCCCCTTGGAGAATTAAAGTCACCTCTAGCTCTTAACTTGTCTGCACTTGGAGAATGCCATCTTTTGACTCATTTTCCAAGAACCAACTGCCCAATACCATACTCTGTTGACAAATCCTAGACTTCTACTATTCAGTTCAGCATTTAGGACTAAAAAATAGGAATCTTCCATGATAATTAGTCAGATTTGTGTTGCATGACTAACTTCAGTTTCACCTTTCAGATGGCTGTGTACCTCCTATAATTTTTCATGCTCCAAAGAGTAACAATATTCTAATTCAAAATATGCACTGCAAGACACGCTGTTAAAAGGGATTTGGTGTCAAAAATGTTTGGGAAACACTACGCCATGTTCATCCCTAAGGGAGTCATCAGGCACAGTAGCACGTTAAAATTACTGATGTGTTCTACTATTTAAAAGCCTTTTAGATTTAAATTTGCCAGCACTTGAGTTAACCGGAAGTTTTCCAAGCTAATCTGATCAAAGAACAAATTATGTATATGTGTTGTGTATGCGTACAGCACCTGTTAACTGCACGTGGAAGATAGCTTTTCTTCCCCAGTGTTGCCGTAACTAAAGAAGTATACAGTCAGATTTTACATGTAAACATGTAACTAGCAGATCATTCCCTTTAGGAAATAAAGTTTCTAGAACTACAGGGGTCTGGCTTTATGTGTTCAAACACATAGTATGTCACTTTTGAGAACCATTTTTCCAAGTAATCTGGACCTACATAATTTCTTTTAATGGAGAAAAACCAAGAGGTTCTATAAAATTATTAAAACCATGCCCCATGATTTCAGTTTGGGATAACTGGGGATGAGATACTTACTTAACATGTAGAAGAGGGATATAGGGTAGGGAAATATCATTGACTGCCTCAATAATTGCGTATGAAATAACCCACGTCCAATGAGTTTAGGGTTTTGTGTATTGTCTCAAGAAAACAAAAATAATAACAAAAACAAGGTCTCTAAGTAAATCCTACAGGGAGAGACAATTCAGCTCGTTATAACAACACTTTATAATGATTAGAATTATCAAATATTTAATAGGGTGATTCCCAAAGATACATATAATTCTTGTTACTGGGAGAAGTTCTTTGATTCACCTGCATTCAAGGTACTTATACAACTCCTAAAAATACAAGGTGACTTCTAGAAATGCACACCTAACAAGAAGCACACACACAAAGATATAAAAGCATTTTCTATAGCCCACATAGAGACCTCTTCAGAAGTCTAATTTACAAAGAAGGGAATGATTAGATCTAAGTAGAGAGATTAAACTTGTTTTATTGATGGTGCTTCAGCCTACTCAAAAAAGTACCTTAGCCAAAACAGTGAAGAGAGGAGTGTAGCTTTTGTTTTGTAGTTGGATTCTATGAATTTGAGAGCTTGTCAATATCTATTTATTATCAAATTCCACTGATTATGATTAAAGTATATTATTATTTTTTTAGTTTATTTATTTATTTTGAGAGAAAGAGAGAGAGAGAGAGACAGACAGAGCATGAGCAGGAGAGTGGAAGAGAGGGGGAGGGAGAGCTAGAGAATTCCAAGCAGTTTCTGCACTGCCAGATGCGGGGCACGAACTCGCAAACCGTGAGATCATGCTCTGAGTGGAAACCAAGAGTCAGACACTTAACCAACTGAGCCACCCAGGTGTCCCTCTATTTATTCTTTTTTAAACTACATCAAGCTTAGTAAGTTGATTTTACCATTCATTTGATTTCTTAAATTCTTTTTTTCTCTTCCTGAATTCAGTCAGATTAGAATAATTAAACAGAAAGCATTTAATTTGAATGATATATAACAATTAAAACCAAAGTAAATCAATCCAGGCTAATTATTTTATTGTTCAGTACTTAAGATTTTTCTATAAAGTATTTTCTTCTGCTGTTGTTTTCAAATGCCATTTTAATGAATACTATTCCTAAAGTATACATGTAAAGACCAGGCTAGACAATTAGAGATTTTCAGAATTGGAAGAATAAAAATAATCTTAAATAACCCTAGAAATAGTTGTACTACTTAAAGCTTTGACTGAAATGAAAAAGAAATTGATACACAAAGTTGTACAAATCTCTGTAAATTCTCTCTGGCTAAAAAACCTCAAATCCCACAGGCAGGTAATAAATCACAGAGGGAATACAAAGTTCATTCAAAATTATGGATTTCCATTGAAACTAAGATATCTCAGAGGCAATCAATTTCTGGGTGTTTGGGCAGAAATTAAGGGGAATACATTACCTTAAAAATGTACACAGCTCCCCCCTCTCAGTGTGGTAATTGTACCTGGCCTTTTATCACTAGATACTGATGCAGAGGACATAATTACAGCTTGGTTAAAAAAAAAAAAAAGTCATTAGGAAGTAGATTAGGTGTGATATCCATAATGAGAGTAGACATTAAATTTTAGCCTCTGAGGACAAAACAAGATGGCTCTCTTGTGAACCTCTTACATCTATCTTTATGTTAGTTAATAGACCTCAACTTCAGAAGAAACAATGCTAGAAACTGAACTTGAAAGAAGAGGAATAACCATGTTCCTCTTAATATAAAATATTTAAGAAAAACATTAATATTAATTCATAATTGATTTTATGGCAGCAAAGGTTGATTGAGTATATTATTAAAGTCCAAATATAAACTAAATTGTTCCTGTATATGAATATGTTTATGTTTATGCAAATGTGATGTATTTCATCTTAATCATACAGAACAAGAGAAAATACTCACAAGATCAAATATCTATCCAGCTTTTTCTAGGTCAGTTTGGTACCAAGTGCTGAGTATGGAGCCTGCTTAAGATTCTCTCTCTGCGCCCCTCTTTCTCCCTCTGCCCCTCTCCCCCACTTATACTCTCACTCTAAAATATGAAAAGAAAATTTGTCATTTTGCCCCATTCAGGGCAGCAGTGTGAAGAGATACTCATATAAAAATATATAAATTTTCCAGACAATTTAGTAAACAAATACAGAGATGTATTTTTTAACAATGTAAAAGAATTATTCACAAAAAGTAAAAATACCCTGAAGAATTAAAACAGGTATCCCCTCAGCATTTTAGAATTTTTATCTACATAACCCCAAAAGAGTGAACGTGTCTGTGTGTGTGTATGTGCATGTACATGTGAATTATACTTATGGGGAAAAAAAACTAAAATTATATACTATGCTTTTGTAGGAATGTAGGAATATGCTGTATTTTTTAAAAATTCTTCTGAATTTCCAATTATTCTATATTTTGTCATAGTTAAAAACTATTTTCCCCAAAGATAATTATATATATATGTATATATATGTGCATGTGTACACATATATGCATACACACACATATGTGATGCACACACTTTAACAAAGAGGTCAAATGTCTAAGTGTCAAAAATCAGTGTTTGGCCACAGCAGTCTATTGTCTTCTAGAATGAACATACAGAATAAAAGAATAATTCAGAAATTTTAATATATAGGTCAATTATTTTAATAACTAATTGTTTGGCTTAATAGTACAGAAACAAGAATATCTCATCACCATGAAGTCCAAGACTGTTTCTTCCAGTTCCCACACCACACTTGGGGTACAAATTGATGTAAAGAATATTTTCGTTCATTTTGCTTAGATTCCTGCTTATGATACTGTTGCCACCTGTCACATGTGATAAACAAAGGAGGCCAAGTTGGTATCCCATCTGTTAAATCATCTTTTCTAAGACTACAGGACTATCAAATAGAACTTTTTATTGAAACACTATGGTTAAAATGAGAATTAAATAATTGAACATTAAATACAGTTCTTAGAGGTTGTTTTACTTAGTGTTAAATATACTAGTCGCCAAACACTTCTACAAAGATAGAAACATACTATGATCTAGTCTTTATTTTTTATTTATTGGTAATTAAATTACTTAGAGCAGTTTGTTGGCTCCAAAAGAACACAGCGCTCTTCCTAAAATTTATCTTTGGAATATGTTTTCTGTTAACATTCATAAAGGTCAATCTATTAAATCTATTTCCCTATTTATTTCACAGTGAAAGTTGTTAAAAAGCTTTATGTAAATATAATTCACAGCTTGCACAACCATCACTAATTATTACTCTATTTTATTACTGTAATAATATATATTCATACTTTAACCGATAGAACTTTATTATAAATATATTTTCACTCCAAGTTACCTATATTTGCAAGTGAATAATGAGACATTAACGATGCATCAGAAGTGTATGTCCTTGTTTCTTGTTCATATCATGATGTTACTTGCTTAGATATAGATGGTAATCTATTTGATCATACACCTACTGACTATTCCAGAAATAACACTGCAGCAGACATTTGTCCATTTGGGCTTTCAAAAGATAAGACCAAAGATGAATCTTAATGTTAGAGTTGGGCCAAATCCAGAGGCCAGAACCAAACTTGGACACATCCCTAAATTACGTTCATCTTCTGGTGGTTGTCCCCCTAATCACCATGAGAACTGAGTGGTACTGTTGCAAGGCAGAATAACCAAAAATCACTTGGACAAGTAGCGCTCCTTGACATAACACTAGGAACTTGAAAATATTTGTTGATTGACTCATTAAACAATGAATATACATCTATATATGTACCCTGAGGCCAATGTATATTACCTGAATGTTTCATCCCTTTTAGTTTACTTACTATGTACTATTTTTTTCTTTTGAAGTCATTTTAAGGTTTTTAAAAAGTATTACAGTAATCTATAAAGTTGTAGAATTAACCTACTATAACTTCAATAATGAGAAATTTAAGCTTTTTTAAAAAAAATTTTTTTTAACGTTTATTTATTTTTGAGACAGAGAGAGACAGAGCATGAACGGGGGAGGGTCAGAGAGAGGCAGACACAGAATCGGAAATAGGCTCCAGGCTCCGAGCTGTCAGCACAGAGCCCGAGCGGGGCTCGAACTCACAGACCGCGAGATTGTGACCTGAGCCGAAGTCGGCCGCTTAACCGACTGAGCCACACATGCGCCCCTAAAAATTCTGAACAACATCATTACATTTTCATTCTGAAAGGGAAAAAAATAATTATTTTCAGTTCTCAAGTAGTATTTTTAAAACCTTTTACTATCAGTTCTCATGGAACCATTATTTGGACAATTTATTAAATTCACTGACAGTCATGTTGTAAACACAATTCTAAGTAATTACTGTTTGACACTTGCTTTTTTGGAGTAGCTTGACCATGGAATATTTAAAAAGGTGATATTCACTCTGATCATTGACCAGAACTGTTTTCAATGCTATCTTGACATGGATCAGTATGATAGCAATGCTTGGTGGTCATTGCTTCACAGGCAGAACAATGTGCTTAGAGAAGGCTCAATCCAGAGTGAGTGGAACCACTTCTCTGTACATGGCTTTAGGCACATCTGGTGCAAATCCATTATGAACCCTGAATTTGTGCTCCAGATCTTGCCCTCTGACCTACTCATAGTCACGTGAGAATGTGACTTCCACTCTAATAGGATAATAACATGTTTAAATGAATCTATAAACATTTAAAATTAAGTCCTAAAATCAAAATAATTTAACAGTCTAAACACCATCTAGTCTTAGTTTATATCTTGTGTCATATTTATTTGGCCAAGGCCAGGCCTCTCCATTGTCCACAGTACTTAGGTTCTCTTGATACACTGCTTAAGTACTGAAATGAAGACAAGGACTTAGCGTCTTTAATGTGTCTGTAATTAGCTTGCTAGTAAGAAATGCAAGTGATGTGTTCCAGGTCCTTGCTTATTCCAGCACAACCATAAAATCAGTCAGAAAGGAAGAGATAATAAGACAATGGGAGAAAGATCCAAAAGTAAATGAAAAAAAATATTACCTAATGAAATATCTGGAAAGCAATTGTTACATTTGTGTTAGAAAGACATTCATTATCAACAGAATCTATTCTAGAAAACAACCTCTCCCCAACACAACAAACAAACAAACGAACAAACAAGTAGTATACTTGGGTGGCTCAGTCGATTAAGCTAAGCATCCTACTTTGGACTTTGGATGAGCTCATGAACTTGAGGTATGTGAGTTCCAGCCCTGCAACTGGGCTCTGTACTGATAGTGTGGAGCCTGCTTGGGATTCTCCCTCTTCCTCTCTCTCTCTGACCCTGTCTCTCTCTCTCTCAAAATAAATCAAAATAGACTTAAAACAACAACAAAAAAACACAACAACTTGTAAATTCCAGGTATTTTTTTTTAGCTTTGAATGTATGTATTATCATTATTTTATCACAAATATCTAAATGTTTAACTATTTTACACAGTTATATTTATAAAACTCATGAATTTTTCTCTAAAAAAGGAAAAAAAAAATTCCAAATAAACTACCACAACCAGACATTGTAGAACATTTTCTCTTTAAGTATTATTTATTTTCCTGAATATTTTTAGAATACAAGAAATAGTTGATCTTTTTGTGTGTGTGCTTTTGTCTTAGTTCTAATCTAGCAATATAAAACACAAAATTTTAGTGGTAGGATTATTGGTCTCAATTTTATACCCTTCTATGGTGATAGAATTTTAAAAACACCTCCTCTTTTTTTAGAAATCTTGATAACTAAGTACAACCAAAAATATCCAAAAATGAATATTATTTTCTTTTTTTTTTTTTAATTTTTTTTTCAACGTTTTTTATTTTTTTTTTATTTTTGGGACAGAGAGAGACAGAGCATGAACGGGGAGGGGCAGAGAGAGAGGGAGACACAGAATCGGAAACAGGCTCCAGGCTCCGAGCCATCAGCCCAGAGCCTGACGCGGGGCTCGAACTCACGGACCACGAGATCGTGACCTGGCTGAAGTCGGACACTTAACGGACTGCGCCACCCAGGCGCCCCATTATTTTCAAAATTTGAAATAAAATATTGTTCACTGTCATTCTATATGATATATATTATATATGATATATATAATAATATGGATTTCATATATGTTATATATGAAAACACTTAGTAGACAACTTTTTTCCTCAAATGGCAGTTTTGAAACAAGAATACATACATGTTCAAAAGTAAAATGTAAAAATACAGGCTATTAAGAAATTAAATATTCTTCCAGGAATATAACCAGTTTGTATTTGAATTTCCACATCATTTTGTTTAAAAACATACAGAGCAGTTGGATGTGTTTCTCGTAAGATTGTGGTCATGTGAGATAAGGAAGCTAATAGGGCCCTGTAGGAATCAGACTTCTACATTTGGGTCCATTAACTTTTATTTTTCGTTTCAGTTGAAGAAAAATTGGAAAGCCATCAATTAAGAGATTTCTCATTGGTTTTCCATAGCTGACACATTGATACATGTTACTTGAGGAAAGGCTTACCTCTTTACCATTTCACATTTATAATTTCAACATTAGTGTTTGTGATTATTACATTTATCTCTAGAAGCTGTGGTGCTTCCATTCTGTTGGCCAAAGTGCTCCATCGCCATATGGAAAATGTTTGATTTTAATGAAGAATCTGGACAATCGTGCTGATTGTTTATCTTGACTAGTGACAGCAACAGCTTATACCACTTGAGTTGATGTTTTTCTGGACAAACGTTTTACTTCAAGTGTCTGTGGGGGCTCCCTGGCTTAGGTAGCAAATATCTGGGCATGAACTGTAGGTGTATGAGGCTCAGTCAGATGTCATCTCCAAGTTCCTGTAAACTTCTCTGGTGTTGATCGCCTAGCCTCAGTCTCTAATACTCGGGAGATTTTCTCTCTTGGATGAGAAAATCAAGTCTGATTGTTCTGACCCTCATTTTCTACCTCTTTGAGCAACTCATAAGTTATGGTTTTGGTTTTGTTTTAGCTGATCTTGGACTAAGAAAAATTTAATTTTTTCTTAAAATTAGTATATAATTTTGCTGTGTTAAATAATTTTGAAAATAAAATTAGGATTTGCCTTATTAGAAATATGAGATTTAAAACACTTAGCTTAAAAAAAAAATTGAGTCTTCAAAATTCTCTAATTAGATTTATTTTGCTGTTTGCTGATCAATCTTATGGTTATGACTCTAGATAGCTGATTATATCTGGAGATTGTAATAGGGATATGTTGACTAGAAATTATATTATCAATGAACTAAAATATTAAGGTCTCCCATAATCTTAGGATTTAGTAAACAGTGATAACTGTCTTTAGAGGCTACAGATCCCTGTAATTATCAAGAGGTGGGATTTGAGTCTCCTGGCTTAAATAAAATTCAAGTGAGAAATAATAAACCTATTTTGTAAATAACTATTTACTGACATAAATTTTATAGGAAATTATCATTGTATTTTAAAACTCTGACACATTAACCTATATACCAAGATTTTGTTTGGGATATGTCGTTGCCATCTAACTTAGTTGTTTTCTTTGTATTAGTATTTATCAGTTCCTGCTTTGATCCCTGCTACCCGCTGCCTCCCTCTCACTTACAACTAGCCTCAAGTTGACACAGACACCAAGCAGCCTGACTGACCCCCAGCCTTTGAGAAGGGGCAAGTCATTTTATCATGAATATGCTCAACATACCAATCATTCTATCCTGCCACCTTATTCCAGAAGCTAAAGTGTTTCTTCTTTTCTTTTTGAGAGAGAGAGCTGGAGCAGAGGAGGGGCAGAGGGAAAGGGAGGGAGAGAATACCAAGTAGGCTCTGGCACTGTAAAGTGCCAGCCAGCCAGATGTGAGGTTCAATACCATGATCCTGGGATCATGACCTAAGCCAAAATCAAGAGTCTGCCACTAGGTAGAATGAGCCACCCAGGTGCCCCCTTATGTTGCAATAATATTAAAGACTACTCAGTATATTTAATTTATTACATTTCAAAATAGATTTTTTTCACTAAAGAAAATAATTTTTAAAGAATTAGAGAAAGCTAATGTGCTATGAAAAATTCTTGTTTACCTGTTCAAATATGGCTACTTCCAAGTTCCCATAGTCTCAGTCATTAGAAAGATGGTCCCATTATTGAATTGAAACAACTAAGTGTTTTAGATCAGAGTTCTATTTCTAGCTCTTCACTGAGCCATTATATGAAGGTGAAAGCAAGGAATCAGATTAGGTGCGATGTGATTTCCTGTCAACCCTCATTTTACTTGAGTGTATCTAACGACAGAACTTCAGCCAGTAGATGGCACTATTTATCTCAGTGAGTAAAACTTTCATTCTCATGAAAATAAGCAATTAATTGCTGAATATGAAAATGAGTGGACTCCTTCACATTTTATTGTGAGTGTCCCCCAATTGATTTGCGTTCAAATATCACAAAAAGACATAAAATAAACAGAGATTTCCTCATTTAAGAATGGACAAACACACTTCTGGGACTTGGTATATTTTTCAAATAATGATATAAGGACATGAGAAATTTAAAAATATTAATTTGAAGATTTTTTCAAATGCAAATTATCATTTTTTAATGTTTATTTACCCATTTTGAGAGAGAGAGAGAGAGACAGAGATTGTGAGCAGGGGAGGAGCAGGTTGAGTGGGAGAGAAAGAAACCCAAACAGGCTCCATATCCTCAGCACAGAGCCTGTTGCTGTCCTCGATACCACAATCCATGAGATCATGACCCTAGCCAAAATTAAGAGTCAGTCGCCTATTATGGCTTAGCTATTTTCAGAAGCATGACAAGTATTTTTGTTGACCAGAAATGAAACTGAAACACAAAGTGATAAATAAGGTAGAACTTGCAGGCCCACAAGGCTTTGGGGCCAGAAGCAAGCTGATGCTTTAGGAAATTTGACACTTTGGGATAATGGAAACTAAATGCACATCCTGTAGATGGAGGACAGAACTCTATTCACTGCCTGAAACCGAAGATTTCCATTCAAATGGAAGAAATTTCAACAAAGCTGTGGCTTGCCCCTGCAGCTGTGGCCTGAGGAGAAGGAAGGAGGAAGCCTCCTTGTCAAGACCTGAGCCAAAGGGTCTCCTGGCTCAATGGCTACTCTGAGGTATGGTCAACATCACAGTGCCACACACACTCAAATTCAGCAATATTGTACAGGTTACTGGGTATAAAATCTCTAGGCAGGAGGGGTGGGGCTGAAATGGAGAATTACGGTCAATATTACCTGCAAATCAATATTCCTAACCATGTGAGAAAAAATTTTAAAGACAGCCATTGCATTAAATTTCAGTAATAAAACATTTATTTTGGTTTTAGAAAGAGGGAAAAAAAGTATTCAAAATTATAATATTTCAGATTTTAATAAAACTAAGAGACTTAATCTTGGCAGTTAACTTTGAGTGCTAAGCAAGAAAATTAAAAATGTATCTACAGCTAGATACATTCTATTGAAACTAGGATATCAAAAATAAAGAAAAAAACACTTGAAATCTACCACAGAAGAAAGTCATATTCCCATACAAGAACCATAATCAGACTACAGGTAGACTTCTCAAGAGCAGAAAAGCAAGCCAGACCCAGTAATACTTTACCACTAAAGAGCTGAGGTAAGCCAATGTTCACCTAGGATATATTCAAAAGAGAAGGGATAATATAATTTCAGACACAGAAAGCAAAAATAAATAAATAAATAAATAAATAAATAAATAAGTAAAAATAAATAAAAATTA
Organism: Panthera onca; assembly: GCF_046562875.1. Classification (NCBI taxonomy): domain Eukaryota; kingdom Metazoa; phylum Chordata; class Mammalia; order Carnivora; family Felidae; genus Panthera; species Panthera onca. The sequence goes on from NC_138342.1 coordinate 73,985,232, forward strand.
CTAATCATCTTTTTCCAGAAAGAACTATTCAAAGATGTACTGTAGAAAGTAGAATAAATCCAGAAAAATAAAAAAAAAAGAATAGGAAGCATGAAAAAACAGGAAGCATGAAAATTGGTAAAATATGTTGATAAATTTATTTAACTATTGATTACAATAAATATATAGAGGCTAAAAAGATGAAACTAAAATATTTGTCAATAAGAACAGATTGTTTGGGTGGGAGGAGGCAGGTAAAGCCAAGATCCTTGTTTGATTTAGGAGGAAGATAAGGAATAACTTTGCACATCACAGGAAAAACAGGCAAAAAATGGATAAACAGGGAAAATAAAACCATACAAATGCATAGTAAGAAAAATTGGAAATGGAAGGAAATGACTCTCTCAGAATAGTGACTGTCTCTAGGTAGGGAGGGTATCAGAAAGCAAGAAGTGAAATAGGGGTTTTGGATTATATCTTAACCTTTTGTGCATTAAATGACAAAAAGGGGGCTCCTGGGTGGCTCAGTGAGTTAAGTGTCTAACTTCGGCTCAGGTCATGATCTCACAGCTCATGAGTTCAAGCCCTGTGTCAGGCTCTGTACTGACAGCTCAGAACCTGGAGACTGCTTGGGATTCTGTGTCTTTGTCTCTCTCTGCCCCTCTCCCACATGCTCATGCTCTCTCTCTCCAAAGTAAATAAACATTTTTTAAAAATTTTAAAAAAGACAAAAAGATATGAAGTAAATACGCTAGAATGTTAACATTTGTTGAATGTGGGTGGTTGGTACATAGTCCTTATATTATTCTTTGTATTTTCTGAATGACTAGAGTATCACAAAATGTAAAATGATACTAAAGAAAAACAAAAATAAAAAGTATCATCTCACTACAAATTTATTAATTCCTTTTGTTCTTAGGCTCTGCTTCTGAAGTTTTAAGAGATATCAAGCATTTACCTAGAGCTCATATATTGGAGATCCGTGAAAAACTGTTTTCTTTAAAAAAATATATCAAACAAAATGGAATAACAATGAAAAAAAATCTGCTCATATTCTTTTGTATATTGCTTGCTTCTTTTTAGTTTTGGAATCCTTAGTCTCATGTTCATTTTACGTTTGTTTTAGTTGACTCCTGATAATTAAGCAGAGTATCATTGAGATGCTTTGTGCTACACATATTTCAGACTATCTGGCTGCATAAGTGCAAATAGAGAATCTTTCTTTAGCATTAAATTTACCTTAAGAAATAATACTGGAGGTATTATAATTGTACATTTTGGAGTCTGTTTCTAGGAACCAGAAAAATCTAACTGGACTACTTGTGGCATTTGGAAAAAACATTGGCAGTTTTTAAAATTGGCAGTTTTACTAAAGACAGATTAGCTGTCTCCTAAATTTAAGGGCTTTCATTGATATACATGATTAGCTTGGAACATAAAGATAATTTAAACCTGAGCACACTGAAGGATATTAAGGAATTATTCTTAGGTTGGGAATATGATTCCAATACTATACAACCTCTATTTCTGATATACATGAGAATTTTTAAATTTAAGCTTGCATGAAATCAATTAATAATTCTCCTGTAGAGGGAAGAAATACCTGTTTATATTCAGAACCAGCCACAAATGTTGCATCCTGGACAAAGTCAAAAAATGAACAGAAAATCTTTTAATACCAATATGGCTTGAAAGACCTGGTGAGAAAAAATATAAACTCAGGTAAATAAGTAGATTAAAAACCATCAGTGCCCTGACTCATAATGACCGACTGAACACACACATTCATTCCGTATGCTGCTGGCAATTCTATTGATGTAACAAAAAGAAAATATATTTATGAAGCACAGACCCGTAAAACAAGAATGGCTTTTGACAATAGGTTAGATATTACCTATGCTGTACCTTTTGTTCTCATGACTTATTCATTTCATAATTAGAAGCCTGCATCTCCCACTATCCTTCACCCATCTTACTCATCCCCCTACCCCCTTCCCTCTGGCAACGATCAGTAATTCTCTGTGTTTATAGGTTTGATTCTGTTTTTTGGATTGTTTTCTTTTTAAAAATTTTTTATTAATTATTAATTAATTAACTAATTAATTAATTGTTTTTTGGTGTTGAGTCGTATAAGTTCTTTTTATATGTTCTGAAATTAACCCTTTATAAAATGTATTATTGGAAAATATCTTCCCCCATTAAGTAGATTGCTTTCTTGTTTTGTTGATGGTTTTGTTTGCTGTACAAAAGCATTTTATTTTGATGAAGTCCCAATAGTTTATTTTTGCTTTTGTTTCCCTTGCCTCAGGAGATATGTCTAGAAAAATGTTGCTATGGCCGATGTCATAGAAATTATTGCATATGTTCTTGTCTATGATTTTTATGGTTCAGGTCTTGTCTTTAGGTCTTCAATCCATTTTGAATTACTTTTGTGTATTGTGTAAGAAAGGGATCCAGTTTCATTCCTTTGCATGCCTCGGCACCATTGTTGAAGAGACTGTCTTTTTCTCATTGCATATTCTTGCCTCCTTTGTCAAAGAGTAATTGGCCATATAATTCTGGGTTATTTCTGGGTTCTCTATTATGTTCTATTAATTGATGTTCTACTTTTGTGCCAGTACCATACTGTTTTGATTACTACAGCTTTGTAGTGTTTCTTAAATACAGGATTGTAATACCTCTAGCTTTGGTCTTCTTATTTAAAATTGCTTTGGCTGTTAGGGGTCTTTTGTGGTTCCATGCAAATTTTAGTATTATTTGTCTTAGCTCTGTGAAAAATGCTGTTGGTATTTTGCTAGGGATTGCATTAAATCTGTTGATTTCTTTGGGTAGTATGGACATTTAAAAAATATTCTTCTAATTCATGAGTATGGAATGTCTTTCCATTTCTGTTATCTTCAATTTCTTTCATCAGTATTTCATAGTTTTTAGAGTACAGGGCTTGTCTTTCACCTCTTCAGTTGAGTTTATTCCTAGGTATTTTAATTCTTTTGGTGGGCAATGATAAATGGAATTATTTTCTTAATTTTTCTTTCTGCTACTTTGTTGCTAGTATACAGAAATGCTACCATTTTGAGGGTGTTAATTTTATACCTTGCAACTTGACTAAAAGTAATAAATACATTTTTTTTTGGTGGAGTCTTTAGGGTTTTATATGTATGATATCATGCCATCTGCAAATAATGAGGTTAATTTCTTCCTTACTGATATGGATGTCTCCTATTTCTGTTTCTTATATGATCGCTATGGTTAGAACATTCCTTACTATGTTGAATAAAAGTGATGAGTGGACATCCTTGTCTTCTTCCTGATCTTAGAAGAAAAGATTTCAGTTTTTCTTCAATGAGTGTAGTGTTAACTGTAGCTTTTTTATATATGGCCTTTATTATGTTGACATATGCTCCTGAAGACTAGAAGTCTTAAACCAAAGTATCAGCCAAGACTTGATCTGTTTAAAGGCTGCAGGAGAGGATTTTTCCTTGCCTTTTCCTAGTTTCTGGTGATTGATGGCAATCAATCCATAGCATTATTTGGCAGGTAGACACATCACTCTGATCTCTGCCTCTGTCATCACAGGGTATTCTCCCTGTATCTGTCTGTGTCCAAATTTATCTCCTATTATGAGGAAGTCAGTAATTGGATTAGGGCCCACCCTTAATGCTTTATGACCTCATCTTAACTTGACGACATCTACAAAAACCCTATTTCCCAAAAAGGTCACATTCACAGATACTAGGGGTTAGGACTTAAACATATATTTTGGGGGGATATAATTCAAATTCAAACCAAAACATCAAGGAAGAAGAAGAAGAAGAAGAAGAAGAAGAAGAAGGAGGAGGAGGAGGAGGAGGAGGGGAAGGAGGAGAAGGAGGAGGAGGAGAAGGAGAAGGAGGAGGAGGAGAAGGAGGAGAAGGAGAAGGAGGAGAAGGAGAAGGAGGAGAAGGAGAAGGAGGAGAAGGAGAAGAAAGAAGAAGAAGAAGAAGAAGAAGAAGAAGAAGAAGAAGAAGAAGAAGAAGAAATCAAAAGCTTCCAGAATGACCATTACTATCAACAAACAGACAAGTTACTTACAAGGAAACAAAAATAGCAATGATCTACTCCTCAACAACACTGTGTGGGAGAAATAAAATAAAATAATATCTTCAAAGTATTGAAAAGATATAATTTGAAGCTAAAATACTATAACCCCTCTCCCCAAAAAATTATCAAATTGAAGACAAAAAATTTTTTGTTCAATCATATAAGTTTTCTAAAAGTTAGCCTTTTAGATCAAATGTTTTTTGGTGAACCCATCCCTTCTTTTACATCCTCTTTTCCCATAGCCTAATTGCAGCTAAGTTTGCTCACATTATATAATTCTGGCTAATGATAAGGGATTTTGTCATAGGGTTCATTAAAAAGGTTGTTTTATTATTTTTTTAAATTTATTGATGAAAATCCCATTGTTTTCTTTTTCTGTCTTTCCTACTAGAAGGTTTGCATTGAGGCCTGAGCCAGTAACTTTTCTATAACCATGAGGAAAAGAAAGTGGTAGAGCTGTTGGTCTATTATTATTATATAGCCCTGTACAAAGCTATCAGCCACCTATATCCAGTATTCTAGTTACAAAACACAAATAAATCCCTATTTGTCTAAGCTATTGTTACATATGTATCTTACTAGCAGACAAAGACAGTCCTCACTAACACATTACCATTAGATCCTTTTTGAAACTATTATTTGAGGATTTATTCCAGAAAAAGGAAGAAATTCTAGGAAAGATGAGATGGAAGACAAGAAACAGTGATAATAAAAGAAATCAACAACAATATTCAAGTTTTAATGGAATTATGAACAAATTAGTAACATTTTCAAATTTAAATTCAAAATGCCTTCAGGTAGTACTTTGGGAACATAGTGAAGGAAAGTACAGATAGAATAAGGCTTCTGATATAGTTGGAGCCAATATTAATTGTACATTTATTAATGGCATTTTTTTTAATTAAGAATTAAAATAATGGGCACCTGAGTGGCTCAGTCAGGTAAGTGTCTGACTTGGTTTTAGCTCAGGTCGTGATCTCACGGTTCATGGGTTTGAGCCCCACAATGGGCTCTGCACTGATGGTATAGACCCTGCTTGGGATTCTCTCTCTTTCCCTCTCTCTCTGCCGCTTCCCTATTCACACTCTCTCTCTCTCTCAAGATAAATAAATAAACATTAAAAAAAAGAATTAAAATGGTCAGAAAAAAGAATACAAAATAGATCAGCTTATAAACTGATAGAAAAACACGACCGCAGAAACACAATTATTCCAATAAGCTGTACAAATAGTAAGACAAAGAAATGGCAAAAAACATGGTGAATAAAAAAATTCGTAAAAATTTATAAAATAAAAAATAAAATGCAGAAATAATTTTAAATGTATCACTTCCCATAATAAGTGTTCAACAAATTACTCTATTAAAAAGAGAGGGCTAATCACATTTGGTAGGAGATAAAATATACAACCACAAGGTGTTTGCAGGAGACATACCGAATACAAAAAAAATTAAAAGGCTGAAAATAAAGAGATGAAATAGAAATCTCAGAATCAGCAAAGGCAGCAAGAACAATAGAAGTAGTGGTATAAGTAACATACAAAAGAATGTATGACATCTTTGACAGCAAATATAAAAGTGTTTGACACCAAATAATATATCATCAAGACAAATTAAGAAAAATATGATATAAATGTAAAGATAATTCAATAAATTCTCAGTTTTAATGGAGAACATAAACATATTTTTCTCAGAAATCAACAAGTTAAATACATAAAAATAAATTTAAAAATTAAAGATTGAATAAAGAAATCATAAAGGTTTATTTATAGCCATATCTTAAACTTTATAACCAACCAAGAGAACCTTTCCTTTTAAAGTATCCAAGGGATATTTGTAAAATTGACCATGTGTTAATTCGCTAAGAAATTCTCCAAAGCAGAAATTATATCAGTATTTTCTGTTAATACAATATATTAAACTAAAAATTAAAAAGAAAAAGAGAATAATTGTAAAATAAAATTATAAAGAAACTTGTCTACATTAGGATCAAAATTTAATAAAATATGTACAATACTTATACACAGAAAATACAAAACATTGCTGAAAGAAATGGAAACCTAAATAAGGGGATAGATAGACCATGTTCATGGACTGGAAGATTCAATGTTATTAAGATGTAAAAATACACTAGCCAAAAACACACTTATTAATAAAAATGTTTTACATTAAATGAGCCAATGAGTTAAAAGAGTACATTAAACTCACATAATGTAAGAAGAAAGAAATTGATAGGTATACAAGGAAAACAAACTAAACCAAAAATGGTCTGATCAATAAAAAACAATGCTAATTACCTTAAAGATAAAGTAGACAACCATTGGATGATGTGATAAAAGAAAAAGGAAAATGGATTAAACATTAGGAATAAGGAAGAGGGTATAACTATTGATATATATTCATGTTTTTTCGTACAAAGGAACTGACATAATTTTTAGTGATTAGTTTGACAATCTAAATGAAATGGATAAAACTTCAGGAAAATATAAACTACCAATATGAAGAGATTGAAAATGTTACTCATACAATAACTGTAGGTAATAATTAGTATAACTAATTGTAGTAGTTATGTGTAATTATTTTTAATAACATTATGATATCAGTATTATTTCCATTTTAGAAATTAGTATTCTAAGACATAGAGAAGTCAAGTAACTTGATTAGGTAACATAACCATTAAAAGGTAGAAGTCTTGGGGGCACCTGGATGGCTCAGTTGGTTGAGTGTCCGACTTCAGCTCAGGTCATGATCTCACGGTCTGTGAGTTCGAGCCCTGCATCGGGCTCTGTGCTGTCAGTTCAGAGCCTGGAGCCTGCTTCAGATTCTGTGTCTCCCTCTCTCTCTGCCCCTCCCCTGCTCATGCTCTGTCTCTCTCTCTCTGTCAAAAATAAATAAACATTAAAAAAAATTAAAAAAAAAAAGGTAGAAGTCTGTCTACAAAATCCATAATATTATACACTACATTATGCCATTTAAATAGAATTTTTGTTTCTTTCCTTCCATAAGAAAGATTTTATGCTTTAGCTTAGGAAATAACCCTGCATATTATACATAAAAAAGAAAAAAAATGCCTTTATTTATGCAAGTATAATTGGCATATGATACATTTACTTTCAATCATCCCAGAAGGTATTAAATAATATATTCATCAATTTAACAAATGCTTATTAAACGTCTATTTACCCATTAGGGAAAACGGACACTGGAAATCCGAAAGTGATTAAATCACAATTCTTCTCCATAAGAACTCTCAGTTTAAGGTAGAATTGAGTTATATTCTCATATTAATACTTTAATAGTATAGTGTTATAGGAATGGCAATAATAATAATAATGTGAACAAAGTTCAATAAGTGAACAAAGAAAGGAATGAATAACTCTGTGTGGAAATCAGGAAACATCCATAATTTTCTAGACATCTACTGAGTTCTAGATGAAGTAATATGATAAAAACTTACCGGAAATCTGTAAAAATATCTAAAAAATATAATGTATGCCTAACATCCCCTACACTGCAAAAGAAACCTGTCATTGATGAAAGGCAGTGACTGGAAATTATTTTTCTTCATTTAAGAACTAATTTGTCTTGAAGACTGGCCTGTCAACTATTTACCTGAGGTTGCTTTATATATGTAAATGTATTAATCTCCACAACACTGTTATGAGATAGGCATTTTTACCCATTTTACAAATGAGATAACTGAAGCCCAGAGACACTAATTATCATTCTCTAAAAAATATAACTACGGCAAACAGAAGAGTAAGAACTAAACTCTAGGTTACTCTTCTTGTGTCTGTTATATAATAATGGTGGGGGCAGAGCAGGCAGATGATATTGTTTTAGGTTAATGATCCTGGAGAAAGTTATGGGAATTACAGAAAGGGAGCTCCTTTAGACTGACAACCAAACTGGACCAAATGGAATATGATAAACAGACTAACAGGTAGAAAAGGTCTGGGAGAAATTTACAGATTCTGGGGTGTCAAAGAGGAAGAAATGCAATATTTTCTGTTCCAATGTACACACTGTATGTGAAGGAAGTTGAGACTTTCATGAGTATTTGACATATGAAAGAGAAAAGCTGACTGGAAAGCAGGTAAACAGGGAAGAGTGACCAGGGACAAACCTGGAAGATGAGCTTTGCAGACATGACTACTTTGCCTAGGGTTTGTTTTGCTTATCCTCACCTGGGTGGGGACAAAGCAAGCTGTATTTAAGGAAACTGTCATGTTCAGGTGTGAGTGTAGGCAGCTGTGCTTAGAATAAGACTTTATTATAAAAGTAGCTTTTATCCAGGAGATGTGGTTGCTTGAGATCGTTATTTAAACCAGGGATCTTTACGTTTTTTCGGCGGGGGTGGGGGGAATCAGAGACTCCTTACTAAAAAGGCACTTCCTGGAGAGCAGAGAATGGGAGACTCTGGAGAGGAAGCAGGAATACGATGAGAAGGACTGGCTGTGAGGTTGGTGGGTTTCCTGGTTTCTCTCTTAAGTATGCACCCATCAGCAGATCACTTGGTCAGGAATAAAAGTTGGTTAGAACAGGTGAAAGACCTATAGGCAAAGAAGGGGTTTCTGCATCCAGTGGTCTTAGACTCCTCCTCCTCCTTAAAGTCTCAGGAAGTCTGAGATTAGACTTGAAATATTAATAAGCCCATTCCTCTTGAGGTCCTTGAAGCAGCATTATTACATCTTCTTATTATATAGTCCAAATTTTAAGTTTTTTCTATATTCAGGACAGAGGCCAGATACAATGATAAGATAGAAAAAGTTTGATTTGGGCTTTGCTTTTTCAACCCATACAACTTCCTTTCTCAGGCCCACTCTGCCAAGTTCCTAGAATACTCATGCTGCCATTCACACATATACTTAGCCTCCCGTCATCACAATTGCTTGTCTTTTGTGTATTATTTTAGTAATCCCATTGAGGGAAAATCTTTACAGGTGTTGGAGGATAATAGTCATTGTATTATGCCTAGTGGGGCTGTTTGCATTTTAACTAAAGATCCTTATGATGTGCAAGTAATCTTTAAAAGAGGAATTTCAGGTACCCTAGAAGCCTATGGTAAAAAGATTTGTGAAGCTGAAAAACAATTTTTTCTTGGAAGGTTTTTTTTTTTTTTTTTAAATCCACAAAAACTGAGGGAAATGGACCTGAATTTCTTCACAGGCCCTATGGGAACTAATGCTATTTTGATCTGCATTAATATAGTATTGGGAAAATACATTCCTTCCAGTGGTACCCTTAATTCTAATACAGAGGATTACTACTACTACAAAGCTACATACCTCATCTGTGCATAAGACTAGCTCTGGCTACTGCCACCAGATACATAATGTAGACAATGCCAACAACACATTTTACCCCTCTATACCTTAAGGTCATGAGAGGCCATATGATCCTCCATTATAGAGTTTTCAGGAGAGACATGAGAACATAATTCAACAGACTGTATTGCTTTCCTTTATTACATTGGAATAGCTTTAATTTGGGAGGAAATCCAGAAAGGTGATAGCTGTGACAACTCACCCGGTAAATTAAAATGGCCATCTGTTTAAAAATAAATAAATAAAAAGCATTTTCAGAGGATCAGGCAGAAATATAGCAATCACAGCCAGGATTGATATTTTTAGTAATTGTCATTCTTACTAGAATAATTTATTCCTGTCACTCTTCAAAGCACAGTACATTTGGGTTTTTTTCCTTCATAAGCATACACATTCTTATTGAACCTTTCATAAAACATGACATATTTCTATCCAACTGCCTCCCTTTCCACTCCCAAATTAACCTTTGACCACCTCACTGTTACCAATAATTTAAAGATAATTCCTTGATTGACATTCTTCTTACCAAAATGATAATTTCCCAGTGACAGATGGTATCCCAATCCTAACATCAATTATTAACTGGGAAAAGTTTTTTTCTTTCTTTCTTTTAATGGAATAAGGCAAATCAACTAGTTAGTGAGATTCTACCATGTGTTTACCTTTGGATGACAAAAGACAAGATAAAAGTAATTCATAGTTTTGGAGTATCTGCTATGGTTTTAGCATTTAAACATAAATAACCTTACTTGAAGTTCAGAGTAGCTAAGCAAGCTTCCCAAAGTTATATACCTACATAGCTTTGAAGTAATAGATTCAGGGTTCAACTTCAAATCTGGGTAATTTGAGGACTGAGAAAAGACTCAGCAAAATATCCTGCTTCCAGGTATAGAAAAATCTCTTAGAGTACAGAAAGTTAGGGGTATGACTAAATAGCAAAGGTAAAGCCTCAGCAATCCAAAACACTTCAGATGAATGTGTAAAAGAAAGAGTGTGTCCCACTTGCCAAAAATTATGTGACTGGAAACGCGGTGGAGCTTGCTTTTCTTGAAGCAGGGAGCAGAGGAAAGGACCTTCTATGGATCCAGGTCCTGGAGGCTGGAGGAATACTGGAAGAATGGTTTTAGTGTTGGGGGTTGAGGTGGCCTTGACATTGAAGACAAGCCAGAGTGAGCAACACTGTCACCAAGTCTCTGGGCTACCTCCTGACACCCCCATGGTGAAAATCCTAGGTCATGTCTAACTTCCAGCATCATAAAATAATTAGTGAGACTGATTCTTTGGACATTAGAAAAGTAGCACCTTCTCCCTGAGATAATAGGAAAAGGATGTTTCTGAGCACAGCATGTGGATGGCATAGACCATCGAACATCTCCATCACTATCCACCTGCATAAAGAAACTGGATGTCTATGTGGAAGAGAACAAAAAATGCTGTATCTGTGACATGCTCTAACACAGAGAGCTCATGGTTTGGGTGGCATGGAGTGACCGTTGCTTACTGGAACTCTGGGGAGGAGGAGCATTTTCACTATCACCCTAAAAAGAGAAACCACTGCCAGACCAGCAGAGATAGTTTCTGCCTCATTCAGTCACTGTGCTGATCAGTCAACCACCCTTGTCTCACGGCAATATCACACATCCTTGAGAACATAACACAAACAAGCTAAGAATTCTTCCCTCCAGGCAAATGGCCAATCAGATCCTTTGCAGCTGTTAGTGGGATGATGCTAACAAGGACAAGTAAATGCTGCATCCTGTTATTTTCAGGCAATTGTAGACAAGATAAATGAGATGCCACTACTGATGGAAAGTTCAGAGTCATTTAGTTTTTACATATTAAAAACAACAGTTTGTATCTCAAGCTAGTATGTGGAACAAATCAGTTATAGTAGCTACCTTCTTCTAGCACTTTCCTATTCAAATACTATATAAACTTAACTAGAATAGTAGCTTTTAAATATTTCTGACCTTGTACGTAAAATAAGAAACAGGGGTGCGTGTGGGCTTAGTCAGTTAAGGGTCTGACTTTGACTCAGGTCATGATCTCCAGGTTCGTGGGTTCAGGCCCCGCCTTGGGCTCTGCGCTGACAGCTCAGAGCCTGGAGCCTGCTTAGGATTCTGTGTGTCCCTCTCTCTCTGCCCCTCCCCCACTCGCACTCTCTCTCTCTCTCTCTCTCTCTCTCTCTCTCTTAAGAATAAATAAACATTAAAAAAATTTTTAAAAAGTAATGTATCTTACACCGTGAAGCAGAAAACATATATATATATAAAATAGAAATACAAGCTTCACAAAACAATACTATCCTTGATCACATGTAGTACACTCCAGTATTTTCTCCTGTTTTCTTTTATTGAAAAAATTGTGAAACAGATTAGAAACTACCACTAGAAAATGACTGGCCTAGATTAAAGAGAAATTCAAATTGGCTGGATGTGCTTTGACTGACGGAATGAACATATATTGGTTTCATGGAATCACCCATTTCTAAAATGCTCAAAAGCATCTTTATAATAAACCATTTTAAAATTTGTTTGGGACAATTTAAATTATACTTATAATGAAGTTATTATTTTCCTACTTTAAACATCCAATCTCTAGCCCATCTCTACCTTCCTACATATTTTGTATTTATATATTTCTTCAGATTTCACTAACTCTGGTTCTATGATGTCTCAGGCTTCTTTAATGTCCTGTTTTGTCTATGCATTTTATCTATTAATCTAGACTCTATCTCATTCAAAGAAGATAGTTGCTCAATTAAAATTTTTTAATATACATAATTTTAAAGCAATTTCAAGTTTACAGAAAAATTGGGAGGAAGATAGAGAAGTTCCTCATATGCTCCCTGCCTTGCATAGTCCTTTCCCATTATCAAAATTCCTCCCACCAGAGTGGTACACTTATTGCCATCAATGAACCTACACTGATATTACCAAAAGTCCATAGTTTTACAGAGTTCACTCTTAGTGTTATACATTCTATGGTTTTGGACAAATCCACAATTACATATATCCACCATTACAGTATCAAGAATATTTTCACTTCCCTAAAAATCCTCTGTTCTCTGCTCTTTCATTCTTCCTTCCCCCCAAAGCCCTGGCAATCATGGACATTTTTATTTTCTTCATAGATTTGGCTTTTCTAGAATGGTTGGAATCATACAGTATGAATTCTTTTCAGATTGGCTTTCTTCACTTAGAAATATGCATTTAAGATTTCTCCCTGTCTTTTTGTGACTTGATAGCTCATTTCTTTTTAAGCACTAAATAATATTCCATTGTCTAGATATACCAGAGTTTATTTATCCATTAACCTATTAAGGAGTATCTTGGTTGATTCCAAGTTTTGGCAACTTTATTTTTTTATTTCTTTTTTAAATGTTTATTTATTTTTGAGAGAGAGAGAGAGACACAGAGAATGAGCAGAGGATGGGTCAGAGAGAGAGGGAGACACAGAATCCAAAGCAGGCTCCAGGCTCCAAGCTGTCAGCAGCACAGAGCCCGATATGGGGCTTGAACTCACAAACTGGGAGATCATGACCTGAGCTGAAGTCAGATGCTTAACCCACTGAGTCACCCAGGTGCCCCACCAAGTTTTGGCAACTTTAAATATAGTTGCTAAAAACATCCGTGCGCAGGTTTTTATGTGGGCATGTTTTCAACTTTGGTAAATACCAAAGAGGGCAATTGCTGGATTACATGGTAAAAATATGTTCAGTTTGGTAAGAAACTGCCAAACTGTCTTCCAAAATGGCTGTAACATTTTGCATTCCCACTAGCAATGAATGAGAGTTCCTGCTGCATCACATCTTCAATGATATTTGCTGTGTCAGGGTTCACAGTTTGGGCCATTCTAATAGTTGTGTAGTGATATCTAATTGTTGTTTTAACTTGCATTTCTCTGATGATATGTGATGTAAAGTATCTTTTGGATGCTTATTTGTTATGTGTGTATTTCTCTGGTGAGGTGTATGTTGCTGTCTTTGCCTTTTAAATTAGGTTGTTTTATTGTTGATTTTTAAAGTCTTTTTATATATTTTAAGTCACAGTATTTTACCGTGTTTTTTTTTTTTTGCAAACATTTTCTCCCAATCTGTGGCTTATCTTTTTATTCTCTTAACTGTCTTTTGAAGAGCAGAAAATTTTAATTTTAATTAATCCCAGTTCATTGATCCTTGCTTTCATGGATCATTCCTCTTGTGTTGTATCTAAAAGTCATTTCCACTCTCCAGGTTATCTACATTTTTTCTTATGTTATCCTCTAGGAGTTTTACAGTTTTATTTATATTTACAGCTTTGTTTTGTTTTGAGTTAATATTTTTGGAAATCGTGTAAACTCTGTGTTGAAATGGTCCTCCTGTTTCTCGTTCTGAATGTAGTTGTCCACTTGATCCAGCACCATTTGTTAAAAACATCATTTTTGCTTCATTGGCCTTTGCTCCTTTGGCAAAGATCAGTTGACTATATTTATGTAGTTCTATCTTTAGGCTCTCTATTCTGTTCCATTGATTTATTTGTCTATTCTTTTTGCCAATACCACTGTCTTGATTAATATAGCTATATAGTAGGTCTTGAAGTCTGATAGTGTTAGTTCTTGAATTTTGTTCTCTTTCAGTATTATGTTGGCTATTTTGATTTTTGCCTCTTCATATGAACTTTGGAATCAGTTTGTTAATATCCACAAAATAACATGCTAGGAATTTAATTGGGAACAAATTGAACCGATATATCAGGTGGGGAAGAACTGACATATTGACAATATTGATTCTCCTTATCCATAAACACAAAACATCTCTACATTTATTTATATCTTTGATTTGATCAAATATGCAGTACTTTCCTCATATAGATCATGTACATAATTTGTTTAATTTATACCCAAGTATTTCTTTTTTTGATGCTAATGTAAATGGTATTACTTCTTAATTTCAAATTTCACTTGTTTATCAGTAGTGTATAGGATGATATGGGTGTGTATTCTTCAGTTCTTTCCAGTTTTCCACATAAATGATTGTAATCTGTAATGACAGTTTTGTTTCTTTCTTCCTAATCTGTATACTTTTGATTTAATTTTCTTTTTTATTTTTTTGTACTAGCCATAACATTCAGAAAGATATTGAAAAGCAGTGGTGAGAGAGGACATCTATGCCTTTTTCCTACTCTGTGTGGGTAAGCTTCAAGTTTCTCACCATTAAGTTGTTTTATTGGTTTGTTGGCTTGTTTGTTTATAGATATTCTCTATCAAGTTGAGGACCTTTCCTTCTACTCCTAATTTACTGAGAGTTTTTATCATGAATGGGTTTTAGATTTTGTCAAATCTTTTTTCTGCACTTAGTGATATGATCATGTTGACTATTCTTCTTTAGCTTATTAATATAATGGATTATATTAACTGATTTTCAAATATTGAACCAGCCTTATATACATAAAATAAATGCTACTTTGACATGGTGGGTAAGTTTTTTATATATTGTTGGATCCAATTTGCTAATATTTTATTGAGGTTTGCACCTATGTTCATGAGACATATTGGTCTGTAGTTTCCTTTTCTTGTAATGGCTTTGTCTGGTTTGGATATTAGGGTAATGGTAGCCTTATAGAATGATCTAGGAAGTATTCCTTTATCTTCTGTCTTCTGAAAGAGATTATAGAGAATTGATATAATTTCTTCTTTAAATGTTTGGTAGAATACATCAATGAACCCATCCAGGCCTGGTGCTTTTTGTTTTGGAAGGTTATTAATGATTAAATCAATTTTAAATAGATATAGGCCTATTAGATTGCTTATTTCTTATTGTGTGAGTATTGGAAGATTATGTCATTCAAGGAACTGGTCCGTTTTGTCCAGGTTATCATATCTATGGGTTGTTCTTGGTATTCCTTTATTCTCCTTTTAATGTCCATGGGATCTGTAGTGATATTTCCTCTTTCATTTTTGCTATTACTAATCTGTATTATTTTTCTTTTTTCCTTAGTTAGCCTTAGTTACTCTAAAGTTTGCAATATGCATTTACTACTAATCCAAGTCCACCTCAAATCACACTATACTACTTCATGGGTGGTGCAAGTACATTATAATAACAAAATAATCCTAATTCCTCCCTCCCATCTCTCATATCATTGATGTCATTAATTTACTTCTGCATAAATATACATTAGACTGTGCATGCACACACATGCACACACACACATATACATATGCATACATAATCAAATATATTGTTGCTATTATTATTTTGAGGAAAGTATTATCTGTTGGATTGATTGAGAATAAGAAAAATAAAAGGTTTCATTTTAATTTCACTTCTCCAGTGCTTTTCCTTTATTTTTATATATTCAAGTTTCTGACTTATATCATTTTGTTTCTTTCTAAGGAATTTTTTTTAACCATTTCCTAAAAGGTCTGCTGGCAACAAATTCTCTCAATTTTTGTTTTCTGATAAAATCTTTATTTTTCCTTTACTTTTGAAGGATAATTTTTCAGAGTAAAGAATTATAAATTGAACTTTTTTTCTCTCAACACTTTAAATTTTTACTCTACTCTCTTCTTGTGTGTATAGTTTCTGAGACATCCAGTGTTATTCTTATTTTTGTTCCCTTACAGATAAGATGCTTTCTTTTGGTATCTTTCAGGATTTTTTCTTTATCTTTAATTTTCTCAAGGTTGAAAACTGATATTTTTATCCCTCTGAGTTGCCATTCATTTAATTAATTTGGTAACTGCTGCTTTCCAACTATTCATAAATATTTATTTAATTTTTGTCACTTAAAAATTGTGTATCAATGGTGACAATATTCCTAATAACTTTTAAAATTTTCGGAAAAAGAATTGATATAATGACATTTAGTATAGCATTTTTAGAAACTTTGAAAAATTTTGTTAATTTATTTGTATCTGTTTTAAAATGAGTTTATAAATTATAAGCTTTCAATTAATTAATTTTTATTTTTAAATTTTATTTTTTATCACTGACTAAAATTTATAAGTTATAGTAAATGCACAATTTTTTAAGTGTTCACCTTTGGCAATTATGTACACCACCCAAAGTGAGAAATAGATCATTTCTTTCACACAGAAAGTTACCTTGTGCTTCTTTCCACTTAAATGTTTTCCTTCCTGAAGGCAAACACTTTCTGATTTCTGTGTTAAGAACTGAAAAGTGTATATAACTTCAGTCTTCTTGAAAATTAGTAAGTTATCCTGTCAAAGTTTCACAGATTCTAAATTTTTTTAGGTTTATTTATTTATTTTAGAGAGACAGAGAGAGTGAGCAGGAGAGGGGCATAGAGAGATGGGGAGAGAAAATCCCAAGCAGGCTCCACTGTCAGCATGAAACCCGATGTGGGGCTCGAACTCATGAACCATGAGATCATGACCTGAGCTGAAACCAAGAGCCGGATGTTTAACCGACTAAACCACCCAGGCGCCCCTCACAGATTCTAATGGAAGACATAAATTATAATAATAGTGAAACAATTTTCCGTTCCAGGCAAAGAAGTCATGAAAACTGATTAGAGCCATTAAAGCGAGGACCAGGACAAAAACGTTATAAGAGATAGTGAACAAATAATAGAAGTCATTAATGAGATTAGTGACATTATGAGACAAGACTCAGGAGCTTGCTCAGGCTCTCTGCTTTCTGGTATGTGAAGATAAAATGATACATCAGTAGTCTGCAACTTTTCCAGAAGAGGGCCATCATCAAAACCCAACCCTGGTAGCACCCTGATCTCAGACTTTCAGCCTCTTGATGGAGACTGATTGGTGTGATGTTCACCAAATGATGTGATGTTCACCAAATGACTTCTAAGATTCTTAGTTTCATCATTTGATTCTAATTTTATTTTGAAGTACATTAATTTAAAAGGCAAAAGTCCAATTTAGCATATTACAAAATTAGCAAGACCTATGTGAGGTAATGATATGTTTTCATGAAAAAAGATTTTTCACTTGATACAATAGTATAAAAGTGAACTATAAATGCCTAAGACTAATAGCCATGATGAGATCTAAACTGAGGCAATTTTTATCTATCATAGGGAACCGTGCTAAACACACACACACACACACACACACACGTATGTATGTATTCATTTATTTTATTTTCCTATAGTTTAATGATCAGTGTTACTATTTTTATATTACATAATGGATTTCTACCACCTTGTTAGAGAAAGTCAATTGCTTTTTAAACTGTGAATGTTCAGGTGACACAGTCCTGACCTGTAATACATAACAGGAAGTCAGTGGGTGGAGCTTTCTTGAAGTTTTTTAAAAGGATCTGATTTAGCTGGCTTGTTCAAATGGAATTATACTCATAGAATAGTTTCACTATCAGAAATTAATTTAAAAATGCCAAAGGCTCTCCTGAAGAAAAAAAAATCAGCATTTAACCCGAAAATCTAATGATAAATTAGGAAGAAACGGAAAAGAGCCTGGGGGGAAAAAGGCAAGTAATGGATTTGTGGGCACTTATTAGGGCAGAGGTGAATCCATCAGACTTGAGGAAGTACATGGCAAAAAATTTTCTGCACAGAAATTCTTTTAGATGAAGATGGTTAATTCTGTTTTTCATATCTTATTTCATTATTTTTGTCTGCTTTCTACTTAGGCTCTTGCTACTGAGATTTAAATTCACACAGTCCATTATTTGGCAGAATGTATCAGGATGGTTCTCCCACCCTTCCCCAAGTTGTAGCGACGACAACAATTATATTCAGGTCTGAGGACTGTGTTGAAGTGACTTCCCTCCCTACTCAGTGTTGCCAAATTAGCTGAGCCCTAGCTCTGGTGTTTGATTTATGAATTCTTTCTTCAGTTTGAATTCTTCCCTCAATTGTGTGTGAAGGATTTTAGCCTCCTTTTTCACAGAAGAGATGATTCAATCAAGCAAAGGTTAGACATCCAAAGCAATACATTTGTTACAATGATTAACTTTGGAGATTTGGTACTCATGGCCTCAGCGGCTTTGTCAGTAATAGTTCTGCTCTATCAGCAATTCTGCTCTATGGGGATGGACTCCCTCTACCGCCACTGGGGTGACTTCTTGACAGCCACCTGCATGTAGAATCATGGTCTAGTGAGGAGACACTGTGGGGCAATAACAAGTTGTTTTTTGTTTGTTTGTTGTTGTTGTTGTTTGTTTTTTTATAATTTGTGGTACCTAAAAGAGAATTGCTTCTTCTTCCAATTAAAACCCAACTTATAATTTGAGATGAAATTGGGAACTTTTTTTTTTCATTTGCCAGCAAAAAAAAAGACTACCTAACAGCTGCCATGTACCAATCAATCCCCACAGAGGCTTACAACAACAACTATTCATTCAGTTCACATATCTTCAGATTAACAATTTGGGCTGCGATCAGCTGTGTGGTTTTTCTAGGCTAGTTATGTGTGAATGGTCTGCTGCTGGGTTGATCGGGGGGCTGGTTGTCCAGGATGGACTCAGCTGGGACAGTTTCTGTCTTCATTTGGGCATCTCTCACCTTCAGCAGACTTTAGCCTGGCCTTGCACACACGGTAGTGGCAGAGTTCTGAAATATATGGTTACATGCAATGCCTCAGGAGATGTCGGCTTGGAAACGGCACACCGTCACTCCTACCACATTCTCTTCACTAGGCCAGGGCAGGTATACAGATGAGAAAATAGCCTCTACCTTTTAAGGGGAAGAGCTGAAAATCACATTGAAAAGGGCACGGATATAGAAAGTAGCGAGGATTGTGATCACTTTTGCAAAGTGCCATGTTTGCCGTTGGCCAGGAAGATTGATTGCAGATCAACATTGGAAAAACTGATCTTGATCGAGGGCGGCAATTTAGCTAATATTGCATTCAGGTAAGGGATCGCTTATATGGTGTGGTGTGGGGCAGGTATGAGGCAGAGAAGTATATACACATTAATCCCTGCTTTGTCAGCAGATTGTACTTCTAAATCGTGTATTGTTTTTGTTGTTGTTTATTGAGAAAAAACAAGATATTTCTAAAATGTAGCAGCATGCAATTGTATGCTTCAGGCAGCATTTAGTAAAAATTTCCTTGAGACAAGAGAAAGAGATGAGAAGGACCTACAGACAATCAAGACTGTTCTACTAGATTAGCTTCTTCATGTTGAAAATCTGTCAAGTCTATGATTCATTCAGATAGCACTTGTTTTTGGTATAATAATGAAATTGTTGCTTTAGTCTACTGCATTCTCCTCTATTATTTTGTTCAAGCAAGATACTGTGCTGAATTGAACCATGAAATGAACTGTATTGAACAACATCAACAACAAAAATGTTGAGGTGACATCTGAATTTTCATTTGCTTGTTCAATTCCTTTTACGGTTATTACCTTGTTAATAATGTAATGTTTTTTTATGAGATATCAAATCAGAGAAGAAAACAACAAAGGTGAGTTAAGTTAGCATAGTTTAATATAATAAAGGAGTCAATAGCATCAGTAAAAGCAGTGGGCACTACACAGAACTCTCAGTTCCGTTCTTTTACAATGTAAAAATGTTCACTGTTCTAATCACATAGCTCTAATAACCAAGGATCACTCTTCAGCCTGAAAATATGATATTTCGAAGCAGATGAGGATATCAGGGGAAGAGAATCTGAGCTGTTAGAAAGGTCAAGTTAGGAGAGATTCATGTCCTCTAGGAACAGCCAGCTGATTACTGCGGCTGGAGAAATTTGAGTTGCGGGGGAGAAAGGAGAAGAATAGGTCAAAGAGGCAAAGGGCAGGGAAGGAGCAGGTCATAAAGAAGTTGTAGGCTACAATAATGAGTTTGACTTTTATTCTGAGATATGAGAAGCCAATTACAGAATTGTGAGCAGCAGACTGAAATGATTTGTTTTTATTTATAATAGGATCACTTTTCCTACTCTGTTGGAATAGAACATGTGTGTTGGAGAGTGGTAGTGGATAGATAGCTATATAATGGAAGCTGGGGGCCAAATTAGGAAGTATGTTCCTTTTTTCAAATCCATTCTTGGTACCTCCTCTGATCAGATTTATATATTAGAAGTCTAATCCTTGAGAAGTAGATTTCCCAGGTTACGTTGCTAACAGGTTTCAAAGCTGAATTTGAATAAAGAGAAACACTGTCATGAATTTAAAGGCAGAAAGAAAGAAGAACTAGGGTATTTCTCCCTCTCTTAATTGGTTCTGGTTTGCGCTTCTAGTGTCTGTTGCACATATTCCTTTGTCTAGTCCTTGCTGGGCAGACCGCTCTGGTAGCCACTTTATTTGGGTAGTCTTGGATCTTGGGTTCCAATAAAACTAACTTTAGGGGTGGGGTAGCAGCTGTCTGTAATAACTATCACCTGGATTAATTAAACTCTTTTGTTTGTTCTTTCAGATATTCTAAGATTTTTTGTAACTAATTGGCTTCTATTAATACCCCAAAGTAGGTTTTCTTATTCCACTGGACCTTGACTAAGAGAGTGGACTATTACAGTACTCAAGACTAAAGATGATGGTGGTTTGAAAGAGAATGGTAGTAATGGAAGTGACAAAAATCATTACATTCAAGATATATTTTGTAGGTAGGGTGAACAACATTCCTGATAGGTTCTACAAATGTTATGAGAGAAATAAAAATGATTCCTGTTTTTCCTGATAAATTAAAAATTGTATAATATCCAATAACTAAAGTGAGAACTATGTAAGTAAGACTACAATGGAGGAAATCAGGAATTCAGTTTTGGGCATGCTATGCCCAAACAAATGAGCATATGTAAAAAATAGAAGACTACAGGAAGTGAATGAGAGTTCCATTTACCACAACTTCGATTATTTAAATTTGTATAAATCAATGCTGTCCAAAGCAACTTTCTGAAATGATAGAAATATTTTTCTGTCTGCACTATCTGATATGGAAGCTGTGTTGGTCTTATATTTCTACCATAACAACTTAACCTCACATTTGGTGGCTTAGTCAACACAGACTTAGTATCCTGGAGTTCTGTAGGTCAGAAGTCCAGCACAGTTTCACTGGGATAAAATCAAGGTGTGGACAGAATAAAATTCCTTCCTGGAGGCTTTAATAGAGAATGCACCTGTCCTAGCTTCTAGAAATCACCTGCACTCTTTGGCTTTGCTCCCTTCATGAAATTTCTAAGCCAGTGAGGCTTGTTGATTCCTCTCAGATCTCATTACCCTGATCTTTTCCTCTGCCTCCTGCTTCCAATTTTAAGGATCCTTCTGATTATGTTGAGCCCACCGGTATAAATGCAGGCTAATATCCCTATCTCAGTGTCAACTTAATCACATCTGTAAAGCCCCTTTTGCCTTGTAGGGTAACATAGTCACAGGTTCTGAGGATTAGGTGTGGACATAACGTTGGGGGGACCATTATTCATTTTAGTTGTGTGGCCACTATCACCATATGGTGATTGGACTCTAGCCATAGCTAGTGAAGCTGAGAACAATATTTTTTTTTACTTTAATTTTAGTTAAGTTTAAATTTAAATGCCCACATGTGGATAGTGGCTGCTTCATTGGATAGCACAGATATAGAGGAATATAGGAATGAATAGAATAGGAAAATGTAGTATGATTACAGAGAAGCATTAAGAGCCTATGTAGGGTTTATAGTTGAATTTTAAGTAAGACTTGAGCATGGTTGTATTTCTGCAGCCATTATTTAGCTAGTGATGGCACCCATACACTTGGTTAGAGAACACAATATCAGAAAAAAGATAACTACAACCAAGGAAGAGGAAAGTTTTGGATTCAAGAAGTAATGATGAGCAGAAAGGCCAGAAAATGTTCAGTTAACTAAATAATTATTGAGGATGCTACTCCAAAGTTTAATGTAATTCTCAAAAGAGAATTCAAAAAACCGATGATCCACAATGTAATAAATAATTTTAATAATATATCGAAATTCAAATGATCAATTCTTGGCATTGAGGAAAAATGGATTGAAATACTTTGTTCAAATTTAAGGATAACTAACAGAATAATAAAAATAAGATACGGAATTTACAATTCATTAGAGAGAAAGAAGTAACAAAGTTAGATTAAACACAGAAAAGTTTTTTTTTTTAAAAACCATTCAAGAACATGAACAACAAGATGGCAGCAAAAAGTTTAAACATATTGATTACATAAATTCCTCTTTCAAAGACAAAAAACATAAGTTTTTACTCTTTTTAAGAGTCACATTTAAATGACACATGATGTTAAAAATTGAGCAGAGTAATCAGAAGCTAGACAATAGAAGCATGGAATAGAATTTTGAATCCACAATGCCTGTGGGACTCAAAAACTTTCAACCCAAAATTTAATTTAAAGAGGTGCCCAATTAGCAGTTCCCAAGATGGCAGAAACAAATACAAATCATTTTATTGGGGGGTGAGGTGAGAGACAGTGTGCCTGGCTTAGAGCTGCCTGTGAGTGTTCTAAAACAAAAACCTAAAATTCATAAGCCTTCCTTATGCAGTCCAGAGATTGTATTTTTTTTTATTTTTTAACAAAGAAGACCCATAAAGAAACATATGTACATAAGGACCATAAAACCCTCTGCCAACACCAATATTAATCATATTAGTTCTTCCTTTATAATGAAGAAAAAGAAACGATCACCAAAAATTTGCAAAAACTCAATTACCCGAAAGAAAAACACAACCAATTATAATTTATAGTCAAAGGTCTCTAAAAGACTTGATACTTTTGAGGATATGTTGCAAAAAATATATTTTTTTGTTAACAACAAAAAGGAGGATAATTAAAAAATACCAGGAAAAATATCAAAAGCTGCACAAAAAATGGTCGTAATATTAAACAAAGTTAAAACATGGCATGATTTTGAGATGTCAAAGAAATATAAGAGTAAAGAATATATTTGAACTTGATGTTTCAGAGTCACAGGGGTCCATGCATTACGCCTATCAAAAATTAAGGGTAAATCTAATACAGTACTTGATTCAGGAGTGACCAATACATAGACATAATAATGAAACTACAGTTTGTTAGTTTTGAACACTTTGATCAAACTTATGACTAAGCACAGAGAAATTAAATGTAATATTATTATCCTTTTGACATAATAATGAAAGTGTCTACATGGAAGCTTGAGACAAGAAGAAAATTAAGCTGTAGGGTCAATAATATCCTCCCATTACATAGTGGGTACTTGAGCTCCTGGTCTAAAGTCATATATTGTCATAAGAAACATAAGCTTAGAGATATTATTTAAGGAATGCCAGAGTGGATAATTGGCCGAGTGTCTGACTTTGATTTCTGCTCAGGTCATGATCCCAAGGTTGTGGGATTGAGTCCTGTGTTGGGTTCCACACTGGGAGTGGAGCCTGCTTGGGATTCTCCCTCCCTCTCTCTCTCTCTCTCTTTCTCTCTCTATCAAAAAAAAAATTACTAAGGTAACCACAGAGGAGTTAAAATAAAATATCTAGTATAAAATGACAAAGATAAAAAAGACATGACGAGTAATGTGAGCAAATCCTGATCTTTTGAAAGGAGACAATAGACAATGTCTAAAATTGTTAATCCACAAAATAGAGATATAAATAGTTTATTCACAGTTAAGGAGATAGCCATCAGCATAGCACAAAATTGAAGTGGAAAAAGCAGTTGCCTCTGGGAAATGTGATTATGGATGTTATAACATTGTACTGTCAAAATCTGCTTTTAAGAAAGAGGAGGTATAAAAAGAAAGGTTTTGTTTGAAATTTGTATCCTTAGAGAATTTCAACAAATTAATGTATCCAAAAAAGAATAGTAGCTATTTGAAAAGATAAAATGTCATATCTTTGAAAATCTTTTTTTTCAGTTTTGATTTTGTCTTTAACCTACAAGTTATTTAGAAAAGTCCTTTTTTGTTTGTTTGTTTCAAATTAGGTAGGTTTATTTTACTACTTTCTCTGTCTTTTTTCCCCATTAAACTAGAGATTTATTGTGCTCAGAAAATGTAATGCATTGAAATTCTAATTAGGATAATTTTTAGAGATTTTCTTCGTAGTCGAAAGATTTTTGCAATTGTTCTATAAGACTTTTAAAAAGACTGTAAATTATAATTTTTGCCAGATGTAAAGATTTCTTTTTTTAAGTTAGATTTTTTTTAATGTTTTATTTTTGGGAGACAGAGTGCAAGTAGGGGAGGAGCAGAGAGAGAGAGGGGGACAGAGGATCTGACAGTGCAAGTTGGGAGGAGCAGAGAAAGAGGGGGACAGAGGATCTGAAGTGAGCTCCCTGCTGACAGCAGTGAGCCTGATGTGGGACTCAAACTTTTGAACCTGGAGATCGTGACCTGAGCTAAAGTTGGATGCTTAACTGATTGAGCCACTCAGGCATCCCAAGATATAAAGATTTATGAAACCTAGTTATAATATTCAACTACAATACTATATAAAGTTAGGCTATGTATAATTATTTCTGAGAGTAGTATGTTAAAGCCTTGACCATTATAGCTTTATCTCTCCCTCTACATCTTTCGATTTCAAAAGCATGTTTTTTGCAACACAAACACCATAATTACTTCACATGTCATCAAAATAAAATACCTATTTTAGCCATTAATATTTTTTCATACTTAAAGACTTTTTGTTATCAGCTTTAGATTCACAGCAAAATTGAGACAAAAGTGCAGAAAGCTCCCATGTACTCCTTGCCTCCTCACTTACAAAGCCTCCCCATCATCAATATCCCCACCAGAGAGATACATTTGTGATAATTGATGAACCTATATTGACACATAATTGTCATCCTAAAGCCATGGTCTACATCAGGGTTCACTCTTGGTTGTACCTCCCATGAGTTTGACCAAATGTAGAATGGTATGTATACATCATTATAATATCATACAGAGTATTTTCACTTCTCTAAAAATCCTCCATGGTCTACCCATTCATCCCTCCTCCTTCCCAAACTCTAGCAACCACTGACATTTTTACCATCTCCCTAGTTGTGTCTTTTCCAACATGTCACATAGTTAGAATCACACCA
The DNA here is from genome assembly GCF_046562875.1 of Panthera onca. Lineage (NCBI taxonomy): Eukaryota > Metazoa > Chordata > Mammalia > Carnivora > Felidae > Panthera > Panthera onca. The sequence continues at coordinate 74,010,570 of NC_138342.1, forward strand.
TATGTAGATTTTTCAGATTGGCTTCTTTCACTTGGTAATATGCATTTAAGGTACTTCCATGTCTTTCATGGCTTGATAGCTCTTTCCCTCCCTCCCCACCCTTCCTTCCTTCCTTCCTTTTTTTAAATACTGAATAGTATTTTATTGTCTAGATGTACATCTTTATCATTTACCATTGGAGGGTACCTGGGTTGTTTCCAAGTTACAAAACTAAACATAAAGATGCTATAAATACTTGTGTGTAGATTTTTGTATGGACATAAGTTTTCAGCTCCTTTGACTAAACACCAACAAGCACAATTACAGGATTACATTATAAAAATATGATATTTTATAAGAAATGACCAAATTGTCTTCCAAAGTGGCTGTATTATTTTGTGTTCCCACCAGCAATAAATGAGAGTTCCTGTTGCTCCATATCTTCATCAGAATTTGGTGGTGTCAGCAATCAGGATTTTAGTCATTCTAACAGGTGTGTTGTGGTATCTCATTTTAATTTACATTTCCTTGATTGATGATACAAGATGTGGAGCACTTTTTCAGATGCATACTTGCTATCTGCATATTTTCTTTAGTGAAGTATCTATTAGGGTCTTTGGCTCATTATTTATTTTGTTGTTTGTTTACTTATTTTTGAGTTTTAAGAGTTCTTTGTATATTTTGGATATCAGTCCTATATTAAATATGTCTTTGGCAACTATTTTCTCCCAGTCTGTAGCTTATCTTTTCATTCTCTTGACAACTTCCTTCACAGAGCAGAATTTTTTTATTTTAATGAAATCTAGCTCATCAGTGATTTTTTTTATGATCATACCTTTGATATTGTATCTAAATTCCATCAACATCATCTAAGTTTTCTCCTATTTATGTTCTACAGGTTTTACAGTTTTGTGTTTAACAACATTTACATCATAATCCATTTTAAGTTTATTTTTGTGAAAGGTGTAAGGTCTGTGTCTGGATTTGTTTTTTAGCACATGGATGTCCAGTTGGTGCCATTAATGTTTTCACCTTGAATTTTATTTTGTTGAATATAAACACTGTCTAGTATACATATTTTCATTATTATTGTGTATATATATTATAATATAATATGTATATATTATATATAATATATATACATACCTTCCTCACCTTCTTCTATAATTGTTAAAAAAAAAAACAAAAAAAAATGAAAGGAAGAGGGATGGGGCACCTGGGTGGCTCAGTCGGTTAAGCATCTGAATTCAGCTCAGGTCATAATCTTGCAGTTTGTGGGTTTGAGCCCTTTATCACGCTTCATGCTGACAGCTTGGAGCCTGGAGCCTGCCTGGGATTCTTTATCTGCCTCTCTTTCTGCCCCTCTCCCACTCACCCTCTGTCTGTCTGTCTGTCTGTCTGTCTGTCTCTGTCTCTCAAAAATAAATATGTAAAAAAAAAAAAGTTTAAAATGAAAGGAAGAGGGAGAAACATTGACAGAATGGTGAAGTAAAGCCCTCCAAGACCATTCCTTCATAAAAGAAGTAGAAACAATGGGAAAAATTATCAAAATTAAATTTTTTTAGAAACTTGGAAGCTAACTAAAAACATTCAACAGTTAGAAGAAATTTATTTAAAAAAAATTTATTTATTTTTGAGAGAGAGAGAGACATAGTGCGAGCAGGGGAGGGGCAGAGAGAGAGGGAGACACAGAGGTAACCACAGAGGAGTTAAAAATAACTTAAGTAGGCTCCAGGCTCTGAGCTGTCAGCACAGAGCCAGACATAGGGCTCGAACTCACAACCTGAGCTGAAGTCGGACGCTTAACCGACTGAGCCACCCAGGCGCCCCAGAAGAAGTTTATTTTAGAAAAACCATTGAATCTTGGTAAAAAGTGTGAACTTTATGATATTTTACATGTCTTATTCTCATTCCCATCTCACCATTTCTGTGGTAGCATTAAAAGCAAACAGACTTGCAACTGCAACCATGGTAGCTGTGAAACCACTAGCATAGAAGTCATTGGAGGGGGGAACAGGGGCTCAGAACTTTCTTTACAGAAGCTGTCTGAAAAACTCCATACTCTGTGCTTATCTAGCCATATCCACAGGGTATGTGTCTAAAACAATCATTGACAGTTATTTCAAATCACGACTTCCTGAGATGAAGATATGGAGCTCATAGAAAGTTGACAAAGAAATTTATTTGTTTTAAATTCCAGGGTAGTTAACATACAGTGTTATATTAATTTTAGGTATACAATATAGTGATTCAACAGTTTCATATATTACAGTTCTCATCAAGATAAGTGTGCTTTTAATTCTATTTCATCCATCCTCCCTCCTCCTCCCCTCTGGTAACCATCTATTTATTCTCTGTAGTTAAGAGTCTGATTTTTGATTTGTCTCTTTTTTTTTCTTTGTTTTGTTTCTTAAATTCCACATATGAGTGAAACTATATGGCATTTATCTTTCTTTGAGTGGCTTATTTCTCTTGTCATTGCAAATGGCAAGATTTCATTTTTCTTTATGGTTGAATAGTATTCCATTGTATGTATACCACATCTTCTTTATCCATTCATCTATCAATAGACATTTGGGCTGCTTCTATAGTTTGGCTATTGTAAAAAATGCTGCAATAAACATAAAGGTGCATATATCCCTTCAAATTAGTATTCTGTTTTTGTATTCACTGGGTAGAGACCCAGTAGTATGATGCCTGGGTTGCAGGGTAGTTTTATTTTTAATTTTTTGAGGAGGCTCCATACCATCTTCAACAGTGGCTGCACCAGATAGCATATCCACCAGCAGTGCATTTGCCAACATTTGTTGTTTCTTCACAACATTTTTTTGGGTTTTTGAGTTTTTAATTTTAGCTATTCTTACAGGTGCAAAGTGATATCTCATTGTGGTTTTGATTTGATTTTCTTGGTGATGAGTGATGTTGAGCATCTGTTCATGTTTCTGTTGGCCATTTGTGTGTCTTTTTTGGAGAAATGTCTGCTCTTGTCTTCTGCCCCTTTTTAAATTAGATTATTTGTTGATTGGTGTTGAGTCTTATAAGTTCCTTATATATTTTGGATACTAATCCTTTATTGGATATGTCATTTGTAAATATCTTCTCTCATTTAGTATGTTGTCTTTTCATTGTGTTGATTGTTTCCTCTGCTGTGCAGAAGCATTCTATTTTGATGTAGTTCCAAGAGTTTATATATGCTTTTGTTTCTCTTGCCTAAAGAGACATATCTAGAAGGATGTTGCTATGACCAATGTCAAAAATCCCTGCCTATGCTCTTTTCTAGGATTTTTATGGTATCAGCTCTCAAATTTACATCCTTAATCCATTTTGTGTTGATTTTTGTGTATGTTGTAAGAAAATGGTCCAATTTCATTCTTTTGCATGTAGCTGTCCAGTTTTCCCAACACCATTTGTTGAAGACACTATATTTTTCCCATTGCATATTCTTGCCTCCTTTGTCAAAGATTAATTGACCATATAATTCTGGGTTTATTTCTGGGCTCTCTGTTCTGTTGATCTATGTGTCTATTTTTGTGCAAGTACTATACTCTTTTGATTACTACAGCTTTGTGATATAATTGAAGTCTGGAATTGTGGTACCTGCGGTTTTGTTTTTCTTTTTCAGGACTACTTTGGCTATTTGGAGTCTTTTGTGATTCCATACAAACTTTAGGATAATTTGTTATAGTCCTGTGAAAAATGCTGTTGGCATTTTGATAGGGATTACGTTAAATCTGTAGATTCCTTTGGCTGGCATAGACATTTTAATGATCTTTTTTCTTCTAATCTATGAGCATGGAATGTCTTTCCATTTCATTGTGTTATCTTCAAGTTCTTTCATCAGTGCTTTATAGTTTTCAGAGTACCGGTCTTTCACCTCTTTGGTTAGATTTATTCCTAGGTATTTGATTATTTTTGGTCCAATTGTAAATGAAACTGTTTTCTTAATTTCTCTTTCTGCTGCTTCATTATTAGTGTTTAGAAATTCAAGAGATTTCTGAACATTGATTTTGTATCCTGCTGCTTTACTGAATTTATCAGTTCTACTAGTTTTTGGTGGAGTCTTTAGGGTTTTCTCTATATAGTATCATGATATCTGCAAATAGTGAAAGATTTACTTCTTCCTTACCAATTTGGATGCCTTTTATTTCTTTTTGTAGTCTGATTGCTGGAGCTAGGGCTTCCAGTGCTATGTTGAATAAAAGTGGTGTGGGTGGACATCCTTGTCTTGTTCCTGACTTTAGGGCAAAAGCTCTGTTTTTCCCCACTGAGGATGATGTTAGTGGTGGATGTTTCATATAATGCGTTTATTATGTGGAGGTATGTTCTCTCTAAACGTGCTTTGTTGAGGGCTTTATCATGAGTGGACATTGTACTTTGTCAAATGCTCTTTCTGAATTTATTGAAATGATCATACAGTTTGTATCCTTTCTCTTATTGATGTGATATATCACCTTGATTGATTGGCAATTATTTAATCACCTTTGTATTCCCAGGTATAAACCCCACTCGATCTTGGTGAATGAATTTTTTAATGCATTGTTGGATTCAGGTTGCTAATACTTTATTGAGGATTTTTACATCTGTGTTCATCAGAGATATTGGCCAGTAGTTTTCCTTTTTTGTAGTGTCTTTATCTGGTTTTGATATCAGGGTAATGCTGGATTCATAGAATGAATTTTGAAGTTTTCCTTCCCCTTCTATTTTTTTTTGGAAAATTTTGAGAAGAACAGGTATTAACTCTTCTTTAAATGTTAGCTAGAATTCCCCTGTGAAGTTGACTAGGCCTACACTTTTGTTTGTTGGGAGGTTTTTTTTTTTTTTTTTTTTTCTTACTGATTCAATTTCATTGTTGGTAATCAGTCTGTTCAAATTTTCTGTTTCTTCCTGCTTCAATTTTGGTAGTCTATATGTTTCGAGGAATTTATGCATTTATTCTAAGTTGTCCAATTTGTTGGCATATAGGTTTTCACAATATTCTGCTACAGTTGTTGTTTGTTATGTATCCTCTTTTGTTCATGATTTTGTTTAGTTGGGCCTTCTCGCTCTCCCTCTCGCTCTCTCTCTCTCGCTCTCTCTCTCTCACTGTTGGTATGTCTGGCTAGAGGTTCAATTTTGTTGATCTTTTCAAAGAACCAGTTCCTGGTTTCATTGATTTGTTCTATTGCTTTTTACTTTCTATATCATTTACTTCTTGTCTAATCTTTATTATTTCCTTCCTTCTGCTGTTTTTGTGTATTGTTTGTTGTTGTTCTAGCTCCTTTAAGTGTAAGGTGAGCCTGAGATTTTTCTTGTTTCTTGAGGTAGCTCTGTATTGTTATAAACTTCTCTCTTAGAACCACTTTTGTTGCATTGCAAAGATTTTGGACCATTGTATTTTCATTTTCATTTATTTCCTTAAAGTTTTCTATTTCTTCTTTGATTTCTTGGTTGACCTATTTATTGTTTAGTAAGATGTTGTTTAGCTTCCATGTATTTGTGCTCTTTTCATATATTTTTCTTATGGTTGATTTTTGGTTTCATAGTGTATTATGGTCAGAAAAGATGCATGGTATGACTTTCATCTTTTTAAATTTGTTGAGACTTGTTTCATGACCTGATATGTGGTCTTTTCTGAAGAATGTTCCTTGTACACTTGAAAAGTATGTTTATTCTGTTGTCTTAGGGTGGAATTTCCTGAATGTATCTGTTAAATCCAGCAGTCCAGTGTGTCATTCAAACCATTGTGCCCTTGTTGATTTTCTGTTTGGATGATCTGTCCATTGATATAAGTGTGGTGTTAAAGTCTCCTACTATTTATTATTCTATTACTATAGGTTAGTTCCTTTTTGTTATGAACTTTTTTTAATGTATTTGGGTGCTTTCATGTTGGGTGCATAAATATTTACAATTTTTATATCTTCTTCTTGGATTATCCCCATTATTATTATACAGTGTCCTTCCTTGTCTCTTGTTACATTCTTTGTTTTAAAGCCTTGGGGCCCTAAGTGGTTAAGCATCAGATTCTTGATTTCGGCTTCAGTCATGATCTCACGGTGGTGAGACTGAGCCGTGTGTTGGGCTCTGTGATGGGCATGGAGCCTGCTTAAGATTCTGTCTCTCCCTCTCCTCTACCCCTCCCCCACTCATGTGCGTGCACACACTCTCTCAAAAGAAATCTGTTTTGTCTGATTTAAGTATTGCTATTCTGGCTTTCTTTTGACATCCATTTTCACGGTAAATGTTTCTCCATCTCCTCACTTTCAATCTGCATGTGTCTTTAGGGCTGAAATGAGTCTCTTATAGGCAGCGTATAGATGGATTTTGTATTTTTATCCATTACATCACCCTATGTCTTTTGATTGGAGCATTTAGTCCATTTACATTCAAAGTAATTATTGATAAACATGTATTTATTGCCATTTTGTTATTTGTTTTGTGGTTGCTTCTGTAGTTCTTCTCCAATCCTTTCTTCTCTTCCTCTCTTTCAGTTTGCGGGCTTTCTTTAGCAATACATTTGGGTTTCTTTCTCTTTGTTTTTTGCATATCCATTACTGGTTTTTGATTTGTGGTTACCATTAGCTTTGTACATAACATCTACTACATATGGCAATATGTATTAAATAGATGGTGACTTAAGTTTGAACTATTCTTTGTTCTTTCCCTCCTCCATAGTTTAGGTATATGGTGTCATATTTTACATTTTTTTCATTTTGTGAATCCCTTGACTGATTTTTTAAGATAAATTTATTTTTACTGCTTTCCTGTTTCCTACTTTCCTCACTCTTACTTATGGTCTTTCCTTTCCACTCAAAGAGTCCCCTTTAACAGTTCTTGCAGGGATGGTTTCATGGTCATGAACTCCGTCAGCTTTTGTTTGTCTGAGAAACTCTTTATCTCTCCTTCTAAACTGAATGATAGCCTTGCTGGATGGAGAATTCTTGGCTGCAGATTTTTCCCATTCAGCACTTTGAATATATCATGCCATCCCCTTCTGACCTGCTAATTTTATGCTGAAAAATCTACTGATAGCCTTATGAGGCTTTCCTTGCATATAACTGTGTTTTTTTTCTCTTGCTGCTTTTAAAATTCTCTTTCTGCCAATTTTATTTACTATGCGTCTTGGTGTGGACCTCCTTGGGTTGATTTCATTTGGGTATTTCTTTCCTCTTGGATCTGGATATCTGTTTTCTTCTACAGATTAGAAAAGTTTTCAGCTATTATTTCTTTAAATAAATTTCCTGACCCCCATTTCCCTTTTATTCTTCTGAGATACCTATCATGCAAATGTTATTACACTTGATGGAGCTACTGAGTTCCCTATTCCCATTTTGCATAATGTTTTTCTCACATCTGCTCAGCTTAATTACTTTACATTTCTCTGTCCTCGAGGTCAGTGATTCATTCTTCTGCTTCCTTTAGCCTACTATTTATTTAGTGTATTTTAAATTTTAATTATTGTGTTCTTCATCTCTGATTGCTTCTTTTTTTATCTCTTTGTTAAGGGTCTCACTGTTGTGCTCCATTCTTTTCTCAAGTCCAGTGAGCATCTTTATGATCATTAAATTCTCTATCAGGCATCTTACTTATATCCATTTTGCTTAGGTCTCTTGCTGTGGTTTTGTTCTTTTATTTGGGACATATTCCTGTGTCCAACTCTCTGTGTCTGTTTCTCTGTGTTAGGAAAGATAGCTATATCTCCTGATAATTTAAAAGGCTAGATGCATGTGCAGGACTGTGATCACATCTAAGAAACAGCTGAGAGGGCTGTTTCTCACCTATGGTTGACTTGGAGTCTGCATAAACAATAATTGAAGGTTAAGGCAGAGTTGTAAATTGTCTGCTTGGGTGTTGAAGATGTGCCAAAACATTAACACAAAGAGCCTTACAAAGTCTGTGAGACTTAGTTGTCCAAAACATTTAAGAAAATCTGTCTAATCATTAGCTTATGACTAAACTAACAAAACAAGTACTTAATTGGCTGCATATAACAGGGATTAACTAATTCAGATTAACTGAATTAGTTCAGGAAAGTCACAAACAAAAGGAAAGCCATACAAAGATAACTAACCAATAACAAACAACAATACCAACAACCTTGGAAAGTGAAAGACATGTAATTTTCATCTGATTTCCAGAGTTGCTAAAATTAGTTATTTTAAATGTCTGTCTTTGCAATAAAGTATCCACTGTATATACAGAGGAAACAAGTCAATAGAAATGCCCCTGAGGAAGAGCCAGACACGAGACTTAGTAGACAAAGATTATAAATCAGCGTTACAAATATCTTTAAGAACTAAAGGTTAGCATATATAAAGAATTAGAGGAAAGTATGAGAATTATATCTCAAACTAAGAATAGAAATAGAAATAAGTGAAAAGAAGAATTAAGTAGAAATATTTCACTTAATAACTGATAAAAAATTTACTGGAGGGACTCAATGAAAGATTTGAAATGGTAGAAGAAAGAATAAGTGGAATTTAAGACAGATCTTTTGAGATGATCTATTCTAAAAACAGAAAAGAAATAAAATAAATAAGTAGAAACAGAGACATGTGAGACACCATATACAAATTGGGATTCCCAGAGGGAGATGAGTGAGAAAAAAAAGACAAAATGAGAAAATAAGTTAGTAGAATATAATTTTAATGAAATTACCAAAAATACTCATAGTTAAATGAAGTGACAAGATACAAAATAAATATACAAAACACAATAGTCATATATGCAAGTCATTACCAGTGAGATACTATACTGGAAAAGAAAATGTGTAATTCATGACAGTACCTACTGTGCAAAATATATGTGAATAAATAAAAACTTGGAACAAAGAATTTATAATCTATATAGTAGACTAAATGTTAATAAATATCCAATAGAAATAAACATACAATAGAAATATTACTTACAAATCATGATGAGGACAATACAATAGAAAAATAGCACAGTATACAAAATTTATCAGATAAATAATTTAAAGCGACAAATCACTTTAAAAGTGTGAAAGATGATCAACTTTGTGAATAAACAAGAAAGTACAAATTAAATCAGATCTCATCTCACATTGAACAGTGTATAACCGCACTGTTCAATATGTAGACACTTGGCACATGTGGCTTTTTAAATTTAAAAATAATTTAAATGAAACTTAAGATTTAATTCCTTAATTTTGGTGCTAAATTTTAAGTGTTTAACTGTGATGTGTAACTAATGGCTACTGTATTAGCATGGATATAAGACATGTCCATAATTATAGAACATTCTAATGTCCATAATTACAGAAGATTCTATTGGGCAGAGGTGGTCTATAAGATTTAAATTGAGGTGGAAGAAAATGGATCTTCATTGACTACTGATGGGAGTGTAAATGTTTTCTAGCCTCTTTGGAGAGAGATATGGCAATATCTAAAAAGTTAAAAATGAATTAAGTGCATTATGTTTTTAGGAAACTCTACCAAAATCATATTTTTACATATATACAAAAATATGTAAAAGGATACTCATCCCATTATGTTTTTTTTTTTTTTTTAATTTTTTTTTTCAACGGTTTTTATTTATTTTTGGGACAGAGAGAGACAGAGCATGAACGGGGGAGGGGCAGAGAGAGAGGGAGACACAGAATCGGAATCAGGCTCCAGGCTCTGAGCCATCAGCCCAGAGCCTGACGCGGGGCTCGAACTCACGGACCGCGAGATCGTGACCTGGCTGAAGTCGGACGCTTAACCGACTGCGCCACCCAGGTGCCCCGCCATTATGTTTTTAATAGCAATTGGAAATACCCTAAATATCACCGATAACAATTTATCTAATGTGTATAGACTGTTGGGTATAAAAGTAAGTCACAAAATAATGTGAATAGTATGCTATAGTGTGTGTGTGTGTGTGTGTGTGTGTGTGTGTGTGTGTGCGTGTGTGCTGTGTGCATGCTTGCATGTAAGATCTGTGGGTATTGTAGACTTTTAAGAATACCCAGTAAACTTTTATAATGATTTAATGGTCAACCGTAGATGGAGTTAAAGGTTAACAAAGACTATCATGTTTTGCTTTTTTTCTGTAGCATTAGAGGTTTAATCCATTTATGATTTAAAAAAAAAAAAAGGTTTATAGAAACCAAGTAGTGCTGAAAGCAATGCCCTAAGTATTTTTTCACCATGGTAGAGATTTCCTCCATATCAGAGAAATATATTAGGTAAACATTGCCACATATGCTAAGATATTATGAGTGTCATGCATCATTTGTCCTCACACATTGTTTCATTTAGATGTGGCATTCTCAATAATAAGGAATTGTATATACTTGAAAGAAAATGTTAAAGAATGCTTTCATGTTTTCTAATGCAGTGCCAAAGACAGTAAATTCAAATCGAATTCAAGCAATGGCTTGATTGTAGCTATACCAAAATGGCAGCAGAATGAACTACTATGTAGTTTTTCATGTCAGACTGATTTATGCTGTTTGCCTTAAGCCTGATTCTTCTCTTGAGGGCTCAGGGTGACATACCCACTTATGTAGGGCTATTCTAATAGATAGCCAAAATGACAGAAAAGAAATTTGAATAATTGTTTTTGTAGAATTGAAGAGTATACTTATATTATTCTAGCTGGAACCTTAAGTCAAGTAGTGGAAAAAAAAGAGATTTCATTATAACATCAGAGCTTACAGTGCATTAAAAAAATATAGCCAATTCTCTTTTAATAACACAAATAATTTTTATGGGAAGACATTTATATCCTGTACCTCCCCATCCCATCACTTTAATGTTAATTTTAATAATTTTAGTATGTTTTTTTTTATTTAAAAAAAAATTTTTTTTAACGTTTATTTATTTTTGACACAGGGAGAGACAGCATGAACGGGGAAGGGTCAGAGAGAGAGAGGGAGACACAGAATCTGAAACAGGCTCCAGGCTCTGAGCTGTCAGCACGAGCCTGATGCGGGGCTTGAACTCACAGACCGCAAGATCATGACCTGAGCCGAAGTCGGACGCTCAACCGACTGAGCCACCCAGGCGCCCCAATAATTTTAGTATGTTTTTATGAGACTCACACCTAACATTTTTGAAGAATTTTATTTTACTATATATATGACAATAAAATAGTAGTAATGTATTTAGTAATAGTAAATAGTAATAATAATAGTAAAATAGTAGAATGTATTTCTAAAATGTTCTTCTCTGAAACCTTTTCAATATTTCTCTCCCCATTTTGATTTACTGCCCTCTACCACCCTCTACCCTTAACTAAGATGTGTTACTGCATTAGGTCCCATTGTACTGGTCCATAAAGACCAGCCCTTCCTTACCATGGTTTAATGTGTCCTCCAACAAAATTTAATTATCCTGTGTTTTATAACCTTAGGATGGATGTTAGTTTCAGCTAGTCTTCTGTTGGGAAGCAATCTAAAACACTGGTGGTAACCAAACACCCTTTTCTGAGATGTTTGTATCCAGATGTAACCAATAGGAATAAAAACAATGACAATATTAAAGACAGCCAAAGAAATAGGGCCTTTTGAGAGGGGGGATGTCTGGGGTATGCTAAGACATACTACCCAAAGCCCTTCTTAGCCCTAAATGATGTTTCAAGTTAAGTGTTTAAATTAGTACATCCCATGTGTTCTATTTGTAATGTTGAATTTTTCCCATTCATTATATTTCAACAAATAAGAGAATGGATATGTTACTGGCTATAGCATTATTCTTGTCCTGTAGACGGTAAGACTCAATGCATATAACCGCTGAAAGGCATTTCTGTCTAAAAGCAGCAACAGAAAATGGATACCAGAAATCTTATTAAACAAGTTATTCAAACTTGTTTCCGAGATTTCAAGGTTATTTGCCAAAAGAGTCTTTCCTAATGTATAACATAAAGTGATTTCGTGAAATTCTATATTAAGAATCACAAAGATTGTTCATAAAAAATAGTCATCTCTATAAAAGTCTATAGATACAAATACAGCAACCCCAGAGTTAGAACAATAAAGCATACTTAGATGTCAAGGACTCTTCTTCAAAAATCTACTTATATTTGGGTAATAAAACCAACTGGGAACTAGGACACAACATTTTTTCTGACTTGATCAATAACTAGCTACATGTTGCCCATCACTTAACAGCATTGAGCTTCTTTACACTTACACTTGTGGAATGACTCATTTATATAATTTGTAAAATAATGGTGAGTAAAAAATTGAAATTTTTTTTTGTTATTTATTTTTGAGAGAGACAGACACAGCATGAGCAGGGGAGGGGCAGACAGAGAGGGAGACACAGAATCCGAAGCAGGGTCTAGGCTCTGAGCTATCAGCACAGAGCCTGAGTGGGGCTCAAACTCATGAACCACCAGTCCGTGACCTGAGCCTAAGTAGGACGCTTAATTAACTGAGCCATCCAGGCTCCCCCCCCAAAATTGAATTTTTTAAAGATTCTATCAGCTGTGGCACTGTATGAACTGAGGTTCTCCTTCTCGCTAGACTTTTTTAAATTAAACTTTATGTTTTAAAATAATAGATTCACATGAACTGTAAGCAACACAGAGCCATCCCCTTTCCTCTTTACTTAGTTTCGTCCAAAGGTAACAACTTGTGAAAATATAGGACAATATTACAGCCAGAAAATTTATATTGATTCAGTTAAGATACATACAGCTTGCTATAAATTTGATTCTTTAATATTTATCAGACAAAAGGATTAAAATTTTTGAGAGCTTAATGTATATTGTGTTTTCTATGCATTATTTCATTTAATTCTAATTTCATTAGGCCCCTTTGGAAATGAGGCCCAGCTAAATAGTAAAAGAGTCAGGTTCAGGTTCTGTTGACATCACAGCCCTTTTTCTTTCTACTATAACATGCTGCCCCTGGGAAAGATCTCCAAGGTCTTTATCACTACTTTGCATGGCGTTAAGTTGCACCACACATATAGCTGCCTATATATGTGCATCTGTTTCCATCAGGAAGCCTTTGCTTTTCCAGCTTTGCAGAGCCACATATGTAGGAAATTTTGAAACCTATCCAGGTCTAGGTCACCCAGCCCATCATCCATTTAGTTACAATTAAATTTGTCTTCTGGACTCCCTCCTTTTTTTTTTTTTTTCATCTTTTATACCATAGCTTCATTCTCTGAATGATAAATGATGTTAGAGTACAGCAGAGAAAGAAGCAACGTCATTTTAAAAGAAGTCATTTGTATGTTCCAAAGGAAGAAGAAGAGTTTACAATAAAATCTGCTCAGATGAGGTACTTCTTTATGTAACAAACAAACATACATACGCTTAACTAAAATAGGAATGCAAAATGGAAAATTGGGCTGTTCAGTCTTCTACCATTACCCTTTCAATCTCCTAGGGCAACAAACACAATCGTCTTTCTGAGCATCTAGGAATTCTCAGAACATTGGTGCCTCAGCTCCTTAGAAGTAATATTGGAGTAATTGGAATAACAATTGATTTACATAACAAATATGTACTGAATGTCTCCTAAGTATTTGAATTACAATACTAGGGACACAGGGCAAACCAAAAAGAACCCCTCCTGACCTCTTTACCAAAAAGAACCCCTCCTGACCTCTTTATGGGTGGGGAGCACAGAATTTTTAATGAATAACTATAGAAATAGATCTATACTTATATTCCATATGCATCATGGAGGGAATCCACAAAGTATTATGATAATGTATAAAAGGGCAATTTAATTAAATATGAGAGTTCAAAAAAACCTCTGTAAGGGAGTAACATTTAATTAGAGAACTGAAAGATGAGAAGATAGGTTTTACACTCAGAGATGAGCCTTGTAGCCTGGGGACTGGTATCATCTGAGTGTGTGCCCATTTATTTACCTGTCAGCCTTGTCATATATACTCCTTAACTGGGATTAGCAGCTGGAACACTTACACTTGGCATCTCCTTATAGCCTGGGAATCCTCACAACAATAGTGGCTAGGTTTCAAGGATGGGGAAAGAGAAGGAGTTAATGCACGATAAAACCTACTTGTAAATCTGTCCTTTAATCACTTCCTTCCTAGAGATCTAAATATAAATGATATTTGACAAATAAAGTTCATGGAAATTGATATATGAAAAAATGCATATATGTGACAAATGTTCCATTTTTTATTGAACATAAAATCTAGAATTGAAATTTAAGTTTTGTATCTATGGTACCAAAACAGACTTGCATGTTTTTACAACTTGGCTAAAAGTGTTCAAGGTGGCATCTGACCTGTGCTCTATTTTATAGGTTTGAAGTATGATAGTTAATTGTTCTCTACTTTCTGCCCTTCCGAACAAAAAATTGTCTTCTAAATGAATTGGCTCAATTCACATTAACCAGTTATCTACTTTTGGTTACCTCTATCTTGCAATTTTATTTATTTCTATGCGAGCAAACATAATATTTGACTGCACTAGACACATTCACCTGTCCTAACAGAGAGATTCCCAAGTGAAAATGGAAATAAACAGTGAAAGGAAAAACACAGTGCAACATGGTTAGTAGTTGCAGTGCACAGGCTCTGAGGTCACCCACCTGAGTTTGAAATCAAGTTGCACAATTTACAATTTATGTGATTTGTTTATTTAACCTCCTTGTCCCTTGGTTTCCTTTATATGACAGTAAGATTAATAATAGGACCAAACAAATCTTTAAGTATAAAAGAAGATAAAGCTTAAAAAAAAACACAGCCTAGCGTTTGGCATATTTTAAGCTTTCAGAAAATGTTAGCTCTTATGGCATAATTACTTTTACTAATAAGAAAAATGCCACCCAGTTTCTTTACAATGAGGGTGGACACATGGGGAAATAGGGTTGAGAGTGTTAGTATATGCTCCATCCTCAGACATGGAATCTTCTAGCAGAATGGGCTTCAGGGAGACCTAGGAGAATAATCTAGTATCATTGAGAATACAGCATGAGGGCAACTGACGTTGGCCTCTCTATGCACCTTTGTGTGACCTCTCAAGCCTCCCCAAGAATCTCTTTGGGTTAGTTTCATTATCATCTGCACTGGCCTCTGCAGTTTCACCTAAATATAGTTACTTTAGCAATGTGTCTAGTCAATTGAGGTTTGTTTGCTTTTCTCACGCTGGCTCAAGACAATCATTTGTTCTTAAAAGGGAACTGTGGGCCTGGCAGTCTTCTAGAGTTTCATTAATTCTTTCTGAAAACAGTCAGGTTGGGAAAAAGAATACCCAGCTGGGTTCCTATCCATCTCAGGGAGAAGAGGAATGCTTGCCTCCAATGTTCTTGTTACTGCTGTCAGTTGCTGGCCATTTAAAAATTGCCCCATTCTGTTGTGAGGCTGTTAATGCTCAGCCTCGCATTCTGGTGACTGTTAAGTCCCAAGCTGACTGTATTAGTTAGGGTTCTCCAGAGGAACAGAGCTGATAGGATATATATAGTTAATATAAAATACTTTTTGTGGATATTATGACAGGGGATTATTTATTATCTCCATTATGGAGAATGAGAAGTCCCAATGTCTGCCATTAGCAAGCTGGAGGACCGGGAAAGCTGGTGGTATAATTCTGACCGAGTTCACTGGCCAGAGAACCAGGGTACTCAATGGTGTAAATTCCCTGTCTGAGGCCAGAGGCCTGAAAGCTAGAGGGCTGCTGGTGTAAGTCCCAGAGTCTGAAGGTCAGAGAACCAGTATCTTCAATGTCTGAAGACAGGAAAAGATGGATGTTCCAGCTCAAAAAAAGAGAACAAGAATTTACTCTTCCTTGGCCTTTTTTATTCTTTTTTGGGTCCTCAAAGAATTGGATAATGTCAGACACTTTGGGGAAGGTGAATCTTCTTTACTCAGTCTGATTCAAATGCTAATCTCTTCTGGAAACACTCTCATATACACTCCCAGAAATAATGTTTTACCAGCTATCTGGACATCCCTTCAGTCAGTCAAGATGACACATAAAATGAATCATCTCATTGACCAAATGCCTGTCATTCATTATCATGCACTGATCTTTGGGACCTAAGATCAATCTGCTTCCCATTCTTATTTTTTCAACCATTATTTAAGTGTAGATTCTTGGGTAAGTGGTGCTTTGTCTTATCTCATATCAGTACCACTGTATGTTTCTGTTTCTTGACCCATACACCCTCTTCTATGCCTCCTACACTCCTTCTTCCCTGAGTCTCCAATTCCATTAGCAATGGACTCCAGATCCCAAAACTCTTTACAAAATATTTTGCGCATAATTTGGATTTAAATAAATTTTGTTTTCCCTAGAAGACCTTGATTAACCTCTTCTTCTTTCAAGCAGAGCTACGTGTTCTCTTATCTCTCGGGGTTGAGAGGCAGCATTGCCCACTCTGTGCTCTTCACTGGAACTTTAGACTTAGTCTTCTGTTTCCTTACTACAATTTTATGATCTTTCGTGGCTCATGCCAGCCAGCTATACAATCTTCATCTCTGTTGGGGCTAAAAACCAACCCAGAAGCTGTGTGTGTGTGTGTGTGTGTGTGTGTGTGTGTGTGTGTGTGTTGTTTTTAATGGTGTTTAATTCTCTGTTGTAGGTAGGTAGTATTCTCTAGTTCCAAAATCCTTAGGATTTATGCTGTGAAATTCCAACTAGGACTTGCCAGAAATTGCATAAAACATATTTTTTCCACCCCAAATGATGGGTCACATTTTTAAGTCTGAAACGGTGAAGGATCTGAGAGTTATTCTACTGTGAAGTTAATGAGTTAGCTGGTCTTTCTTCTACCAATCTAGCTACTAACAAAAAACTGCAGGCCTCTGGATAAGACAGTTTATTCACCGAGCATCTTAGCAGGGCCCTAATTCGCCTTTGAGCCACACAGTGAGGGACAGATATTACTTGGCACATACAGAGGTTGCAATATAGAAGAGGAACTCTGAAATCATGGCACATCTGCCTTCTTCCTCTCCAGAAGGGACTTTTGCTCTGGGATATAAACAAACCTTCTCGGGGGAGAAGAAATCATCTCTAGGTTTTTTTCTGCACCACTTTGGAATATAAACAAATGGCTCCAGGGGATATCTGTCTTTAGAGTTGTTATTCAACCATCCTTTAAACCGTCCTTTACTTTAACCTGGATCATGCAGAAATGTGAAAATAGTAGTTTCACATGACAATGGCCCTAGTTGTAGAACTGCTTTCATATCAGCTTGGACTTGCTGCAGGGCACCTTTCTTCCCTGGATTCCACTCCAGTTTGGCAGCTTCGTGCCATCTACTAAAGGTCAGGGCACTATTCCCACCAGTGGGATATTCTGCCACAGACTCAAAAGTGCTATCTTCTTAGCTTGCATGACACCAAAATCCTCTTAGGTGTGAGATGCAATAGTTTTGTAGGGGACATCCAGCATGACCCAGGTCATTGAGCCCCTCATAACTTTACCAATGTATTGGACCCTGATTCTTCATAAGGTCTGTCTCCTATCCTCTGTAGTTTGTGCATTTAATCAAAACTTCTCACATCTTTGTGACTTCTCGCTCAGCCAGTTCCATTAACATGATATTACCCATAAAGTATACTCACATGTGTACTCATATTCTATAAATATTCAGACAGTCCAGATCATTTCCAAATATATTATAAAAGATGGTAGGAGGGTTAATGTAGCCATAGGGCAAGACCATAAAAGTATATTTCTGTCTGTTCCATTATTACTACAACTTTGTTTTTTATCCTCCTTCTTAATAGGAATAGAAATGAAAACATTTGTTAGATCAATGGCCACACACCATGTATCTGAGCCCATGTTAATTATCCATATCCTACACAGCAAACAAAATTCATCTACTGGACTAGTGAATTCATCTGGAATATAATGGGGGCCATCATTCCTGTCCTTTGAACCTTTAAAGGTGGCACTAATCACTGCCATTCCCTCCAACATGCAACATTGTTTTTGATTTACCGACTTGACCAATGGGGTTGGGGTGCGATGATGTCAGTTTTAGATGCTTCCATGTGGCCTTTCTCACAACAACATAATCTATGAATTAGGAGGAGGAATTTATGTGGGAATCCTAAGAACAACCATTTATTCAGGACCAGGTTCCAGAGAACTAAACATTGGATGGTCTGGGAACCCAGTGAATTCCCTATAAACTGAACCTCAGAGAGTATTACCTTTATTACATTCTTCACATTACTGATGATCACATTAACTCAGGCCCGTGAAGAACCTTCTTTGAAATATTTTGTATTCCCTTTTCCTCATTATTATATGGTTACTTGAGTAAATGTCTACCTCTCTGAGGCCTGTAGGGGTAATTTTTCTACATATTCTCCCAATTTTAGAGTCTTGCAGGGCCCTTTCTCCTGAGGACCTTAGTCATTATTTAAGATCTGCAAAATGGCTTAGATCTGAAACCTGAGCAAGCATTTGAAATATTTTATTGGGCCTGGTGCCCTTAATCTCCTTTCTTGATTTCTTTTGATTACATGGATTGAACAATATCCTTGTTGGTTGCCCATCTAGATTACCCCTAAGAAACTGTGTTTTATCAACCATTTCCATGGTACCTTGTGGTTCAGGTCCCCTGTTTGCCATACCAACCTTGCAGCTCATTACATTCATTCTAACAGCCTAATGTTGAGTTTATTTTATTTCTGACAGTTAAGTGCCACTACCTGGCATCTATTATTCTGGGATTCTAAAATTCCCAGTTCTACGATTGAGCCCAATTATAGCAGAATCTCCTACTGTTTTCTTCTAGAGGAAAAGTAACCACTGATAGTGGTTTTAATGCTCCCCTCTCACTGGCATAATTTATCATTTTGGTAGAAGTATCCTCCAACTCCACCGATGAAACATGGTCAGCTAGTAGATTTTCTAACTCCTGTAGATACCGATCTAGCATTCCTGCTTTCACTATCTGCTACTGCAGTTACTCCATTTCTATTTCACATACTGTGGGTCAGTGCTCTCTCCAAACTTCTAAGTGTCAACCAAGTTAGAATTAGAACGCTCTAATTAGCATACTGAAAAATCAGTATACCAGCACCATCTTCTGAGGTCCTTGCCAGATTAGGAGATCCTGTACTATGGGAGAATATTGCCAGATTAGGAGATCCTGTACTATGGGAGAATATTGCTGTCAGTAAACTCTTAATTATACAACCTTCTGTTTCATCCACACCCCCACCTCCCTTCCCCATTTGCAACTCCATGGTCTGCCACCTTCAGAATCCAGCCCCATACATAATTTCTAGGCTTCTGCTAGCACATGTTGCCTAAATCATGCAGCTTTTTCAGGATATAGCCATTTCTTCTCCTCTAGTCCCAGCACTTGACTGGCCATGCTCTGCTGTGGCTTGATGCTACATCTTGATTTGGTGGCTAGGAGGGGATGTGGGATTAGGTTCTTTTGGCAGCATGGGGTACAATCTAGAGGATGATGCATTGTCTTTATGCAAGGGGAAACTAGAACCCTTTGATTCTTCCTCTAACAGAGAGGGGCAGAAAATTCCTATAGACCCAGGGTGTTGAAGTGGATCTGAGGCTTTGATATTCTCTACTTACATGGCCTTCTCATGTCTCAGAGTTCCACCTCTATCCAACTAAAGCCTTGACTTTATGTAGTTGAGATTTCAACCCTTGGAGATCTGCTATTGGCTGGGATCCTCTACTTTCTCTGTTGTAGACTGTAAATGATAAGAGTTACTTTATATGCAGTCTTAGAGGCTGAATTTCACATTGTGCTTTTGATTTGTGAAATTACCTTTAGGCATTCAGTGTCTTTCTCCAATGCATCAATTATGCTCAGCAAGAGCTATCTGATTCCATTGTCCTTATAATTAGTACTTCCACTGAACCTTCCAAAAGCCTGATATGTTGTAGCAGCCTGTACATTTCCCTTTTCTGGCGTTTCATTCATTTCAACTGAATAAAGTTTAATAACAACCAATTGCATCAAACTTCATTCTATCTTTTTACTTGATGCCTTTTCCAGTAAACAAAATTCAAACTGAGTTACAAGCCCCTACTTCAGCAAAGAGCAGAGTAATTACTCTATTAAATATGTAAGTATTAGATGTTTTTGGACCTGTGTGAGGATTTTCACTAAGTCCAATCACTGGTTACTTTTTAATATATTACAAATAGAATAAGGTTAATTTTAATAGCTTATATTGGAATTTGATTCTATCTACTGGAATGCCTCTGATTCACAATAAGACATAGATTGCAACTAAGCTAGTGGTTTCCACTGATCTAAAAATGGCCTAGCCAGGACAACTTGATGTGTTGGGGAATGATCCAGAGAGTTCTAGGCCATAGCTGTTGCTCAAGCTTATTAGAAGTAGACACTAGGATTCTTGACAGACCTAGTAATAGTTCTAGGTTAATTTTAGAATCAACTGTGTCAAAATTCTAGTAAAGCTGCCTTAACCTGTGGAACGTAATGGAATCTGTTTTCACACCCTCCCTCATCTATATTGCCAGAAATCTTTGCTATTCATTCCCAGTGCAATTCCTTTCTAGGCGGCTTGGCATGCTCTCACAGAAGCAATGCCATTCTTGCCAATTTGCATCCTTGAGGGTGAAGGTCAAGGGCTCCCAATTTAATTGATTTCCTTCTTTGATGAAAGGCAGGACAAGAAAGATGGAACTTCATGAAAAATCCCTGGTGTTTCCATGCATGTCATTTGCCAGTGTGCAAAACAGCAAGGCTTTCATCTCCTCACAGATATCCATGCTTGGTTCCTGTCGTCTGTTCACTGCTAGTATCTGGCCCTGAATCTAACATGCCACTGAATGTACAAAGGAGCCTGTTGTATTTTTTTGTCATTTCTGTTTTTAGCTTGAGCCCCCCTGATATTGCTCTGGCCCAGCAGTCAGCTGCTCAGACAAAGAGAGTCTGTCTCTTCATCTTGAAATTTCCTGCTTTCCATTCTTCACTCTCATGATCCAACAAAAGGATTTCATTAAAGGAGTTAAGTGCTTGGTTATTATCAGAGGGGAGAAAACAAATCCAGCTATTTTTGACCATGGAAGTCTTTCACAAGCCACTGAAATCAGCTTTCTTCACCTATAGTAATCATAAGGAATCACCCATGATTTCTATTGGTCATCTCATTATGCCATTGTAGAATGGGCAGATTTGTGTTGTTTAAAAACCAAGGGCAGATTATGTAACTATTCAAAGAACTCAATGTTTTTGTTGCTGGGTTGGTTGTTGTTGTTCATTGCTTATTTATGTGCTACTTGTATAGCCACTGAAGTTTTTGGTAAATTCTGAATGCTAAAGCACATAAGGCTGAGGTATTATTATTTCTTGGAAAGCAAGTAACAAAACAAAACAAAAACAACTTCTTCACTAACTCCATCAAGTACAGTTAGTAATAGAGTAACATCATTTAATCTAAGAGCAATCAGAAACTCTAGTATCTTGTAATGTTTAAAAGGGAACCCTAGCTTTTTTTTTTTTTTTTTTGCTTGCTTGCTTGCTGGCTTATTTATTTATTTATTGAGAGAGTGAGTGAGCAAGCATGCGAGAAGGAGAGGAGCAGAGAAGAGAGAGAGAAGTAGAGAGAGAATCCCAAGAAGGCTCTGCGCTGCCAGCAGAGAGCTGGTTGTGGGGCTCAGTCTCACAAACTGTAAAATCACGACCTGAGTTGAAATCAAGAGTCAGACACTTAACCAACTGAGCCATCCAGGAACTGCCCCCCCCCCCCACCACAGCTTATTTCTTAAAAGTTAGCATACCCACATATTACTTTATATACGCATTAGTGTATAAAAAAGTCACCATATTCTTTTTTCATACCATTAGGTTTTCAACTTTCTATAAAATTTAATACAGTTGAATGATTGCATTTCACATCTAAGATTTTGGAAGGCGCAAAGAGAAAAAATAAAGCTTATTGAGCTGGGTTTTAAAAATCTGAGTGTTTACTTATATGAATAAAATTGAATTTATTTTATACTGTATCTCTCTGTGTACTACAAAGGAAGACTGAACACACATTTTAGTTGTGTTGCTGAAGTAGGAAATATTCTGCCCATAACTTGTGAACAGATATTCTTTAAAGTATGATCATCAACTTTAATTATCATTAAAATTGAATTTGGTAAACTATCACACTCTTTTCTTTTTGGTTTTAAGAAACATCTTTTGGCTTAGTGTCTAGATGACAACCATTCTCTACCTTTGGAAACTGATACAGAAGGGGGTCTCCACCAGTCATGGCTATTCTATAGGCCTGCTGTGGTTGATTGGGTCTGAGGTGGACACCTCATGTAACCAGTGACCATTGCCTGATCCCAGTGATTTAGGAAGCTGGAATGAGAGACACAGAGACTAGGAGCTTCTAGTAGTTGAGTTTTATTGATGGCAATACCCTGAGGCCTATGAACTCCCACAGAAAGAACCTGCTCAGATATTCTGAAAGAATATCTGCTTTACCTGAGACCCACTTCAGCTCTAGCTTAGCTTGTGTGAGATGTGGCAGTATCTTCCTAAAAGTATGTTTATTTGTTTAATCTACCTCTGTTTGGTGTCTGTTACTTGCGAACAAATATATCTCAAGTAATATATTTAAACTGTATTTATCAAAAAAAAAAAATAATAAACTGTATTTATCATGTGTTGGCATCTATTTTTGCATTGTAAATGTTAATGTCCCCTTTTACATTTCTCCTACCTCCTAACAAATGTATGACAGATACTTCTCTCCAAAATTTTGTACTCAAATTAGAATGCTTACATTAACAACAATGAAACAAAATTCCAAGGATATCCATACTACAAAGTCCACATTTAATATTACAGTTTACTGCAATAAAATTGTTGACAGAATATGCCCTTAATCTAAGTATACAGAAAGTATTCAATCAGTATCTAATGAATTTAAATTAATTCATTCATTATATTTTTGGACAACTATATTCTTACCTCATTTCAGTACATTTCTAATATACCACATAAATGTTTTTGTAATTCAATATCCTATCTAATAACAGCAGTATAAAGATTGCTATTAAAGGACACAGTGTAATAATAATCAGCTCAGCATTTTAAATAATATTATATGTGTAACATATAGCTTTTTAACAATGAAGATTTTCTAAAAATATTTGTAATTATTTTTTAAATGTAAAGCTGCTTGCCATTTTACAAATGAGAAGCAATAGCTTCCAAAGCAAACCTTAGGTAATATCAAAATAGCCTTTTATGAATGAGAAATCAAGGAAGTGAATCCCTATCTCATTGCTGCACACACAAAAAAGCCACTTATCAAAAAATTCATCTTACTCTTGTTGGATAAAGTAGCAGCTATTTTTGTCCTTTGCTCTCTTGTAAGATCGTTAGCTTTGTGAGTCTTGAAACAAATTTTCCCAAATGGATATTCAGTCTCGTGCTCATTCATGGGTGCTCCATAAATACTGTATAAAAACTTACCGCCCTGGGAGGCTAATGAAGAACAGATGCAGGCAAAAACAAGATGGTGCAACTAGAGGAGAACATGGAAGCTTAAAAACATTAGTATGAGCAGAGGGAATAAAAGAAAAATGCCAGTTGTCAGCTTAAATGGAGTTTGTGGATGTAATTGAACAGCTCATAAAAATAGGTAGGAAAAAAGGATGATCTGCACTCTTACTTTCTTTCTTTAGGTTACAGCTGTGATTCTTGTAGAAGTAAAATGTGTTTCCGACTCATTCACAAGGGACATCAGTCCTATAGGTCTTTGTAACACTAGAAGTAGTTACACAGAATGTTTGAGTCTTAGGAAGTATGACAATGTAGATCCACTCCTCTTTAAGTTTAATTAGCAGAGTTTTTCTTTTCGGTTTGGTTTGTTTTTGACATAGGTTTCCAATGGACTAAACTTCAAATTCTGGTAATTCTGTAGCAAAAAAATATAGCTCTTGGCTATACTTATCACATTTTAAATTTCCCCAATGACTCTAACATGTGCAGCTTGCTGATAAAAAGGTCTTTTTGTTTGTTTGTTTCTTTTGTTTTTTTTCTGCACTGTCTTTAGCTCTTCTGATGTGTTGGATTTTTGTTGTTGTTGTTTTTCCTGTTCACCTAGTGACCAGTTAGGGAGGAAGAAGTAAGGATCCAGTGACGACAGAGCCAGGCAATATACTTTTCAAAGGTCATTTGCCCAGATAATTAAAGAATATGCAAAGAATTACTCATCAATTGGGACCTAGCAGTCAGCTTACCCAGTTGTGCAAAACTATGGTTATTTGGTTGTTGGAAAATAGCATGATGTCAAAGGCACAGTTGCTATCTTTCTCACTAAAACTTGGTTGATTTGAATTGTATTATAAAATTTTTCCTTGATTATCTATCACTGAATATTTGGGCAGGAAGTACACTTTTATTATTTTTGTTTGTTTGTTTTGAGTGGGGAGGTGCTGAGGGAGAGGAGATAGAGAATCTTGAGCAGACTTCATGCCCAGCATGGAGCTTAACACAGGGCTCAACCTCACAACTGTGAGATCATGACCTGAGCCAAAATCAAGCATCGGACACTCAACAGAATGAGCTACCCAGGCATCCTTATTTAATTTCTTAACCTCTCCTGAGTCACATCCACTTTAGAAGTAGACGGTCATAAATATTTTTATCCAGAAAAAACTACACATATATGTGTATATTAAATTTTATATAAAATTCAAATGTTGGCATATATTTAACGGTGATTGTTAAAACCTACCATTGGTACTTGAACCTCTTGGTTCACTCACAAATTAAACCTCCCTTTTGGAACTGCTACTATGAAGATTAGTCAGCTCTTGATAACTGAAGTTTTGCAGTTTTACTCCTGCCCTTTACGTAATATAATGTGTGCCTTTGCCCTTGTCACTGCCCTTATGAATCACCTGCAAGTGGAAAGATAGAGGCATTTATCAGAGAACCAAGAACCAGAAAGCCAAGCATTATTTCCACCCCCCTTGTATATATTCTGAAATACAGTATTTAGAATACAAAATTTTAAATGTATTTCTTTAGTGGATAAAGTTTAAAGATATATTAGAATTTCCTTACTGAATTTATATTACTGATACTCACAAGCATAATATTTAGTCAGTTTAACAGCTTGTAAAACATTTCTGTGCTCTATTACAGCCAAAAGTACAAAATGCAGGCTATATTTGGGTAGTGTGCAGTCTATTTCAAATGTATGTCTAAGGATGGAGTATTTATAGTTTTCTGTCATTTTTCTTTTTCCTCTACATAAGTTAGGATGATGTAAGTAAACAATAAGATTTTACTTTGCAATTTAAGTTTCTTTGTTTATGTGTTTCTTACTGAATCAAAAGGCTTTTTGGAAATTACCCAGTTCTCTCCAACATAATGTATAGAAAAGTAATGTTACACTGATAACAAAGTTGGAATGTATGTAAAACATTTTTCTTTCTGTTTCTTTTGCCCTAAGCTCTTATTGTTCAAAGTGTTTTTCCCCCTCTTTATAATGTTCACCATAGTAATGTAAGGAATTACTACACATTAAACCCAAACAGATATATTTATTTGTAATTCATATTTATTTGAATAATATCTACAACATTTTAATTATATTCCATCTTTTAAAATTTTGACTCATAACACTGAAGATGAGAAAATGGAAATGAAGAAATACTAGATGTTAAGAGTAATTAATTATAGTAGATTTTATTTAATCTTTACAACAAAGTATGTGAGTTCCATTATTTCCAATTTACATGTTATTTTCAGAGGGACTAAGATGTTTCCTAGGATGTCATAGCTAGAATGTGGTAGAGGTAAGACTTGAACCCAAAGATTCTGATTTAAAAATAGTCAATATGTTTTCATTTTTTTGGACAATTTCAAAATAACTGATAGAACAAGTATTTGGGATGAACTTTTCAAAATAAATAAGAATTTGCCTTTAGAGAAGCATTTGCCTAAGGTTAAAAGTACAGTAATTGAGTTAGTTTACATAGTAGTTAGGAATAAGTTTCCTCTTTTTACTTTGGTATCTCTTACCTCTGTTTTCCCATGCTTATTGTCTCTGTACTAGGATCTAGATCCATGGCATGTCATAAAAAAATTTATAAATTTTAATGCATTACACACACATACACACACTATTTGATATATTTTCTAGTCTATCCACTGTCTTTGATATCCTTTGATATCTTTTCTAGTCCTCAATTGTCAAAGGCCTTAAGTGACTGGCCTAGTTTAGAATCTTATCTCTTGTATATTTGCTGAGTTCACACCTGCTGCTATTCCATCTGCTACAATTTTAGATCACTAAGACCTTCTTGAAATATGTGGAAAATGTCAAACATAGTCCCAAAAAAGTGCTGCCTCCTTTTAAGCTGATGGTGTCCTGAAATGACTGAGTTTTTCTTTTCCTAAAGATAAGCACTTACCTTTTTGTTTTTTTTTTCCAGTGACCTAAAGTCCCTTTATTTAAAGGATCAAGGTAACTTGGTCATGGTTTAAAGGACAGAGAAGTAGCATTTCAAAAGTAAATGTCACTCTACTTGATGGTAGGCACTTGAAAGTTTATCCATGCCATACTTATATTAATTTTACACCTGAATGAAATAACAAATTTTAATCATGTTTTCACATTAGTGAATGTACAAAAGAGTTTCTTTCTATCTCAATCTTAATATATCCAGGACAAGATATTTTATGTTTAGGAATAACATCTAATAGCTTGATTCATTCATTCAGATATTTACTGTGTGCAAGATTCAACCTGGAACTGGACTATAAGGGCCTGAGAATATGTTCAGTAAAGAACCTGATAAGATTACATTTGTATGAGTATATGGGTCATTCTTTACGTATATATTTAGTTCTTATTTTTGTGTTTAAAATTCAGACATAAAAATTTATGTTTATTTTCTTGTATATTTGTATGTAAATTACTATACTTTTTTTTTAACGTTTATTTTTGAGACAGAGAGAGACAGAGCATGAACGGGGGAGGGTCAGAGAGAGGGAGACACAGAATCTGAAATAGGCTCCAGACTCTGAGCTGTCAGCACAGATCCCGACGCGGGGCTCGAACACACGGAGGGCGACATCATGACCTGAGCGGAAGTCGGCCGCTTAACCGACTGAGCCACCCAGGCGCCCCAAATTTACTATACTTTTTAAAGAAATTACTTAAGGATTACATTTTTTCCTCTTAAGCAATAAGGAAAGTATGGGGGTAGGAATGGATACAGTGGCTCCAAGGACCAGGAAATAGTAAATCCGGAATCTGTTGTATGAATAATTATCACCATATGGGAGCATTATTATGCTTCCAGTGTATGTTGGAGGATTTTTAGTGTTAATATTTTTATGCCTTCTAGAAATTATGTTTTAGAGTATTGTTATGAATTAGGGTAGAATTCACCTTTATTAGCTTTCACTGCAATATTTTATTGGTTGAAAGTTTAATTCTGTCCAAAATGGCAAGACCATGCAATCTTGGGTGTTTACTTCTTTATATAAAATAAAGGAATTGGACAATTACAAAATTAGATAGTTTTCTGAGCCTTAGCCCATAACTTTGTGGTCATGGTGGGCAGGGCTTCTCTACCACTGGGAGGAGCTAATGGGGGAGGAAAGGTAGAATTAATCTTCTGAGAAAGCTGTCAGCCCTCGTTGATAGACTGACGTTCAGAGCTATGGAGATTGATTTTTCTTCCTACATCTGCATTGGATTCTAAATCTTGAGCTGGTCTCACTCCTTGTTTTTTGTACCTTTTAACAATCTAGACTGTTTTTGAACAGTTCTTTCTCTTTGCTGTCGTGTGGGGGAATTTCACTACAATAAACCTAATCACAACTCCTGTATGAACTTAACAAGATGAAGGCATCCACCAAAAAGGAAACTAACTAGATAACCACACGAAACACAAATGCCGTCAAGGTTCTAGCCAGGAATTTAAACTTTTCAAATGTGTACTTTGAGGATTTTCAGAAAGCACAATGCCAATTAATCTGCTCCTTGGAATTTGTATGTTGGGGGCTTTGATTCTTCCCTGCAAGAAAACAAAACAAAAAATGAACTAAAATATGCGTTGTATCATAGAGATTGTAGGCCCAAATACATGGGAAAATGACATTTTTCATACTTCTGCTTTACCTCAGCCTAAGATATATATGACATCATTTGCATCTACATAAGATTCTCAACACTAATTCTTAAAATTTTTTAATTTTTCTGAGCATCGAAACCATGGTAAGAACTTTGCTTAGTATTTTGCCAAGTACCTCTCAGTCAAGGCTGACATTTTGGGCTATCTAGGCTGATAAGGCACTTTAAGTAGAGCTTTTTGTTAATCTATTCAAAACCCTGGTCTTTTGGTCTGTAGCCTGACCCTAATATTGCCAATGTACCGAAAGCTCTGGAATTCTACTGCTAGATTCCTGGCTTGGGGTGGACGGAATGCAGCTGCCTGCTGTCAGACTTTCCTTTTGCTGTCCGGACAAACAGTTCTTGTTCCTATATTCTTAGTATTGTATCTCACATGCATGTTCCTGGCTTCTTGTCATTTGTTGTGTAGTTATCTCCCTATTGCCTCTCTATCTAGACTTCTTCCCAGCATTTCCTTACAATGTTGTTCCTCCCAATAATGTCCTATACTACAAGTATCTGAGCCTGTTATACCTGAATATCATGAGATGCCTTCCTAATTTGTATGGATCACCTCACAGGGCCTTCTCCTCGAGGAAAAGTAATGCTTTTAATTCTGTCACTGAGTAGGCAGTGCTTGGGACTTTGGCTCACTGCTTTTAGAAACCTAGAAGAGATGATAAACTGAAACATCTGTCCCTGTCTGTTCTGCCCATAATGTGGGCCTGCTTTGAAGAGGAGGACAGTATAATTTTCCCAGCCACCCATCCTTAGGATGGCCTAGGACTTTCACTATTTCTTCTTCAGCAATGATTCTGGTTATAAGTATGTCTCTGACTACCAGGAGTTATGATTTTGAAGGGTTCCATTTGCTGTGTTTTGTTTTTAAAATAGTTGTTTGGGGATAAATTTCTACTGGATATAAAAACAGGAAAAATTAAAAGGACTTTTATATTCCTCTGCAAAATAACGATACTAACCACCTCCATCAACAAAATATCTTCCTTCTTCAGACACTGAAAATTATACAGTCTTTGTGTTTCCCATTCAGATAGTGCTACCAACAAACTTAGATGTCAGTGTAGGGCTTAAATATATTATTCCACACCATATTCTCAGTAGATTTATTTATCAACTCTCTATAAAAAATTTGTCACTTAAAAAATATCAGCCTTATTTTACAATTCACTGTGATGGGTTTTTTGTTCATTGGTTTGGTGATTTGTTTGTTTGTTGTAATTCTTGTCTGACTTTGTTGAAGGTATATTTGATATAAATGATAAATGCATTCAGAGTCAGAAACATTATACAGATATTAAGTGTTAAAGATTACAACATCAACACCTTCATATTGAATGTATTCCACAGTTAAATATGCAACATTATAGATTGGTCTGCATTAAACTGGTGATGGGTGTTGTGTGGGAGTAAGAATGGGAAAGGTTGTCAGTAAAGAAACAGCTCGAGGAATTCAAGTCAATTACAAACTGTCAATATGAGTTATCATCTATAAAAAGGTGTCTATTATGTGAAAATCCTTTTTATTCCAGAAAGAATTACTTTGAACGAACTACTTCTAGTGCATCCAGGAATTGTTGGCATGAAAACGATGACTGAAAGCTCTGTCTAATGGCCTGGAACTCAGGCTGATAGTGAAAAGCCAACAGAGTGTAGCATTAGAATGTCTATCCTCCCCATGGGCGGTAACAAAACAGCCAGATCAAAACTCCTTAATATTGATTTCCAGAGCTATTCTTGGACATAACTTTGAGTTGTGCCAAACTTCTTATTAGAATGGCAGTGAGTATCCACTGCATTTCATATCTAAACATTGCTGTGATAATTAGAGCTCAGAATCAGTTATTAACAATACATAATTTACAATTGCTTTAAATCAGGTATTTTCTTCTGGTTCAGATGAGATTTTAAAATTTATGAAAAAGGTCTTTATCTCAGTTTTACACTGTTGCTCATAATTTTCAGGCAAATGTCCTAGCTAAAAGTTTGGTATAAGCCACCAAGGGTACCCATGGCTTATTGCTGGGGACGTTTGCCAAAACAACTTGCCAGACTTCTCATCATTCAACATGGCACTTCATCTTCAACAGCAGGAGTCGGTCCTGCTGAATTACAAATGTTTGGCAGCCTCTCAAAACTTGTCTTAACCATTTCCATAGAGATTAGGGGGAGGTCTCACATCACAAATAATATGTTCTAGATGCTCATCTGTCTGGATTTAGTCTTCGGTTATTTTTACCACAAGGGTTGATTTTTGTTGGGAAATACAGTACTGAATAATAATTTTCTGCTACTATAATTTAGTTTCCTAGTCTGTGCCAAACAGTCCCGAGGGTAAAAGGACAAGCGTGCATGGTCCTACTGATTGACGTTTAGTATTTGCTACAGAGGATGATCTGACAATATTTTACCAGCTCACTTGCTCTTTTGCAGCAATGATATCCAGGGACTCACTAAAGACATAAAGAGAAACAATACTTTTCCTGGAACCATTTGATTGCTGGTATTTCTGTTGCTTCTAGTGTAATGCAGAAGTTGTCAGGTAAAATGTTGCTTCTTTGGGGCCCAAAATGAGCCTACCAAATGGCAGGTGTTTGGGGAAAGATATTAGGGAATGGATGAGTTTTGGGAAATGGATGGGATTCAATTGCCTTTTTTCCCCTTGTGGTTGATGATAACCTGTTTTGGACCAGTGTGTTTTAATTTTATATATGCTTCTTTTTCCTGGTGATCAGAACCAAAATCAGTGAACATATTGTATAAATATGAACAGCAAAATATATCACTTCAATACGAAGATACTGTGGCTTGGTGAGTATAGCTGAATCTAAAGATAGATGTGTTCTGTAAAGCTAGTATTTATGGTTTTGGTGCATATTTACCTCTTAATTGTCTGATGTATTTTGGTGCTAGTTATTAGTCTACTAGTATCCATACTGGTTATTAGACCATTAAAATGCTCCCGTAGCTATTAGTAAATAGCCTCTGTTCAAGTCTCCTAAGTGTTTCTACATCATCCTAATCTTGATTAATACAAATATAAATTTATTTGTGGGATATAATTAACACATAACAGTTTCAGGGGTACAACATAATGATTTAATATTTGCATATATTGCAAAATGATTACAACAGACCTAGTTAATATCCATTACCACACACAGTTACAGATTTTATTTCTTGTGATGAAAACTTTTAAGATCTACTCTTTTAGTATTTTTCAAATATATAATATTGTTCACTATAGTCACCATAGTGTATATTACATCCTTATTCATGACTTACTCATTTTATAGCTGGAAGTTTATATTTTTTGACTACCTTTTCCACCTTTACACCCTCCCCCTCCACTCACCTATTTTCTGCATCTATAAATTCCACTATTTTAGGTTCTATGTTTAAATGAGATCATACAATATTTATCTTTATCTGTCTTATTTCACTTAGCATAATACCCAGTTATCTCAAATGGCAAGATTTACTTCTTTTTTGTGGCTGAATAATATTCCACTATATATACATATCACACCACATTTTCTGTATCCATTCTTCCATTCATGGACATGTAGGTTGCTTCCATACCTTGGCTATTGTAAATAATCTTGCAATGAACA
The DNA here is from genome assembly GCF_046562875.1 of Panthera onca. Taxonomy (NCBI): domain Eukaryota; kingdom Metazoa; phylum Chordata; class Mammalia; order Carnivora; family Felidae; genus Panthera; species Panthera onca. The sequence goes on from NC_138342.1 coordinate 74,042,198, forward strand.
TGGGATGCTTATATCTTTTTAAGATAGTGTTTTTAATTCCTTCAGATAAATACTTAGAAGTGGAATTGCTGGATCATATGGTAGTTCTATTTTTAATTTTTTGAGGAAACGTCACATTATTTTCCATAGTGACCACACCAATTTACATCCCCCCAACGGTGCACAAGGATTTTCGTTTCTCCCCATATTCTCCAATGTTTGTTATCTCTTGTATTTTTGATAATAGCCATTGTCACAGGTGTGAGGTGATATCTCATTGTGGCTGATTTCCCTGATAATTAGTGATGTGGAACACTTTTTCATGTAGCTGTTGGCCATCTGTATGTCTTCTTTATAAAAATGTCTATTCAGATCCTCTGCCCAGTTTTAAATCATATTGTTTTTGAATTGTGTGAGTTCTTTATATATTTTGGATATTAACCCTTTATCAGATACAGGATTTGCAAATGTTTTCTCCCATTCATTAGGTTGCCTTTTCATTTTGTTAATGGTTTCCTTTGCTGTACAGAAACGTTTTAGTTTTATGCAGTCCCACTTGTTTATTTTTGCATATGTTACCTTTGCTTTTGGTGTCAGATCCAAAAAAATCATTGTCAAGACTGATGTCAAACAGCGTATAGCATATGTTTCCTTCTAGAAGTCTTATGGTTTCCAGTCTTACACTTAAGTCTTTAATATATTTTGAGTTCATTTTTATGTATAGTGTAAGGTATTGGTCCAGTTTCATTCTTTTGCATGTGGCTGTTGAAAAAGCTGTCCTTTCCCCAGTTTATTTTCTTGACCCCTTTATTGCAAATTAGTTGACCATATGCAGGCATGGGTTTATTTCTGGGCTCTCTATTCTGTTCCGTTGATCTATGTTGTTTTAATGCAATATCATACTGATTGGATTGCTATAGTTTTGTAATACAATTTGAAATCAGGAAGTGTGATGCCTCCAGCTTTGTTCTTCTTTCTTGAGATTACTTTGGCTATTACTTTGGCTAAATATTTCTTACTGACTATAACTGAATATTTTAAATATTTCTTATTTCTATACCCTACTACTGCTACCATACTACTGGTATTACTACTCCTAATAGCATCACTAAGTCATTGATCTTGGGCTAGGCATATTTCTAAGTATTCTACTTATATTAACTCATTTAATCCATATGACAATGCTCTGAGGCAGTATTATGTTTTTTACAGACAAGGAGATAGAGGCACTGCGAGATTAAGTAAGTTGCTCAAAGTAGAAAAGGTAGGAAGTGACATAACTGAAAGTCAGCCTGCCTAGAATGGTTTTAAATCCAATATTCTTCCTACTACTCCTGCCAGCTTAATTAAGCAAACATCCTCGACTATTCTAGGTAAAAAGTATTATATTCTTTTCTAAGGTAAACACATAGACTTGCTACTATTATTTGTTTAGATCTGACTTTACTGGAGCCAAGCTTAGCTTTGACATTTGCAGACATGGGTTAGCTTTCATCTCACTGCAAGATATAGGGCAACCTGGTATTTAGTTTACCTACAAAAGGCAGTTAGGAAGCCCTAGAGGAACCTAATTAAAATGCAGCACATTTCCAAGGCACCATATCTTGCTGTGTTGCCATGGAAACAGTGGGAATTTCTGGTCATTGACCTTTAATGGAAATTGAGGATAAATTTTCATAGGGTTCATAAGAGAAGCAATCCCAGTATATTAACTTCTAGTTGCAGGACAACTTTGGAAATCCCCTATGCAATCCCACCTGACTTGAGAAGTATATTATATCAGCAAAACTTATTAGAGGCTCAAACTCCCACTTTTTGAAGAAACATTTTTTTAACTACTTCCAATACACCATCTGTGCTATTGGACTTAAAATAATCAAAGATAGTGTTGTAGCAACAATGAAACATTAAAGGAAATCTTAGATAATTATACAAGAAACATCAGAACTAATATTATATTTTGAAATAGTTTGCATTACATCTATTCTATTCCTTTTGGATTATGTAAATCTAGGCTTACTCAAATATTAAATGCAATATTACTGTATCAAAAAATATACCTAGAAACTCAAAGTATTATGAAATGTTAAGGTGTCCACATTTAAAAATACAAATTCTTAATGCTTGCCCTTTCTAGTTTATTTATAAATTCAGGCATTATATTCCTAAGTACGTATCATTGAAAATACTACTTATATGATATATATGTATACTTTGTGTGGGGCATATGTGTACGCCATTTGACAGAAAGTAAGGGCCTGTGATTCAACAGAAAAAATGACAAAGTGTACCTTACTGAGGACTGCTTTTTACTATATTAACATTTTTATTTTCTACTAAAAATAAATAACTTAGTTCTATCGTCAGGATATGCACACTTAATTACAAGGAAATGTCAATCAGGGAAATCAGGGTCTCACTGCTTTCTCTTAGAAGTGTGTCTCCATATACATATATACATATATATATATGTATATATAATATACATATATATATATGAGTATCACTTATTCTGGACATAGACATCTGAAGAAAAATAGGAATATTCTAATAATTATATGTAGAAAAGCAAGGCCACTACCCCAGTCCCTAAACTTCTAGAGGGTTCTCTCACACAGCTGTATGTTCTTACTCTCAGAGACAATGTGGGCTAGGGGCTGAGAACACAGACTCTGGCCCTATAATAACTGGGATTCCTGGCTTTGTGACTTATTAGCCATGTGGCTATGAGAAAGTTACTTAGCCTGCAGGAACCTCAATTTGCTCATGTAGAAAATGAGGATAATAATGGAACTTCTTAGGGTTGTTTTGAGAATTAAATGAGCTAATATTGATAAATGACTTAAATTTATATTTGACACAGTAATAAAAAAAAATTTCCTCTTCCAATGCCAGGGCAGAGCTCACAGGGAAATGCCACCCCCATTGCCCTCCTGCCCAAGACAAAGAATACAGTGAGATGACTCATCCTGGATAAAACAGAGTAATGTCAGTACAATGGACAGAGAAGTCTTTAGAGTTTGCTGTTAGAAAAGTGTGCTTTTCTTCCTCAGTACGGATGTAGACAGCACTATCTCTGAAAATTGATGGTTGTCCTTGAGATATGTGTGTGTTTAATCCAATAGTTGCCTACACCATGAGCCAGAAAGATGAGAAAACATATTTTGCATCTCATACTAAGGGGGAGATTTTGATAACAATCCAACTTTTAAGGCCAAACCATATATTAGATTGTTATGTTGTCATTTGGGTGCCAAAGCCCACCCTGACTTGTTTTGTTAAAGTCCCCATAGAGTCATATAAGGCTGAATAACTCAAACTTGAGGGAATGGTATCTGCAAAGTAAACCTAGAACCAGTCTAATGTTCAGACTACTTCTCAGATGGATGCCTCAGCAGTGGCTAGGAGATAAGTTTTCTGAAAAGGCTTGTGTGTCTTATACAACTTTTTGCTTAAGTGCTTGGTACAAGATAACCACCACTGGTGTATATTAGTACTAGAATGCTTTTTGAACAAAGATATTTTAATTTTTCATGTTGTTCTCCTAATTAAAAATACTCATTAATGTGTTGAAATCAAACATGAGACATCACTTCTTTCCAATTTAAGACCACATAGGCGGTTTAACACTCACAGAGGTCCCTTTCCAATTAGGCAAAAATGGAAGTTTCTATGGTGATCATGCTTAGAGTCATTACAGTCATTCCTTTCTCTTTCCTTGCCAATGCCCAATATACATCAAATTACTCACAATCACATAAAAACTGCCTAGCACCTCTAGAATCTTCTTACTTAAAAATATACTTTGTACTGGTGACTTTAAAAAGTAACTGCTATTTTTCTCCTGAATAACTAAAAAGGTAAACCAAATAGTTTTTCAACTAATTCATACAGGGTTTTCATAGTCAAATTTACTATCGGCACCCCTAGGGAGTTAATGAATCTTTCCTAAATAGAAAACCTTTGCTTAAAAAAGTATCCTGAGACTCATATATGTAGCAGAATTCAAAAGTCATAAGATTTTTATACATCTAGAGAATCAATATTTTTCTCATTAATTATATCTTATGCTGTACTTTTAATCTGCATGACTCGTCTTGTAACTGAAAGTTTGTACCTCATAATCTTCTTTACCTACTTCACCCATTCTCTTACCCACCTCCTCTCAGGCAACCACCAGTTTGTTTTCTGTATTTAAGAGCCTGGTTTTTGTTTTTGTTGTTGTTGTTTCTTCATTTGTTTTGTTTTTTAGATCCCACATATAAGTAAAATCAGATCATATTTGTCTTTCTCTTATTTCACTTAGCATAACACCCTCTAGGTCCGTCAGTGTTGACACAAAAAGATCTCATTTTTTATAACTAATATCCCATATACCACATCTTATCTATTCATCTATCAAAGGAGACTTGGAAAGCTTGCATATCTTGGACGTTGTAAATAATGCTATAATAAACATAGAAGTGCGTATATCTTTTTGAATTGGAGGTTTTCTTCCCCCCCCTTTGGGTAAATACCCAGTAGTGGAATTACTAAGTCATATCGTACTTCCATTTTTAATTTTGTGAGGAAACTCTATACTGTTTTCCAGACTGGCTGTACTAATTTTCATTCCCACCAATAGTGCACAAGTGTTCATTTTTCTCAACATCCTTGCCAACACTTATTTCTTGTCTTTTTTATTGTTAACCATTGACAGGAGTCAGGTAATATCTCATTGTGCTTTTGATTTACATTTCCTTGATGATGAGTGATGTTGAACATCTTTTCATTTGTCTGTTGGCCATCTGTATGTCTTCTTTGGAAAATTTTATTCAGGTACTCTGCCCATTTTCTTATTGGACTATTTTTTTTTTTATTATTGAAGAAGTTCTTTATATATTTTGGGTATTAGCCCTTTATCAGATATATCATTTGCAAGTATCTTCTCCCATTCACTAGGCTGCCTTTTTATTTTGTTGATGGTTTCCTTCACTGTGCAAAAGCTTTGTATTTTTGTATAGTCCCAATAGTTTATTTTTGCTTTTCTTGCCCTTGTGTGAGGAAAGTGACCCAAAAATATATTGCTAAGATCAGTGTCAGGGAAGTTACCATCTACGTTTACTTCTAGAACTTTCATGGTTTCAGGTCTTACATTAAGTCTTTAGTTCATTTTGAATTTCTCTTTGTATATGTTTAAGATAGTGGTCTAGTTTTCTTGACACTATTTAGTAAAGAGACAGTCTTTCCCCATTGTATATTTTTGCCTCCTTTCTCTTAGGTTGATTGACCATATAATCATACGTTTATTTCTGGGCTCTCTATTCTAGTCCACTGGTCTGTTTTTGTGCCATATCATATCACTGTTATTATTATAGTTTTGTAATGTGGCTTGAAGTCAGGGAGTATTATACCTTCAGCATTCTTCTTATTTCTCAGGATTGTTTTGGCTATTAAGGATCATTTGTGTTCCATAAACATTTTAGGATTCTTTGTTCTAGTTCTGCGAAAAATGCCATTGGCATTTTGATAGGAATTAAATCTGTAGATGGCTTTGGGTGGTATGGAAATTTTAAAAATATTAATTCTTTCAATTCATGAGCACAATATATCTTTCCATTTATTTGTATAGTGTTTAATTTTATTTGTATAGTGTTTAATTTTTTTTCCTCCAGTGACTTAACATTTTCCGATTACAGTCTTTCATCTCTTCAGTTAAATTTATTTCTAGGTACTTTATTCTTTTTGTACAACTGTAAATTGAGAAATGAGTAGTGCTGGCCTTCCAGAATGATCTGAGAAGATTTCCTTTCTCTTCTATTTTTTGGAATACTTTGAGAAGAACAGCTATTAGCTTTTCGTTAAATATTTGGTAGAATTTCCCTGTGATGCTATCTGGTCCCATACTTTTGTTTGTTGGGAGTTCTTTGATTATTAATTCAATTTCATTGCTAGTAATCTTTTTTTTTCAAATTTTCTATTTCTTCCTGATTTAGTTTTAAAAGATATCATTTCTAGGAATTTATCCACTTGAATGGACATTTCTTAAGGTAATGGTCTGGTAGTTCCCAGAAATGTTTAAAGGCATTTCCTAGGGTAAGTGATAGGAAGGTTTGATTTTAGAAATAATAAAAATAAAATGCTGGGTTAAACAAAGTTAACCAGATTCTCTCAGAGCCTTAATGTACTAATATGTTTTATTAATATCTGAAGCAGACAGTCAAAATTATTTCTTAAAATCACTGTTCGGTGGAACCCATTTTTTCTGTATAGCTTCTCAAGACACCACTGCACATCAGAACATACTTTGGGTAGTGTTGCTTCAGTAAATTCCCAGAGTAAAGGGTTAATGTTCCATCTTGTCTGCTTAACTCTTCCAAAATTCCTTCTCCTTCAAATGGCTGTCAAGAACTTTAATTGTGGGAGTTCTCAGTTCACATTGTTATAAGCATGATTTTATTATTTAAAATGAGATGGGATTAAAAATAAGATCTTTATAATGAGACATTTTAATTTTCACCATTTATATATAAACACAAGTTAATAAAACACATCACAAAACAGTAAAATTTTATAGTTAATATTTATAGGTGCATAGTTTCATGCTCACATATTTTTAAGTATTGTATATATTAACAAATTTCACAATACATCATTATTTTTAGACAGAATCATTAAAAGACACCTAGAAATCTTATAATATATGATAATAAATCACAACTTCTCAAGAACAGCAACAAAAAAATAGTGAAGATTTAGAAATAAGTGGTAGTCACTTAGGTGTTTTAATTTAACTTTTAGATTTGAAGCCACAATATCCACACAGCACACAAAGACCCTGCTACCATATATTCACTTCAGTGAGAAGGAAGCACTGAAATGCTGAGTAAGGGCAGGTACAGATAATTTCAATCACTGCTGATGGAAGAGTTTAAAATACACTGTAAAAACTTTGAGAAAAATGTCATGACTGGGCACGTTGGAACTGAGTACTTGTACAGGATGGAACATCTCTCAGTAGATCTCAAGAAACTGCGAGTAAAAGTATTTCTTATGCTTCGGGTTCATAGTCTTGATACCCTTCCTAATATGAAGAAAACCAAAAAGAAAACATGCAGTGTTAATATTAGTCATCAGGAATCAAGGATTTAGGGTGAATGAGATAGGACATGGATCACCACCTTGAATAAAGGTTCTGCAACTATTCAGTTATACACAATATGATCTTATTCTGTAACAGTTTTGTCTTCCTGTCAAATATAAAAATGAATTTTGCTGCTCAGAGTTAGGGTATCCAGATGCCATTTAACAATCATATGGTCTTTTTTTTGTAATGCTTATTTATTTTTGAGAGAGACACAGACAAAGTGTGAGGGGGGGGAAGGCAGAGCGAGAAGGAATTCGAAGCAGGCTCTAGGCTCTGAGCTGTCAGCACAGAGCCCGATGCAGGGCTCAAACCCGCAACCTGTGGGATCATGTCCTGGGCCAAAGTCAGATGCTCAACCAACTGAGCCACCCAGGCGCCCCAATAATCATATGTTCTAATCGTGTAGAACAAGTTAGGTGGTCTATCTTGCTCCCAGTTTCCTCAACTGTAAGTTATGAGAGCCAAATCAAGTGGCCTAAAATCCTCTTCCAGGGCTAAAATGTTCTAATTCTTAAAGGGAGACAAAGACATTAAGGCAGGTGACGTTTTGAAAATCTTTTCTTCATCCTTGGCTTCAGTTATTACTTCTATTCTAAATCCCCCTGTCCCCAAACAATATGTAGATAACATCCACAATAAAAATATTAAAGGCCTTAACTAAAGTGGTCAGAATAGTCGTCCTAAAGAATAACTTGAATCAAGATCCTGCTTTAAAACAAATAAATGTACCTTCAATAACTCAAGTTGCTTTCTGAATACAGTACAAACTTAAATGTGAAGGTTCTTCTAGTATTCTACAATTTGTCGTTGACTCATCTCTGCAGTCTTAATCTGTCACAATTCTCTGTTCCCTAAACTGAAATCCTGTTTAATTATTCACTGTTCCTCAAACATATCCTTATGCATGCTCAGACATGCCTTGCTTCCAATATTACCTGTTCTAGAATATCTTCCTTTCATTTTGGCCATCATTATCTCCCATCCCCTACCACACCAATCAACATCAACTCTTGTATAAAACTCCCGATGACTCTAAACAGATTCTGTAAAATATTATACTTTTTTGTGTATCTTGCATATTTTGCCCTGTGATGCCTGATATATAAAAGACAGTCAATGTCTGTTAAAGGAATCATCATGAATAAATGAAACAGTAAATTTGTATTTGTTTTTATCAAACTTATTAGGATGGACTACTTGTGTCCTGGTACTATCAATTAACCTTCTTGTATTTTCTATAGTGTTTAGCATTGTGCTGAACTTAAAAAGACTCAAAATTATTGGTAAAAATCTAAGCAAAAAAACCAAGTTAATTTCAATTTCTATAAATGGGATTATCAGTATGTCTTTTACTAATGCCAATATCTAACCTAACTACTACTAGTTTTAACTTAATTTTTAATGAATACTACATGTGTTTTGGTTATGATGTCTGGTTTTGGCATCAGTGTAGTATTGCCCTTATGGAATTAATTTGGGAGTATTGCTTCCTCTTTTTTTTTTCTGGAAGAGAAATTAATTGGTATTAATTATAATTAATAGTTATTAATTAAATGTTTGATAGAATTCACCAGTGAAGCTATATGGTCCTGGGATTTTGTGTGTGTGTGTGTGTGTAGATTTTCTTTTTCCTTTCTAAAAGAAAAATATTTTAATGTTTATTTTTAAAAGAGAAAAAGAGACAGAGCATAAGCAGGGGAGGGGTATGGAGAGAAGGAGACACAGAATCTGAAGCAGGCTCCAGACTCTGAGCTGTCAGCACAGTGCCTGACATGGGGCTTGAACCCACAAACGTGACGTCAGATCATGACCTGAGCCAAATTCAGTCGTTCAACTGACTGAGCTACCAGGTGCCCCTGTGAGTAGATTTTCTTAACAATAATTCAGTCTCTTTACTTTGTTATTGGTCTATTCAGATTTTCTATTTCTTCTTGTGTCAGCTTCATTAATCTAAAAGTATTTTTCAATTTTCCTTGTGATACATTTTCTATTTAAAAAAAACTTATTTCCAAATTAACATAGGTAAATTAGCTGTTTAAAATGCTAAATTGAAATACGTCAATGTTGCAAACCATGCACTTATCATATTTTTACTCTATAATTTTTGTGGGCAACTTTTATTTTACTATGCAAATATCTTGCTGGAAATGTATGGCAATAATAATTACTTTCCTTAGGCATTCAGTTGATTTATACAAAGTTCCATCTGGGGATTTATTTTAGAAAGTAAGTTTTTGAAGGGAGTTAAGATGGCAAAAGCTTGTCTTATCCTTTGAACACAGCTAGATAATTATCAAATCATTCATAACACCCAAGAAATCAATCAGAGGTGTGAGAGAACAAAAATGGCAAGTCTACAAGTAAAAAAGCAACCACCTTCCAGAAGGTGGGAGATGCAAGGTGTTGACTTGGGGGAGACAAAGCTGTGAGTATGGCGGCTGGGAGGAAACCTGCTTACGGAGGCTACTGCAAAGTATTATAGCAGTGGGGTACAAAATCTGAACTTTTAGAAGTCCCTCACAGTGGGGGATGTGCATGGCTTAAAGGTGCTCGCATGGCCAATTGGAGCAGAATCCAAGGAGTGGCAGTGTGGTCTGAGAATCCCATGGATCTCATGGTCTGAGGATCCCATGGGTCTGAGAGGCACCAATGTGTTGAGCTGTGTCCAGGCATAGGAGCTGGGACTTGGGCTGAGGGCATCAAGCAGGGGTGCCAGCTTTCTGCTCTTTGACATAAACTCTGAACTGCCATGGGGTGTTGTGACTGCTTTCCTAGCATGGGCTTGCAAAAAATGCAGCAAGACCTTCCCCCAGAGGAACAGAGCAGGTGCCGTGGAAGTCTTTACAATCTGGAGTTTTGAAACTCAGTTATGTGCCTGAGATAAAAAAGTTCGAACACAGGCAGAGTGAACACAGGGTTCTGACAGAAACTGGGAACACAAGAAGAGTGATTGAATACTCTTCTGTGAGGGCTCCCTGAAGAGTGGGGAACTGATCTTTCAGTTCCAAGGCTAGAGAGTAGGATGTTGCTATATTCATCCCACCCATCAGCTCTGAAAGCCTTCAGGGAGAAAACAAGCACCACCTAGTGGAGGCTGGAGCCCTATCCTTCTGCCTCTTAGAGGCACATTTCTAGGAAAACAAGTCAGCTTGAGAATCAGTACAACAGGCCTCTCCCCCAGAAGAGCAGCATGGACTCTCTTGCACCAAGTCTACTAATCATAGAGTGCACCAAAGCTTCAGCTCTAGGGGAAATAGGATCTAGTTTCCTCTTTATTTTGATTCTTTATTTTTTAATTATTACTTTTTCATTTACTTTCTTATTTTTAATTCCTTTTTTATTTTTATTTTCACATATATTACATATATATATTTTTTTTATTTTTGGATCTAGATTCCTTTAACAAGCAGACAAAAATAAACCCAGGATCTAGGTTTGTTGTTTTTTTGTTTGTTTCTGGGGAATGTTTTGTTTCTGTTTTTGTTTTTATTTCTCTCTTCTTTTCTGGACAAAAGGATGAGACAGAGAAATTCACCCCAAAAGAAAGAACAGGAATTAGAACTCATGGCCTATTGATTTAATCAATACAGATATAAGTAAGATGTCTGAGCTAGAATTTAAAACGATGATAAAGATATTACCTGGGCTTGAAAAAGCATAGAAGATACCAGAGAATCCTTTCTGCAGAGATAAAAGAACTAAAATCTAGTCAGACTGAAATTAAAATACTATAATCAAGATGTAAACCCAAATTGATGCCATGACAGCAAGGACAGATGAGGCAGAGGTATAAATTAGTGATATAGAAAATAAAATTATGGAAAATAATGAAGCTAAAAAGAAGAGGGAAACAAATGTCATGAATCATGAAGGCAGACTTAGGGAACTCAGTGACTTGTTAAAATGTAGTAACATTTGTATGAGAGGAGTCCCAGAAGTTGAAGAGAGAGAAAAAGGGGTAGAATGTCTATTCAAACAAATTATAGCTGAAAACTTTCCTAATTTGGGGAAAGACACAGATATCAAAATCCAAGAAGCACAGAGAACTCCATTAAACTTAACAAAAGCTACCATTGCCAAGATATATCATAGTCAAATTCACAAAATACACAAAGAAAGAATCCTGAAAGCAGCAAGGGAATAAAAGGCCTTAACCTTCAAGGGAAGACAGATCAGTTTCTGAGCAGATCTGTCCACTGAAACTTGGCAGGCCAGAAAGGAGTGGCAGGATATATTCAACTTGCTGAATGGCAAAAATATGCAACCACGAAGTCTTTATCCAGGAAGGCTGTCATTCAGAATAAGAAAAGAGATAAAGAGTTTCCCAGACAAACAAAAACTAAAGGAGTTCATGCCCACTAAACAAGCCCTGCAAGAAATTTTAAGGGGGACTCTTAGAGTGAAGAAAAAAAAAAAAAAAAGACAAAACAAAGACTATAAAAGACCAGAGAGCATTACCAGAAACACAAACCCTACAGGTAACACAATGGCACTAAATTCATACCTTTCAATAATCACTCTGAATGTAAATGGACTAAATACCCCAGCCAAAAGATATAGGGTAGCAGAATGGATTAAAAAACCAAGATCCATCTATTTGCTGCCTATAAGAAACTCATTTTAGACCTAAGGATACCTGCAGATTGAAAGTGAGGAGATAGAGAACCATCTATCATGCTAACTGAGGTCAAAGGAAAGCTGAAGTAGCCATACTTATATTAGACAAACTAGATTTTAAAACAAAGACTATAATAAGAGATGAAGAGGGTATTATATCATAATTATGGGATCTATCCAACAATAAGATCTAATAATAAATATTAATGCCCCCAACTTGGAAAACCCAAATATATAAATCAATTAACACCATAAAGAAACTCACTGATAATCATACAATAATAGTAGGGGACTTTAACACCCCACTTACAACAATGGACAGGTCATTTAAGCAGAAAATCAACAAGGAGACATGGCTTTGAATGATACACAGGACTGGATGGACTTAACAGATATATTCAGAATATTTCATCGTAAAGCAGCAGAATACACATTCTTTTTGAGTGCACATGGGACATTCTCCAGAATAGATTGCATACTGGTCATGAATCAGCCCTCAACAAGTACAAAAAGATAAAAATTAAAGCATGCATATTTTCATATCACAATGCTATGAAACTTGAAGTCAACCACAAAAAAAAATTTGGAAAGCACTCAAGTACACAGAGGTTAAAAACATCCTATTGAAGAATGAATGGGTTAATCAGGAAATTAAAGAAGAAATTTTTAAAAAATACATGGAAGCAAATGAAAATGAAAACACAACAGTCCAAAACCTTTGTGATGCAGCAAAGACAGTCCTAAGAGGAAAGTATATTGCAATTCAGGTCTATCTCAAGAAGCAAGAAAGGTCTCAAATACACAACCTAATCTTATAACTAAAGGAGCTAGAAGAGGAAAGGCAAATAAAGCCTAGCCAGCAAAGGAAGGCAAATAATAGAGACTACAGCAGAAATAAATGATATAGAAACAAACAAACAAAAAGAACAGATCAATGAAACTAAGAGCTGATTCTCTGAAAGAATTGACAAAATTGATAACCCCCTATACAGACTTATCAAAAAGAAAAGAGAAAGGACCTAAATAGATAAAACCATGAATGAAAGGGGAGAGATCACAACCATTACTACAGAAACACAAACAATTATAAGAGAATACTATGAAAAATTATATGCCAACAATCTGGGCAATCTGGAAGAAATAGACAAATTCCTAGAAATTCACAAACTACCAAAACTGAAACAGGAAGAAATTGAAAATTTGAAGAGACTCATAACCAGCAAAGAAATTGATCAATATTAAAAAAAAAAAAAAAAAAAAAAATCTCCCAACACAAGAGTTCTGGCTCAAGTGGTTTCCCAGGGGAATTCTATCTAACATTTAAAAAAGAGTTAATACCAATTCTCCTCAAACTGTTCCAAAAAATAAAAATGGATGGAAAGCTTCCAAACTCATTCTATGAAGCCAGTATCACCTTCATTCCAAAACCAGATAAAGACCCCACTAAAAAGGAGAATTACAGGTCAATATCCCAGATGAACATGGATGCAAAAATTCTTAATAAAATACTAGCAAAATCAAATTCATCAGTACATTAAAAGAATTATTCACTATGATTGATTATAATTTATTCCCAGACTACAGGGCTGGTTAAATATTCACAAATCAATCAACGTGATACACCACATTAATAAAATAAAAGATAAGAACCATATGATCCTGTAAATAGATGCAGAAAAAACATTTGACAAAATTCAGCATCCATTCTTGGTAAAAACCTTCAATAAAGTAGGGATAGATGGAACACACCTCAACATCATAAAGGCCATGTATGAAAGACCTACACCTAATATCCTCAATAGGGAAAAACTGAGAGCCTCTCCCTTACTGTAAGAACCAAGACAAGGATGTTCACTCTCACCATTACTATTTAACATAGCACTGGAAGTCTTAGCCTCAGCAATTAGACAAAATAAAGAAAGAAAAGGAAGAAACGCATCCAAATCAGCAAGGAAGAAGTAAAACTTTCATTATTTGCAGACAACATGATACTCTATGTGGAAAATTCAAAAGACTACACAAAAGTTTGCTAGAAGTAATAGATGAATTCAGCAAAGTTTCAGGATATACAATCAACATGAAGAAATTGGTTGCATTTCTATACACTAATAACAAAGCAGCAGAAAAAGAAATCAAGGAATTGATCCCATTTGCAATGCATGAAAAACAATATGATACCTAGGAATAAATGTAACTAAAGAGGTGAAAGATTTGTACTCTGAAAACTATAGAACACTTATAAAAGAAACTGCAGGGGAGACAAAGAAATGGAAAAGAATTCCATGCTCATTGATTAGAAGAACAAGCATTTTTAAAATGTCTATGCTACCTTAAGCAATCTAAACATTTAATGCAATCCCTCTCAAAATATACACTTTTCATAGAACTAAAACTAACAGTCATAAAATTTGTATGGAACCACAAAAGATCTCGAATAGCCAAAGCAATCCTGAAAAAGAAAAATGAAACTGGAGGCATCCCAATTCTGGATGTCAAGCTATATTAAAAGCTGTAGTCATCAAGACAGTATGCTACTGGCACAAGAACAGACACATGGATCAGTGGAACAAAACAGAAAACACAGAAATGAACCCATGACTATATGGTCAACTAATCTTCAACAAAGCAAGAAAAAGTATCTAATGGAAAAAAAGTCTCTTCAACAAATGGATTTGGAAAAACTGGACAGCAAAATGCCAAAGAATGAAACTGGACCACTTTCTTACACCATACGCAAAAATAATTCAAAATGGATGAAAGATCTAAATGTGAGACAGGAAACCATCAAAATCTTAGAGAAGAACAGAGACAGCAATTATTTTTTTTTAACGTTTATTCATTCTTGAGAGACAGGCAGAGACAGAGTGCAAGTGGGGTATGGGCAGAGAGACAGAGAGGGAGACACAGAATCTGAAGCAGGCTCCAGGCTCCAAGCTCTCAGCACAGAGCCCAATGCTGGGCTGGAACTCACAAACCATGAGATCATGACCTGAGGCAAAGTCCTATGCTTAACCGAGTGAGCCACCCAGGTGCCCTGAGGCAGCAATCCTTTTGACCTCAACCAGAATCACTTCTTAGTAAGAAGACATGTTGTTGAAAACAAGGGAAACAAAAGCAAAAATGAACTATTGGGACTTCATCAAGATAAAAAGCTTCTACACAGTGAAGGAAACAATCAACAAAACTAAAACGCAGCCTATAGAATGGGAAAAGATATTTACAAATGACATATCTGATAAAGGATTAGTATGCAAAATCTATAAAGAACTTATCAAACTCAATACCCAAAAAACAAATCACCCAGTTAAGAAAATGGGCGGAAGACATGAATAGACACTTTTTCAAAGAAGACATCCAGATGGCTAACAGGTACATGAAAAGATGCTCAACATCATGCATCATCAGGGAAATACAAATCAAAACCCCAATGAGATACCACCTCACACCTGTCAGAATGGTTAAAATTAACAACACAAGAAACAACAGGTGTTGGCAAGGATGTGGAGAAAGAGCAACCCTCTTGCACTGTTGTTAGGAATGCAAACTGATGCATCCACTCTGGAGAAAAATATGGGGTTCCTCAAAAAAACTAAAATAGACCTACTCTAGGATCCATTGATTGCACTATTAGATATTTACCCAAAGGATACAAAACTACAGATTCAGTGAGATACATGCACCCCAATGTTCACAGCAGCATTATCAATGATAGCCAAACTATGGATAGTGCTCAAATGTCCATTGACTGATGAATGGATAAAGAAGATTTGGTATATATACACAATGGAATATTAGCCATCAAAAAAATGAAATCCTGCCATTTGCAACTACATGGATGGAGTTAGAATGTATTGTGATAAGCAAAATAAGTCAATCAGAGAAAGACAAATACCATATGATTTCACTCATATGTGGCAATTAAGATACAAAACAGATGAACTTCTAGAAAGAGGAGGACCAAAAAGAAAAGAGAGGGGAACAAACCACAAGAGACTCTTAATGATAGAGAACTGAGGGTTGATGAAGTGGAGATGTGGAGATGGGCTAGATAGGTGATGGGTATCAAGGAGGGCATTTGTTGTGATGAGCACTGGATGTCGCATATAAGTGATGAATCACTGAATTCTATGCCTGAAACCAATATTGCACTGTATGTCAACTAAAATTTAAATTAAAAAACACCATATTTAATAAAATAATTTTCCAATGCAGTGTTCAGCACTTTCTGTAAAGGTTAAGCAAATACAAATATTAGTTTGTGTGGACAACATAGTGTCTCTGTAGCTTTTTCTTTTTTTTTTTTAAACAATACTTTACAAATGTAAAAACCATTTCTAGTTTTCAAGTTGTCTTCACAAAACATTCTGGATTTGGCCAACTTATCCCTCTAGAGAGTAAATAATTTTCAATAAAAACAAATGTAACGAAAATCTGAGAGGGACAGATTTTTGATACTGCTTATTAGAAAGACCCAACTTGAACTCCTGAAGTTTACTTTCAGAGTTGTATGTATATAAAGTTTTACCTCAGAAGGCATTTCGTATGCCTCATTGTCAGGATCAACAGGCATATCTTCCAGAATTCCTTCCTGTGGGCCTCCTTCTTCATTCTAAATGGGAAGCACAAGGGAATATGATGAGGTACCATTTTTTACTTTTTAAAAATTAAGCACACTTTGAAAATATCTTATATACCAAATGGTAAGAATGTTGTAAAAATGGCACTCCTTAATATTACTGCTGGCATTCTAAACTATGCAATACCTTTGCAGAAACATTATGGTGGTGTATTATTAACCTAAAAATGTACAGAATTTTTTCCCAAGTAATTCACTACCCAGGAAATAGTCCAAAGCTATAGTCCAAATATGTTTTTTTTACTGGATCAATGACAGCAGTGAAAAAATGATAGTATATTCATGATATAATGTTTAGAAAGATACAAAATTGTATATATTATAGACATCACCAGTGTATAATTCAGATACAAAGCTAAAAAGATAAAGAAAACCCAACAAAATATTAAAAGTACGTTTTATCGGGTAGTTATGTTTTCAGTTTTTTGTAAGTTAACTTATATAACCATTTGTAATGTGACAGTATACATATTTTATAATTTATTTTTAAGTGTTGGCAAAGAAATTGTTTTCTGAAGTTTCAAAACTGAAACCATATATATATATATATATATATATATATATATATATACACACACACATACATATATACATACATACACACACACACACACACACACACACACACACACACCAAACACATGATCCTCAAATTTACCACATCTCTCTCTTTAGAAACAAGATGCCATAAAACTCAGCTTGAACTTATGTCTCTACTAGTATCCTTCATTAATACCTTTTGTTGTTTTGCATTGATTCCAGTAAAGTGATTATAAAAAGATAAAGTTCACTGAAAGTTGAAAAAGCAGAGGGGGCAATGGGAGCCTAAAACGGACTTACTCAAAGAGATCAAATAGTCCCTCAGCCAATGTAGGTTATGTTTAAAAATATGTCTTGTGCAAATAATAGTTCTTCCTATCTTTATCAGTGACTGACAGGAAGGCAGAAGGAAAAGAAATGGATGCCCACGAGAAAAGGTCAAACTATAGCTCATGCCTACATTAGCAGGGCTGAGGAGTTTATATATCATCTTCTCCTGCCCTCCCTTTTTATACACCAAAAAGCCCATTTATTTTTTAAATGTAGAATAAAGATATTGTTTCTATAGTGTTTCACCTGTTAGCACAAACCAAGAATACAGGTTCTATTGAATAGTGGTTAGCTATGAGGTCTGTAGCATCACAAGCCTTGAGTTCAAATCTTAGCTTTTCTAGATTCTAGATTCTTTTATTGAAATATAATTAACATATAGTGTTATATTAGTTTCAGGTGTACAACATAATGATTCAACAATTCTATACATTATTCAGTGCTTACTATGATGAGCGTAATCACCATCTGTGACCAAACAATGTTATAAACTCACTGACTATATGCCCTATGCTATACTTTTCATCTCGGTGACATATTCATTTTATAAATGGAAGTTTGTGCCTCTAAATCCCCTTTACCTATTTCATCCATTGCCCCACCCACCTCTCCTCTGGCAACCACCTATTCTCTGAATTTCAGAGACTGTCTCTTTGTTCATTTTTTTTTGTTTCTTAGATTCCCCATTTGAGTGAAATCACATGGTATTTGTTTTTCTTGTCTGACTTATTTAACTCAGCATTATACCCTCTAGATCAATATTGTTGCAAATGGAAACATTTCTTTCTTTTTCATGGGTAATATATCATTGTGTGTGTGTACATACACCACACCTTCTTTATACATTCATTTTTTCCATGGACACTTAGGTTGCTTCCATATATTGGCTATTGTAAATAATGCTGCAGTAAACATAGCAGTGCATACATCTTTTTATGCACTAGTTTTAGTGTTGTTATTTTCCTTGGGTAAATACTCAGTCGTGGAAATACTGGGTCATATGGTATTTCTATTTTTAATTTTTTGATAAAACTCCATATTATTTTCCAGAATGGCTGCAGCAATTTTCATTTCCATCAACAGTGCACAAGTGTTCTTTTTTCTCCACATCCTCACCAACACTTGTTATTTCTTGTCTTTTGGATTCTAGCCATTCTGATAGGTCAGGTAATAAATATTATGGTTTTGATTTGCATTTCTTTGATGATTACTGATGTTGAGCATCTTTTCACATGTCTGTTGGCCATCTGTATGTGTTCTTTGGAAAATGTCTACTCAGGTTCTTTGCCCATTTTTTTTATTGTATTGTTTTAGTTTTAGTTTTTTTTTTTTTATATTGTATAAGATATTTATATATTTTGGATATTAACCCCTATTGGATATAGCATTTGCAAATATCTTCTCCCATTCAGTAGGCTCCTTTTTGTTTTTGTTTTTTTTTTTTTTAATGTTTGTTTATTCTTGAGAGAGAGACAGAGGGGAAACACAGAATTTGAAGCAGGCTCCAGACTCCAAACTGTCAGCACAGAGCCTGATGTGGGGCTCGAACTCACAAACTGTGTGAGCAAAGTCAAATGCTTAACCCACGGAGCCACCCATGTGTCCCAGTTTTATTGACTATGGTTTCCTTCGCTGTGCAAAAGCATTTTATTTTGGTGTAGTCTCAAAAGTTTTTTTTTTTGGCTTCAGTGCCGTTGTCTAAGGAGACATATCTAAAAAAAGTGTTTCTACGACTGATGTCAAGGAAATTATTGCCTATGTTTTCTTCTAGGAGTTTTATGGTTTCAGGTCTCACATTTAGGTTTTTAATTGATTTGAGTTGATTTTTGTGTATAGTATAAGTGGTCCAGTTTCATAATGTTGCATATAGTCATCCAGTTTTCCCAATACCATTTATTGAAGACTTTTTTCCACTATATACTCTTGTGTCCTTTGTAGTAGATTAATTGACCATATAAGCATGGGCTTATTTCTGGGTGCTTTATTCTCTTTGCTTTATCCATGTGTCTATTTTTGTACCAGTACCATACTGTTTTGTTACCACAGCTTTGTAGTATATCTTGAAATCTGGGATTGTGATACCTCCAGCTTTATTCTTCCTCAAGATTGCTTTGGCTGTTTGGGGTCTTTTGTCGATCCATATGAATTTAAAAATTATTTGTTCTAGTCCTGTGAAAAATGCCATTGGTATTTTGATAAGGATTGTATTGAATCTATAGATGGCTTTGAGTATTATGGACACTTTAACAATACTAATTCTTCTATGAGTTCTTTCCATTTATTTGTGTTATCTTCAGTTTTCTTCATCAATGTTTTATAGCTTTCAAAGTATAGGTCTTTCTCCTTGGTTAAGTTTATTCCTAAGTATTTAATCCTGTTTAGTGTGATTGCAAATGGGACTTTTTTCTTAATTTCTCTTTCTGATGCTTTGTTATTAGTGTATAGAAATGCAACAGATTTCTGTACATTAATTTTATATCCTGCAAATTTACTGAAATTATTTATCAGTTTTAGTAGTTTTTTGGTAGAGTCTTTAGGGTGTTCTATATATAGCATCATGTCATCTGCAAATGGTGAAAGTTTTACTTCTTCCCTATAAATTTGTATGCTTTTTATTTTTCTTGTCTGATTACTGTAGCTAGGACTTACAGTACCATGTTGAATAGAAGTGGTGGATGGACATCCTTGTCTTGTTCTTAGGAAAAAAAAAGCTTTTGTTTTTTCTCCATTGAATATGATATTATCTGAGGGTTTTTCATATATATTCTTTATTATGTTGACGTATGTTCTCCCTGGACCAACTTTGTTGAGGATTTTTATCATGAGTGGATGTTGTACTTTGTCAATTATTTTTTTTTGCATCTATTGAGATAATCATATGGTTTTATCCTTCCTCTTCTTAATGTGATGTATTATACTGGTTGATTTGCAAATAGTGAACACTTTTATCCCTGGAATAAATTCCAATTTATTGTGGTGAATGATTTTTTAATGTATTATCAAATTTGTTTTGCTAATATTTTATTGAGGATGTTATGTCTATGTTCATCATATATATTGGCCTGTAGTTTTCTTTTTTTTTTTCCCAGTGTCTTTCTCTGGTTTTGATATCAGAGTAATTTTGGCATCATGGAATGAATTTGGAAGTTTTTCCTTTTCTCCTTCCTCCTCCCCGCTCCTTCTGCCCCTCTTCTCCCTCCTCCCCCCTCTTCAACACTCTCTACCATCCCCCTTCTCCCCTTTCCCCCTCTTTCTCTTCTTTTTCTTTTGAACACTTTCAGAAAAATAGTTGTTAACTCTTTAAATGTTTGGTAGAATTCACCCATGAATCCATCTTGTCCTGATTTTTGGTTGAGAGTTTTTGATTACTGATCCAAGTTCATTGCTAGTAATTCAAATTTTCTATTTCTTCCTGATTCCATTTTGGAAGGTTATATTTTTCTAGATATTTGTCTACTACTTTTAGGTTTTCCAGTTTGGCATATAATTTTTTATAATATTTACCTATGATTTTTTTTTTGTATTGCTGTGGTGTTATTCCTTTTCATTTCTAATTTTATTTGAGTTCTTTTTTTAATATTGTTGATCTTTACAAAGAGCCATATCTTTGTTTCATTGATCTTTACTATTGTTTAATCTCTATTTCATTTATTTCTGCTCTAATCTTTATTATTCCATTCCTTCTATTCACTTTGGGTTCTTCCTTTTATAGGCCCTTCTGGTATAAGATTGGTGTTGTTTATTTCATATTTTTCTTGTTGAAAGTAGGCTTATATTGCCATAAACTTTTGTCTTCAAATTTCTTTTGCTGCATCAAAAGATTTTGGACTATCGTGTTTTCATTTTCATTTTTTTCTGTTTATTTTTCCTCTTTGATCTTGGTAGGCCCATTCATTGTTTAGTAGCATGTTGTTTAGCCTCTGTGTGTTTGTGTTCTTTCCATAATTTTTCTTGTAATTGATTTCTAGTTTCATACCATTATAGTCAGAAAAGATACATGAAATAATTCCTTTCTTCTTGAATTCATTGAGATGTTTTTTTGTGGCCTAACATGTGATCAATCATGGAGAATGGTTCATGAGCACTTGAATAGAATGCGTTTTCTTCTGTTTTTAGATAGAATATATTTATATATATCTTGTCTAATCTGTTGCTCAAAAGCACTTTTTCCTTGTTGACTATCTTTCTGGATGATCTATCCCCTGATGTAAATGAAATGTTAAAATCCCCTATTATTACTGCATTGCTGTCAATCTCTCCTTTTATGTCTGTTAATAGCTGCTTTATGTATGTAGGTGCTTCCATGTGGAGTGCATAGATATTTACAATTGTTTTATCCTCTTTCCTTTATATAGTACCTTTCTTTGTCTCTTGCTAGTCTTTGTTTTAAAGTTTATTTTATTTAAGAAGTGTTACTGCCCCAGGTTTTGTTTTTTTTTTTTTTTACATTTACATTTTCACGGTAAATGTTTTTCCATTCCTTGACCTTCAATTTTCATGTGTCTTTACTTCTGAAGTATCTTATAGACAGCATATAGATGGGTCTTATTTTCTATCTATTCAGTCACCCTGTGTCTTTTCATTGGAGTAATTAGTCCATTTGCATTTAAAATAATTATTGATAGGTGTGTACTTACCGCCATTTTGTAACTTGTTTTATGGTTGTTTTTGTCATTCTTCTCTGTTCCTTTCTTCTTCTCTTGCTCTCTTCCCTTTGGGTATGATGGCTTTCTTTAGTGTTATGCTTGGTTTCCTTTCTCTTTTGTGTTATGCCTGGTTTCCTTTCTCTTTTTTGTGTATTTATTATAAGTTCATTATTTGTGATTACCATTAAGTTCATATATAACATCTTATGTGTATAGTAGACTATATTAAGTTGATGGTCAGCTAAGTTGAACTCATTCTAAAAGCACTAAATTTTTACATCATGGACTCCCCAGTTTTTATGTATGTGATATATTTTATATCCTTTTGTTTGTGAATCCCTTGACTGATTTTTGTAAATATAATTGATTTAACTGTTTTGGTGTTTGAATCTCCATTCTGGTTTTATAAATAATCTACTACCTTTATTATATGTTTGCATTTACTTATGAATATTTTTCTTCCATAACTTTCATTTTTTAGTTATGGCTTTTTCTTTCCATTAAAAGAATTCCTTTTAATGTTTCTTAGAAGATTGGGTTAGTGATGATGAACTCCTTCAACTTTTTTTGTCTGGGAATCTCTTTATCTCTTCCATACTGAATGATGACCTTGCTAGATAGAGTATTATTGGTTGCATGTTTCTTTCTTTTAGCACTTTGAATATATCATGACACTCTTCTGGCCTACAAAATTTCTGCTGAAAAATCAGCTGATAGTCTTATGTAGGTTCTCTTGTATATAATTGTTTTCTCGTGCTGCTTTTAAAATTATCTGTTTATCACTATTTTCTTTTTTTTTTTTATTTTTTTTTATTTTTTTTTTATTTTTATTATTATTTTTTTTTAATATATGAAATTTACTGTCAAATTGGTTTCCATACAACACCCAGTGCTCATCCCAAAAGGTGCCCTCCTCAATACCCATCACCCACCCTGCCCTCCCTCCCACCCTGCCCTCCCTCCCACCCCCCATCAACCCTCAGTTTGTTCTCAGTTTTTAACAGTCTCTTATGCTTTGGCTCTCTCCCACTCTAACCTCTTTTTTTTTTTTTTCCTTCCCCTCCCCCATGGGTTTCTGTTACGTTTCTCAGGATCCACATAAGAGTGAAACCATATGGTATCTGTCTTTCTCTGTATGGCTTATTTCACTTAGCATCACACTCTCCAGTTCCATCCATGTTGCTACAAAAGGCCATATTTCATTTTTTCTCATTGCCACGTAGTATTCCATTGTGTATATAAACCACAATTTCTTTATCCATTCATCAGTTGATGGACATTTAGGCTCTTTCCATAATTTGGCTATTGTTGAGAGTGCCGCTATAAACATTGGGGTACAGGTGCCCCTATGCATCAGTACTCCTGTATCCCTTGGATAAATTCCTAGCAGTGCTATTGCTGGGTCATAGGGTAGGTCTATTTTTAATTTTCTGAGGAACCTCCACACTGCTTTCCAGAGCGGCTGCACCAATTTGCATTCCCACCAACAGTGCAAGAGGGTTCCTGTTTCTCCACATCCTCTCCAGCATCTATAGTCTCCTGATTTGTTCATTTTGGCCACTCTGACTGGCGTGAGGTGGTATCTGAGTGTGGTTTTGATTTGTATTTCCCTGATAAGGAGCGACGTTGAACATCTTTTCATGTGCCTGTTGGCCATCCGGATGTCTTCTTTAGAGAAGTGTCTATTCATGTTTTCTGCCCGTTTCTTCACTGGGTTATTTGTTTTTCGGGTGTGGAGTTTGATGAGCTCTTTATAGATTTTGGATACTAGCCCTTTGTCCGATGTGTCATTTGCAAATATCTTTTCCCATTCCGTTGGTTGCCTTTTAGTTTTGTTGGTTGTTTCCTTTGCTGTGCAGAAGCTTTTTATCTTCATAAGGTCCCAGTAATTCACTTTTGCTTTTAATTCCCTTGCCTTTGGGGATGTGCCGAGTAAGAGATTGCTACGGCTGAGGTCAGAGAGGTCTTTTCCTGCTTTCTCCTCTAAGGTTTTGATGGTTTCCTGTCTCACATTCAGGTCCTTTATCCATTTTGAGTTTATTTTTGTGAATGGTGTGAGAAAGTGGTCTAGTTTCAACCTTCTGCATGTTGCTGTCCAGTTCTCCCAGCACCATTTGTTAAAGAGACTGTCTTTTTTCCATTGGATGTTCTTTCCTGCTTTGTCAAAGATGAGTTGGCCATACGTTTGTGGGTCTAGTTCTGGGGTTTCTATTCTATTCCATTGGTCTATGTGTCTGTTTTTATGCCAATACCATGCTGTCTTGATGATGACAGCTTTGTAGTAGAGGCTAAAGTCTGGGATTGTGATGCCTCCTGCTTTGGTCTTCTTCTTCAAAATTACTTTGGCTATTCGGGGCCTTTTGTGGTTCCATATGAATTTTAGGATTGCTTGTTCTAGTTTCGAGAAGAATGCTGGTGCACTTTTGATTGGGATTGCATTGAATGTGTAGATAGCTTTGGGTAGTATTGACATTTTGACAATATTTATTCTTCCAATCCATGAGCAGGGAATGTCTTTCCATTTCTTTATATCTTCTTCAATTACCTGCATAAGCTTTCTATAGTTTTCAGCATACAGATCTTTTACATCTTTGGTTAGATTTATTCCTAGGTATTTTATGCTTCTTGGTGCAATTGTGAATGGGATCAGTTTCTTCATTTGTCTTTCTGTTGCTTCATTGTTAGTGTATAAGAATGCAACTGATTTCTGCACATTGATTTTGTATCCTGCAACTTTGCTGAATTCATGTATCAGTTCTAGCAGACTTTTGGTGGAGTCTATCGGATTTTCCATGTATAATATCATGTCATCTGCAAAAAGCGAAAGCTTGACTTCATCTTTGCCAATTTTGATGCCTTTGATTTCCTTTTGTTGTCTGATTGCTGAGGCTAGAACTTCCAGCACTATGTTAAACAGCAGCGGTGACAGTGGGCATCCCTGTCGTGTTCCTGATCTCAGGGAAAAAGCTCTCAGTTTTTCCCCGTTGAGGATGATGTTAGCTGTGGGCTTTTCATAAATGGCCTTTATGATCTTTAAGTATGTTCCCTCTATCCCGACTTTCTCAAGGGTTTTTATTAAGAAAGGGTGCTGGATTTTGTCAAAGGCCTTTTCTGCATCGATTGACAGGATCATATGGTTCTTCTCTTTTTTTTTGTTAATGTGATGTATCACGTTGATCGATTTGCGAATGTTGAACCAGCCCTGCATCCCAGGAATGAATCCCACTTGATCATGGTGAATAATTCTTTTTATATGCTGTTGAATTCGATTAGCTAGTATCTTATTAAGAATTTTTGCATCCATATTCATCAGGGATATTGGCCTGTAGTTCTCTTTTTTTACTGGGTCTCTGTCTGGTTTAGGAATCAAAGTAATACTGGCTTCATAGAATGAGTCTGGAAGTTTTCCTTCCCTTTCTATTTCTTGGAATAGCTTGAGAAGGATAGGTATTATCTCTGCTTTAAATGTCTGGTAGAACTCCCCTGGGAAGCCGTCTGGTCCTGGACTCTTATTTGTTGGGAGATTTTTGATAACCAATTCAATTTCTTCGCTGGTTATGGGTCTGTTCAAGCTTTCTATTTCCTCCTGATTGAGTTTTGGAAGAGTGTGGGTGTTTAGAAATTTGTCCATTTCTTCCAGGTTGTCCAATTTGCTGGCATATAATTTTTCATAGTATTCCCTGATAATTGTTTGTATCTCTGAGGGATTGGTTGTAATCATTCCATTTTCATTCATGATTTTATCTATTTGGGTCATCTCCCTTTTCTTTTTGAGAAGCCTGGCTAGAGGTTTGTCAATTTTGTTTATTTTTTCAAAAAACCAACTCTTGGTTTCGTTGATCTGCTCTACAGTTTTTTTAGATTCTATATTGTTTATTTCTGCTCTGATCTTTATTATTTCTCTTCTTCTGCTGGGTTTAGGCTGTCGTTGCTGTTCTGCTTCTATTTCCTTTAGGTGTGCTGTTAGATTTTGTATTTGGGATTTTTCTTGTTTCTTGAGATAGGCCTGGATTGCAATGTATTTTCCTCTCAGGACTGCCTTCGCTGCATCCCAAAGCGTTTGGATTGTTGTATTTTCATTTTCGTTTGTTTCCATATATGTTTTAATTTCTTCTCTAATTGCCTGGTTGACCCACTCATTCGTTAGTAGGGTGTTCTTTAACCTCCATGCTTTTGGAGGTTTTCCAGACTTTTTCCTGTGGTTGATTTCAAGCTTCATAGCATTGTGGTCTGAAAGTATGCATGGTATAATTTCAATTCTTGTAAACTTATGAAGGGCTGTTTTGTGACCCAGTATATGATCTATCTTGGAGAATGTTCCATGTGCACTCGAGAAGAAAGTATATTCTGTTGCTTTGGGATGCAGAGTTCTAAATATATCTGTCAAGTCCATCTGATCCAATGTATCATTCAGGGCCCTTGTTTCTTTATTGACTGTGTGTCTAGATGATCTATCCATTTCTGTAAGTGGGGTGTTAAAGTCCCCTGCAATGACCACATTCTTATCAATAAGGTTGCTTATGTTTATGAGTAATTGTTTTATATATCTGGGGGCTCGGGTATTTGGCGCATAGACATTTATAATAGTTAGCTCTTCCTGGTGGATAGACCCTGTGATTATTATATAATGCCCTTCTTCATCTCTTGTTACAGCCTTTAATTTAAAGTCTAGTTTGTCTGATATAAGTATGGCTACTCCAGCTTTCTTTTGGCTTCCAGGAGCATGATAAATAGTTCTCCATCCCCTCACTCTCAATCTAAAGGTGTCCTCAGATCTAAAATGTGTCTCTTGTAGACAGCAAATAGATGGGTCTTGTTTTTTTATCCATTCTGATACCCTATGTCTTTTAGTTGGCGCATTTAATCCATTTACATTCAGTGTTATTATAGAAAGATATGGGTTTAGAGTCATTGTGATGTCTGTATGTTTTATGCTTGTAGTGATGTCTCTGGTACTTTGTCTCACAGGATCCCCCTTAGGATCTCTTGTAGGGCTGGTTTCGTGGTGACAAATTCCTTCAGTTTTTGTTTGTTTGGGAAGACCTTTATCTCTCCTTCTATTCTAAATGACAGACTTGCTGGATAAAGGATTCTCGGCTGCATATTTTTTCTGTTTAGCACACTGTAGATATCGTGCCAAGCCTTTCTGGCCTGCCAAGTTTCAAAGGAGAGATCAGTCACGAGTCTTATAGGTATCCCTTTATATGTGAGGGCACGTTTATCCCTTGCTGCTTTCAGAATTTTCTCTTTATCCTTGTATTTTGCCAGTTTCACTATGATATGTCGTGCAGAAGATCGATTCAAGTTACGTCTGAAGGGAGTTCTCTGTGCCTCTTGGATTTCAATGCCTTTTTCCTTCCCCAGTTCAGGGAAGTTCTCAGCTATAATTTGTTCAAGTACCCCTTCAGCACCCTTCCCTCTCTCTTCCTCCTCTGGGATACCAATTATGCGTATATTATTTCTTTTTAGTGTATCACTTAGTTCTCTAATTTTCCCCTCATACTCCTGGATTTTTTTTATCTCTCTTTCTTTCAGCTTCCTCTTTCTCCATAACTTTATCTTCTAGTTCACCTATTCTCTCCTCTGCCTCTTCAAGCCGAGCCATCGTGGATTCCATTTTGTTTTGCAATTCGTTTAAAGCGTTTTTCAACTCCTCGTGACTGTTCCTTAGTCCCTCGATCTTTGTGGCAAGAGATTCTCTGCTGTCCTGTATACTGTTTTCAAGCCCAGCGATTAATTTTATGACTATTATTCTAAATTCACTTTCTGTTATATTATTTAAATCCTTTTTGATCAGTTCATTAGCTGTTGTTATTTCCTGGAGATTCTTCTGAGGGGAATTCTTCCGTTTGGTCATTTTGGAGAGTCCCTGGCGTGGTGAGGACCTGCAGTGCACTTCCCCTGTGCTGTGGTGTATAACTGGAGTTAGTGGGCGGGGCCGCAGTCCGACCCGATGTCTGCCCCCAGCCCACTGCTGGGGCCACAGTCAGACTGGTGTGTGCCTTCTCTTCCCCTCTCCTAGGGGCGGGATTCACTGTGGGGTGGCGTGTCCCGTCTGGGCTACTTGCACACTGCCAGGCTTGTGTTGCTGGGGATCTGGCGTATTAGCTGGGGTGGGTAGGCAAGGTGCACGGGGGCTGGAGGGGCAGGCTTAGCTCGCTTCTCCTTAGGTGATCCACTTCAGGAGGAGCCCTGTGGCAGCGGGAGGGAGTCAGATCCGCTGCCGGAGGTTTGGCTCCGCAGAAGCACAGAGTTGGGTGTTTGCGTGGAGTGAGCAAGTTCCCTGGCAGGAACCGGTTCCCTTTGGGATTTTGGCTGGGGGATGGGCGGGGGAGATGGCGCTGGCGCCTTTGTTCCCCGCCAAGCTGAGCTCTGCCGTCCGGGGGCTCAGCAGCTCTCCCTCCCTTTGTCCTCCAGCCTTCCCGCTTTCCGCGCAGAGCTGTTAACTTATGACCTCCCAGACGCTAAGTCGCGCTTGCTGTCGGAACACAGTCCGTAGGCCCCTCCACTTTTGCCAGCCAGACTCGGGGGCTCTGCTTGGCCGGCGAGCCGCCCCTCCGCCCCGGCTCCCTCCCGCCAGTCCGTGGAGCGCGCACCGCCTCGCCGCCCTTCCTACCCTCTTCCGTGGGCCTCTAGTCTGCGCTTGACTCCGGAGACTCCCTTCTGCTAATCCTCTGGCGGTTTTCTGGGTTCTTTAGGCAGGTGCAGGTGGGATCTAAGTGATCGGCAGGACGCGCTGTGAGCCCCGCGTCCTCCTACGCCGCCATCTTCCACATCTATCTGTTTATCACTATTTTCTTGTCATTTTAATATTTTGCCTCGGTGTGAACCTCCTTAGTGACGGTAGTCATTCTTTGTGTTCCTGGATCTGAATGTCTCTTTCCCAGATTAGGAAAGTTTTCAGCTATTATTTTCTCAAATAATTTTTATCCCCTTCTTTGTTCTCCTTCTGATATCCCTATAATGCAAATGTTATTAGACTTGAAGTTGCTGAGTTTCCTCAACTTATTCTCATTTTTAATTTTTCTTTTTGCTGTTTAGCTTGCTTTCCCTTACCTTGTTTTCCAGATCACTGATTCATTTTTCTGTATCTTCTAATCTTCTATTGATTCCCTCTAGTGTATTTTTTAAATTTCAGTTATTGAGTTCTTCATCTCTACCTGGTTCTTTTTTTATATTTCTGTTTTTTTGGGTTTTTTTTTTTTTTTTTTGATGGTCTCAATGAGATTCTCTACTCTTTTTTCAAGTCCAGTGAGTTTCTTTATTATCATTACTTAGAATTCTCTATTAGGCATATTGCTTATCTCTATTTCATTTAGCTAGTTTGCTGTGCTTCTGTCTTGGTCTTTTGTGATATATCCCTCTGCTCATTTTGTCTCACTCTCTGTGTTTGTTTCAATGTATTAGGATGGTCAGCTATGTCTCTTGGTCTTGGAAGTAGTGGCCTTATGAAGAAGTCCTGTGATGCCCTATAGCACGATGTCTCCTGGTCACCAGAACTAGGCATTTCAGGGGTGTCTCCTATGTGGGCTGCATGTATACTCTCCTGTTGTGGCTGAGCTGCATTTGCCTTCAGTCAAGTCAGCTGTAATGACCCAGTTTTCCCACTGTGGATGCAATAATCAGTATTTGGTTGCTGTGCTGTTGAAAGGTCTGTCTGAGGATGCTACAGGCTTTTAGGTAGGGCATGTCAGCAGGCAGGTTTGCTGTCTGCTCTCAGTCTGTCTGCCACAGGTGCACATGCACCAAACTGCAAAATGCTCTCCCTGTGGAGCCCCTGAGAGGCTTTCAATGGTGGGCAAGGTTGTCAGTCAAACCCAATGTCGCACCCAGTATGTCTGCCAGGGCTGCAGATGAACCAAAAGGCAAAGCACTATCCCTGCACAGCCAGCTAAAAGACTCAGGTGCAGGAACTGTGAGTTTACGGGTATATATGTTTTTTTCTTCTCCTCATGCCAGGGAAAGAATCATTTTGCAATGGCAACAGCCTTTGGTGGGGCTGCTTACAGGGTGTGTTGGGGCAGGAGCTGCTTTGGAGGGATGCCCTGTTGACACAGGTGAGTTGCATAGGGTGAGTCTGCAGGGGAATGTGGGCACTTCGCACATGGTGCTAGCAAGAGAGGTGGGATGTGTTCACATTAATTCTGGCAAGTGTCCAGCTATCTAGTCTTGCAAGGAGGAAGATAAGTGGTATCTTCTGGCACTTTTGTTCTTGGATAATTCTCCTGAAGATCCCTGTCCCTTCAGCACGTGTTCTGAGATTAGTAAATAACTCTCCTTCATAATATATAACAGTTTTTTGGTTTTTTGTCTGTTTGGTTTGTTTTTTAACTGCGCTTCTATGCTTTTACTCCCAGTGGTTATTTACCATGCTGGTTCTTTAGGACAGGGACTCAGTACCTTATCACCCTCTAGCTCTCCCAGAACTATGTCTACTGATTTTAAAAGTGCCTGGAATTAAGCTCTGCTGATAGCAAAAGCTCACTAAGTTAAGCCCTGCTGGTTTTCAAAGCCAAATGTTATGAGGGACTCATCTTCTCAGTGCTGATCCCCCCATTCTTCTATCTGTGATGTCTCTCCCATTTGTGATTGGTCTCATTGGGGGGTTTGGTTCCCAATTATGTGTCTGCCTTCTACACTATTCCATGTGGCCTCCGCTTTATGATTAACTATGGAAGGTTTGTTGTGCCAGATAACATATGTAGCTGTTATATTGGTGTGTCCATGGGACCAGGTGAATTTAGGAACTTACTACTCTGCCATATCTTCCTGATATCCCAGATTCTAGATCTTTTGTGATGTTGAGCAAGTTTCTTAAGTTTTTCTAAGCACCAAATAGACAGTGAAAAAATGGGGCAATAATACCTTTTTTAACAGGGAAGAGCAAATGACATCATTAATCCACTACTGGTATTTAGGTAACTTTTAGTGATAGTTAAGTATGAGGAAAATAAGGCAAACCTGTTGTTAAAAAGAAAACCACAGGCCCCAAATAGAACCACTTATGTTAAGGACCCATGTCACTAAACCAAGTCTTAATACCTAACCTAATTGCAGTTTTAGCACCTCCAAGAATATAAACTTTAACCATCCAAACTAATTTTGGTCAACACTAGAGGTAATCTGCTATTAGACCATTTCTGTTCCCTTTAAGAGGGTGATCTTGCCTAAACAACGTTTTTTTTTTTTTCTTCTCCTGCCATTCCCTCTCTGCCTTTAAAAAACTTTCCTTTTCTGCAGCTTATGGAACTCCTTTCTATTTGCCTAATTCATGAATCATTGAGTAAAGCCAGTTAGATCTCCAAATTTACTCAGTTGAATTTTGTTTTATAACAAATTTTGTGGCAGTATTGACAACTGACATAAACTTCTGACAACGTTCTGAGATAAGAAACAGAGGCCCA
Organism: Panthera onca; assembly: GCF_046562875.1. Taxonomy (NCBI): domain Eukaryota; kingdom Metazoa; phylum Chordata; class Mammalia; order Carnivora; family Felidae; genus Panthera; species Panthera onca. Next base: position 74,073,476 of record NC_138342.1, read on the forward strand.
ATGCCTCACCAACACTTTTGACTTCATTGTCTTTTTCACCATTTCTGAGGGCCATTGGTGATTCCTCTGAGTTTGATCTCTGTTCTTTTTGCATCTAGCTCCCAATCTAATTTCCTTTACAGTGTAGACCGACAGGAGGATCACTAACAGAACGCTAGTCCTTAGCTCTTATTTCAGTCTGCAATTTCAGTTTGGAATCCTTTCCCAGTTACAGTCCACAGTCTCCATTAATGGAGTCTGCTGGTTTAGTCCACATTGGGAAATGCTGTTGATGTGTATAGGAACTTCTACTGGCAAGTTCACAGTAACTTCTGAAACCTGGCCCTGGGTTCTATCCTCAGATTCCACATTAAGAACTGCTGGTGGCAGTTACATTTGGAATTAGTCCAGAGTCCCCATTCTCTGAGGTCTGCTGGTTCAATCCTTTTTGCTTCCTGCTGGTGTCCACAGTTTTGTTTCCTTGGTAACTATTGGTTCCTGTTAATGTGCACATGAGATAAAAGCTAATTGCTAAAGGGAATCTTGGACACCAAAAACCTGCAAAAATTGGTGGGCATGGGTTGAACATTTAAGAGATGTTAGTGTGCACACCACCTAATACAAAGACTACCGCATTAGTATAAGTTGGTTACACAGTGGGTTAGATACTAGGTAAGCCATTGACTTTAAGAACGTTTCTGTGCAACAAGGTACACTGTAAAACATGCACGATTCCCAACCCACCTGCATATCCCTTTTAGATAACAGCTTGGCTCTGAGAAACCCAAAGACTTGGCATCCTTTTCTAAACAGTCAAGCACACCACCTTCTAGCACACCTGCTTATTTCTAAAAACTATGGTCCCAGAATGCGTGAATATCTACAGAAATGGCAAAATTTTATTTAAAACAATAAAATTACAATGGCCACTAGGAGGAATGTTCCAATTAGATAAGATCATTTAAAAAGTGTACTTAAAAGTAAAACCTTCAAAATTCCAAAAATAGCTTCACTGAAAATTTCATTGCAAAAAAACATAAAAAAATAAAAAGATGCAAAAAGTAATGCAAAAGACTGTAAGACTCAGACAATTCTTACTACTTCCCTCTATCCTCTTTTAGTTCAATACTCATCCTATTCCTCTCTCTAAATTGCCTTACATGAGCATAAACAGAAGTCTATCAAGTTAATGACCTTACAGGCACTCCCATATCTACCTTAGAATGAGGGCCCCCTGTGAGTTTTGCATTATCATACTCGTCTCATGGCTAAACATTTTTAAACAATAAGGTTTCTGATTATATGTTTATGTGTTTCTATTATAGAATGTGATATTTTCTACCTCTGGATGGTATTACAAACATTTGTAAAGAGTTCTGTTTAATTGGCCTAAATATAAGTGCTTATAACTTAAGAATTTTTTAGAAAAATCTCAGAAATATAATAGAAACTAAAGGAACTGCTTGTCAATTTCACGAGACCTGGGAAAAGTTTTAGTATTAAAGGTAATTTCAGTTTGCTCATTGATTATAATAAACATATCTTAGACTTATCAACACTGACTATAATACTAGTCAGTACTATACTGACTATAGTATTATATACTATAATAGACTTTTTTATTCTGCCTAGGCTTACTATTCAAACAGGTTCACACTATGTTGCAAAATTTTTCAGAGAAAAAAAAATTAGAATAGAGCTGATTTGTCTAATGTTCCAAATCTAAACATAATTAAGAAGCAAACTGAATAGGCATAAATTAAATAAAAAAGTTTAGGTGACATTTTAAGATCATTTCCCCAAATCTTTTTGATAACCTTAAACTTTAAAGTTTTGCTAAGTGATGAGTTAAGTTAAATTCATTAAGTATCAAAATTATTTCCAAGTAAAATACTGACACATTAATCACTGAACATAGGCTTATTCACTTTTACAGAGGAATCAAAAATATTTGCATCTATTAGTAAACATGTTTTATACCACACTGATAAATTTTCTGTGAATAAAGCAGAAACCATAAAAAGTATAAGTTAATTTTTCTTAGGAAAAATTAGGAAAATTTTGGTCTGTTCAAATTTTCTATTTCTTCCGGATTCAGTTTTGGTAGGTTATATGTTTATAGGCATTTATCCATTTCTCTGGGATGTCCAATTTTTTGGCATATAATTTTTGATAACATACTTTTATAATACTTTGTATTTCTGTGGTATAGGTTGTTATATCCCCTCTTTAATTTCTGGTTTGGTTTGAGTCCTCCCTCTTTTTTTTTTTTTTTTCATGATAAGTCTTGCTAGAGGTTTATCTATTTTGTTGATCTTTTCAAAGAACCAGATCCAGGTTTCATTGATTCTTCTATTTTTTAGTTTCTATTTGGTTCATTTCTGCTCTAATCTTTATTATTTTCTTTCTTCTGTTGGTTTGGGGTTTTGTGTGTTCTTTCTCTAGCTCTTTTAGTTGTAAGAGTAGGAGACAGTAATTTGAACAGACCAATTACTAGCAATGAAATTGAATCAGTGATCAAAATACTTCCAACAAAGATCCAGGACCAGACAGCTTCACAGGCAAATTCTACCAAACATTTACATAAGCCTTTTACCTATTCTTTTCTCAAAGTATTAAAAAAAAAATAGAAGATTAAAAAAAGCTTCCTAACTCATTTTATGAGACCAGCATTACTCTGATACCAAAACCAGATAAGGACACACACAAAAAGAAAACTACAGGCCAATATATCTCGCAACAATCCTCAACAAGATACTAGCAAGCTGAATCTAACAATACATAAAAAAATTATACACCACAATGAAGTAGGGTTTATTCCTGGAATGCAAGGGTGTTTCAATATTCACAAGTCAATCAACATGATGTATTATATGGTTTTTATCCTTTGTCTTGTTGATATAATCATTATAATAGCAGCAGAAAAAAACATGTGGCAAAGTACAACATCCATTCATTATAAAAACCCTCAACAAAGTAGGTTTAGAAGGAAGATAACATAATAAACGTCTATATGAAAAATCCACAGCTAACATCACCTTCAAAGGGGGAAAAGTCAGTGCTTTTCCCTTAAGGTCAAGAACAAGACAAGGATGTCCACTGTCATCACTTTTATTCAACATAGTACTAGAAGTCCTAGAGACAGCAATCAGACAACAAAAAGAAACAAAAAGCATCCAAATTGTAAGGAAAAAGTAAAACTTTCACTGCAGGTAACATAACACTCTATACAGAAAACCTAAAAGACTCCACCAAAAAACTGCTAGAACTAATAAATTAATTCAGTGAAGTCACAGGATGCAAAATCAATGTACAGAAATCTGTTGCATTTCTATACACCAATAATGAAGCAGCAGAAAAATTAAGAAAATAATCTCATTTACAATTGTACCAAAAATAATAATATACCTAAGAACAAACCTAACCAAAGAGGTAAAAGACCTATACTCTGAAAACTATAAAACACTGATGGGGCACCTGGGTGGCTCAATCAGTAAAATATCCAACTCTTGATTTGGGCTCAGGTCACGATCTCATGGTTCGTGAGATTGAGCCCCATGTGGGCTCCACGCTGACAGAACACAGCCTGCTTGAGATTCTCTATCTCCCTCTCTCTCTGCCCCTCCCACGCTTGCACTGGTTCAAAGTAAATAAAACAAACAAACAAACAAAAAACATTAATGAAAGAAATTGAAGATGACACAAAGAAATGGAAAGACACTCCATGCCCATGGGTTGGAAGAACAAATATTGTTAAAATGTCTATACTACCCAAAGTAATCTATGGATTTAATGCAATCCCTATCAAAATATCAGCAGCATTTTTCACAAAACTAGAACAATCCTAAAATTTGTATAGAACCACAAAAGTCCCTACATAGCCAAAGCAATTTTGAAAAAGAAAAGTTGGAGGCATTATATTTCTAGACTTCAAGTTATATTACAAAGCTGCAGTAATCAAAATAGTATTCTACTGGCACAAAAATAGACACACAGATGCATACAACAGCAAACCCAGAAAGAATCTCACAACTATATGATCAATTAATCATTGACAAAGCAGGGAAGAATATCCAGTGTGAAAAAGACAGTCACTTCAACAAATGGTGTTGGGAAAACTGGACAGCAACATGTAAAAGAATGAAACTGGGTCAATTTCTCTTACCATATTCAAAAATAAGCTCAAAATAGATTAAAGACCAGGCACCTGGGTGGCTCAGTCGGTTGAGCATCCCACTTCGGCTCAGGTCATGATCTCACGGTTCATGAGTTCGAGCCCTGCATTGGGCTCTGTGCTGACAGCTCAGAGCCTGGAGCCTGCCTCAGATTCTGTTGTCTCTCTCTCTGCTCTTCCCCCTCTCATGTTCTCTGTCTCTCAAAAATAAATAAACATTAAAAAATTCAAAATAGATTAAAGACCTAAATGTGAGACCTGAAATCATAAAAATCCTAGAAGAGACACAGGCAGTAATTTCACTGACATCGGCCAGATCAGCTTTTTTTTCTAAATAATCCCCCTAAGACAAGGGAAACAAAAGCAAAAATAAACTATTGGGACTACATCAAAATAAAAAGCTTCTGCACAGCAAAGAAAACAATCAACAAAACTCAAAGGCAACCTACAGAAAAGGAGAAGATATTTGCAAAAGAGGTATCTGATAAAGGGTTAGTATCCCAAATATATGAAGAATTTATACAACTCACTACCCAAAGAACAAATAATCCAATTGAAAAATGGGCAGAAGACATGAACAGACATTTCTCCAAAGAAGACATACAGATACATGAAAAGATGCTCATGATCAGTTATCATCAGAGAAATGCAAATCAAAGGTACAATGAAATATTGCCTTACACCTATCTGAATGGCTAAAATCGACAACACAAAAAAACAACAGGTGTTGGCAAGGATGTGGAGAAAAAGGAACCCTTTCACTGATGGTGGGAATGTAAACTGGTGTAGCCACTGTGGAAAACGGTATAGAGGTCCCTCAAAAAGGTAAAAATGGACCTATCTTTTGATCCAGCAATCACACTACTGGGTTTTTACCCAAAGAATACAAGAACACTAATTCAAAGGGATACATGCATCCCTATGTTCATTGCAGCCTTATTTACAATAGCCAAGATATGGAAATAACCCAAGTGTCCATCAATAGATGATGAATGGATAAAGAATAAGTGATATATATACATATATATCTTATATACAAATATATCAAATATATATGTATCTTATATATAAATATATACATGATACATATATATATGTATGTATATCCACACACATACATACATAATGAATATTATTCAGCCACAAAAAAGAATGAAATCTTGCCATCTGCAAGGACATGGATGGAGCTAGAATATATTATGCTATGTGAAATAAGTCAGAGAAAGACAAATACCATATGATTTCACTCATATGTGGAATGTATGAAACAAATGAGCAAAGGGAAAAAAGAGAGAGAGAGAGACAAACAAAAAAACAGACTTAACTATAGAGAACAAACTGATGGTTACCAGACTGGAGGGTCCTGGGGGAGGGGTGAATAGGTGATGGGGGTTATGGAATGAATTTGCTGATCTGAGAACTGGGTGATTACAATAAAACCTTAAAAAAAAATTCATGTTATCTCTTCTGGTCCAAATTTAGACCTATTAGGTTTTTATTCTTTCCCTCCCAGGCCTAAGTATTTTCTTTGTGCTTTTCTCATTTTACATCTTAAGAAATGGTTTGAGCTTCTGCCTGCCTGGGACATTCAGATTGTCAGTTCTTTTTTTGGCTATCTATGGGAGTAATTCCAGATATCAAAAAAATTGTATCTTTTACACCTTTTTTGAGGATTCCTCTTGGGTGCATGAAGTTTGATATTGCCAGAAATATTTACTGTTTGTCCTAGCTAAAACCTGAGAAGATATTCGAAAAGACTTAACAACTGTATAATCAGAAATTTGGCCAAATTGGAAGCTGATATTCAGAACCTGATATAAAACTTTTAGGCCTTCTCAGCTAAGCTCAAAGTACCCAGAGGAAAAGAAGACATTTTCATAGGTGGATGGTTGTGTCAGTCTTTTGATATCATTACACAGCAACCCAATTCTTTAAGGAATTAAAAAAAAAAAAAAAATCTGTTCTTATTTTATGAATTTAGTCTTGGCAGGATCAGAAGTGATTACAGAAGCAATTCAAAGATCACCAATCTTTTTTGCCCATCCCACAACCTCCTATTTATCTCAAAATATGTATAAATATTGTAAAAATCCTGGCCTTGAGAGAATAAGTCATTCTAGAAAGTGCTTGCATTTTTTTTTTTTTCCTATGCTATTGAACTGTAAATGTTCAGTGTGCTGCCTGGTCTTTGCCAGGAAATTAGTCCATCTCTTTAAAATGCAAATTTCAGAGAGGTAATTTTTATCAAGAAAAAACAAGGGCTAAAGCCATTTAGAACTTGACTTGCCAAGGACAAATACAAACCTTTAAAAAAATTTTTTTAATGTTGATTTATTTTGACAGAGACAACACACACAAGCATGAGTGGGGAAGGGCAGAGAGAGAGGGGGACAGAAGATCAGAAGCTGGCTCTGACAGCAGAGAGCCCGATGAGGGGCTCAAACTCATGAACCATGAGATCATGACCTGAGCCACAGTTGGACGCTTAACCTACTGAGCCACCCAGGTGTCCCCAAATACAAATCTTAATTGTCTCCTCCACAAATATTAAAGGAAAATTTAGCTATCTAGACCAATAACCTTAAATTCAGTACAAAAAAGTAGTTTTATTAGAGCATAGAAAACAAAACTCCCGTAGACTACTATGAAAGACTATGTGAAGCATACCGTGTATACACCAGAAAGTCAACAAGTGGTAAATACCTCCTTTGTGGCACAGGCTGCCCTAGATATCAGAAGCAAACTCCAGAAGTTGGAGGGCTTTGCCGGGATGATTATCACTCAGCTGATAGTGGTCGCCAATAAAGTTTTTATGACAGAGAAGCCGCAGCCGAAAGAGAAGTGAACAGAAGACTAAAAAAGAAGGCCACCCTTCTCGCAGCAGCACTAAAAGAAACAGACACTGCAAAGATGGGAAGACCCCAACCACAAAAATGGGGGAAGCCCAGAGCCCCCTTAGCAAAGGACCAATGTGCATACTGCAAAGAGAAGGGACACTGGAAGAATGAATGTCCGAATCGGAAGGGGCCCTCAAAACCCAGCCGATATCAGGAGGAACGCTGAGAAGGGGACCTTATTGGTCTGGCCAAGAGAGAATCAGACTGAAGGGGACACTGACTCTCTCTCCCTGTTCCTCTGCCTCATAATGTGAAGGATTCTCCCTCCTTTCCCAGGTTAATAGCTATAATTGGGGCCAACTGTGGTTAGTCTGCCTCGGGCTGGGGACTTTAAAGAATGTTCCCAAGCAGTTGCTGAAACTCCATTTGTTTCGGGGAAATTCCTGGTCTTCTTTAGCCTGATGTGGATATTCCACTTTGGTGGAAAAACATGGTGGCTGCTCCTCTGAGTTAAGGTTTTAAATTAGGTTTTCCTCCTCTGCCTTCCCCTCCCCCTGATGTTTCTGCATCAACGTGGGTGTGGTCTACGTAGCTGGTTCCAATACCCTCCTCAGTGCCTCAGGCACCATTGGCTCCTCCTCCCATCCTCAAGGTCAAGGAGTAAAGTACACCCCCTTGGACAACTAGGTCTTTTCCAAATAGAATGAATTGCTAAAGCTTTGATTACTGAATATAGGTTTGTGTTTTTAACTTCTTACTGCAGAGAAATTAAGGCTATTTGGATCTATTGGAAAACATGCTTTGTACTTAATTGGTTCATGAATTTACCATCTAAAAAAACTCTGGTGTAAACACCTCTCAGTTGGTTACTAAGTCCTCAATGGAGACCAAGGTTTCCTAAGAGTTAAAATTCTGCTAAGTGTATTTAAGACTGATGGAAATACGGAAAGCAACCCTGTATATAGGAAAGTAGGAAGTATGTAAGAAAGATATAAGGGATGGAAATTTGTTTTTGTTGATGGTAGAAGAAAATAATTTTGTCCTAAATGAGACTGGTTATTTGGAGAGAAATGGCTTTGGGACAAAGTTTGAAGGCAACGGAAAGTTGTAGAAGGTTCATGAAGGGAAATCTTTGGAAAGGAATTTTATGTGTGCTCAGGATGGACTAAGGTTGAGATGAATGGAAGTTTAAAAGTACACTGGTATAAGGTTGAAATTCTGCTTTTCTCTCTGTTCAAATGACAAAGTTTTCTTGGACTGTTGATCTGCTCTTGATAAGACAATTCAAACAATGGTTTGTCTTCCGGGAAAACCAAAGTTTTAGGTTTCATCTTTATCAGGTCTTTGATTATGTTAAAGGAGATAGGTTTTGGTAACAACTATATAATGCTATACATTCACCTTTAGGGTCTCTTATTGCCACCTTGGTTGAATAAATAAAGTTTTAAGATTTGTAATGATCTGTAATCCTATTCAGGATGTACTTATAACTTCCTAAGGTTTTAACAAACTTCCCAGGATTTAAATGGTAAATTAAGTCTTTTTGGCCAATTAGGCCCTTTTATTTTGGGTGCTAAGTTACTTGGAAAAGCACTGTCATACAATGGTAAACCTTAGGTTGTATTGCACAGGTAAATGCTGTAACTGCCCATATATATATGCAATTCCTAAAGTTTTAGTGTTTTGGTATAATGTCATCAGTTAATATTCTGATTACTTGAAGTGTTATGTGTCACAGAAATAACTGAATTTCTTTGTCGATTGCATCATAACGAACTCTCATCAGATCTTTAACAATGTCTATTTCTAAGATTTTGTCATTTATAATTATTCTTATTCTCTCACAAAACATGTCTCTTCTTCAAGGAGATTTATAAAAAGGACTTTGGGGACAAATACAGGTATTCAACATCTTTAAGGCTGATACTAAAATGGGTAAGAATTTCCAGAACTAAAAAGCTGCATTCAAATTGAACAACAATTAGGAACATGGGATTAAATGAACTGAAGAAGATTATAGTTTTATGATTCTGGTTGAAAATATTGCTGGTTCTCGGGGCGCCTGGGTGGCGCAGTCGGTTAAGCGTCCGACTTCAGCCAGGTCACGATCTCGCGGTCCGTGAGTTCGAGCCCCGCGTCGGGCTCTGGGCTGATGGCCCAGAGCCTGGAGCCTGTTTCCGATTCTGTGTCTCCCTCTCCCTGCCCCTCCCCCGTTCATGCTCTGTCTGTCTCTCTCTGTCCCAAAAATAAATAAAAAAACGTTGAAAATATTGCTGGTTCTCTAATGTTTCCTCTTTCAGAATAAGGAAAGTTTTCTTTTAAGATATCTATGATATACAGAAATGTCATAAAGCATTCATTTGAAAACTGAAGCATTTATCTTTTTTCTCTACATAACTTCCTGAAATTCAAAAACTCTCGGTGAATATTCTTTGTTTCATGGCAATTATAATTGTTTGCATAAGTTCAATAAGAATCTGTTCATTTTGTAACAGTTCACCATTGGAAATACTGGTTATTTTACCAAGGCTTTGACTGGAATGTCATATTTCAGAGTGACATTCATAGACTCAGATATGACCAGATAGCTTTAAGGAACTAAGGTTGGCTTTATGAAACATGGAGCCATAAAGCCCCTTGGAAATGTTGGCCTGATACCTTGCTTACAGATTTCCCAGAAGCCTCACCAGATGAGTAATGAAGGTCACTTCCAGGCAGGTGCAGGAACCTCAGGATATTTTGGGGACCTCATGAAGAGGAATATGCCCAATTCTACAGGTATTGTAGGCCTGTCTGATGGCAAGTATTTGGCAAGTTTTTTTTAAAGGCATCAAAGGGGGGAATGTTGGAGAAATGAATAAAGTACTGTGCCAAAGATGGCCGAGGGGACTAAAACAAGCTCTGGTCTCTAGCTTAGAGACCCCTCTTCCGGGTTCTTCTTGCCCTGTTTGCCGCACATGAGAAAACCCACCACAGATATGGAAGCTGACAACTATAAATTACACTTCCCACTTGCCTTCAGCGCTCAGATTTTTGGAGAAACGGTCTCCTCTGAGCCCGCTGGTGTTAAATAAATCTCCAACCCACCAAGATCTCCAAATTTTGCTTGGTTTTTCTGACAGTGTTCCAGCCTGGTTCCATAACAATATAAATATCTAATTTCCAAATAAGACAAAATACTAAAATATTAATTAATAAACATAGGTTTTTCTACTTTTGGCTTGTTACAGAGAAACTAGAAGATATTTGGAAATGTTAATGCTACATTTGAAAACTTTAAGAGACATGCTTCTAGAAATTTTAAAATATATTCATAAATTTGAAAATTTAAAAAATGCTGATGTGACCCTTCACAATTGCTTATTCTTAGAAAGCTTAATTTCTAGTCAAAACTAAGGGTTAAAGTTCTAATCAATATTTGTAATTAAAACTACTAAAAATAGGGGAAACATCTCTGTATGCCAGGAAAGGATACATTTTCAGCATAAATAAATAAATAAATAATAAAAGAAGTGAAAAATTAAGATGCATTTTTTTGTTGAGGTGGAAAAAAAGTAATTTTGTCCTAAATAGAGGTTAGTTTAAGGAGAAAAATACAAAGGACAAAATCAGAATATAAAAAATAATTATAAGCAAACCTTTAAAAAATTAATATATGGTCAAGCTGGCTAAGATTTAAAAAATTTATTTTTAATATAGATTTAATATCAAAAGCTGGTGCAAAGTTAAAATTTGGTTTTGTCTTTTTTAAAAGGACAGTTTTCTTGGACTTTTAGTCTGGTTTTAGTAAAATTATTGTATAAGATTTTTTACCTTTTAAATATTAAGTTTCATAATTATCTGTGATCCTATTTAGAATAAGTGCTTTATTTAAAATCCCTTTTTTGGTATTTTTGACAAACTTCCAAAATCAAATTCTTTTTAAATTTAGTTTAATTTTCTTAGTGTTTGTTTATTTTTGAGAGAAAGAGAGAGAGACAGAGCATGAGCAGGGGAGGGCAGAGAGAGAGGGAGACACAGAATCTGATGCAGGCTCCAGGCTCTGAGCTGTCAGCACAGAGCCTGACAGGTGTCTTGAACTCATGGACTGTGAGATCATGACCTGAGCTGAAGTCAGATGCTAAATCAACTGAGCCACCCAGGTGCCCCCAAAATCAAATTCTTTTTTTAAATGCCTTTTTAACTTGAAATATGCCAAAAGATTTGTTAAACAAATTGGGCATTTCATATGTAATTTATATGGAAGCACTGTCAAATAAATAATACTAAGCCTTTTTTATATTTATAGGATTGTGGTACATGTGATGAAGTCCATTCTCCTGCAAAAATGGCCCCTCATTGCCAGACTTTTGCCATTTTAATGTCCTCTGACATGGCACCAGTTTGCTTCTGAATGAGAAAATTTCATATGGAGAAATAATGGTTGTAAATTCAACAAAACACCTGCAACTAGACTTCACTAAATTGCTACCTTGTATGGTTATCAATATGTTCTTATTATTGTATATGCATTTTCTAGATGGATTAAAGTCTTTCCTTGCTCCAAGTCTGATGCCCTCACAGGAAAAACAAAAAAACAAAAAACTTAAATGTGTTTCCCATTTATGTGTACTTTCCACTATCACCAGTGATTAAGGCATCCACTTCACTGGCCTAATCCTAGAAGCCTTACCAAAAACTTTATCAACTTGAAATCCTATCAGTATACAGCCTTTTGCTGATCCCTTGTTGTTTCATGCTAGTATGATCAGCTACCGTAAATCTCTAATGTCTTATGCTCAAGCCTGTCATCCATAGGATGTCATCCATAAAGAAGGTTTGCTAGATCCTAATTTAAAAGAACCTGTTGGTCACCCTCTACAGTGTGGTGGCTGGTCTAAAATGTCATCAGAGGAAGACAACCCTTGAACCCCACTGACAGGGACCTTAACAAGTGCCTCTGACCACTGACACTGCTGCAAAACTAAAAGATGGTAGAGACCTCTAAATCAAATTGACAAGGAAGAGAAGTAGCTGACATTGAGGTAGATGGCTTCCTGCCAAGGTTCCAGATTAAGACTTCATACATTAACTGAACATAAAACCCCTTCTTCCTCTTTTCCTTTCCTCTCCTCTCCTCTCCTCTCCTCTCCTCTCCTCTCCTCTCCTTTCCTTTCCTTTCCTCTGGCATTGGCCTAGAAAGATAACACCCTCATCTGTATCTCTCAGGCCATTGCTAAGGCAGGGAAATCTTTGATTTCAGGCAAAGAGAAAATCATGTGCCCCTAATTTTTCACAAGCAAAATAAGACATCTCATTAGTTGTTTCTCCTAAATTTACATTGTTGAGTTAAATAGGACTTCTCAGGAGGCTTTTTGTGATTCAGGATTCACTCTTTTTGGCAGGTCTCTATTTCCCCAATTAGGGATAAATATAAATAAGGCTACAATCAAAAATGTCTCCCTACTTCTTGAAATCATTAAAAAATCTGCCAAAGTAATAGTAGCCCAACAAATGTCTTTAAACTCTCCAGCCATAGTTGTCCTTGATAACAGAAGAGCTCTTGATTATCTTTTAGCTGATCAAGGAGGTGTCTGTCCTTTGAACAACATCACCTGCCATGTCTAGGTTGACAATTTTGAGGAAGCTAAAACTCAAAATAAGGACAAGCTGCTTGACTTTAAAAAGGTATGCCTTTCCATGGGGATTTTCTTTGACTTATTTGACTTTGATTGGTTTGGGTCTTGGGGACCATGGTTCCAAGGTATATTCTAAATTTGGGGAATTATCCTGCTTATAGTAATCATAATAATCTCCCTGGTCCATTATATTCTCTCAAAAAACTTTAAATGTATGTTTGCAGCTACTAACCACCAAGCAAATTATCCCCCTGAGACTGGAACATTTAAGGAACAACAACAACAATTATCAACTTAAAAAATGTCAACTGGAAAATGTGACCTATGAATATCACAGAGGTTAAGTAAAAATGTCATGGCCTATTGATGCCTCACAGAGGAGCAAACAAAGTTGTAGGAACTTCAGTGAGATAGGTTAGAGAGAAGCCAATGCCTTCAAGCTTGATAACATCTGTCAGTTAAGCTGAGAGTCTGCTCAAAAGTGAAGAATTGTTATAAAGAAAACCACAGGCCCAAAATGGTGTCACTTAGACTAAGTTCCTATAGCAGGGCTTGATACCTATTCTAATTTCAGCTTCAACTTCCCCCAGAAATGTAGTTTTCACCAGTCAGGAATACTGGTCAGTGCCAATCAGTCTGCCACCTGGGTCCTCTCCATCCCTCAAAGGAAGAGTAATATGCATGATAAAAAAAAAATAATAAAAAACAAACAAAAAAACCCTGTGTTTTCCCCTAGAAAGTGGGCTTACCTGAAATAATTCTTTTTTTTTTTTTCTAATAACCTTCTTGCCTCACACTTTTTCTATGAAAACTTTTCATTTTGTGTATCTCCCTGGGCCCTCCCTCTACTTGCTAGGTGGTATGCTGCCCCATTCAGTATTTGTTTAATAAAGCCAATTAGATCTTTAAAATATACCCAGCTGAATCTTTGTTATCTAACAGAAAAAAGAGGGGAAAAGATAAAAGTAGGCAATCAAAAAGAATCCCAGGGTATTCAACAACTATCAGCATGTAACAAGAACAGGTTTATACTTTCAGAAACCTTTAACTCATTAAAGGCATAAATATATTGTGTTCACAAGTCTGACTGCTGGACTTTATAAGTGTTGTTCTCTGGAGAATGAAATTATTGAATACATTAATATTTGAATAAATTTTTAACTGACTAAAAATCTTAAATAACTATTTTATATTACATAGAACAGGGACAGCTCACAGAACTATGGACCAACTATCCTCAACCACATCTTCCATAGGAAACTTGGTCTTAGAGAGGTTTAATAATTTACTCAGAGTCAAAATGGCACAGGTGACTTATGCTCTAAACCACTGTTCTGAAGTTCTCGGAGAGTTCTGGCATTCAAACGTTTTAATTGAAAAGTACAGATTTCAGTAACTGAAAAATTTGACTTTCTGTTATGTCCCTATGTCCAATTTATCCTTTTAAGACCTAGTTAAGAGTCTATTTTTGGTAAATGAAATTCTTGTAATTTGATTGCTGAACCCATCAAAGAATTTTATTCAGTAATATTATATATTCTATGGGGCCATTGCATCTTTCATATTATAGAAGTCTACCCAGAAGGAAAAACAATATTAGTTAAAGCATAGGTGAAAATTGTATCAAACTACTCTAATGAATCACCTGTGTGTATAAAAATCTACCTCAAAGACATGCCTGGGAAATTAGTGAGGGTCAAGGAACTGGTAGGAATGAAGTGACAGTGTAAAAGGCCTACTCCCATGATGATTCTTGCTACGTAAGTAAGCAAAATCCTTTAAGGGCAAGGATAACTGTTAATTCAACCTCCTGTTTTCTATGGAGTCCTGTGCTACAATATGATTTCACTGTCCCACCTTCCCCCCTCATAGCCTGATGTCCCAAAATCTTCAGTAATGTTTATTACACGATAATCAGAATAGGATGCTGTGGGATGAGAAAGGCACAGAATAGGTGGGAGATAGATTATTTTATGGAAAAAAAATAGAGTCAGAATTGACAAGGAGAAATGTAATCTCAGAAATCATCAGGAATGTATTTTCCTTTCCTGTACAAACTATACTTTAGGTTAAACAAATAGTTGGTGAGTACAAGCTTTTCTCTTTAGATATACTCTAAAGAAGATAAAGTAGAGTATCATGCTTTTACATGGAATCTAGGCAATGATTGGCAATGGCTGCTAACAAGACTTGAGATATAACCACACGTTCTGTGTTCCTTATAAGATATCCTTGCCAAACATCTGAACTGGATTCACATCTATCACTAGATCTGACAATTTACAGCAATGCAAGGGGCTGAAGAACATGTTCACATTAGATGCAACTGGCAAATTTTCTGACTATGGGGAGTGATACAAGACAAATAATACAGATACTTCAACAAGTAAATTTCAAGGTAAACAACAGTTTTGAAGAAGCTATAGATTAAAGTAGATGAGAGCATCAGAAAACTGCAACTTAAGAATGTTATTTTAGTCTTACTTGAATCTTGATTTAGGCAAATATGAAACAGGGAACTCTGAACACTGGGTAGAGAGTTACTTTTCAAGGATGATCATATATTGGGCTTTTGCATTAAAAAAAGTGTCTTTAACTTTTAGAAATTAAATAATCAAATGTTTATTATTAAATAAGATATCTAGGTATTTGGTTTGAAATTATCCAGGTTTGGGTGGGGAGAAATGGATGGAGTATAGAAGAAACAGCATCTATCCGTTGATGATCAGTTGTGTATGTCCTTTTTCTTAACAAATTTAATAAAATTCATTTCAGTAGTCTCTAACACTAATATGTTTTTCAGAATATGACTATGTGATCTATATTTGCCAACTCCATGTATTAGTAGATTTTTAAGTATACTAAAACATTTAGCAGCTATTCCAAAGAGATTATCATAAGAAACACTTTAATTAACAGATATAATTTTATCTTTAACTTATATATTTGCCATTTTATCTCTTAATAAATTTCAATTTTAACTCCAATTTAGAACTGTGCCTAATTATGCTTTGAATGTTAAATAACATTAATATTTCATATTTATGGATAGTAAGGACTTGTTTTCAAAACATAATCCATATCATAAAATATGAAATTCAGCTTCTATTCATTTTTACCACACCAAAAACAAAAACAAAAACAAACAAACAACAACAACAAAAGTTATATAACAAATGTTGAACACTTTTGGAAACATTTTTGTTCCCAAGTTTTTATTATAGTGTATCAGGCCAGAATATATTACAGTAATAAGATACATGAGAAAAACACGCCTAGATTACGGCATATACCTGCATGTTTAGGAAAAGAAGTTGCATGCAAAGTTCAATAGAGTGTATAGATGTAGTAAGAGAAACCTTCTTTTACAGAGGAATTAAAGATAATTGGGTCTATTAGTAAAGATGCCACATTGGAAAATTTACTACAAGAAGAATATGCTTCTAGATAGTGTTAAATGGTTTATAAATTCACCAATCCCACAGAATGCTGGTGTAACAACCCACAGTTGCCGACTTCTTAGTTTTCACTAGGAATGAAGAATTCTAAGAGTTAAGAATTCTAATCAATGTATGTTGTTAAAACTACTTAGAAATAATAAAGATCAAAGGAAACCACTATATATGAAAAGTTGCTAAGGACTGTAAAATAATTGTTTCAGAATGAGAAAGAGGAAAACATCTGAATGGCTACATGAAAGTTGTAGAAGGTTTGTGGAAAATGAATATTGGAGAAGGAATTTTATGTGTGGTCGTGATGGCTAAGATCAGAATGGATTTAATTTTTTAAAAAAATAGTTTTAATATCAAAAGTATACTGGTACAAAACTGGAAGTTGTTTTTGTCTGTTAAAAGGAAAAAATTCCCTTAGATTATTGGTCTGCTCATAATAAGACATTTTAAACATAGGTTTCTCTTTACTTTTTAAGTCATCTGCTTGGTCAGCAAAGATCTTGTGTCTTACCAAAGTGACTTATTGTGCTTCACATTGACTTGATCAGGTTTTTGATTACTTAAGACCCAATCTTCTATTAAGAGAGCTAAGCTTTTGTCCATCACTATGTAGCCTGTGTATTTGCCTTTAACATCTTTTGTCACTTTTGTTAAATAGATAATTCTTATTTTATAATGGTTTGTAATCCTAATTAATCAAACCTTTTGACATTTTCTTAAAATCAAATTCTAACTTCAAACTAATTTTGAGAATTCCTAGAGGAACCCTGGAAAATCTCAATGAGGTTGTCTCTCACCTTGTAATAGAGAGATGATAAAACAATTAGGTTTATTTGGTATGTTAAATTATGTGTTAAGCATTATTAACTAAGTGATGATAAACCTTCTTAGATTATATTTGTGGACATATGAATATATATTTATACACACATATATATCTATATACATATATATCTATATATACATCTATATAGAGATAAATAGATGCATGTTATAAATATGTGTTCTCAAATTTGTACAAAATTCATAAAAATATGATATATTCTGGTGTAATGTTATCAGTCATAATTCCAGCTATTATCTTAAAATGTATGTCAGAGAAATAATCAAGATTCCTCATCAATTCCATTATAATGAACTGTCATCAGATCTTTATCTATGGGCATTTTAAAGTCTTTTGTTATTTATAGACCATCATTGTGTTACTCTAATGCTTTTGCAAAAATGAGATTCATGGAAAGAACCCTACCAAGGACTCTTGACCACTGACATTGCAGCCAAATTCCAAGCTATAAAAATTCAGGTGCATATCTCACACCTCCTGTCTCTGTCATGTCAGACTCCCTAACACTAGAGGCCCATTTCCCTATCTCTAGTTAACAATCCCAATCCGGAGAACTTTGCAACCAGGCTCTATACAATGAGAGTGAGACAAGGCAAGGGTAAAGAAAATAAAACCACTTAAATTGTCTATAGACCCTTACATTTTACCAGCCTCCATGGCTGTCGTGCTTCCAGTCCTGAGCCACAGGCTCAAACAGGAATTACCAGAAGGCATACATGATTCAAGATTTACTAGCTTTGGCAGATCCCTACTCCCCTGGCTAGGAATAAGTATAAATGAGGCTATTTTCAGGAACCACTCCTGTGGCCAACAGCACTTGCTGCACCTAGATTAACATTTCTGAGGAAGCTGAGACTCAGCTACATAAAATTACTGAACAATCCAATTGGCTTAAGAACGTGACCCCTTCAAAGGGGTCTTTCTTTGACTTGAGTCTGATTGGTTTGGGTCCTGGGGACCACGGCTGTAAAGTGCACTCCACACATCAAGAATGATCCTGCCCATAATAATCATAGTAGTCTCCCCGGTGCACTGTAGTTTCTCAAAAGATTTAAATGCATGTTAACAGCTGCTAACCACCAAGCAAATGACCTCCCTAAGAATAGAACATCATAACAGGAACAAAGAAAATGACCAACTTAAAAAATTTGAACTTGACGTTGTGAGCTGTGAGTACTATGCAGAGATTCAGCAAAAACCATGAGAGCTCCAGAGTGGTAACTGGAAGTAGTGCTAATGCCTTAAAGTATCAAATCTCTTAATTAGGTTGAGAATCTGATCAAAAGGGGGAAATGGTTAATAACAAACAACAACAACAAAACTGAGATAGGCCCAGAATGGAGTCATTTAAGCTAAGCCTGATATCACCAAACCAAGACTTAATTTCATTAAAGTTTCAGCTCTCCCAGAAACGGGAATCTTAAAGGAGTCATTCGGGAATCTCCTGATGAACACTAGTTAGGTTCACTGCTTGATAAATGCCCCGCCATCTCCTAAAGGAAAGTAACCTTCCCATAACAAACCTGCTTTTTTTTACTTACATATAATTTCCTTGTTCCCACTCCCTTCTGCCTACTAGTCTTTCATTTTGTACAGTTCGAGCTCCTTTCTACCTGCTAGATTGGAAGATTCCCGATTCAAATTAATTTTTTGCTCAAATAAACCCTTAAAATTGTTAATATGCCTCAGTTATTCTTTTAACAAATGTAAGTTAATATACTTGGCATAACAAAATTATTTTTGTTCAATTGTAGGACTTTTAGTTTTTTGTATATTTATTCTAATGCACAATGGAGATGAAAATTGCTTCTGCAAACAATCCTCTCAAGCAAAACCTACCATCATCTGGGGTTGTTGTTAACAATGTAGGTTTCTAGGGCCCTGCAAATGTTTTATATGTTCCTTGGAAATTATTACTCCACATCATCAACTGTTTGTAAACTCTGCAGCATCGTTTGGTTTAGAGTAGAGCAATGTACTTGCTGTCAGTGTGAATATATCAAAAAACCACTTTTTAAAAAATCTTTCAGCTGGAAACCTATGAAGATTGTTGGCAAATGGATAGGGTGTTCTAAAGACTCTAAGAAGCAACACCTGATCATGTTTTTAATAATGGCTTCATCCACTGCCAGTCATCTAGGCCTTAAACATTTTCCTCACTGTGTTTACATTGAAAGATATTTTGGGTAGAACTGTTATTTTGCTGCATTGTAAAACAATGTTAATGAACCCCAAATAACTCAACAGCTCAAACAAAAGAGAGTAACCCTAATGATAAAGAAACTAAATAAAGAACTCCAACTTAAGAGAGAAAAAAGGTTCAACATAGCACCCATCTTAAAGAATCCAGTATTTGATATAGCTTGATTTGAAATCAAGCTCAGAACTGCTGTTCCAAGGAAAGTGACATAGACTGTTGAAATAATGTGCATATCACATACTCTTGATTTTTAAAAAGGAAGTAAATGAAATGTGTGTAGACAGGGCTAAGCGACATTTATTTTATTCAAAACTAATAAAATGAAGTAGGCAGGTGTAAGAATCGTTTTTAAAAATAAGGCTAAAATATATTCAATATTTTCAAATTTTTGTCAGTTCTTAGTGTTCTAATAATGTCATTTGAAATGGAGAGCAAAGAGCATCTGATTCAAAATCAGATTCTTTTTTTTTAAACAAATAAGGAATCTTATAAAGAAAAGAAGTTGAATAATACTAATAAAAAAACTTTGGACAATGTTATTTAATCTTTAAAACCAAAACAATATTTGTACTTCAGAAACACCACGGTATTTTAAGTCTTAATGTTATGAATAGAAAATTAAAAAATGACGTAATGATCATATTTGTTTCCAGACTATAAAGAGTGTTTAAATGCATTCTAGTAATTAAGTGCTATGACATGAGAAACCATGAAAATTGACATATTCTGGTGTAATCAACACCTAAAGAATAAAAAATATTGCTAAAGAGACACTTAATGAACTCCTACCCCCTTTTCCAAATATGTATGGTTAAATTAAAATTCTATTTTTTAAGGGTAGGGTATAGTTATGGTTTAGATCTAGGGCAGAATTAAAATGATTAGCAGAATTGGTCCATTCAATGCTATACCTTTAGGAATGCATAAAATAAGGCAGGATAAGCATTAATGGCTATTTGCGATTAGAGACCTTGGGGTTGAGGCCTATTGGACTAATCTGTTCAATTATGTAGTGAGATAGATGTAAAAGAGAATGAGTTAGTGGGAGGGCAAGGCATCAGCAGGAATTAAAAGGTAATAGGCCTGGTACAGCCATAGAGACAAATCTGTAAGTACAATATTTTGAATTTTTTGCACTGCTTTTTCAATATAGCAGTATTTTAGATTCTGTTGGCCTAATTTTCCAACAAGATAGAACATTTTAGTTTTGATAATATGATCTCCTGTTGTCCTTTGTTTTAGCCCACAATTTTTCTGTCACCATTTACTACTCACTTGTATAAGCATGCTTTAGGATGTGGGAAAACACACACATACCACATGTATTATATTAGACCACTGATTATCTCTGAGGCTAGCTCCTGAGACCATCATAATTCTCTTAACTAAAAAGTGCAACTACAGCACATGATTTTCATCATAAATTGCATATGCCACAGTAAACAAAACCTAGCAACAAGACTGAGGGAAGATATAGTTCCTGGTCATCTGCTAGGCTTTCTTAGTGGCAAAGCAACCTACACTCTTCATGCATTATACACCTACTCAGATTGTCTCAGCAAATTTACAAATTACTATGTCATCAACCATCTGTATCACTTGGGTACAGTCAAATTGATGAACACCATAAGTCTACAGTAAACACATTATACACTACACATAGTTCATACCTACAGGGGAATCTTTTCAGATTAAAAATGCAAATCTAGGGGCACCTGGATGGCTCAGTCAATTAAGCAACCAACTCTTGATTTCAGCTCCGGTCATGATCTCATACTTTGTGAGTTCAAGCCCCGTGTTGGGCTCTGCGCTGACAGCATCGAGCCTGCTTGGGATGCTCTCCCTCCCTCTCTCGCTGACCCACCCCTGCTTGTGCACTCTCTTTCACTCTCAAAGTAAATAAACTTTTAAAATTCAAATCTATTTTAATTAAATGATACTTTTAGAGAAACCAGTCTTCAATAGAAATATGTATTTAGAAGCCACTTATACCCTACTTTGGATAATTTATTAGCATACTATTTATTTTCTTCTGCCCTTTTATTTTTGAGTCTTGGCAATCCCCTCAGAGAGAGAAAGATAAAGGTAACAGATGCAATTAAAATTAGTTTGACTTTTTAAAGGCTTAAAATGAAGGAGAGTGCAAAATTAATACATTAACCTATTTGGGAATTTTTTTGGATGCCATTTATCAGTATTACCTCTCAACCCGTTTTTAAATACATCAAATCATAAATTACAAAATAACTGTTCTATAAATCAAGAATTAGTATGAAATCATATTTTAGAAGAAATTTCCATTGTATAGCCAAGTGGTAATATTCTATCTTAAAACTTTATTCTTCTTGGTAAGCATAGCAAGCAGCTCAGTCACTGCCATATTTATGACCATGCCATGTAATTAGCTGACTCACCTAATAAGACTTCACAGGAGAGCAACACTGCCAGCTTTTTTTTTCCTGTTACTTGGTTATAGACCTAGTTCCAAACACTAATGTACATTGGGAAGTCTAGTAATAAACTATTTTTTGTTTTCACATATAAAAATTAATCCTCTTCTTCAATTAATGAAAAATGCTACTACACACACACACACACACATTTTTTAAAAATTTATTATTTTAAATTTTAAAAACACCCCCTTGGATAGTGATTGAATGAGACATCAAAATAAAAGGTCAACCTAAGAAAGATCTACTCTTGTGTTAAGCTCAGAAGCAGCCAGTCATTTTATCTTTCAAATGCACTGATATATGGAGGCAAGTCTTAAAACTAGCAACTGGGTACAGAATCAATGAGGAGTTAGAGATCAGGAGTCTTCTTCTATATTTTAGGGATGTTGGGAATGCTAAAAGGCTCCCAGAAAGAAAAAACCTGCCATCAAAATCTCAGTGATCCAAGATCCAGGTATTTGTTTTCAAAACTTGGGGGGAAACTGGTCTTAATATCTGACTGGGAGAAAATATGTCAGGCAAAATGAACTGCTCATACACCAAAGACTGGATGGGACCAATAGGGCTCTGAAGTACAGAGTGAATACAGTAGCTTCAAGACTAGTGGATGTTAAATCTAGGAGGAGAATCTTAAAGAGCAATATAAAGATGTGTCTTCTTCATCTAAGAAAGACTAGGAAAGGCCCTAAGAAAGCCAGAGCACAGCACAGTACATGTAATCAGATGCATGTGATATCTGAGGTTCCAAGAGTCTCCTTGCTACTGGGAACAGAGGCCAGTCACATGTGAAAGGCTTTGAAGAAATGGAAGAAAAACTCTTCAAGTGGATCTCAGCCTTCAAGTTGGAATATCTTTATATTCCATAGTATCTGGAATTCTATAGTGTATGTATACATAAACCATGTATATGTCACAGTAGCATCTATGACTGACAAAAGAACTCTGGGAACAAGGCCCCACGGTTGTCACTTTCTGTGGGTGTTGCAATTACCCTATCCTGTAAATTATTTCATTGTTAAGCTTTGTCACACTATTACGGTCATTACTTTCTTTTGGTTACTTAGAAAAAGTCTCCTCTGAAAACCTCTATCCATGTTTCAACACATCGGAGATAAAAGGAAATCTACTTAAAAGATTATCAAGAAAGGTAATGGCCTGGGTGTATCCTTAGAAGGTCATTCAAGTAAAATATTAAAATGCTTAATTTTCCATTTTACAACTAAGGTTCATTTATAGCTTACTCTATATTTGGTACTGTCTCAAGAGTTTCACAAGCATTATTTGATCTTAGAAAACAATTCTATGAGAAAGTTACTACTATTATCTCTATTTTATCAATGAATTAACAGAAATAGGCAGTCTGGCTCCAAAGGCACTTAGCTATTATGCAATATTATTTGTCAATATTCTTGAAAAACAACAACAAACTTCTTATCGAAACATTAATCTGAGTTTACACAAGATAAAATCAAGTTTCGAAAAATGAAGAGTTTAAAACACTATACAAAATATTTTATGATTAAGTATCTGAAGTCTATTACTACTTAGAAATTTGTCCCTATTTTTATCAGAATAAAAAAAAATAAGGAACTAAAAGAATTGCCTATCTCTTTGTCTATGAGAAATGTATTTACAAGGACAAAACCAGATAGAATGTATTTTTTACCATATAGCTATTAAATCTGCAAACACTAAGCTAATTAATTTTTACAAAGAAAAATAGCTTATTATTAATTCAATGCATAGCATTTTTCTGGTTTAAACCTTTTCCTTAGTGTCTTTTAACAGAAAAAGATGATAAAATTGTCAGAAATACTGTTCATTTTGCCCCCAAATATGTGGCACAGAAACCACAGTTTTTTAGAATGCTTTGCAATATCATCACTTGAGCTTCCTTCTTCAATCCTTTTGACCAACCAATAAAGCTTCTGCCTGGGTCATAGCCTTATCTTCCTTAGCTTTACTTTGGAAATGGCAATCTCTCCCAAGCCCCTACACCAAATTTATTTTGGTTATCATAATAAAACATAATGGCCCGTTAAGTCCATGGGGCAGATATTACACTTAGTCATGATGTTTATTTATTTACTCTGCCTTATCCCACAGAGAATTTGAAGGGGAATCAAAGATTATTTCCTTATCACAACAAGTGAATACCCTTTGCTCTGTTTAATGTTGTCTTTTTTTTTTTTTTTCCTTTCTTTAGGCACTAAATGTTTATTTGTGTTCTTTAATCACTTTTAAAGCATCCATTATTTCTGGAGTTCTGGATTTAATTTTCAACCATTCTCATTTCTTTAATTTGATTTATTTAGATCTCTTTTTGGCTTTTATTAAGTGGAGACTCCTAAATTTCTGTATAAAAGGGAGAAAAAAAACCCACAGAATATTCTGTATTTAAGATGCTGCAACTGTCTCTACAGTTACAAAGAGTAGGTGGGGTGGGTTCACGTGTGTGTGTGTGTGTTGGAAACTATACATTAAGGATGATTCCTAATTTTATTACTCTTGAGGAACTAAAAATGTGGTTACACAATCATTCTAAATACTTTGTGTCATAGTCCCCTCCCTCCAACAATTGTATATATTATTTGTTGTTGGGAAGACAAGGAAAAAATAAGCTTTTAAGAGCATGGGATTTGGTAGCCAACTGACCTAGCAGTAGATGGTATCTGTGAGATTATGAGATGTCTCAAATGGAAAATGATAATAATAAAACCTGTCCCAGACTGTTGTAATAAATGAAATGATATACATAAAATAGCCTATAATGATCAGTGCAGTCAGAACAATACAAATATTTACTAGGCATCTACTTGGTTCTGGAGTGTCTTAAGCATTTTATTTTTAAATATATATATTATATATATAAATATATATATAATATATATATTAAATTTCTGATTTTATATATTAATATATATAATATATATATATATATATTAAAGTTTATTCTGAGAGAGAGAGAGAGAGAGAGAGAGAGAGAGCACAAGTGGCGGTGGGGCAGGGAGAGAAGAGAAAGAGAATTTCAAGCAGGCTCCATACTGTCAGTGCATAGCCAGATGCGGGGCTTGAACCCACGAACCATGAGAACACGACTTGAGCTGAAGCTGGACACTTAACCAACTGAGCCACCCAGCTGCCCCTAAACATTTTATTTTTGTGATCTAAGTATCCCAATAAATGTACATCCTATATTGTCTCAATACATATTACCTGTTATATTTTCATCTTGTTGCTAATTTTTATAAAGATTTTGTGTGGGGGGAATGATTGAAACAAACAACTGTTTTAAGAATTGAAGCTTTTGCCTTTTTCATTGACTGGCTACATGCGACTCTCCATTGGACCTCAGAGTTTTGCCTTTCTCAAACTGGTTCACAAGTCATCCTTTTTGTCTCCTTTCTCTCAGCTGCCTAGAAATGCAGCTGAAAACTTGTAGTAGATTGAGGTTGTTATATTCTGAGTACATCCAAGTGAGATAGCTCTATAGCATTTGCCTTTTATATATCAGTGCAAATGCTACAAGGACACTGTCCTAATTGCTTTTAACTAAAGATTTACAAGTAATGCTATATTTAAACAAGACCGAGGATAAGAAATATTCACAGCACCAGTACTTAAAGAAGAATGTACTTTTCTTGATGTTTATAATGCTGGTAAAGAAGCACCTCTTATCCTTGCAATAACTAACTTCTCATAATTGAAGAAAAGCAAAACCTGTATTATGACTTATTTTTGTAGACTCTTGGGTCAATCTCACAGAAGGGTTAGTAATGTGTCTATGAAACTGTAGACAGCTATATCAGGTAATTATAACCTTGACAGAGAGACATACATGGGAAAAAAATATAGAGTACAGAGGTCTTAAAAATGGCAAATACCTATGCTAAGCTAAATTAGTCAGAGAAAGACAAATATCATATGATTTTACTCAGATGAGGAATTTAAGATACAAAACAGATAAGCATAAGGGAAGGGAAGCAAAAATAATATAAGAGCAGGGAAGGAGACAAAAACATAAGTGACTCAAATATAGAGAACAGAGGTTGTGGGGGAGGGGGACAGGCTAAATGGGTAAGGGGCATTAAGGAATCTACTCCTGAAACCATTGTTGCACTATATGCTAACTAACTTGGATATAAATTAAAAAAGAAATTATTAAAAAAATGGCAAAAACCAATATTGCAACATTAGTATTTAAGACGAGGTGTCACAATAACTTGGTAACACTGTGACTTGTTTCCCAAAATGTGCAATGTATTTGTGTTTAAGGGGCTATACAATTTGAGAAGACAAATGTAGAATTAACCCTATTTTGTACAATGAATTGACCAATGATAACTTTTATATTATTTATCAATAAATTCCTCCAAATTATAAATTATGAAACAGAAAATGTTGTTTCTCTATAATCTAATTCAGAGATAGAGCTTCCATATATTTTATGTTACATTATTATCAAACAGGCAATCTTATTGCCAATATCAACCTACTCAACTAATAGAAATTATTATTAAATGGAAGGATTATGAAGTGGATTAGCCACAGCAATAATCTGGAAAGAGGTGGTCTGGTGACTAGAGGAATGGGAATGGAAATGGAGCAAAGGGATTGCCTTGGTGAGATGTAGAAGTTGAATGGACAGAATTTAGCCACTGATATTTAAGAACTATGAGAAGTCTGAGATTTTATCCTACTTGCAAGCTAACAAGGTAGTCTCCCACAGTTTCACAGATACTGGCCAAAAACACAAGAGTTCTGGGTCAGAGGTAAATGTCTTTTTTACCTATAACAACAGTAGTAGCCAAAGTATCATCATTTTCTTGAGTTGATTCTCTAAGTCCTAATTCCTACAGGGAAGTTCAGGTGACACCTCCAGTCAGTGAATTGCATTTACAGAGGAGGAATCCAGGGTCTAGGAACCTGAATCTTTTATAGTAGGCAGTGAACATGTCTTTCCTTTGCTCCAGAATGGGACATTATCTCTAACCAAGGCTATAAACACACTCACCCTTTGCTTTAGACAAAGAAACTATCTTTATCTTCCAAGGCTGTTCACTTTACAAAAATCCTTGAAATACAGTCTCCAACAGAAGGCAGCTAGTGCCTCGCTTTCAAAATGTACAAAAATGTGAGGCTCTTAAGCTCCCACATTACCTGAATGCACAGATGACGCAAGGAAAAGGGATAAAAACAAGTTTTGAGTTTGACTAGGAAGATGGGGACCATTAGTAGTTGTAACAGAGAAAAAGAGGACAAAGTAAATTTTAATGCCAGTCATTTTTTATTATATTGATGCTGAGGTGCCTCCATAAATATATGTTGAAAATATGAGATTAGAGTTGAGGCTTTGGAAATATAGGTATATTTTGAATACTCCATAGAAGTCATCAGAGCTCACAAAACTAAGAGAAAAAGAGACAAGAGAAAGAAAACATTACAGTATCACATGAAGAAACTTCTTAGCTGGAAGGCAAGGCAGGAAAAAGAGGTAAAAGCAAAGGCAGACAGGAAACAATATTTTAGAATCTAAATGAAAATAGTTTTACTGACAGATTGGTACTATCACTGGCGGTTTCAAAAACTGAAAAAAGAAAATAAAAGAAGAACACAGGTACACTTTTAGTACTGAGTATTTTATGCAATGGGATGCATATATGTTTATTAAATATTTAGGTTTGTTGAATAATCCAGAAAAGTTGAAGAAGTCAGATTTCAGGGAACAAAAGAATAAATAGGACAGTGGGAGGCCAGGTTTGGAGACAAAACTGAGAAGTTATGAGTAGAGAAAGTTGTCGGGACAATTAATTTTTAGGGTAATGGGATTTGCAATGACTACTAGTCTTTTGGGTTTTGTTTTTTGTTTCGTTGCTTTGTTTTTATTTTAAAGAAACAGAGAGGGGCATCTGAGTGGCTCAGTTGGTTAAGCATCCGACCTCAGCTTAGGTCATGATCTCACGGTCTGTGAGTTCGAGCCCCACATCAGGCTCTGTGCTGGCAGCTCAGAGCCTGGAGTCTGCTTCAGATTCTGTGTCTCTCTCTCTGTCTGCCCCTCACCCACTCGCACTCTATCTCTCTCTCAAAAATAAACAATGACAACAAAAGAAATGGAGAGATTTTAATGATTTCAATAGGGATAGAGTTTCACAAGACAGGGATTTTGTTGGTAACATAAAAATCTCAAAAGAGAGAGAAAAGGATGGAGTCAAGAACACAGGGATGTTTACTTTGGAAGAGGCAGGACATGTGTCTGGACATATATTTCTTAATGGAAACAGGAGAACCCAAAGGAGCCTGAAACATATGGTCTCTATTTTTACAAAAAGATAGGTAATGAGGTTATAAATATGAAGGATCTAAGGGTGACAAAGGCAGGGGAAGCAGCTTATATTTATTGGATGATCTCATGGTTAATCATCTCGTTTTATTGATGATAAACATGAATATCAAAGATTGCATGTTTGCCTAAAGTCACAAAGATGCTTAACAGTAAAACTGACTTCAAAAGCCTCATCTTATGCTAAAGATATGTTTTTAATTGCTATGGTGGTGTTGTGGTCTTAAATAGAAAAATTTTATAATGGATTCTGAAAAATAAAGTATCAATTAGAAAGAAAGAAACAGCTGCTGAGAAGTAATGAGTGCCAAGTGGAATCTGGGTATCGTTATTTTTTCGTTGAACCAACCAGCACAACATCCTGATTTTTCTTTAGTAGGCAAAGGATTTAGTCTAACTTTTGAACTACGCACATGATTGAGTTCATTGTCAACTGTTTTACAGCAATAATAGGATTTAATAGATGAAAAACCACCACAGCATTCTACTGCCAGTTTCTTGTCACAGAGTGACTTTCTGGACCCATAGCTAGTTTCTAAACAAATCATTTGAATGGCCCGATTTGTTACATTAACTAAAAGCCAAGTCTAAAGCATAGATATATAGATAGACATACATATGTACACACACTATATTTATATACCAAACCACTTTCTATTCACCCAAATTCCTAAATCATACAACATTTTTTAATAATTCCAAGCATTTGCAAACAAGAAAAAAGCTACTTTGGCATAAAATTGACATATGCAAAAGAGATTATCCATAATACATTTTAATTTTTTTTTAACATTTATTTATTTTTGAGACAGAGAGAGACAGAGCATGAATGGGGGAGGGGCAGAGAGAGAGGGAGACACAGAATCGGAAGCAGGCTCCAGGCTCTGAGCTGTCAGCCCAGAGCCCGACGCGGGGCTCGAACTCACAGACTGTGAGATCGTGACCTGAGCTGAAGTCGGACGCTCAACCGACTGAGCCACCCAGGCGCCCCAATCCATAATACATTTTAAAATGAGAAGAAATGAAATTTGATTTTTAAGAGTAAAAACAATTCAATATAAATCTACATTTAATTATTCTGAATTACTGTATTTGTTTTGCACATTCCTATACAAACTTTTATTGCTTAATTTACCTTCATTTAAAAAAAGTTAACATTATTCAGTTTCTGAGAGACAGAGAGAGAGAGACAGAGAGAGCATGAGTGAGAAGGGAGATACAGAATCTGAAGCAGGCTCTAGGCTCTAAGCTGTCAGCACAGAGCCCGACACAGGGCTTTAACTCAGGAACCGTGAGATCGTGACCTGAGCCGAAGTAGGATGCTTATCCGACTGAGCCACCCAGGTGCCCCAATTTACCTTCATTTTATACTCTTCTTCTAATTTTAATGTCTCTGGAATTTAAGTCTGGGGAACTATTTAATCTTCTCTTGCCCTAACTTTTCCAGTGTTGTGGCATTCTTTTTTTTTTTTTTCTTTTTTTTTCTTTTTGTTGGCACCCCGACAAGCCAATCATTTTAAACTTCTGTATCATTATCATAGCATAATTGTTATTGAGTATAATATAACTATCTCTTCATAAGAAAGTTTTTAAAATCTCTGTGTAAATAGATAGACGTGGTTCCATCAATTCCTCTCCGCCTGGGACAGGGTATTTAGGCACATCAAAGGAATACAGAGTTCCTTGAAGCAAGTATGAAAACCAAAATGATCAACTAGATACATACTTCATCAAAAGAAACATACAAACATTACTTCAGGAAAAAGGGCAGCATGATACAATAGGGTATCAGTAGTTTAGAAACGTGAAGCTTCTTTCAAGGTATAAATTATAATTTAACAGATTAGATAATCTGTATTTCATCTGCATACCTATAAAACAAGACTTTCAAACCACATACACACATCAGTTACAGGTAGGTGTTATACAACATGTATACAGTGAGTGTCTAGATGTGAATTATTAGACTTTCAGTTTTATTATCTTCACAGTATAGCACAATATGTATTGATGAATTAATAAATCAATAAACAAGATTAACATGGGTTAGTTTTAATCATATTTAGGATAGAAATCACTTCCATAAAACATGTAAAGATGGACCTGTAGTCATATTACCCCTAAATCTCTGTAACTGATGTCCCAGTTTCACTATTAGCTATTCAGCCTTGGGTGTTAAAGACTGCTCTCTCGTCTGGTCCTCTCTTTAAATGTCACAGCTATTTCTGGCAGGTAAGACAACTGCCTTGGTTAGTGTGAACACACACCACTGTGGAGTGCAAGGCACCTGAGAGAAAAGGCTGCTAAAATAGGGAAATAACTCGGGGAGGGGGGGCGGGGAAGATGGGAAACTGAAAATATAACATCTATGCATTTTTCAACTTAAATCTCATTGACATGCCAGTCATTTTTAAAAGAATATAAGGTATTTAGAAAATGTAGTGTTGCCTCTGGCTATACTTAATACTGGGGCCACTTAATACAAAGCAGTGTCCTTGCCTGGTCTCCCAAAGGACAATTCAGAATTGAGAGCTCGATCTCCAAGGATGGTTTATATACTCTGTATCTTGAGGCACACCAA
The DNA here is from genome assembly GCF_046562875.1 of Panthera onca. Lineage (NCBI taxonomy): Eukaryota > Metazoa > Chordata > Mammalia > Carnivora > Felidae > Panthera > Panthera onca. Next base: position 74,103,954 of record NC_138342.1, read on the forward strand.
GCAGAGAGTTTATCATTTTCAGAAAGCATGCCATTATTCAAGTTAGAGAGAGGGCTGATAAAAGACCTCTTAAAGATTTAGAAAGATCACAAAGGCAAGCTGGCTTTTAACAAAAACAAAGTATTTTTATGCAGTTTCTAACTGAATTTATAAAGTCCAGAAACTCACCCAAAGGCTTAATTTTTTTTAAATTTAATTGCAATGGGGGGGGGAAACTGAATATTATTTGGACTATGAATTGTGAAATTAAGCAAAAGGGAAGTTTTGCTAATGGGTGGTTTAATATTCATGAATGTGATGGTTCAGCATTTCTTCCAATGTTTCCCACAGCAAGAACACTAATTAATGATCATCTACACAAATGGAACATATCATTTCCTGGTACTATTTTTTTTCCCTTGCCAAGAGTTAATACTTCTTATTTTGAGTATGTTTTATTATTCCACTCCACGTTTCCCTATTCCTACCGGAGCATTACTTGATTTTCTTTCCACTACATCTTCTTATCCTCACTATTGGTTTTTTTAAAGCCTGGTTCACTATATTGAAATCCTCCAACTGTGAACTGAGCACTGTCTTTCTTTCCTGATCCATCTGATATCAGGCTGACTTTATGAAGCATAAGCATCAACATGAAAGAAAAGACTTTTTTAAGTTTTTATTTATTTTTGAGAGAGAGAGAGACTGCGTGTGAGCAGGGGAGGGGCAGAGAGAGACACACAGAATCCGAAGCAGGCTACGGGCTCTGAGCTGTCAGCACAGAGCCCGACACAGGGCTCAAACCCACGAACCGTGAGATCATGACCTGAGCCAAAGTCGGATGCTTAACTGACCGAGCCACCCAGGCGCCCCGAAATAAAAGATTTTTAAAACAAATGCCTGAATCAAATGAGAGGTCAAATTTGGCATAGTGTTTTGTGTCTTGAAAATCTTCCTGCTGTAATTATCTGAAGCCCTTGGCTAGATAATTATTAAGGGACTCTTGCAATTGTCCCTTTTCTCCACATAGATCACCACATTAATTAAGAGAGGATCACTGGAGACAGGTTGCTGTTCTGCATCTTTAAGTATTTTTAGTTCTTCATTTTCAGAAGAGAAAAAAATACATTAAGAAAAAGATTGCTTCTCAGCCAAATTTTCTGATATACAGATATTCTCAAAAAGATCTCCAGAATGTGCTTTAATCTTATTTCTGCAATTTTTTAAAGGAGGTCATTATGAATTTCGCACACATTTTATAGCCTATAATGTACTTATCTAATCAGATTTCAACTGAGCTAGTAAAAAAATATGAATCAGGTGCTTGTTGTGATCAAGATGCTAAAGTTATACCTAGACTAGATCACCACCGTAAGATGTGAAAACTTAGCGAAACAAGAAGCAAACTGATAATTCATTAGCGTGAGAGTGGTACAACATTACTTTTGGGGATGGGGGGGGCCTTCCCAGGTTAATGTAATGATCAGAGAACCTGGCTCTTGGTTACAGGAATGTCAACCAAAGTTGACCCATGGATATTTGGAAGATATCTTATTACATTGTGCTGTGTTAAAATAAAAACGCAAATAAAAGCAAGCAAACTGAGTGATAAGAACTTCGGTTTCCTCACCAATTTCCTTAGTTACCTATTTCTAAGGCCAGTTCTCATGCCCACCAGAAGAGAAGGTATCTAAGAAGAGTGACCTAAAGTCTTCATCATTACCATATCCTTAGATTCTAGAATAATAAATGCACCTAGTAAAAGCAATCATTGAATAACTATACCTCTTCTATAAAATTTTCCATGATATCCTCTGTCAGAGCTAATCTCCCTTTGCTATGTGCCATGCTAAATGCTTTCCCCATGGATCTAGTTCAGCATAAACGGTCATAAGATTATTGGTGTAGGTGATGTCCTCTAGGAGGTTTTAAGTTCCTAAGAGCAGGGATAAAATCATATTCATCTTTATCTTCTATAGTTCTTTGCCTAGCAAATAATGCCAAGAAAAAAATTAAAAATGAATAAATATATATAAAGACACCAGTGGAGAAAACAGAAAACCAAGAGTTATTAAAAAATAAACTGAATTAAATTGTGTAAAATAGCAATCCCTTAGTGATTTATAGCAGAAATTAGGATTCAGATCCAAATAAAAATAGATACTAATACCCCATAATATGATTTGTTGTATAATACGTACAAATATATATTTTTGATATTAAATATTTATGCCAAATTTAAATTTTTTAATTTATTTTCCTTTTATGTATAAGCACTTATGGTACATTAAAGCCAATATGCATGCCCATCACCTGAGGTACTCATTATAAATGCAGATTTCTAAGCTTTGATGGTTAACTACTAAATCAGAATTTTGGGGGGCTAACCAATAAGAATCTGAATTTTAAAAATAAGCTCTTAGGGTGATTTTGTTAGGATTAAAAGTGACTCTGTCTTTTACCTGCTATTGCAAAATTTATATTCATTGGCTATTAAATTTTCTTTCTCTGAGAAAAGATTTTTTCTCTGGGGAAAATTAAAATGTAATCAGCTTTTCTGAGAGATTACACTTCTACAAAAACCTTGATCCCAGTGACTATATCATCCAAGGCAGTGAAGTGGCCTCTAGTCCTTAGCCCCAATTTCCTTGCAGAAGTCTCCCAAAACCATTACAGATGGTCCATTCTGGATAAAAAAGAATGCATTAATTATAAAGTATTTAACAATGGGAAAAAAAAGTGGTTTTTCAAAATTACAAAAAATAAATGAGTATAAATAATGCTTAAAGTTAAAGTACCTTGATTATAGAATGAAACTATAGGCCAGGTAATAATGGTAGCTAATGCTTTTTTGACGATTTACTACTTGTTATTCATCGGGCTATTTCCCATAATCTTAGGATGTAGGTACTAAGATGAGGTCCACTCTACAAACATAACTAATTTGCCCCAATTCAATCCACTTATAGGAAATGGAACCAAGTATGTGAGCTCTGGAAGCCATGCTCTCCAGTACCAGGCCACATTGCCTTTCAAAGAACACCTGGATATGTGTGGGTGTACCTTTAGGGATACATGCATACCAGCATGCTACTTGTGTTTAATCTGTCTACCAGTGTTTACATTAATGACTGGAATTCCAGGCAAATGAGAAAATATTTGTATCTTCTAAACCATCAAAATTTTAGTGGGATTCATTAATAGTCTGTATCCCTTTCAGCAGTACCTTTAAAATTTAACAGGTGAGGACCTTTCTATGAATCAAACGCAAGTACAAGAGACACTGAAGAAGAAACACTTTCCCCATTTAACGTCCACTCAAAAATCTCTAGTTTCTCCTGAAGATGACTTTTAAGTCTTGCCACATTTCCCAGAAACTGCTACCTTCTGACTTCTATTAAAGAATTTAGAAAAAGAAAACAAACTGAATACAAGGTAAGTAATTATTATAATAATGTTTCATTCTCCCTTCTTTCTTTCTCGACCACACCATCTGCTATAAAATCAATTAATAACAGTCTCTAAGCATCACTTTAGTTAATATACAAATACACAAACAAATGTGTAAGTACACATACATACCATAGACTAGAATGCCTTTTTGGAGGTGTTTTGGAGCCTATGGGATGTCTTTACTGTTTAAAAATTTCATAGCACTTATGCTCATGAGGAAATTTAAATTTACTGTTTCTGTAAATCTTTATTCCTCAATTTCTCCTTTGAACCAATCTTACCGGCTTCCTGGCTCATATTAATTAGTTGAATAAAATCTTTGACTTGTATTCATGCTACTTTTTTCTGAAAGACATTTTTTACTGTTAAAACTATAATACAGTATAGAAAAACCATTTTCTATATTCACCCGAAGCATTGTTGAATTATTTTTTCCTCTTTTAGTTTTGATATTCTATATAATTTTAGATTACCTAAAACCTCAGAAAATGTTTTATTTATAATCTCCCCAAGTATAATTTGTCACCCGAATTCAATAAGTGGAATTCTTTGGAAACTTTTGCACTGAAAAGTAAATATATAAAAAGGTATGAACTATTTTCTAGATATCTAAGTTCTCCTCAATATAATACACTTAGTAGGAACTCAGCAAGAACATTAGATGGATTTTTTTTTTTTTTTAATTTTTTCAACGTTTTTTATTTTATTTTTGGGACAGAGAGAGACAGAGCATGAACGGGGGAGGGGCAGAGAGAGAGGGAGACACAGAATCGGAAACAGGCTCCAGGCTCCGAGCCATCAGCCCAGAGCCTGACGCGGGGCTCGAACTCACGGACCGCGAGATCGTGACCTGGCTGAAGTCGGACGCTTAACCGACTGCGCCACCCAGGCGCCCCTTAGATGGATTTTTAAAAACATACATCCCACGGGGTGTTTCTATAAATTATTTTTTAAATATATTTTCTCTTTCATTTCCCTTTCCATTTGGAATGTATTATGTACTTTGGTGTTTTCAGAGAAAGCATGCATCTATCCTATCCCAAGCATCTTTTCTGAAGAGCACAGGTAAAAATATGCCAAATTATGAACAAGAACAATGGCAACCCATCCAATCAAGTGGTCTCAGAAGAACAAAAGCCAGAGTATCTAAAGCAATGAAGGATTCTGACTACTGGGGGAGCCCCTGGGAAGTGGCTGCTCCATTTCCTTTTCCAAAAGCTTTTTATATAGAACATCAGTCTGCTCTCCTATAAAGATGAGGTCAACTCCCTTGACAGCTGCCCCTCCTCCCCTCTCCCCCATCTCTAGTCTACATACACACCCACAGAGATTAATTAACACTTGCTCCAGGAAGAACCACAGACAATAGCATCCGATATTGGAATAGTCCTTTGTGAATAAGTATAAAACTTACAAAGGAGGAGGGAGATATTCTAAGAGAAAAGCATTGGGCTTTATTGCTTAAAGCCAAAGAAATTTGTATTTGTGATGAAAGTATGAAAAACATACATTTAAAAAAAAATTTAAATGTTTATTTTTGAGACAGAGACATGGAGAGAGAGAGTGGAGGAGGGGCAGATAAAGAGAGGGAGAGAGAGGGAGACACAGAATCTGAAGCAGGCTCCAGGGTCCGAGCTGTCAGCATACAGCCTGATGTGGGGCTCGAACCCACAAACCATGAGATCATGACCTGAGTTGAAGTCAGATGCTTGACTGACTGAGCCACCCAGATGCCCCAAACATACATTTTCTTTTTGAAAAAAAAAGTACACAACAATGAAATTTTGTACTGATAATCTACTGTTTTTTTTGCCAATTTGGGTCTATTTCTTAAGAGGCTTATGTAAAATGAACAACAGTAGCTAAAACATTACTATTATGGCATGTGGTCAAGATCTGAGAACCTTCAATAAATGGATAGTTGTGATGCCACAGACAGATATGCTTATAAAGGCACAAAGAGAATGGTAGTCCTTTTCACTATGATATAAAGCATTTTATATGATACGGTTATAAGTATAGTTTTTTTTTTTCAAAATATAATACAGTCAGATTTTTTTAATAACTTAAACTCAAGATTCCTTATGTTTTGAAGAAATTTATGAAAACAAATGCTTTTTAGAACTTAGCTGAATATGAGCAATTTCAATAAGCAAATTCCCCTTTGCTTCTGAATGAGGACTTTGGAAACTGTCAGGACTTACCAGTTGCAATTTTCCTATTTATAATGTTGCTTTCTTCAAAGAAATGAAAAGCATTTTATGGACATTACTTAATAATTTCTCACAGCTTTCTAAGAAGACAAAAAATGTGCATGCAGTAACTCAATAGATATTGAGAAGTTTCCTCCTAATAAATTTTATTCATGTAATAAATCCCACCTTTAACAATATTCCCCAATAAACCTTCATATTCCTAAGCTCATACATGTTCACATTTATATTAAAAGATTTTTACATTGTGAAAATGGGTATATAAGCATTTTGTATCCAAAAATATCACCACGGTTTTGTTGTTCCTTTTTTTAAAAAAACTTGTTTTTCATACATTTTTGGTTTTATATCATAAATGACATAAATTGGGCAATATTAATCCCCTTTGTAGAAATTTTAAATGCCTTCCCACCAGTCTATACATAAATCCTTTTTACTATAACTTATACAACCTGTGGTCGTTTTTATCTATAGCCTCTGTCCCTTTCTCTCTCAAAGCTTGTAGCTAGTCTGGCCCCTTTCATGCCATTAAAACGACCAGATTCTCCCCTTCTCAAGGCCTTCACATGTCCTGCCTTCTGTCTCGCCTTTCCATCACCCCACCCCAAAATTTCATATGCTCTTTCTCTCTCTCATCACATAGTCAGCCCCTTCTCATTCTTTCCATCTCAATTTAAATGTGACCTTCCTGTATGAAGTTTCCATAAACTGGATTGTCTGAATCCAAATGCCTAATAGGCTCCTATTTTCATTATGTGCTCAAAGTATCTATTTTATGATGCTTTGTTCAAAAAAAAAATGATAAAAGGGAGGTAGTCTCAGGAGGATAAAAGTGCTGGTATAGAGGTGCAAAAGTGTAAATAGTAGTCTGTTAGTCTGTTCGCCAGCTTGGTTCTAGGGAGCTTAAGGAGGAAGAGAGAGAGAACCACAGCAAATGCTGAAGGCACTGTTTTGATTGAGGGCACAGGAAGCAAGGTCACTGGCCAGGGTGGCTGTGGAAGGATTCCTCCCTTAGTAACTTGGGGGCAGCAGATTTCAGCAAGCAAAGCAAAGCAGATAAAAGTGAGCAGACTTGTTCTCAAGCACAGGTGAGATACCCTTGGAGATTCCAGTACATCAGTGGGGAGCCAGAGGGGAGGCTCAGGCCCTGCAGATGGAATTCTGCAATGGAGGGGAATCATGTCTATCCTCAGGCTGTCAGATTTGAAGTTACTTGGGTTAAGTAAGTGACGCCTGGGATAGTAACAGCCAGCGATTATCAGCAGTTGCAGATCTGTTTCTATACTAAAGCAGATAAAAGCATCCAGGAATTATCAAAAGCCACAAATCAATCCCAGTGTCTTGTCATGCACCCACACAGCACTTTTCCCTTTCCTCACAGCTACTTAATGGATACTGGCAAGCCGTCAAACAGACAAACAAAGAAGTGAGGATAAATGATGCTTTCCATATTTAAGGTGAGTCATCAGTCAGGCTGGGTATCTCAGGGAATTTAGTCTGTTTTCTAAGTAGCTTTATTTTAGCACAGCCATAAATCTAGCTGTAATTAGTCACTAAGTCCAACGACTCAATACATTTAAGCATTTCATTTGATTCTCAACCATGAAAAATTGCAACTGATTTGACAATACTGGTATGCTCTCACTGGCATGCATATGCTGCTGTCAGCACAACATGTGCTACCAGTATCTTTTTCTCTCTTGTGATATTGATGAACTATCATGAACCATCTTCTATCTCTCCTACTTCCCTATGGATCTAGTAGGATGCATTGGAGAGGAAAGTGATGATAGTAGAGTTTATGGCCATGGCTAGATTCCACCCCTCCCCCACCACAGATGAAACAAATAAGTTTATGTGGAAACGGAACAGAGCATGGAAATTTTTTGTTTTTTTTAGGGTTAGCTACTTGAAATATTACCTTAGTTAATGAAGTAATTCTACATTCTGTAACTGATAAAGATTATTTTTAACTAAGCTATAATGGGCAAATTGCTTTTCTCATCACTAGAATTACCATTTTAAACAAAGAAGTAAACATTTACTTTTTAATCTCTAAACAAGTTAAACTATATGATACTTTCTATTAAATCACATGTAACACGTTTTAAAAGTAATAGTAAATGTTTGCAAACCTTTTAACAACTGTATTTGATACCTCGTGGATATTCTTGCACATGTTCCAAGATTTTCATTTCTCCAAGGATTTTTATTCACCCACAGAATCAAAATATCAAGGCATAATAAGGTTTCATCAAATGCTAATGAAACATCTAAGTTTTTTTTTTTTATTAATTAACTTGTAAAGGACATAATAATGACATTCAAAGGAGGAGGCATCATCTGTGGACTGTTCCATTTGCAGATTTCAAGAAAACTATTAAAACATTTATAGCACTGAGGCTCAGATGGGTTCGTGTGCTCACTTGTGTGGCCATGTTGTATAACAGTGGGGGGTTTAAAGTGATAAAGTTCAGCCATCCACTTCCGTCTCCAATTGGGGCTCAGGCAACTGTCCTCTATTGTTTGATAAATTTTTTTTTAAATGCACTGTTTGTAGACCCACATTTAAAAACATTGAGTAGAACTAAAAAGTCACATATTTTGACAGTAAAAAGTATATCTTTTAGAAATATACAAATGTAAAGTAAATTATTGGAAGATTTTAAAGGTTTGTTCTAAACATAATTATCATAAAATGCAAATATAACTCAGAATATATTCGTTGTTATATTTTTGTTTCATCAGCTCCACTAAGGAAGGCAAATATGTGAATTCTTTGTATACAAAAAACCCCAAACAAACAAGAAACAAACAAATAAAAAAAACTTCCACAAGGTATAGCCTATATGACCACTGGGTAAGACTCTTTATGATTATTAGCATGGGAAAAGTATAAACACTTAGATATCTTTCATAACTTTAAATTAGTAAATATATTTAACAAATGAGAAATCTTATTTAACCAATAATTTGGGATCTTCATTACACATATAACCCCAAAACATGCAATATTAATGTGTCCTGAAAATAACAGCTTTAAAAGAATTCCAGCTTAAATATTCTCCTAAATTGCTTTGTGAAACTTAAGACAAAATTTAGTCTTTTAGAATTCCTAACAAAAGGGGATAGAAAAGAAGTGTTTAGAGAAAGTTGAAAGATGACCTTTGTCATATATTCCTTACATTGTAAAGGAGTAAATGATGGTTTTCTAGGGAGCCTGCGAAATTGCTAAAATTAAATGTTTGGACATAAATGTGGAATGCAGAGTTATATTCTTCAATAATTTCAAAAGCAATTTAAAAGCAATTTTAAAAAAATCATCCAGTCTAAATAAATGTTATAGGAATCCTAGACTTATAAGAATAATACATTTTAAAAGGCCTAGATAATATACAATATAAAAATAAGTGTTTACAAATAAGGCATTTATTTTCATTTTAAGTACAGTTGTCTAGGCTTTTAAAAACCCTTCTCTCTTTGACTGGTTTTATTTTGATGTTCAGCAAATGGATGAGCAGCAAAAAATTAAGTGGAGTAATTGGAAAAGGCCATAAAATTCAGCATCTGATAATGTAAACAGTAATAATAGGAGATAGCAATTTTATTAGTTATTTGGGCTTATAAACAGCCTAATGCTCTAATAGTAAACATACGGTTTATTTAACTAATTGCAGCTGTCATTCTTAGAGGCGATTAGCACCTGAAAATAGTGAATTACACCCAAATAAAGGGTGAGTTTGTATAGATATTGGTCCTTATTGCTAGCCATTTATTCAATAATAGCTTTTAGGCACCAGTTACAAAGATAGGCAGAAATATAAATTCTGTGTATATAAAAAGAGAACCAGCCATTTAATAAAATCAGGTATACAATGCCCCCCAAAATATTTTTTTATCTGGAAGCTAAGGCAATCTGGACTGGACAAATGTATTTCTTGTTGGAACCGTTTCAGTCTATAGTTTCAAACACCTCCCACACATTTACACTGGGAGTTTTGTTTATTACCTCTTTTCACCCCTAGTGTTGTAAGCACAGTATGTAACTTGCAGAAGTATCTCTACATGAGACATTTTTGATGGAATGAGAAAGATTAAAATATAGATGTTTATTTCAGAGATGCTGAAATGAAATATAAACATTCTGTGACTATAAGGAATATGTGCATAATGCAATGTATCAGGAAAGAACAAGGATATCTTTAAAAACAATAGATATGTGTTTTGAGAGGTTGGAATTCACTGTTCTAGGTCACTTTTTAAGGTGTGCTTGACTCACTGACAGCTTTGGCATGAAATCACCTTTAAAACAATCTCTGTTTGAATGCAATGAATCCTGATATGGATTTTTTTGGAGCTGACCATGTTACCTATTCTAGGCAAACTATTTACAGCAGGAAAAGAAGATTTGAAATTTGGGTGCTAGGGGGTTGCTATGGATAGTTACTCTGAACAGTTCAGTTAAAAATTGAATTTGTCAGTTCTATTATTAAATATTATAAAGCATAAGATAAAAACATTGGGTAATTTTAAAACTACAATAAAACTTATTTCGGAAGACTGCTAATTTCCTAATATGTGCATTGTTTTCAGTATCATTGATACCATAAACTTTGCCTGTGTGACCAGCAGATGATGAGCAGAGAGCCTGTGTAATATTATCAAATCACACAGTCAGAAATCAAAGTCTTTTTCTCCCACTTTATAAGCTATTTGGGAAGAAAGGGTATGGGTGTATGCATGTGTGTGTGTAACTGAGAGCAAGAGATTAACTTGTAAACCATCATCTGATGCAAAAACAGACATTTAGTAAGTCATCTATGAAGAGATGTTTCAATAACAGCTAAGCATTCATATGAATCTTCAGAGACCCAAATGCTCTCATGTGTGACAGAACACACATTTTAACTGCCAGAACTCCTATTTTAACAGATCACATTTGGCAAATGGCTCTAGTATTTGGAGTTCTGTTCAGTGACAGATTTGTTTTCAATGTGATTAACATTATCTGAGGACTAAAATGACCTTCACTTAAAATCCCTTTTACATTTTGTCCATGTGAACCCTACCAGGGATGGTGGTCTTTGGCTGTACTTTAAGGATGATTAAAACATTCTAAGATGGTTATGAAAGAGAGGTCTTCAAAGACAAGAAAATAACCGATGATCAATGCTATTCTGTGCACTATATGGGAGCACAAAAATTTATCCCAAAGAATGTAATCTAGCCATCAGAGTTCAAGTGGATTCAGCGTTAAGTGAGCAAAGCATGAAACAGATTTGTGGTGAAAAACAGCGATGCTCAATTGCCTAGTCTAATGTTCTCACTCATATCCTTTCCATCATTGAATTTGTTTGACATCTAGTCTTTTTTATGATGCAGTATGTGGAAAAAAAAAAGCCCTTATTACAGAAGTTTTAAACTTATGTTACACATTAATTGTGCTTGTATAATCACAAACAAGCAGGCAAACGCTTCACTGGGCTACATCAGCTTCTTTGCCTAACTTCCACATTAGTTTTGTGAATTTTGGAACAACATACATCGGGAATGGCTCCCTCTATTTAGGGCCCCAGGAAATAAATAAGGGCCCCAGCTGATTTAACTGGGACTTTTTATATATTCTCACAGGGTAAGAGAATCTAATCAATCACCCATCTTTTGAGGAATCCATTTAGAAACATGTATAGAAAAAAAGCATGCTATCTACTTTGGCATTCTTATTTATGAGAAAAAAAAAGACAAAGCTTACATGCACACAGAGGAAACAATCCGAATTACAGACACATCTATTAATGTTTCCTGACTTACGACTGAATTGTACTCTTTTAAAAAGTGTATTTGTTGTTGTTTGCTTGTTTTTTATTTTAGAGAGAATATGCATGACTTGGGGAGAAGGGCGAAGGGAGAGAAAGAAATCTTGAGCAGGCTCCACACATAGAGTGGAACCCCACGTAGGGATGAGTCTCAGGACCACAAGATCATGACCCGAGCCAAAATCAAGAGTTGGATGCTTAACCAACTGAGCCACCCCAAAAGTGTTGTTTTCTAAGTGTTTTTATTTATAATGCGGCCCCTTTCTCTACAATAGGTTATTTTTATACATGCATACTATCATCATTTTCATTATTTATAGTTAACACAGATATCCCATTTAATTTACCCTTTTAACCCTATTTTACATATTTGCTGATATTTTAGTATAATTATATTTAATACTATTAACAGAACATGAAAATACAAACTACTACCATTAGGAAGGAAATGGTTAAGATCTTAAGCTCTTTTATGCCAAGGAAGATAGTGGTTTGTGGAGAACCACAGCTTTTTAAACTTGACTTTGACCTGTGCCAGCTGCAATTTCAGAAGAAAACCATTTGAAGGGAAGAGATGGTAAATCAATGGGTCAGTTGTCTGGTGGATTATTCTTCTCCATGCCACTTTATCTGTAAGTGTTGCCTTTCCCCATGAAACCATAATAATAAACACCATGAACCTGGGTAGGCACAGCCAGTCACTATCCTATGGTCCACTTGGTAGGAGTTATATGCATGAGGACTAAACGGGGTATGTGAACAGTATGGTCCCACTCTGGGATTCAGAGTGGATATGTGTCTGAATATAGTCTGGAACAAAAGGAAAGTATTAGACTCGTTCCTAAAATGACATCTATTATTTAGGAACTAGGTCAAGAAAGCCTATAATTACATATCTACTATATTTACATGGTGCTCCTTCATCAGAGAGCTCTTCTAGAAAACAGATGACAGTGCATAAAAATAAATTCTATTTCTTTCTCAACCCCAAAGTACATAGAACTTGACATGGGATATTTTCTATCTAAAAAGCACTTATATAATCTAGCGTCAGCTTTAATTTCTCAAACATCCATTTTCTGCTACAATAAATTGATAAAGCCATTTATATTTCATTCACATTTGTTATATCTTAGTCTTTGTTTTTCATTTAGATAAATAGGCTTTTATACTCTAGACAATATAGGAAATCCCAAAGCTCAGAAAAATCACTAATGAGGATGGAAGGAATTAACCATTATGGAAGCTGAAGCATGTAGCCAGTACACAACATCACTTTGTGTTCATGTAACAAGGTCATCAGCGTAGCAACTATTCAGTGAGCTTGATTTTTCAGTATTACATCCTAAATCTGAAACATCTACTCTTAATAAAGGTGGTAACTTGGGGTGCCTGGGTGGCTCAGTTGGTTAAGCAACCGACTTCGGCTTGGGTCATGATCTTGGAGTTTGTGAGTTTGAGCCCCGCGTCAAGGCTGTGTGTTGACAGCTCACAGCCTGGAGCCTACTTCAGATTCTGTGTTTCCCCTCTTTCTACCCCTCCCCTGCTCATGCTCTGTGTCTATCTCTCAATAATAAATAAACATTAAATTTTTTTTTTTAGTAAAGGTGGTAACTTTATGCCATGCAAAAAAAAAAAAAAAAACCAAAAAAACAAAAAACAAAAAACTAGTGCTCAAATGTCATTTTTTAAAATTAATTAACCCTTTGTCTTTCCTCAGACGTTTTATTTGTCAGTATCTTCATTAATATTTCAAAGATTAACCTACATAACAGTGTAAATGCTAGGCTAAATACAATGCCTTATACATTGTAGGCATTCAATAAGTTCATTCAGTAAATAAGTGAAGGTTGGACGAAAAATATCATGAAATTTAAAATGGGTTTAGATATCACTTCTAAATTAGCTGAATTATGCAGGATTAGAACATTGATATATTTTCACTACTAAATTTAATATTATTCACTAAGGGAATGTGGTATTGGATAGTTATATAATTGATAGAATTATTGGTAGCTTCTAATATACCCACAGATCATGATTTTTCCCAACATCTAACTTTCAAAATATAAATTCTATAACATTTAAAGCTATAACATTTTTGATTAGCCTTTTCAGTAACTGCAGATCAATATTTTTTCCCATGAGTAAAAGCTTATTTATATGTACAATGAAATTTAGTACTTTATAAATCATTTGTAGTAATCCTATAAGAAATCTGTAAGAGTGAAATTATGATTATAAAAATAAGTGGATTCTAACAAATAAAAACATCTTTCAGTAAAGTTTATGGATACCAAAAGGCGTTCAACTTTTAAAAACCCCACTGTATAAAATCAAATGGAAAATGGTAACAGGGCCAAAGCTAGTAATATAATTGCTACCTAACTATAAACTAATTTAATAGTTATGCTGAAATCAGTATGTTCACTCTTTTAACCTCAGAGAAAGAATATACACACCTTACTATGCAGAACTATCTTCAATGGGATTGCACCATTGAGGAAAATAGAAAATGGAAAGCTATAAGAGTTCTCATTTATTTCTAGTCCCAACAGATAATAATTTCATTGATATTGGATTTCCATATACATTCAGGTAGAATATTAACATTTCTTGCTTCTCAGTTTTACTAACTATAAAATTGCACAAATTATTTTCAGTAGTATCCAGAGATACTGTACTGTTAATTGGCATCATTAACATTTTGGAATTATGATTTTAAATATACTAGCTGAAGGCATGATTGGACGTTGGTAAGTCATGTACTTGATCTCTAAAGAGATGGAATTCATCTCTTAAAAGGTTTTTATCCTCATGTTACCTGTCACAAATTTGGAACTCATTTTCTTTTAATTTGCAAATTTTATTTTCATATTGGAAACAAGCTATAATTTTAGTAAGTAGAAGACGATTTGAAATGCAATGCTATCCATAGTTGCCTCTTATCCTCTGGGTTTCTTATAGAATTGTTTTTAGGGATAAGAATTATCTGGAAACCAGATGTTACAATTGCCCTAATTTTTAAGTCCCAAATTTCTCATTTCCATTTTGGCAAAAGAGGTCAAAAAGACATGATAGCCTTTTTGATCTGTCTTTCCCCAACACTAGTTCGGCAAGACCAGTGGCTTCATTCTTTCTGCTATTGTGGGTTCACACTTTGGTGTCCTTATTTATTCTGCCATCACTACCTTTGATTATCCCTAAGCGAATTCTTTCCAGGTCATTCTGTCATTAACCTTCGTTTTATAGCCATAGATCTACACCCAGCAAACTATTTTAAGCACGAATCAATAATCTTCTCATTATAATAACCACTACCACTAAATCTGTCATTGTTATGCTAAACACTTATTCAACACTTAACACATGTACTGTGCTCAAAGCTTTATTAAAGAAATTGAGGCACGTAAAAATTAAAGCATCTTGTGGTGCCTGGGTGGCTCAGCTGGTTGAGAGTCTGACTCTGGATTTCATCTTGGGTCTTGTGAGTTACTTCAGTTTTGTGAGTTTGAGCCCCTACTAGGGCTCGGTGCTGTCAGTCTCCTTCTCTTTGCCCCTCCCTCACCCCGCACTCTCTCTGTCTCTCTCAAAATAAATAAATAAAACTTAAAAAAAAAAAAGGAAAAGATTAAAGCATCTTACCCAATGTCTCATAGTTGGCAAATGGGATGTGAAACGGTAAAGAGCAAGCTTTCACCCATTATACTATAAGGCTTCCTGCAGTACCAATGTAAAAATTTCATTGCATCATCTTTTGGGATCTTCAGCTTCAAATTTATTTATAATGCAGTCATGACTAGGTCTGCATTGTCATTAGAAGTCAATTGCTAGAAAATTAGTGTGAAGAAAACAAAGCTAGGTCATAGAGTATCTGGATGCCTTAAAAAGACGTCTGGACTTTATTGTGTGTGTGTGTGGTAAGTAATTATGGAAGTGTTGTAGCTGGGATTATGCACAATTGCATTTTCAGAGACCTCTAGGTAGAGACTAGGGGAGAGATGAGGAGGTCTGAACTACATGAATGTTGATAAGCTTGGGAGGAAAAATGGAATCAAAAAATATTTGGAAAGTGAAATTTCTAGGCCCCCATGATCAACTGGATGGAGGGACGAAGGAGTCTTTGATGGCTACACCTCCAACACTTGGGCCATCACAGTCTTTGCACTACAAAGTAGCTTGTTCTAATTCCACTCTCCGCCTGGACTGAGCCCTCCGCATGGGCTGCCCCCCTAAGCAATAGAACTCCTATTTTCCAATTACCCAACACATCTGGATTATAGAAATGAGAGAAAAAAAATGAAGTCTGAGGATGCTGAGCTGTGACTGAACAGGTAGGTTGCAGGTTTGCCTGTATATTGGTATATATTTCAGCCACTGACAGACTTCTATTAAATAGGATTTAAATGGTTCCTTACATTTCTAAGTAAAACTCCACTTTGCACTGAAGGAACATTAGAGCACCACAGATGCTTACCAAATTTAGATAACTAATTATCATGGCTATGCTTCTATAACTTAAAGGGATTTATAGCTTATTAATACATGTACACACAAATCCTATATAATTAAAATTATGTGATCTGCAAGACACTTAGCTCTTTGCAAAAATAAAATAGGTATCATAACTCTACCTTACCACTTCAGCAGAAGACCTGATTTTCAAATATGTCTTTTTAGATTTACATAGGAAATCCTGTGATAAGCCACCATGCTTCATACCAGGCAGCCCAGGTTAGAAGGCTCTGGAGTCCCATAATGCTCAACTAGGTTAATACTCAACTAGGTCAAGACTCAACTAAGACAATATCAAGGAATCAGGTAAAAAGCAAAATGGGGTACAATACATTAATATAAGAAAATCCCCCCAAAATTATGTACATGAATATATTTGTCCAGATACAAACAGAAATTTCTGAATAGTACACCATAAACACTAGTTTCATTAGGATGAAATATACATTTTCAATAAAAAAATATGGCTTGTTTAAAACATGGTTTTGATGAGAAGACAGATTTTCATTTTTTTTACTTCGTATGTTTATGGTTTGAAGAGTGGGGCAGCAGAAGACAACAATATAAGAAAAGACAGATCAAGTCAAGGACTTGGCCCATAGTAGGCACTTGTTGAATAGCTGGTAAATAAAGAACGAAAGTCAAGTTAGTAGCAATTGGGGCTTTTATGCAAGTGACACACAAATCGACTTGGTGACGTGTTGACCTAACTTACGACTTTGACTCTGGTTCCTGACTTTGAATATTTTATTCCCAGAAACTACACACCCATATAGTAAAAATATACTACACACAGAATTCCCTGGACTTAAAAATATATCTAAGGGTGCATAGGTGGCTCAGTCAGTTAAATGTCCAACTCTTGATTTTGGCTCAGGTTGTGATTTTGTGGTTCATGGGATCGAGCCCCACATCAGGCTCTGCTCTGACAATGCAGAGCTTGCTTGGGATTTTCTCTCTCTCTCTCTCTCCCCCTCAATCTCTCTCTCTCTCTCTCTCTCTCTCTCTCCCTCACCCTCTCTCCCTACCCCACTTGTGTGCTATCCCTCTCTCAAAATAAATAAACTTATATATCTATATATAGATATCTATATATATCTACATATATATAATTACATACATATATATAATCACACACACACTATATATATAGTGGGCTGGATCAGACTCTGGGGCTACACGGAAGGGGGGTGTCTACTTCCTTTAGGAAACTTTTTGCAGTAGGGGCACCTAGTGGCTCAGTCGGTTAAGTGTCTGACTCCTGATCTCAGCTCAGGTCATGATCTCATGGTTTGTGGGATTGAGCCCCATGTGGGATTCTGCACTGACAATGCAGACGGAACCTGCTTGAGATTCTCTCTCTCCCTCTCTCTGTCCCTACCCTGCTTGTGTGCTCTCTCTCAAAATAAATAAACTTTTAAAAAAGCAGATAAAGATTTAGGAAATTTTTTGCAGACAATGAAAACTCTACCTTGTCCCATCAAAGCTTCTGTATCTCAGGATGGAGGCAAGAAGGCTGACATTGAAAGGTAAGAACTCAGATATGCCCTTTCATCAGAAGCTGAAGTGGAATGGTCTTATCCTAAAAACACATGCCAATCTCTCTTAAACAGACCCATAATTGTTTCCAAATCTGTCACTTAGGAGAATTTTAGAAACATAACTTTGATAATCCCACGCTCCATTTCCAGAGTACAATAAAATCCAACATGCATTGGGTGCTCACTATGTACAAGACATATTTCTAAACAGTTAATAGCTTTTTGTTTGAGGTGAGTATTCCTATTGTTCTTCTTCGGAAAGAGTTGAGAGAGAGGCAAAGTGACTTGCCCAAGATGGCATAGTTGGGAAGTGGGAAAGCAAAACTCTAACATCAACACCAACCCAGAGACCACTGTTCTAACATGTTTGCTATCTGCCATCTAAGAAATTAAAGCAAATTAAAAAGTATGCCATGTCCTATTAATCTAAAACAGGCAGGAGAGATCTCAGAAAAAAATTTGCAGTATTTGACAGAACATTTTACGTAGTTATGGAACATAGTTTGTTTAAACAAAGTGGTCTTTTTATGTACTTTTCATGAGAAATTTTAAGTGTGTTTTGGTTGTTATTTTCCTAAGTCTGTGACTGAAGGGCCTTTGTTTACTGGAATACTTCACATACTTCCTTCCTCTGTTGTAGGGCATTTCTTTCTCTTCAGATACCACAGGCCTAATATCTATGTATAGAGTTTCATTTTTTGTTATTTTCCGCCATTGTGAAACAGCATAAGAGATAGACATATCTGTAACCATGCCCGTGCATATATATATATAAATAAGTTCTTGTTACATAATATAAAAATATGCTATGCTTCTTAATCTATAAACTAAATAAAACCACCGTTTGAAGATAAAGCTTAGTAAGTAGATACAATGGTGCCTCTAAGTTTATGACTTGCCTTTTAATATTTGGGTTGCAAATAAATTTGAGAGCTAATGTAGCGAGTATGATGGTTAAAAAGTATGAGATTTGGAGTTGGATATTTCTGAATTCTAATTAGTAAGTCTTTGAACAAAGGTAACATGCTTAATTTCTCAAAATGCCTACATTCTATGTTATTGTGAAAATTAAATGAGATAATACATATAAAGGCCATAACCCAATGCCCGGTACATATTACGTGCCCAATATAAGTCAGTGATTATAATAATTTGCTACCAAGTCATAGTTAACAAAGTAGTTTAAAATACTGTTTCTTTGATTCAATGACCCACAATTTTCCATATTTTCCTGGTTTCTAATATTGGGATACATTTCTAAAATTATTACATATAGTCTCCTCTCTGCCTGTCTCCCCAAGTTTTTCTAAAAGTATTATTAAATTAATAGTGTATCCTAGGAGTAGGTGTTAGATTCAAGACACATGGAAATAGTATAGTGCTGCATGTTTGTAGTTAGATTTGTAGTTAATAAAAGTATTATTAAATTAATAGTATATCCTAGGAGTAGGTGTTAGATTCAAGACACACAGAAATAGTATAGTGCTGCATGTGCCCTTTGATGTGGAAATCAAAGGGCAATTAAGCAGGAAATGAGGAGATATTACTTTTTGCTTTGAAGATGAACCCTCCAAAGGTTCTCTTTATCTTTTTACATCTCCTCCAACAGTGCTAATTCTGTCCCTTGTATATATCCTTATGCAATTCATCAGCACATATCTGCTCTATGACCAACACAATGCTAGATGTTAGAGATTCTGGAAAGAATGAGATGCTAGCACCTACAGGATCTCAAAATAATATGAAAGAAGAATTTGCTTGAGGAATTCTTACTGCACGTTTGAGTGTAATTAAAGTGCCTAGTCACTAGTAGATGACAAATTTATGATTTTGGTAGTCATGTGGTACCTTCAGTCTTGAAGATACTAAAGGTCTTTCTCACTCAAATGTGGTGATGTTGTTAATTCCTTAGATGAAAGGGGTACTGCTCCAGTCAAAATAAAGTGAAAATTAAAAATGAGTGCAAATCTATTTTTGAAAGTGAGGAGAATTTATTGTAATTCATTTAATTCTTTATAGATCTCTACTTTTAAATTATCTCTGATTCTGTATTAATTATTCCTAAATGTATAAATTATATTCAAGGTGGTTACAATTGATTAAGCAAGACAAGATTAAGAAACACAAAACAAAGGGCATTATTTGAGTACAGAAGGAGATTTTTCTCCATGAACTGTCATTCTGTTTCTATTTTACCTTAATCTGAAATATGTACTTTGTCATTACCAGTATTTCCACAGGATAAGATTGAGGTCACAAGCATTTACTGAAAGACTTAAGCAAAAATGAGCAGCAAGATTAAGAAAGAAATAAGGTAAACAAATAGATGGCTACAAGAGTGGCCTTATTAAAGTCTTCAGTCTGTTGGAAATACTTGATATTTACACAGAGAGCAATTGCTTTGTATAATTATTTGTATAAACTGAGACTAAAAAGGCATAACTATAAATGTATATCTATAAACTGATAAAAAAGTTTAGATGTGTTTGATGCTTCTCTTTTATTTTTCACATATATATGTGAAATATATATATATACGTGTATATATGTACACACACACACACACACACACACACACAAACTTGCTCAATTGTAAGCATCCTGAATCTATGCTCAGAGACATAGAAACTCATCCTCAAGATTAAAGACTTGTTTTTATCTGGGTGGAGTCACAGAGTTGCCTTGGTAACAGTTACTATCACTAAATTAAGTGTTAACAATGGAAAATTTAAAAAATACAGATGCTAAAGTGGGGCAGCATAGGGAAAGAACATTTTAAGTCTCCCCCCACATCTATTTTATACTGCAAGATACTTTGAGCAATTTTTGAGTGTTTAAAATATATACATATACAGAGTGCTTCTTATGGAAGTAATCACCTTAAAAATTATGAAATGTAAAGAAAATCAGAATGGTAAAGGATTAAAAAGCAAAAGACACTGAATCTGAAAAACATGAAGGGTCACATAGAAGTGGCATTCTGCCTCTTGCTCCTTGTAAATTCTGTAACCAGAACCAGAACATTTCTGGCATTTGGTCTGGAATCATTTTGAAGGGTAAGGCTGATTCTGTGATACTAAGCACAGACAATTTGGCATTTGGCTCCAAAAATATGCTCAGGATTTGTTACTTCTTCCCTCAGCAACAGGCTCCCAGCCAAATAATTTTTAACCAAATCTCAGAGCCCAATTTTGCTTTAGTTACTGAGATCCTATTTCAAGTTGTTATCAAGATAAGGGGAGAGAGAAATACTGATACTTGTGAGATCCCAGGACAAACTGAATCCATACAATTTCTTTTTCTGTATTAAAAATAAAAAGAGGCAAGAAAGTGTGATATTTTCAAAACACCTAGTTTTTTTCTTCCACCTCAAAGTCCAAGTAGGTTTTATTTTTTTAAACCTGGACTTGGTGGAAGAGAGAGCATGAACATTTAAGGAAAATATTATTTTAAGTGGATTATTTAAAATCAAAATCTTAGACTTTCCTTAAACTATTTCACTATTTTTTTTCACATAAAGGGCAGTTGAACTTTACTTCTAAAATATGCAAGACAAGTGAATAAAAGATAGTTTTCCTCTTTCATACACTTAATACTGATTTTTCTTTTCTTTTAGCAGTGTGTAAAAATTCTGGGTTTTGTCTTTTTAAAGGACAGTAAAATGAAACATTTTCCTCTAACGTATAACCAGTAAAATTTAATTAATAGTTATGGAGTATCCACAGTATAACTGTGTAGCTGGACTTCTTTAGCCTTTTCTTTTCTTTAAACATCAAACAACTGTTCCACATCAGAACTATGTCTTAGATTAGACGTTTAAATTAGGAACTACTACCATCCTTGATTTAATCTTTAAAATTTTAAATAAATACAGCCTAGTGTTCAAAAGATGCATCTATAACAGGTGTATTATACCCATAACAGGTGTATTAAGTTTTCATTGAATAATATATGTTTTTCCTTTAAGATTTTTGTTTGAGGATCATATTTCATAACCCATCTCTGAATCCATGAACACTGGTATAGGTGTATGATATGAAGTCCATTAGACAGACTTTCTGTGTACTATGTTCTTTCTGTTTCTTTTTTAATAGCATTAACTTACATTTTAAATTCTGTGTTTTCACAAGTCATCAAATAATACTTATTTCTATGAAATTCAAAGGGATATTTACATAGTTGAAAGGACTGTGCTTTAAAAGGAACAATGAATTTTAAATTCCTAACTGGTAACAAAATTGTTATGATCTTTTCTAAATTCTTTTAGTATTATGCCCACTGAATTGTCTTTTAGGATTTTTAATTATATTCATTTCCTATTGACGCTATAATAAATCACAAAACATGTACTGGCTAAAACAATAGAAATGCATTCTCTTACAATTCTGGAGGTAAGAAGTCAGAAATGGGTCTCACCAGGCTAATGTGAAGATGTCCGCAGGCCTGCATTTCTTTCTGGAGGTTCTACAGTAGAAAGTACTTCCTTGCTGCTTCAGCTTCCCAAGTCTCCCCATATTCCTTGGCACATGCCCCTCTGGGTCTATGGCTTTTCTTGGAAAGCCAGCAATGGCTGGTCAACGCTTTCTCAAGTGGCATCACCTTGAAGCTCTCTCCTACCTCTTTCACTTATAAGGACCCTTGTGATTACATATGCCCCACCTGGACAATCCTTGGTAAGCTGATTAGCAAACTTAATTCCAAATGCAACCATATTTTCCTTTTCCATAAAACAACATATTCTCAGTTTCCAGGGATTAGGATGCAGACATTTTTAGAGGTTAAAGAGGGGGGAAGGGAGGGGCGTGTGGGTAGCTTAGTCAGTTAAGCGTCCAACTCTTGGTTTCTGTTCAGGTCATGATCTCACAGGTTGGTGAGATTGAGGCCCGCATTGGAGCCCACTTGGGTCTGATTCTCTTTCTGTTCCTCTCCCACTCGCATGCTCTTTCTCTCAAAATAAATAAATAAATAAATAAATAAATAAATAAATAAATATCAAATAAGGGGTGGGTGGGGGGAACAGAGAGCATTATCCTGCCCACCACATTAATATGACATTCTTAAAAGAAGAACAAAATTTGTTTTTGTTGTTTTGTTTTTGTTTTTTAGTATTATGCCTTCTATTTTACTAGGAATTAGGTAGAAACTAAGATTAACAAGTATTAATTAAGTAGTAAAATGTACGGGTACTAGCAGTAAACATCAAAACTAATCCTACTATTTCAATAATATTAAATAGTGATGACATTTGTGTTGCATCCAGCACTGGCTTCAATATAGATTTCACCCATCAGTAGCTGACTTCCAGCTGACCATCCTTTCTTAATTCCAGGTCTGTCCCACAATCATAGAAAAGAGTCCACTATGACACAAATAAAAGGTCATCTCATCATTTTCTGGATTCCTTTTTCTTCAACAGTTTCCATGTTTTGAATTATCATACAATACTAGTTCTAAAAGTCATTGAGTCACCTTCTTTTGAAATTCTTCAGGCAATTTCTTTGTTTTCAATTAGTATACAGTATAAATTTATGTTTATATGACATCTCCAAGTGACCAACATTCTACATGAAATGGTCAGGGACTTCTTTATCCCCCAATAATAAAAGAGTCCCAGGACTTCATTGAAGATTAATCTTTGGAGACAAAAATCTGCCTGTTTTTCTCTTTCTTGCATTCTGATGCAACAAACACACCATGCACCAGGTTCTGCTAATTATTATTTCTTTGGTTTCAAATCATTCCCCCAGCCCAAACCACCTGTGTCCATACTAATCTCCTTATTTGCTTACCAGTCCCTTTTCAAATTACCCCCATACATAACATCTCCACTTATTGTGTCCTGCTTTTCTGATACAGGATAACAGATGAGGTTTTGAGACTAAATAGAGAAAGAGGGCATTAGTCCCATCTGCCTAGGAAGAAAACAACCAGCAAATTGTCCCTTATTTAAGGGAAGGTGGCTTCACCCCAATAAAATTTCAACATATTTCAAAATTGCAACAGGTTCTTGGGCGCCTAGGTGGCTCAGTTGGTTGGGCGTCCAACTTCAGCTCAGGTCATGATCTCACGGTCCGTGAGTTTGTGCCCCACATCGGGCTCTGTGCTGACAGCTCAGAGCCTGGAGCCTATTTTGGATTCTGTGTCTTCCTCTCTCTCTGACCCTCCCCCATTCATGCTCTGTCTCTCTCTGTCTCAAAAACAAATAAACGTTAAAAAAATTTTTTTTTGATTGCAACAGATTCTTTTCAGTTGGTTTTTGTTTGTTTGCATCTTTTACAGAAAGGCCAACGTTTCAACTGAGGCCGTGGAAGCCAAGGACATTTTTACTGGATTGGCCTTTGTGCTTGACAACTGACTGCTACTTCAACTATACTCTAGTGATAATTCTTCCTCTGTATTATTCATTTAGGGAAGTATGATGCTGAAACACCTAAGAGCTGCCTTTCTCCAGAGCTAGAACTGCAATTACAAGTAAATAAACTATAGATTTTTCCCAAATCTGATGGGACTTTCTTTTTTGTGCCTCTACATATTAGCCATGCAGATTGCATATTTAAATATGTTTTTTAAAAGTTGTCAGAGATGATTATTTGATCATAGATTTCTAAGTTTGCAAAAAATGGAACATTAAAACACATAACAGTGGTAGCAGTACTTACAAAGAGAAACACTTTCCAATTAGCAAAATGTGAGTCTAGATATAAGCATCATGTACAAAAATCACAAACCTTATTGCCAGCAAAAAATTAAACCAGGTCTCTCCCCTCTCCCCATCCAGGGAATTTGTTTATGCTTTAAATGTTTTTCCTGACATTTAAACTTGTTTATGCATTTTAAATATATAAGGGCTTACTTGTCTCATCAAAGAGACAAGTATGAATGCCCAGAACTTTCTGGTGTAAGTGTTTATAGAGTTCATCCACACTTGGAGAGAAAAAGTGGAAAGACAAAAACAAAAACAAACAAAACAAATGACTTGTTTGCTGTTTCTCCTTTCATATCCAACCTGTTAAATCTTCTTGATTATATATCCTAGGTAGCTTCATGCTTTGTTTCCAGATGACACTTTTCTCATTTCTGCATCATCAATCATCAGAATGGTCGTTCTGCCCTTAGTTTTGCTGCCCCTAAGTCAGACCTCAATATTGGTGAGAAAGGTCCCATTCTAAAATACAAATCTTAAAATCCTTCAGGAGCTTTTCTTCCCCTGTAGGAGAAAGTCAACTCTCTCCAGCATGAGGTCTCACCCCACCTAACTTTTTATCTCAACTTCTTCCTCTTTCACACACATTCTCTTTCTGACTCTCAGAGTCAGGAAAAGCACATCGCATCTTGACTTTTCCTGAATTGAAGACCTACTCTTTGCTGCCATGTTTCTTCATTTGTTAATCCACTTGTCCAGCATGCTTTTGCTCACCTCTACACAGGAAGAACTACAGATCAGATCAAAAGGAACATCAAAAGTGTCACTCTCACAGTCCTTTGCCAACTCCTCAGATTCCAGCCAGTGCTGGATGCAGTTTCCCATGGGCTTTGATTTATTTTGTGCCAGCATCTTGCCTTAAAATGCTGTGCCTTTTTTATTTCTGCCGAGGGGTTTCTGCAGTGCCAAACCTAAGAGGGACTCCGGCAGCAAATCACGGAATTCATAACCTAGTGGCAGCTTTCACATGATGGGAGATAGAAGTTCATGAGTTTCTTTCTCTTGTCCTTCAACAGATAATTCAGGGAAACTGTCCATATGATTCTTGAGATAACAGAGAATTTGAGACTCCATTGCCCTCAATAACATTGCTTTATATCGGCTTTTCACCTGACCTGTCACACTCTCCCCTCTTCATAGGGATTTCTACCCAGATAAACTACCTGCATCCTCCACTATACTGCAAAATCAGCTTCCAGCTTCCAACAAAGCTAAGACAAGGCCCCGCTCCTATTGAAACATATCCTGCCTCTGTGCTTTCAGGTCCCAGAACCTACTTCTACTATAAAACTTAGCAACAGAAATTTCTTTAAGTATGGGTTTTCTCATGTTCATCTTTGACTCACTAGTGTTAATACAATCCCTGACAAACTACAGATGTCCAGTAGATATTTGATGATTGAATAAATGAACACAGAATTCTCATTTGTAAACTTTTTGTTCAACTGTGGGCTTTAGGAAACAGACCTGTAAAACACACTTGTAACAGTTACAGCATCAAGTACTGAATGGCAGCTCAGAAATATTTGTGGGATGAAAGAATATGAAGGAAGCTGACTCACCAAAAGAACACACATGGCCAAAGTCTTGAAGAAACTAATATTTCCCCAATGTAACTTGAGATAGGTGGTGAGGGAGAAAGAAAATGAGATGGGCATCTTTTCTCAGGCTTCACAGCTACAGATAGTAACCTGGGGAAGGCGTCAAGTGCAGTCTGAAGGAAAAAGGGACTAGAACCAAGTGTCGCTTTCGTTCACCTCTGTCAGTCAGCCTTGCTGCAAAGCAGTCCCAATACAATGGTGCCTGGGCAAGGTGCCAGCGCTCTGCAACTTACATTTTTATTCATCAGCAACCAGAGCTGTCAATACCTAGTGTTTCCCAAGGTTTCTTCTTTGTCTTTTAAAGTTTCAGAAAAACATTACAGAAGAGCACAGATGTGGATGTTTTGCTGGATCATGCATCCATCCCTGACCCTCTGAATCCTGTAGCCAGCCTTAATGTTCTGCCTATACAGTATTCACTAATTCTTATTATTCATCATCTTCCTGTACAGTATTCACTAATCCACCAACGAATGGTCTCAGATTTTTAAAAATCAAGCCCAGAGTCTTCTGGCCATTTTCTTTATCAGCATTCTATGGGTTTGAAAATAAATTTTGTATTTTCGGATTGAACATAAAATACAATGCAATTATTTGCTTGATGGTAAAACTCACGCATATTCTTACAACTATGTTAACAATAGCCTTAAGCTAATAATGTTTATTCAGATATAAGTATGGATTCCAGGATGGTGGTCTGGGGTATACAAAAGTATATCTTATGAAGATATGAAGAAAAAAAAAACTGTAATAGTGGTATGAAATGTGAAATTATATGAAAAAACATCCTGAGAAATAGCTAGCAGATGAAACTGAAGTATTTTTTTAATCGTACTACTTTTAAAGTGACCTGACATATTTTACATAATAAATATTTAAAAATTATTTAGTTAATTTTTGGAGTACCTGGGTGGCTCAGTCGGTTAAATGTCGTCCGACTTCAGCTCAGGTCATGATCTCACCCTTTGTGAGTTTGAGCCCCACGTCAGGCTCTGTGCTGACAGCTCAGAGCCTAGAGCCTGCTTCAGATTCTGAGTATCCCTCTCTCTCTGTCCCTCCCCTACTCACTCTCTGTCTCTCTCTCTCAAAAATAAATATCAATTTTTTTAATTTATAAAAAAATTGATTAATTCTAAAATGATTTATTATAACATTTCTATGTTTCTTATGGAAAAAATACTTTTACCCAGTTATAATTTTTTTAGTTAGGGAAATGATTTGTTTACTTGAAACATTGATGTATATAAATGGTTATAGTAAAAATTTCTTAAAACATAGGTAAAAGTTCTACCCATACTTAGACACGTGGTTAGAAAAAAAAAGGCAATAACTTTTTATATAGGATTCTTGGGGTAAGTAGAATTCATTTGTTTTGTTAGCTTTGGATTGTAATGGAGTTTGGAAGCAATGGAACCGACTGGACTCCTTTGTCAAATCCAGTATATGAAGGTGGTTGTGAAGTGAAGATTTATATGTATATTTCTTAGCCCATGGCTGAAATGTAAGTTGCCAAGCATTTTACTTTTTCCAAAAGTGGGTATTAGGCCTGATTAACTCAAATACTCAAATTTTCATTTGTTCCTTAAAAACAGTTCCACACTTAGTATTCTTCACACCCCTCTCTTTTCCTCCCTCTCACCCCTCACACTCAAATTACTACCTATTTTATCCATTGCCACATTTGAAATCTGGGTCAGACCTGCAGTGATGTCTCACCCATACTTGTGCTTAAATTTCTTAATTGGAATTTTTATTTCTAATCTCTTCCCTTAATTCTATGTATGTCTTCAGAATTTTCTTTCTAAAATCGAAATGTGATTTCACCTCACCCCTTTTGAAACACTGTCAATGTGTTCATATTGCTACCGGCTAGAGTTGAGATGCACATGACATAAAGAGTGACTCGCTATATGGCAAACCCTACTTCCCAGCTTCATCTCCGGGTGTTCCCTCTCACGGTCTTAGCATGGTGTCCAGGATGAATGTCGAAGGTGAATGTAGTAGTTGTTGCTTTCAGTGAGCTCAGAGTCTAACTGGAGGAGACAGAAAGGTAGTAAAGTAACTTGGTGGTGCAATGACAGCAGTGAACACAGGTGCCACGGAAGCAGAGAGGAAGAATATATAATAAGCCAGGCTGGGAAGAAGAAAGTTAGGGAGACTTGACTGGAGCATGCGATGTCTGCAGGAAGTCTTGAAGTAGAGGGAAGAGTTGGCTAAGAGAAGGGGAAGGAAGGCAAGGAAGAGACTGGTACAAGGGTACCGAGGCAAAAAAAAAAAAAAAAAAAAAAAGCCTAGTTAGAAGTGATTTGGTGCTGCAGATGTTCAATACTGTACCTATCACATTGTATTACATACTTTGAGACACCATGACCTCTGTTTATCTTTGTATCTCTAACCCACAGTGTGACCCACAAATGTTTTGTGAATATACGGGTTGTATAAGATTGGATGGTTAAGTGGGTTTGAAATTTTTCAAACCTCCTGTTATGGAATCACAGAGATATGCAGAGAAAAAGTCCCAGCTGTTAAGAAGCATGTGCTCATAAACTATGCTTGTAAACTATGTTGAATCTTGAAAACTATGTTTAAAAAAATGAGGCAAAAGATCATATTAAAAAAAAATCCCCAACAATTTAGTATTTGGGATCTCAATTGTGAGGTTAGTTATAATCAAAACAACAAACTACTCCATAGCATTTCTCTGAAATTCTTGGAATTGCCAGACCTACTGATTTCCCATGATGCTTATCCTCCTCTCACATTCCAGAACCAGGTTGATTTAAGGTTCTAAATACTTAAGCAGGTGAAAATGCCTAAGATATCACTGTTTAATGGGTCTCTTCCCTATTTCTCTGTCCATATCTGTTCTTTTTATTTTCAAGTTTATTTATCTTGAGAGAAAGAGACAGCATGAGTGGGGGAGGGGCAGAGACAGACAGAAAGGGAGATAGAGAGAGAGAGAGAGAGAGAGAGAGAGAGAGAGAGAGAGATTGGATCCCAAGCAGGCTCCATGCTGTGAGCACAGAGCACAACATGGGGCTGAAACTCATGAAACCGTGAGATCATGACCTGAACCGAAACCAAGAGTCCGATTCTTAAGTGACAGAGCCACCCGGTGCCCCTGTCCATAATCTGTTCTTAATTTACTTCTCTTTGGTGATCAGATCTGGGGCACAATGGACACAAAGTCACCTTTCTATTAGGTTCATCATGGAAGTGCCCAGCACTGATCATGGGGCATCTGCTTTTTTACCTAAGTCCTCCTTAATGTTTATCTGTTCATAAGCTAATGGCAGCATCCTGGCTTATAGAATCATCTCCCTGCCATCTATGTCCCACAACACACATACAAACCCTGCATGGCATGGAAGGCCCTGTCCAAAGAGGAGTGGGTATTTTTAAACCCATATTTCAGTGACATAGTTCCCCTGTCCAAGGTTCCTCAATTTGTACACCTAGGCTCCTGCTTTGAATCCTGCCTCTCAATGCCAAGTACTTGTAATAGCTTAGGTTGGGTCCATGCCATGTTCCTGTGGAAACTTGAAACCTGTTCCTAAATGGCCATTCAGAATGCTTGTCTGTACTATCATGGCCATCCCTTCCTACCTCATAGAGGCCTACTGGTCCTGTGTGTGTGTGTGTGTGTGTGTGTGTGTGTGTGTATGAAGGTGAGGGTATGTGCATGGTTTTCACTCCAAAGGAAGACCTTTCAAGGATCTCTATCCATGTGTTTTGTTACCTTTTGGTAAGTCCTCAGTGTAGACCTCTGGTGCCACTGGGTTTTCTGACCCATGTTATACCCCTTAGACACTGATTGTTTTTTCTGCTATTAGGAAATATACATCCCTACTCCAAACCTGAACACAGAGATAACAAGTGTTAAAGAGGACAAAAATTTCTAAAGAGTTTTCAGGAAACATATGAATGTATAGAATAGTTTGTGGTTAGTACCTCAGAACCAATGACAAATATTTCACATATTATTTATAACAGGGACCTTAAAAAATACTTTACCAGCTTATCATTTTGTAAAAGCCCATCAATTAGTAGTATGAAAATCATTTCAGAAGCCTTTTAAATCTATTGCATAAACTAGGGAAAATACTATTGTAAAATTATTATGCATAAGCCATTGTTAGCAGAATTTTCTTTTCTTAAAGAAACTATCCTTTAAGTATTTAACTGACAGTTATATAAATAAGCACTCCAAAATCTTGAGATTTCAGATGACTCTGTTATAGCCTTCAAATTTTTATTCCTACCCCTAACTTCTCTCTTCAAAGCATTTTTATGCATTGCCATCAGAATATTTGAAGCCTTCAATATTATTTCTCTCATTAAAAGTTTTCAAGAATCTGATTGAAATTCACTATTGTGTGACTAGTTTTCAGAGAACCAACCCTTTACTATCACTATTCTCCAAAGTTATTGCCTATAATACTCATAAAACATTTATTAACACATTGATTTAATTTATCATAGTTTGATTATTAAAGAAATTAAGTATTAGTTATATTATTAATTGGTTTGTTTAATTGATTAAGTGATGGATTAATTCATCTCCACTTGTCAATTGGATTATAAAATCTAAGGGCAGTTGAATACAGGTCCAATATGTGATTGATGAATTGAATTATACTTTTTTGTATAGAGAGCCTCACATAATAAGGCCTTACGTATATATTACATCTAATGCAAAATAAAAAACACAACATTGATCAACGGGTTTTAGTTTGTAACAAGATTGGCATAAATAAGATGTTATGGGAAAAGAGTGAAATGTGTTTCATTAACTTGTACAAATGCAACTGGAAGTCTTATGGTTTCCTGCTTAACATCGAGCTCATAGTCACACCCTTCTGGACCCATAGTTTCACACCAGGTATCACTTTTTCACACACTAAAAGAGCATGTCTAAGCCTAGCTGACTGCACTAGAACAAAGCTGTGGCCACAAAAGAGGCACGTATCTCAGTATCATTCAACACCACGTATGGAAAAAGCAAACTATGTATCCTAGTGAAGGTAGAATCCTGATTGTAGCTGACATTTAATCGTAAACAAGAGGTACTCTTATATTTTCAGTTAAATAACTTTATAGTAAGATAATAGTACACTGTTTCACCTAATGTCATTGGCACCCAACTTTCCTTTACTTTAGGCATACATACTCGCCGTAGATATTTTTAAAATCCTTTATACCTTGCTCTTAAACAAGAACATAAAAGGAAAACATTTCCTAATATAATATTTATGTTATAAACATATTCTCAAAGCAAATTTGGCTGAATAACCAACTTTCTTATTTTTCCTTAAGATAAGTGTCAAAAAGGGGCCCTGGGTGGCTCAGTCGGTTAAGCGTCCAACTTCAGCTCAGGTAATGATCTCGCAGTCTGTGAGTTCAAGCCCCTTGTCGGGCTCTGTGCTGACAGCTCAGAGCCTGGAGCCTGTTTCGGATTCTCTGTCTCCCTCTCTCTCTCTCTCTGACCCTCCCCCGTTCATGCTCTGTCTCTCTCTGTCTCAAAAATAAACGGTAAAAAAAAAAAAAAAAAAAAAAAAAAAATTAAGACACATGTTTAAAAAAAAAAAAAAAGAGCCAGAAACCACTTAGAACTAGTCTATCCAAGTAGCATAGATGTCATTTGATTCCTTTCTCAATCTCAGAGGGAAGTATTTCATTAGGAATTCATCTTTAAATATAATGAGGTGCAAGGTGTTACTTTTACAGTTTTCTTGTCTTTAAATATAATGAAATCATATCAGTATTGTGAGAATGAGTATAATCTAGCAAAGAAAACAAAAACTTTAGATTTGAGAACCGATGGTTAAAGATCATGACGAGAAAGAACATACCCAAGGTTAATGACCTACATACTGAACTTGTTTTAATTTTAAAAGCCACTACCAATGGAAAATATCCTGCTTTAGCTGAAGCAACACATAATTTTTTTTAAATATCTTTTTACCTTTAGAAAAATACTCTTGCTGCTGGGAAGCAACAGTGGGATCCCATGTGGTTACTTATTTGTGAATAAAAATATCCATATGGAATTGGCTGTTTCGGCATGCGTGGGCAAACATGTTGTGTCATACTAATGACTTAAATGCAAATTTCCCTAGAATTATTTTACTCCTTAGAATTCTAAGCTTAATTTTAATTGTTCTTGGACTAATTTACCACTTCCATCAGTGGTTAAATTATTTTCTGCTGACCAAAGGGTACATTAAGATCCTAATCACTATGATGTTAGAGGAATCAGGTAAGACAAAAATTATTTATTCCAGTAATCAACAGAATGTTAAGAAAGATTTTAAGAATGAGAATGGTAGCTCCAGATTCCAGTTATTTGATACAGCCCACCAGGGAACAGGAAAGGCATACAGATTGGGTTTGTGATGAATTTTCAAGGACAAACTTCTATTCTCACATTCAAAATTTTTTAGAGAGCTGACTTGAGAAAATACACATTTCTTTCTAATTTTTACATACACATTTTTGGTAGATCAAAGAAAGTTATTTTTTCTTTTTTTAAAATTATTGACCCACATAATAGGGAGGTGAGTAATAAAAAACTACTTACATTATTTTTATGAGATCTATATCTTTTTTCAATGTCTATATTTAAAACACCTTAAACTATAAATTTGACATAGTATTATAGTCATATAGTCTGTGACATGATCTTTGGGTAATTTTTCTGAATTACTTTTATCAGTGAAAAAGGGACCCTTTGCCATCTTTCATGAGCACTCCAAATCTCTTAGACAAATTACATATACACGCTTCCTTCACCTGTGAACAAAAAGACTTAAACACAGACACTAGGAGAACATGGGACCACAATACTCAGATTGCTATAATAAGGCGGGGGGCATGAAAATTCCTTGTTGAAGAAGATTTTTGTACACTTGATAATATATAATATTTCTATTATCAGCAGAGAAACCCCCGACTTGGAGAGAAACATTTGTACGGGATGCATCACTATCAATCATCTTGCAGATGATATATGTATATGTATATGTATATGTATATGTATATGTATATCTATATCTATATCTATATCTATATCTATATCTATATCTATATCTAATCTATATCTATATATCATCTATCTATCCTAAGTTCCTTAAGCTGAATTGGAAATAGGGAACAGGGGGATTATATCTCAATTGCTTAAAAATATAAAACAAATGACAAAAAATATGAAATATATCAATGAAAGAACATCAATAGTAGAGATAGTCTTCAATACTTTTAAAACATAGAAGGCTTAGTAGTAGGAAGACTATATAGCACTTAGGAGAGTAATACTTGTGCTAGTGCCCATGCCACTACCTTCTAGCTTTGTGATCTTGGGAAGATTAGTTAATTACTCTGGGTTTAAAAATGAATCTGAAGAAGAGGGCCTATTATGGTCCATTCCAATGCTAAGACTGGAGATTCTGCAATCACAGTTATGTCTGAAATTTCCCTGGCATTTTGGAAGCTTCTCAAGGGTATCAAGAATTTAATATGTGTTTATAAAATGCCTATGGTGGTATTTCCTAAACATAAAACTGCCACATGTATGAAGAGATGTCTTTATTAAAATTTCCCTTAAGTTATTCCTTCCTAACGTAGTGGAAGCTAAACAAATCTTAGATACTTATTTAAGATTGATCATTCTACTTGACCAAAAATTTAAGAATCTAATTATTTTCTTTTAAGATATCAATATATTTTATTTGAAATACATGAATATGTATTTCATCACTTTAATCTGAATACATAAATTCTCTTTAAAGGAACTATTTTTAGAAATATGGAATGGGACTATCAACCAATATGTATCAAGAAATGTTTACTTTTCTAAGTTAGTGTGGGCAGAGAATGTGAAAGTCTAGCAACATAAAAGAGATTGGTTCCAGAAATCCTATAATATAGATTTGCAGTATGGAGTGACAGAATTCTATTGCTATTAACAAAACATGTTGATCTTCGAGAGCAAGAACACTGAATTCTCTGGTTTTCTTCTAGTTCCACTGTGCCCTTGGCATCATGTAATGTGCTGATCAACTGCATCCAGAAGGTGGGATAAAATGCCAAATTATACTTTTGGCAGGATTCCAGAAATTCTTAGCTTTTTTTTTTCTTTCCTTTCCTTAAAACTGTACCATATGAGCTACGTTTATTTTGAAATGTCCATGAAAAAAAGTCAGACATTTCTTGAAATTGGCCCCCTCTTAGACATGAAATGTTTTGGGACATGCTTCATATAAATTAATTTGTTCATTTCATTAGTTTTAATCTTGTTCATAAATTTATCCTGTATAAAGAGCTTCAAAATTTCACTATGTTTTGGCATTACTATAAAAATGTACCAGTATGTTCACTGAAAGACAGTGGTCAATATATTTAAGAGAAATGTCTTATTCATTGATCTCAGGAAATGTTAGAGGGAAACCAGTGTAACCAGGAATTGAAAATACAGATCATTCAGTGAAGCTGAAAGTTTTATCTATCAAACATTAATGACAGTAATAAAAATATATATATTGTTTTACCACTTGTAAAGTGCTTTCGCATGTATGTTTCCATCTGATTCTCATATAACACTGCCTGCTAAATAATATTATTCTCGTATTACACAAAAGATTGAGGGATGGTAAATGACACAAAAAAGTCACAGAGCTCTTAAATTATGTGATACTGAGTATATTTCCTAAAACATTTCTATAGGATCAACTACTTATATAGACATCAAAAGAAATACTCCGTTATATGACTTTGTACAATTCTGCTAATTTTTTAGTGACTTTGTATGTGTTTGTTCAGGAAACTACTACAAAAGCAAGACGGTGAATAACTTTTTTTTTTTTTTTATGAAGAAGTATCTTGTTACTTTAATTTAGCCCATAAGTTACAATTGAACAGATTTAAAACAAAACACAGTAATCCATTATAAGCAGGAAAATCCACTCTGAACTAATTTTTGCCACTTTGAACTTAAGCCTATCATTAAAGAAAGGTATTTTCCTATACAATCTTTTGTTTGGCTTTGGTTTCCTAAATCTATTTTAGATTATTTTTTTCTTAAAATATTTGACTTTAAAATTCCATTTATTTTCTATATCTCATTCTCCTCAACTTTTCTAGACCAAAATCTTACATGTAACCAATTTTTTCTTAATGAATTTAATACATCCCACTTCATACTTTTCTGCTTCAAATATGTTCAATTCCTTACTAAAGTAGGGAAAGAAAGAAAGAAAGAAAGAACGAAGCTAACTTAGCTTTTCTTGACTCCACTACTTTTTAGAATTAAAAGCCTAATCTTTGTTTATAGACAATATAAAATTTATATGCTTTATCTGTTTGTTCATTTACATCAGCTCATTCATTTGTTCATCTATTCAATTCAAAACAAATGTGCCCTGAATTTCAATCACTTTTAAGAGCTAAGTCCAATACTTTCATTTAAGCAAGTCCTTTTCTGAATAAATTTAAAAATGAGAAATATTTACTAAATATCATTACATTGATTGCACATAAAGAGTTTTCAATATTTTGAGCAGCAGACATGCATCTTCAATTTATTTCTCCTGTCTTTCCTAAGGAATTAATGAATATATAAACAAAGATTTAAATGTAAGGATGTTTATCACATTATTTATAATATATAAAATTATAAATAAAGAGTGGCATTTTATTCATAAGTAAATTGAAATGATAAGAGGTCACATGATTTGATCATAGACACAGCAGTAGTTAGGGACAGATTTGAGGCTCAAATTTATGTTAGATATCACTAGATATAGAACTCTCTCTACCAGGATACTCTATGTCATATTCTAACTGCAGTACTGATGGTTTTCCCAGATGTTTGTTGGATGTGGATTTATGTATAATTGTGAAGAAAATAATTCTTTTTTTAAGCTAAAAGAAAGGGAGGATAAATAGGTTATAGCACAGTTAATAATAGGTTGTTATGCTGCCATATGTACCAAATGCTTTGTAATATACTTAATTTTAAATATATTTTTCAAGGTGTAGAAAGAATGTACCTCAACATAATTAAGGTCATATATGACAGGCCCATAGTTAATATCATACTTAGTGATGAGAAGCTGAGTCTTTTCCCTAAGATCAGGAAAAAGACAAGTATACCCACTCTCACCACTTCTATTCAACATAGTACTAGAAGTCCTAGCCAGAGCAGTTATGCAAGGAAAATAAATAAAAGACATCCAAATTGAAAAGAAGATAAATTGCTTCTGTTTGAAGATGATGATTTTATATATAGAAAACCCAAAACCTCTTAGGACCAATAAACAAATTCAGTGAATTTGAAGGATACAAAATTAACATATAATAAATAGTTGTTTTTCTATACACTATCAAAAAACTACCCAAAAAAGAAATTAAGAAAACTATCCCATATACAACAGCATTAAAAAGAATAAAATATTTAAGAATAAATGTAACCAAAGAAGTGAAAGATATATACACTAAATACTACCAGATGCTAATGAAAGAAATTAAAGAAGACACAAATAAATGAAAGATAGCCTGTGTTCATGGATTAAAAGAATTAATATTGTCCAAATGCCCATACCACCCAAAACAATCTACAGATTCTGTGCAATTCTTACCAAAATTCTAATTACATTTTTCACAGAAATAGAATAAATAATACCAAAACTCATATAGAACCACAAAAGACCCCAAACAGCCAAAGCAATCTTGAGAAAGAACAAAGCTGGAGGGATCACACTTCCTGGTTTAAAACCATATTACAAAGCCATAATAATCAAAACAGAATGGTGCTGGAAAAAAAATAGATGCATAGATGAATAAAGAACTCGGAAATAAGCTCATAATATGGTCAAATAATCTTTGACAAAGGCTCCAAGAATACACAAGGGAGAAAAGATAGTCTCTTTAATAAGGGTGTTAGGAAAACTGGATATCCACATGCAAAAGAATGAAACTGGATGTTTATCTTATACCAGGCACAAATAAATTAACTTGAAACAGATTAAAGACTTAAACATAAGACTTGAAACTGTACGACTTCCACAAAAAAATATAGGGAAAAATTTCCATGATATTGGTCTTGGCAATGATTTTTTGGCTATAATACTACCAGCATCAAAACAAGCAACAAAACCAAAACTAAACAAGAGGAACTACAGAAAAAGCTTCTATACAAAAAAGGAAGTAATCAACAAATTGAAAAGGCAACATATAACTTGGGACAAAATATTTGCAAACCATGTATCTAATAAGGGGTTAATATATAAAATATATGAAAGTCTCCTACAACTCAATAGCAAATAAATAAATAAATAAATAATAAAACAAAAAAACAAAAAAATCCCAAATAACCCAATCACAAAAAGACCAAAAGACCTGAATAAACTTTTTATTTTTTTTTCCCAAAAAAGATATTCAAATGGCTCAGGTATATGAAAAAAAGTACTCAACATCACTAGTTATCAGAAGAATGCAAATCAAAACCACAATGAAGTATCACCTCACACCTGTTGGGTGTCTGTTATCAAAAATAAAGGAGATTATAAGTGTTGATGAAGATGTGGAGAAAGGAAGAACGCTTGTATACTATTGATAGGAATGTAAATTGGTACAGCAATTATGGAAAACAGTATGGAAGTTACTCAAAAAAAAAAAAAAAAAAAACTAAAAATAAAACTGCCATATGATCCAGAAGTCCCACTTCTGTGTATATATCCAAAGGAAATAAAAACAATATCTTGGAGACATATTTATACAGCCATGTTCATTGTAGCACTATTCACCATAGCCAAGATATGGGTAAAACCTAAGTATCCATTATGAATGAACAAATAAAGAAAATGTGTGTGTGTGTGTGTGTGTGTGTGTGTGTGTGTGTGTGTACGTGCATATGTGTCATGGAATATTATTCAATCATAAGGAAGGAGGAAATCCTGTCATTTGCGGCCATATGGATGAATCTGGAAGACTATGCTAAGTGAAATATGCTAGAGAAAGACAAACACTGTATGGTCTCACTTATATATGGAATCTAAAAATATGGAACTCCTAGAACTACAGAGTAGAAAAGTGGTTACCAAGGGATTAGTGGGATAGGGGAGATGTTGGCTAAATGGTACAACCTTTAGTTACAAGATAAATAAGTTCCAGGGATCTAATTTAAAGCATGGTGACTATGGTTAATAATACCATATTATTAGTATTGTATTAACATTGTATTGTATATTTGCATTCTCACAAGTATAAAAAAGGAAAATGGAAACTATGTGGGGTGACAAATGTGTTAGTTAATTTGACTGTGGTAATCATTTCACAATATATATGTATATTAAATCATTACATAATATACCTTAAAAATCATGCTGAATAATCTATATACAATTTTTGTTTATCAATCATATGTCAATAAACCTAGAAGAAATAAATATATTTTTAAGGTCTTTTCTCCATGAGCAGTCACAGTATAGTATGATACTCTGGTAGGAACTAAAAACTGAATGCAGAACTTCTCATTCATATCAAAACTAAGTGAGTTAAAAAGGGTCTTAAGGCTAAGTTTATTAGAAGGTAAGAGATAAGCCAAAGTCAATACTTCACCTGGTTTTTCTTCATAAATTTTACTTACCAAAATAGTACCTTGGATTCCTTTAGGAAAATCAGAGAAATGACAGAGAAGAGGTAACTTGAAGATAATAAATAGAATAAACTTTTCTTCTACTAAACAAGGCCTGTACTCAAGACAAACTATTAAAAAAATAAAAAAAAACAAAAACAAAAAAAAAAGAAAAGAAAAGAAAGGAAGTTCTGAGCTAGCTAACATCCATAGAAGCTTTCAGTGTTCTTCTGGCACTAGATTCTGCTAAGAGTGAATTATTTCCAAGAAGCCAAGTTCAAGCTGCTACAAAAGCTATATATTAATTACTTGAAAAAACTCCCAGTAGGGCAATGTCTAAAAATATCTCAGTGAGCATAGTATATATATTTGTTATAAAAGTGATGATCCAGCCAAGAGGGTGTCTGGTCTCCAGAGTACATTTCTAATAAAAATTTAAGGAGAATTTGGATAAGAATGCATAAGGAAACTTATAACACAGATGGGTTCTCCACATTTGGCCATGTCTGCACTCTTAGCCAGATCAATCTTAATGGTCAGTTCAGTCCAAAACAGGTAACATGACTTAGTTGGTTGTAAAAAATGGAGCACTTGCATTATTACCATGTTGTATTTTTGTCATGATTGTAAAACCACAGTCTCTACCTTCTGAATGTTAGCAGGTATAAATATGTTTACACATAGCAAAGTAAGACTAAAAAATTTAAGAACTGTTTTTAAGTATAATTATTAACTTCCAAACCCAAATCATCTTCTCCTTTGCATAATAACATTTAAAGATGACTTTTAACCATCTCACAGAAACTTACTGCTAAAAATTATACTCATGAATATTCATTTTACTTAAATGACACAAGCCCTACGTAGGTATGATATTTTTACACATATCCATCCTTTCTGAGCTCATTGACAAGAATTACTATGTCTGTTTATAAAATTTCAATATCCCCAAAACTTAATTCGTTTCCAACAAAAGAAAAGTTGTACAGTATATGTTTGGTGAAACAAAAACAATCTCCTTCTAGTCAACATGTATCTACAAACGTGCTTAATAATAGGTTGTATCAGAGGTTGGTAGTTGTCTAGTACAATCTGTTTTTCCTTCTTTGTCAGGGCATGTGGCTATCTACTGCATTTTCCAGTCTGTCTTGAATTAATTGTGTCCAATATCCAGTGGAGGAAGAGAGGAAATAATGTATGCTACTTCAAACTGGGAATAGATATGTCCCCTTAGAGGATGGTGAAGCTGTAAAATGGGAACAATTTGGGTCCCTCAGTCACCCCGTATAGGAAACTCACCCCCTAGCCCAACATACCTACCATGGACTTATACGAATGAGAAATAAACTTTTATTGTTTTTGAGTATTTTTATAGAAATTCATAGCATGATTTTTAGTATACACATGTTCAATGGATACTCACTGAATTAATTCTTTTTTGTTTGTTTCTTTAAAAACAAATTCTTTTAAATCAAATTAATTTTTTAAAAAACAAATTCCTTTAAAACAAATTCTTTTTTAAAAACTCAAATACATATACAAAATACTCAAGACATATATATGTATCTATATATGTATAGGCATATGCATATGTATATCCCTATGTATACATGGCATGCAACATAACTATAGATTTTTTTCCAGCATAAAAATATTTTTCCCAACAAAAACCATTAAATACCTAGGAATACACCTAACAAAAGAGGGAAAAAATTTATACATTGAAAACTACAGAAAGTTTATGAAAGAAATTGAAGAAAACACAAAAAAAAGGAAAAACATCCATGCTCATGGATTAGAAGAAGAAATATTATTAAAATGTCAATACTACCCAAAGCAATCTACATAATATTCAATGCAATGCTTATCAAAATCACATCAGTATTCTTCACAGAGCTAGAACAAACAATTCTAATATTTGTATGGAACCAGAAAAGACTCTGATCAAAGTAATGTTGAAAAAGAAAATCAGATAAATAGGGAGAAGATGGCGGCGTAGGAGGACGCTGGGCTCACCGCGTCCTGCTGATCACTTGCATTCCACCCACATCTGCCTAAATAACCCAGAAAACCACCAAGTGTAAACAAGAGGCCCACGGAAGAGGGTAGGAAGGGTGGAGAGGCGGTGTGCGCTACACAGACTGGCGGGAGGGAGCGGGGCGGTGGAGGGGCAGCCCAGCCACCTGGCAAAGCAGAGAACCCGAGTCTGGCTTGCAAAAGCAGAGGGGCCAGACTGCGTGAGTTCTGACAGCTAGCGGGACTTAACATCTGGAATGTTAAAAGTCAACAGCTCTGCTCGGAGAGCGGGAGGGCAAGAGGACACCTGGAGGGAGAAGTGTTGAGCCCTGGAATACAGAGCTCAACTCGGCAGGGAAACAAAGGCACTGGCAAGCACCATTTCGCTCTCCCATCCTCCAGTCAAAATTCCAAAGGGAACCAGTTCCCTTCACCAAACTTGCTTGCACTGAGCAAATACCCAAAGCTTTGTTTCTATGGATCCATCTCTCTGACGGGTCTGCCTCCCTCCTGGTGCTGCAGGGTGCCTTCTGCAGGGGACCACCAACACCAAAACAATCTAAGCCTACCCCTCCCTCTGCTGTGCACCTTGTGGATCCACTCCGGCCAATATGCCAGATCCCATCAAAGCAGCACCACAAGCCTGGCAGTGTGCAAGTAGCCCAGATAGAGGCCACACCACTCCACAGTGAATCCTGCCCCTGGGAGAAGGGAAGATAAGGTACACAACAGTCTGACTGCAGCCCCGCCCACCAACACAAGTTACTCCAGACAGCACAGAAGTGCCCTGCAGTTCTACGCCACTCCAGGGACTATCCAAAATGATGAAACAGAAGAATTCTCCTCAAAAGAAACTCCAGGAAATAGCAATAGCTAACAAATTGATCAAAAACGATTTAACTAATATAACGGACCATGAATTTAGACTAATAGTCATAAAATTAATTGCTGGGCTTGAAAAAACTATAGAGGACAGCAGAGAAACAATCACTACAGAGATCAAGGGACTAAGAAACAGTCATGGGGAGCCAAAAAATGCTATAAATTAGCTGCAAAATAAAATGGAGGCAACCACAGCTCAGATTGAAGAGGCAGAGGAGAGAATAGGTGAATTAGAAGATAAAATTATGGAAGAAGAGAAAGCTGAGAAAAAGAGATAAAAAAAATCCAGGAGTATGAGAGGAGAATTAGAGAACTAAGTGATGCGATGAAACGCAACAATATGCATATAATAGGGATTCCAGAGGAGGAAGAGAGAGAGAAAGGGGCTGAAGGTGTACTTGAACAAATCATAGCTGAGAACTTCCCTGATCTGGGGAAGGAAAAAGGCATTGAATTCCGAGAGGCAAAGAGAACTCCCTTCAGATGTAACTTGAATCGATCTTCTGCATGACATATCATAGTGAAACTGGCAAAATACAAGGATAAAGAGAGAATTCCAAAAGCAGCTAGGGATAAACATGCTCTAACATATAAAGGGAGACCGATAAGACTAGTGATGAATGTCTCTACTGAAACTTGGCAGGCCAGAAAGGAATGGCAGGAAATCTTCAATGTGATGAACAGAAAAAAATATGCAGCCGAGAATCCTTTATCCGGCAAGTCTGTCTTTCAGAATAGAAGGAGAGATAAAGGTCTTCCCAAAAAAACAAAAACTGAAGGAATTCATCACCACTACACCAGCCCCACAAGAGATCTTAAAGGGGATTCTGTGAGTGAAATGTTGCAAGGACCACAAAGTACCAGAGACATCACTACAAGCATGAAACCTACAAACAGCACAATGACTCTAAATCCATATCTTTCTATAATAACACTGAATGTCAATGGACTAAATGCTCCAACCAAAAGACATAGGGTATCAGAATGGATAAAAACAACAAGACCCATCTATTTGCTATCTAGAAGAGACTCATTTTAGACCTGAGGACACCTTCAGATTGAAAGTGAGGGGATGGAGAGCTGTCTATCATGCTACTGGAAGTCAAAAGAAAGCTGGAGTAGCCATACTTATATCAGACAAACTAGACTTTAAATTAAAGGCTGTAACAAGAGATGAAGAAGGGCATTATATAATAATTATAGGGCCTATACATCAGGAAGAGCTAACAGTTATAAATGTCTATGTGCCAAATATGGGAGCCCCCAAATATATAAAACAATCACAAACATAAGTAACCTTATTGATAAGAATGTGGTGATTGCAGGGGACTTTAATACTCCACTTACAACAATGAATAAATCATCTAGACACAGGATCAATAAAGAAACAAGGGCCCTAAATGATACATAGGATCAGATGGACTTGACAGATATATTTAGAACTCTGCATCCCAAAGCAACAGAATATACTTTCTTCTCGAGTGCACATGGAACCTTCTCCAAGATAGATCACATACTGGGTCACAAAACAGTCCTTCATAAGTATACAAAAATTGAGATCATACCATGCATACTTTCGGACCCCAATGCTATGAACCTTGAAACCAACCACAGGAAAAAGTCCGGAAAACCTCCAAAAGCATGGAGGTTAAAGAACACCCTACTAAAGAGTGAATGGGTCAACCAGTCAATTAGAGAAGAAGTTAAAAAATACATGGAAACAAACGAAAATGAAAATATAACAATCCAAACGCTTTGGGATGCAGTGAAGGCAGTCCTGAGAGGAAAATACATTGCAATCCAGGCCTATCTCAAGAAACAAAAAAATTCCCAAATACAAAATCTAACAGCACACCTAAAGGAAACAGAAGCAGAACAGCAAAGACACCCCAAACCCAGCAGAAGAAGAGAAATAATAAAGATCAGAACAGAAATAAACAGATACAGAATCTAAAAAAACTGTAGAGCAGATCAATGAAACCAAGAGTTGGTTTTTTGAAAAAATAAACAAAATTGATAAACCTCTAGCTAGGCATCTCAAAAAGAAAAGGGAGATGACCCAAATAGAAGAAATCATGAATGAAAATGGAATTATTACAACCAATCCCTCAGAAATGCAAGCAATTAACAGGGAATACTATGAAAAGTTATATGCCAACAAACTGGACAACCTGGAAGGAATGGACAAATTCCTAAACACCCACCACTCCCAAAACTCAAACAGGAAGAAATAGAAAACTGGAACAGACCCATAACCAGAGAAGAAATTGAATCAGTTGTCAAAATCTCCCCAAAAATAAGAGAGTCCAGTACCAGATGGCTTCCCAGGGGAATTCTACCAGACATTTAATGCAGAGATAATAATTATCCTTCTCAAGCTGTTCCAAAAAATAGAAAGGGAAGGAAAACTTCCAGACTCATTCTATGAAGCCAGCATTACTTTGATTCCTAAACCAGAGACACAGCAAAAAAAGAGAACTACAGGCCAATATCCCTGATGAATATGGATACAAAAATTCTCAATAAGATACTAGCAAATCGAATTCAACAGCATATGAAAAGAATTATTTACCATGATCAAGTGGGATTCATTCCTGGGATGCAGGGCTGGTTCAGCATTCCCAAATCAATCAATGTGATACATCACATTAATAAAAGAAAAGATAAGAACCATATGATCCTGTCAATCGATGCAGAAAAAGCATCTGACAAAATTCAGCATCCTTTCTTAATAAAAACCCTCGGGAAAGTCAGGATAGAAGGAACATACTTAACCATCATAAAAGCCATTTATGAAAAGCCCACAGCTAATATCATCCTCAATGGGGAAAAACTGAGAGCTTTCCCCCTGAGATCAGGAACACGACAGGGATGCCCACTCTCACCGCTGTTGTTTAATATAGTGCTGGAAGTTCTAGCATCAGCAATCAGACAACAAAAGGAAATCAAAGGCATCAAAATTGGCAAAGATGAAGTCAAGCTTTCA
This sequence comes from Panthera onca, assembly GCF_046562875.1. Lineage (NCBI taxonomy): Eukaryota > Metazoa > Chordata > Mammalia > Carnivora > Felidae > Panthera > Panthera onca. The sequence goes on from NC_138342.1 coordinate 74,148,290, forward strand.
CTTTTTGCAGATGACATGATACTATACATGGAAAATCCGATAGACTCCACCAAAAGTCTGCTAGAACTGATACATGAATTCAGCAAAGTTGCAGGATACAAAATCAATGTACAGAAATCAGTTGCATTCTTATACACTAACAATGAAGCAACAGAAAGACAAATAAAGAAACTGATCCCATTCACAATTGCACCAAGAAGCATAAAATACCTAGGAATAAATCTAACCAAAGATGTAAAAGATCTGTATGCTGAAAACCATAAGAAAGCTTATGAAGGAAATTGAAGAAGATATAAAGAAATGGAAAAACATTCCATGCTCATGGATTGGAATAATAAATGTTGTTAAAATGTCAATACTACCCAATGCTATCTACACATTCAATGCAATCCCAATCAAAATTGCACCAGCATTCTTCTCGAAGCTAGAACAAGCAATCCTAAAATTTGTATGGAACCACAAAAGACCCCAAATAGCCAAGTAATTTTGAAGAAGACCAAAGAAGGAGGCATCACAATCCCAGATTTTAGCCTCTACTACAAAGCTGTAATCATCAAGACAGCATGGTATTGGCACAAAAACAGACACATAGACCAATGGAATAGAATAGAAACCCCAGAATTAGACCCACAAACGTATGGCCAACTAATCTTTGACAAAGCAGGAATGAATATCCAATGGAAAAAAGACAGTCTCTTCAACAAATGGTGCTGGGAGACCTGGACAGCAACATGAAGAAGGATGAAACTAGACCACTTTCTTACACCATTCACAAAAATAAACTCAAAATGGATGAGGGACCTGAATGTGAGACAGGAAACCATTAAAACCCTAGAGGAGAAAGCAAGAAAAAAACCTCTCTGACCTCAACCGCAGGAATTTCTTACTTGACATATCCCCAAAGGCAAGGGAATTAAAAGCAAAAATGAACTACTGGGACCTCATGAAGATAAAAAGCTTCTACACTGCAAAGGAAACAGTCAACAAAACTAAAAGGCAACCAACGGAATGGGAAAGATATTTGCAAATGACATATCAGACAAAGGGCTAGTATCCAAAATCTATAAAGACTCACCAATCTCCATGCCCGAAAAACAAACAATCCAGTGAAGAAATGGGCAGAAAGCATGAATAGACACTTCTCTAAAAAAGACAGACAGATGGCCAACAGGCACATGAAAAGATGCTCAATGTCACTCCTCATCAGGGAAATACAAATCAAAACCACACTCAGATACCATCTTACACCAGTCAGAGTAGCTAAAATGAACAAATCAGGAGAACTATAGATGCTGGCGAGGATGTGGAGAAATGGAAACCTGCACTGTTGGTGGGAATGCAAACTGGTGCGGCCGCTCTGGAAAACAGTGTGGAGTTTCCTCAAACAATTAAAAATAGATCTACCCTATGACCCAGCAATAGCACTGCTAGGAATTTACCCAAGGGATACAGGAGTGCTGATACATAGGGGTACTTGTACCCCAATGTTTATAGCAGCACTTTCAACAATAGCCAAATTATGGAAAGAGCCTAAATATCCATCAACTGATGAATGGATAAAGAAATTGTGGTTTATATACACAATGGCATACTATGTGGCAATGAGAAAGAATGAAATATGGCCTTTTGTAGCAATGTGGGTGGAACTGGAGAGTGTTATGCTAAGTGAAATAAGTCATAAAAAGAAAGACAGATACCATATGTTTTCACTCTTATGTGGATCCTGAGAAACTTAACAGAAGACCATGGGGGAGGGGAAGGGGGAAAAAAGTTACAGAGAGGGAAGGAGGCAAACCATAAGAGACTCTTAAAAACTGAGAACAAACTGAGGGTTGATGGAGGAGTGAGGGAGGGGGGGTGGGTGATGGGTATTGAGGAGAGCACCTGTTGGAATGAGTACTGGGTGTTGTATGGAAACCATTTGACAATAAATTTCATATAAAAAAAAGTAAAAGAAAACCAAAGATAGAAGCATCACAATTCTGGACTTCAAGCTGTATTACAAAGTTGTATTCATCAAGACAGTATGGTACTCACAGAAAAACAGACACATAGATTAATGGACCAGAATGGAGAACCCAGAAATGGACCCACAAATGTCGGCCAATAAATCTTGACAAAGCAGGAAAGAGTATCCAACGGAAAAAAGACAGTCTTTTCATCAAATACTGTTGGGAGAACTGGAAAACAATATGCAGAAGAGTGAACTTGGACCACTTTCTTATACAATACAGAAAAATAAACTCAAACTGGATGAAAGACCTAGACATAAGACAGGAAGCCATCAAAATCCTAGAGGAGAAAACAGGCAACAACCTCTTTAACCTTGCACACAGCAACTTCTTACTTGACACATCTCTGGAGGCAAGGAAAACAAAAGCAAAAACAAACTATTGGGACCTCATCAAGATAAAAAGCTTCTGCACAGCCAAAGAAATAATTAGCAAAACTAATTGTTGCCATTTGCAACAACGTGGATGGAACTAGAGTGTATTATGCTATTTGAAATAAGTTAGAGAAAGACAGATATATGATTTCACTCACATGTGTAATTTAAGAAACAAAAAAAAATGAACATAGGGGAAGGGAAGCAAAAATAATATAAAAAACAGAGAGGGAAACAAACCATAAGAGACTCATAAATACAGAAAACAAACTGATGGTTGCTGGTGGGGCGTTGAGTGGGGTGATGGGCTAAATGGGTGATGGGCATTAAGGAGGGCACTTGTTGACATGAGCACTGGGTGTTATATGTAAGTGATGAATCACTAAATTCTACTCCTGAAATCATTATTACACTATAATGTAACTAACTTGGGTTTAAAGAAAAATTATATATATATACATATATATGTATATGTATATGTATATGTATATGTATATGTATATGTATGTATATATATGTGTGTGTATATACATGTATATATATGTGTGTGTGTATATATATGTATACACACACACACAGATACATATATATATATATATATTTCTTTTTTCCCTGCACAATAGTGCATTAACCTAAATACCCCAATATCTACCTCCTCAAAACAAAAAGACACCATCCAACTGACACTATACAACTCTTACAACCAGTAAGTCAACAATGCTACACCTCTACCATCCAAACCAGAGTGTTAAAATTACTATGCACTTATCATTTGTTCAATTATTTGTCCAGTGTGACAAATATGATAATCACTCTGGCTGCCTCTTCCACCAACCATCTCGGGCTCTCTCCTTTCCCTCTCCCACTTCTTTGGCTCTGGGCACACTGCAGTTGAGCTGTCTTTGGCAACCCCTTTCCTCAGGCTTGCTCAGATATCAGGCACCCATGTTTGTGTGTCTCCATAGCAAGAGGAAAGGGAAATGAGAAAAGGAAGAAAAAACAAGAAGAACATGGGAAGATGAATGAATTAATTCATTTTTAACATAGTGCATGAAAGAAAATGTTAGCAAGGAACATTTTTAAAAGTTGATAGTAAAAACATCCCCCGAGAGACTACCTAATATGAATATTTATATTTCTCTCAAAATTCTGTCTGAATTGAAAAGAATACCTGAGTTGTCTGAAAAATCAGAGCTGGCTGCCCAGACTTATAATTGCCTTTGATGACCAGCATCTTGCTACTTTCCTAAATAGCAGGGTCAAGCACACAAAAGTGTATTTTTCAGTCAGATTAAAGTAAAAATATTTATTCTCTTGTCCCTTCGTTATGAAATATCTTCCTAGACTCAGAAAGTCAAGGGCCACATGAGAACATGACATTTTTTTCCCCAATTTTCCAGTAGCATAACTCAGATTACAAAGAAGACCTTATTTATATGCTTAAAATTTTAATCTTTTTTTTTTATCACAAACTAAAACACTGCTTACTTATAGCACATATGTGTAAGCCAACATGATTTTTCTGGTAAAAGCAAATGCAGTCACAAAAGAGGTTATAGGAAGTGTATTGTATACATTCTAAAACATTTTGTCTCAGTTGTTTCAGTAATTATTCCATTTCTGTGTAGGAGGTATACAAGATTCCTGCTAAAAATATATTCCCTTCTGTGAATATTCACAATAAATGCCAAAATTTATCTCAAATGAATAAAGACAGGGCTGGTTAGCAGTATTTTATTTAATGCAATAATAAATTAGATTTTATATAATAATTTCAGCATCTATTAATTATTCTAAGTAATCTTATAAGAAATCTCATGATTAATGTACTACATATAAAATTTTACTGAGGACTTTGATAAATTAACAGAAAAGTAATATCTGCAATACTACAACCAAACTGGGCTAAAAATAACCAATACATGTGAGGGTATATAAGAAAACTAATTATGACATGATAATAACAGAAAGAGAACATTGTTGCCTAGGGCACTGTCTCCTCAATTATAAATGTGTCTGCTCCAAAACTGTGTTTGTAAGTCATTTGCTGAAACAATGACCTTATTTCCACAGAAATTACATTAAGGATGTTTTTTAGTTCCCAAAGCAAGTCCACAACAGGGTGTCTTATTCACTGTCATGAAACTGTAACAGTGTATCATCAGTACTATGTACCTAACCAAGAAATATTAAGGGTCCATTCTCAACACCCAGGTTTCTCTACTAGTGACTAGTTGTACTAGTTATCCTAGTCCTCAGCAGTAAGTTTTCCTAGTTCTCAATAGCAAGATAAGAAGTCTTGAAGCTCTAGGCAGGGGAGAGGGGTTCCTGGCTGTTGCAGAAAGGGACTGAGTCTTCATGAGCAAACATGCAGGATTCATGGTCTCATTCTTGGTAGGTAGTGAAAGCTGTCTAAATTTCCATATCCTAGATCTCTAGTAGCACTTGGCAGGGAGAGGACCATGTCTTTGTGACAAATGATGGTAGGAGAACAATGGGAACACATATAAACAATGGCTAAAGACAATGGGATGAAGAAAGGACAATTTCAGCAACACCCTATGTGGGTAAATGAATCCCGCCCTCTAGGATATCACCTCTGCTGTGTATGTATATGTATACATACACATGCATGCGTGCACACACACACACACACACACACATTCATCAGTTATCAATTTAATATTGACAGTTGGAACATCACAAACTAGTTCAAAATAATAGTTACTATTCAATATTTCTAACTGCTTTAGTTCATTATTTTATAAAATGCTTTCTGATTTAATGAGTACTATTTGTACTATACAGAATTTAAGTAATGTTTTGGTATATAACTGTTGTTAAAGATTTTGTGCTATATAATATTTGTAGTCCTGTCTCACCTATCTCAGGGACACGCTGACATAATTGGGACAGCTCTGCATGTCATATGGAAAAATCTCTCATAAAATAAAGGTCAAAAGATTAAATAGATAGCCATTGAATTAATTTGTTTTTCTTAAGAGGAGTTATTCCACAGGTCAAAACTAAAGTCACTGATAGATATGTTTCTCATCTTGCTTTCTGGGTGTGAGGAGAACAAGTTGTTGATTTCCTCTGGTGGATTTTTGCTTGCCTCACAAGAATACATTAATAAATTCTGCACGGCTGTGATTTAGCAGTGTGACAAAAATGAAGAATGTGTTTCTCTGTCCACAAAGAAAGCACAATACAAATCCCGTCCCCTTGCTACCCTGCCCCATCATCATTACTTAGCCTGGTGAAATGTTTTTAACTCTAACCACTTTCAAAAATAATGATATACAGTTGTTTCAAATCATGCTGATTACAATTTTCCAGCACTTTATAAATATACCTACAACTGAATTGCTTGCTTCTATGTTATATGACAATGGTTTCTATGGGTAAAAATGTTTTGCAAACAAGTAATTTTGAACTGGCTACCCTCATACATAGACATTGACCCTTCCAAATTTCTTTCATTTGGGAAAATAAAAAACACTCAAAAATGAAAAGGGCTTTCTAGCTTCAGGAGAGCAAAATTTTCCAACTTGTGCTAAGAACATCATGACACTTTTTCACCTCTGAGTTGTTTGTATCATGGACACTTTTGAAGGGAAATAAAGACATATAGAAACTAAACATTATTTGTGTTTATTTCTTGGATGCTTATTTTTTGTTTTATTATTTTTGAAATGAATGTTCCTCACGTTCCATACATTTAGAATAATTGCAATGTAACAGTAAATGTCCACTGTGGAGACAATGGGAAGTTATACAATTTTACAGCTAGAAAGAACCTTAGAGATCCTGTAATACGTCCTCATATTTACAAATGAAAACAAGGTTTATGAATTTAAGTGACTTGCCTACACCATAAGCTAGTGGTGGACCTGTGTTATTAAGCCCATCTTGCTCAATTATTCCCTGGTGAAATCCACTGATGTAGTATGTACAAAATTCCTTCACAACAGCCCAATATCTGGCCAGAGAATCATTCTGTGGACACTCACATATTAACACAATCTCCTTGGTTTACTTCCGATATCCTTTATTCCTATGCTAATTTCCTGGCCATCACTGTCACACGTATATACAGTGTGTCAATCTAGTCTCCCAGTATTTCCATCATGTCTTTATTTTTATACATACTGTAGTCAGAGATTAATCTATCCTTTAGCCTTCATTTTCCTCTCAAAAGCCTACAATGGATCTCTTATTGTCTTTTAAATTAGATTTAACCCAAACATTCAGCTTCTTCTTATTTGATAGCTGTTATCTATCAGGATATACTCTATTCTAACCTCTACTTCGGCAAGAAAATCTTATATCTCCTTACATGTATGCCAAGTGTTTTAGCCCCTAGATTTTGACAATGATATTACAGCATGCAACACTTTATGTCAAATACTGTCCTTAGAGCTTTAATCCATTATCTTCTTTAGCATTTACAATAATTCCATAGGTATTGCCATATTTACAGTTTATTGTTCCGTGATACAACTATTTTGACATACTATTATTCCACTGTGGCTGTTAAATACATTACCACAAACTTGGTAGCTTAAAGCCACGCAAATTGATGAGCTTAGAGTTCTGCAGGTTAGAAGTCTTACAGGGGTCTCACTGGGTTAGAGTCAAGGTGTTCACAGGGCTCGGTTCATCTCTGGAAGCTCTCAGGGGGAATGTTTCCTTGACTTTTCTAGCTTAAGGCCATTCATAGCTCTTATCATAATCCAACATCATGTAATTATACTTGTTTTCTTTGTTTTATGTTTGCCTAACCACTGTAAAAGTGCTAATTTTTTGTGGGCAGGCATTTTGTTTGTTCTGTTCTTAACTGTATCTTAGTATCTTAGAACACTGCTGGACAAGCTCTCAGTCAACTTACATTAATGAATGAAAGCCAAAATTTTTATACTGTCACTTAGTAACCATATTATCAGAAGGAAGTTTTAAATCTCAATTTTCTTATATGTAAGCTAAAGGTATTAATACCAAGATATTGTTTTGAGGATTAATTGAGGTTACATTTACGAATACTTGTAGCATAGTACCTGCCACATAGTATCAACAAATGGTATTATTATCATTATTAATATTATTAATTAAAGTAACATACATTCTTTTTTTTTTAATTTTTTAATGTTTATTTTCAAGGAAAGAGGGAGAGAAAGACAGCGCATGAGCAGGGAAGGGGCAAAGAAAGAGGGAGACACAGAGTCAAAAGCAGGCTGCAGGCTCTGAGCTGTCAGTACAGAACTTGATAGGGGCTCAAACCCATGAACTGGGAGATCATGACCTGAGCTGAAGTCGGATACTTACCTGACTGAACCACCCAGGTGGCCCTGCTTTATTTTCTTTATAGCACCTAGACCTATCCAAGTTACTTTATTTCTTTACTCATTTATAAATTGTCCCATGAAAGCAAAATCTTTTGTGCTTCATCTCTGTATCTCTAGTACCTAGAATAGCAACTGGTACAAAGTCGGAGATGAAAAAATATTTGTTGAATTAGTATTAGTTGTGTGTAGGAAAAGAACCTCAGGGAGGCTTTTATCCTACCATTTAAAGCTGGTTCTGTGTGTGTTTTCTTAAAAGTTTTGTTGCAGAACTCAAAATAGGATAAAGAGTGATGGCTGAGTTGGTGACAATGATGAAAAGAAGTTTGAATTCTCCATACTGTAAAAGTTCTTAATGTTTTAAGTGTTATTTAAACCTATTAAAACCTGAAAGCAGGCATGAACACTTCCTTCAAACTGCACATCCCTACCAAACTCACAGTATTTTGCATAATTCCCAAAGGCCCCTGAGAGGTCCTGAAAACTATTAGTCAATGTAACAGATGTTCCAAGTCTCAGTCACTTAGGGCAGGCTCTTACCTTGAGGTGATAGGGTGCGACCAATACAATATATTATGTTGATGTAGCAGGAATGTGTATAGTTACAGAAAGCAATTATAAAGTTATTATTACAAGCCAACTGAAAAATTTTGAAGACCTGAAAAGACATGGAATGTTGGAGGTAGAGAAAACACTTAGGCAAAGCCAAGTCAGTAGTCTGGGTGTTTTGGAGAGCAAGAGGGAAGAAATCATCCTGATTCCAATATTTTTATCCTCAATAGACACATATTTTGTGTATTTTTCACATAAAATGTAGCTTTTTTTTTTTTTTTAAACTGGGCTATGAGAAGAAATTGTGAAGAAAGAAATAAAAGTTCAGGAGCACTTTAATGAAATTTTCCTCTATTTAGTTTGGACATAATAAACTTAACGCCAGTTTAGTTCTTACCATTTTACAATCTAGACCTCATTTACCACAGGATTATTATTTGGGGATTCCTTGATTATTAAACGTGGACTTAACTACTGTTAAAAAGTCCGCAATGCCCATGGAACCGCATCTATTACAACTGCATACAGTATTATAGCTAAAAACATCACCAGGTCATGCAATGGACATAATATTCCTATTTCTATTGTGAGGGGGCTAAGGAAAGATTCTGAGCTACTTGAGCAGCAGATAGAGATAAAGAGCAGCTGTTCACTTCACATGACACAGCCTCCAGTGCCCACAGGGCAGGGTAAATCTTGCTCTCTTTGGATGGAAGGCTGACAACTAAAATTGGCTCAAGTTTACATGGAGGAATTCACTAGGAAAATTAGGTCCTCTTCTTAAATATTCCGAGAGAAGAAAATAAACCCAGTATCTGAGAAAAAAAATACCAGTTTGGAAGCCTTTGTATAGTGTTCCAATGAAACTACTCGACATTAGAACAGAAAAATCTAGATTAGAGTCTGCCCCTAATAAATGTGGTGAGAATTCAAATAGCTTCTGAGCAGGGCACCTGGGTGGCTTGGTCGGTTAAGCGTCCGACTTCAGCTCCGGTCATGATCTCACGGTCCGTGAGTTCGAGCCCCGCGTCGGGCTCTGTGCTGACCACTCAGAGCCTGGAGCCTGTTTCGGATTCTGTGTCTCCCTCTCTCTGACCCTCCCCTGTTCATGCTCTGTCTCTTCCTGTCTCAAAAATAAATAAACATTTAAAAAAATAAAAAAAAAAAAAAGACAAATACCTCCTGAGCGTTATTTGTCATAATAGCACTTCATGGATGGATATTGAAACTCAATTTTCTTTTTCTATTATTTTGCATCTTGTGGAAAAACAGGAAGCTTATAGAAAGAAAACTTTTAGGAAGAAATATCTCTAGTTTTCCTAAAATTTACGTCAAACTCATATTATGTATTTTACATAATAGAAAAGATCACAACTATTACTTTTTATTAAAATCATGTAAAGCAAAAGAGAAATCACCCACTAAATAACAATTGACTTATTTCATTTGGGGCTCTTCTCTGTTTAACGACTTGGTAAAATGCTGAGGAGTTTTTAAGAATGAGAACAACACAATTGATCCTAGCCTTTAGGAAGATCCTTGTCAAATTTTGGCAAACAGCATTTAACAAAGTTACCATGTATCATCAAAGATGATAAGCTATGCAGGGCATGCTGAGGGAGCACCAAACAAGCAGAGGGGAAAATGCAGGGCAGCAGAGATAAGAGATGAGGTAAGAGAGAAAGCCTGAGCTGGCACACAGAGGGGCTCCTAAGTCAATACCTAGGAGCCTGTCCTGAACCTAGAGGAGAGCTGCTGACTGCATGTTAAGCAGCAGACAGCTCCAAGTTATGAGGCATGAATTTGGATGGCTGCAGGGAGAGAAAAACAGAGCTGAGTTGGAGACAACCACAAACATCCACCAAAGAGATTTTGAAGTCCTGAGGTGAATCCCAGAAATTTTGTATATAGAAAATAAAATTACAGATTTTATGACTGACTGTGAGTGAGGGAAGTCGGTAAAGACAGAGAGTTGAAAAAAATGAAAACAACAGATTATGGGAAGGGGAGCAAGCCTAGCACAAAGAGGATCAATTCATCATGTGACCAGTGATAGGAAAGCACCACTGTGTAATTAACACGACCTCATCCCAAAGCCAAATATCTCATCTAGCAAAGAGATCCTTCGTATTTTGCTTCTCCAGACCCCTCAATAGATCTTCGAAGTAAAATCTAAACATTTCATGGACCCAAAATTTATACCGGGAAGACACCGTGGCCTTTTCAAAATGTGTATTATTAGCGGACCTTTTGAAGTTTGTGAACTTAGGACAAGGTCTAGCCTCCTACCCACCCCCCCACCTCCACTTGCTAAATATCATGTTTCATTCATTAGTCTTTTATAAGGTAACTCCTGCCGGGCTGATCATTAGGCAACTAATTTTTAGAGGGGAGGTTGCTCTTAGATTTGTTCTCATATATAAAGGAAAGTCTATAATTTAAAAATTAGTCAACTGTACTGAGGTTTAATCTACTTCAATGATATACACAGTTTAAATGTCTATTTCTAGAGTTTTGATTTTGATTGTATAATTCCAAAAAACCATTACCACAATCAAGAACTCACGTATTTTTCTGATCTCCCCCAAATTTCCTTTGTGTTTTTTTCTAGTTAATCCCCGCTCTCCAGGCCCCTCAGCCCTGGCCCAGTGTGGTGGCCATGAAGGTACATCTCTTGGATCTCTACTCAGAAGCCAAAGAGCAACAGGCAGTGCTGTCCGTCTCCTGCCACAGTAGCTATGGGATCCACCTGCATATGAACCGAGGCAGCCTCCTGCCAAAGACCGGGAACAGCATGGAAACTAATGCTGGGAGATTTCTGCCCAGCGCATGATTGAACCACTAATCTATGTTCCAGACCCCACTGTCAGAAGCCATGACTGCCTCAGAGCTGCCCTGCAGCCAGGGGCTCTTCCTACCCAATTCTTCCCTCTACCTCCCTTTGCACAGATAGTGAAACTGCATTGTGGTCTCAAGATCTTCCTGGCCTAATTTTGCTCCCATTCTCTTTTTTTAGCTTTCACGGATATTGCCCCCAATTAATCTCTTGTAATTCTAATACCATCTTGTCATCTACCTCCAAGATGACTTAATCAATACTCAACTCCTGCCCCCAGCAGCCAGTGATCTACTTTTTGTTTCTGGGAATGAGATCTGTGTGTTCTAGAATTACAGTATATGCTCATTTCTGCCTGATTCTTACACTCAGCATTTGAGATTCATCCATGTTGCTGAGGTTATCAGTTCATTCCATTTCTATTGCTACGTGGTATTCCACTGTACGATATACCACAAAATTTTTTATTATATTACATATAATCTGTGATCCATACAGGGTTCACTTTTGCATATGGTATGAGGAAAAGGTAGAGATTCTTCCCCCCCCCCCCCCACCCACCCACCCTTTATGGATATCCAGTTGTTCTAGCACTGGCTGTTGAAAAGACTTTCTTTTTCCCAGTGAATTTCATCTTTGCTGAAAATAAATTGACAATATACAAGTGGGGCTATATCTGGATTTATGATAATATTTCACTTATCTTCAGGCCTATTATTTTTTTTTTAATTTTTTTTTAATGTTTATTTATTTTTGAGACAGAGAGAGACAGAGCATGAACGGGGGAGGGTCAGAGAGAGAGGAAGACACAGAATCGGAAGCAGGCTCCAGGCTCTGAGCTGTCAGCACAGAGCCTGACGCGGGGCTTGAACTCACAGACCGTGAGATCATGACCTGAGCTGAAGTCGGACGCTTAACCGACTGAGCCACCCAGGCGCCCCAGGCCTATTATTTTTTTAATTAAGGTTTAATTAACATACAGTGTTATATTAGTTTTGGTGTGCAATATAATGATTCAATTCTACACATTACTCAGTGCTCATTTAGATAAATATACTCTTAATTCTTCCTACCTATTTAATCCTTCCCCTACCCACCTCCCCTCTGTCAACCACCAGTTTGTTCTCTATATTTAAGAATCTGCTTTTTGTTTTCTCCTTTTTTGTTTGTCTTGTTTCTTAAATTCCACAAATGAGTGAAATCATATGGTATTTGTCTTTCTCTGACTTATTTCACTTAGCATCATACCCTCTACATCCATCCATGTTTTTGCAAGTGGCAAGATCTCATTCTCTTTTATGGCTGAGTTATATATATAATAATATATATATATCACTATATATATATATATATATATATATATATATCACTATATATATATATATATATACACTAATATATATATATATATATATATATATACACACTGATACATATATATCAGTGTGTATATATATATATATATATATATATATCAGTGTATATATATATATATATATATATATATATATAGTAAAACCTTGAATTTGAGCATAATTTGTTCTGGAAACATGCTTGTCATCCAAAGCTCTTGTATATCAAAGCGAATTTCAAGAACCATTAGCTCAGTTGTGATCATGTGATGTTCAGTATCATGGACTACTCGTATCACAAGACATCACTCATTTATCAAGTTAAAATTTATTACAAATGTTTGTGTGTCTTGCAGAACACTCACAGAACAAGTTACTCATCTCCATATGAGTATTTTTTTCCAGGCATAAAATGTATATTTAAAATTTTTTAATAAACATGTATTTCTAAGTGAAGATGTCCCCTTATTTTCAAATAAGATAATGCTGAACACACATTGTAATCAATTTTACATTTGACCTCACTGTTTTGGTAAATACAGTTGTGAAAACTGAGTTACAGACTCCCTCTTTTAAAATATTCTCCCCTTAACATGCACCTCTTTCCGAGATTGGTCAAGGCAATTTGGCACACTAAGGCAGCAATGTCCAGGAAGATCATCTCCCCCACTTTTTGCTTTAGTTTGAAGTTTTAATGTCAAAATAAATCTTAAATTAATCCTTTCACAAAAATAAGGCAACTTTATGCTGTAAAAATGTTATTTCTTTGTCAAAGGTTTACATATATATATATATATATATATATATATATATATATATATATATTATTTCCTCTAGCTATTTACCTATCAATGGACACTCGGTTGCTTGTATATCTTGGCTGCTATAAATAATACTGCAATAAACATAGGAGTGCATATCTCTTTTTGAATTAGTGTTTTTGTTTTCTCTGGGAAAATACCCAATAGTGGAATTACTGGGTCGTATGGTAATTCTATTTTTAACTTTTTGAGAAATGTTTATATAATTACCCACCATGGCTCCCCCATTTTGTACTACCCCCAACAGTGCACAAGGGTTGGTTTTTCTTCACATCCTCACCAACACTTGTTATGTTTTGTGCTTTTTATTTTAGTGATTCTCTATTGGCCATCTGTATGTCTTCTTTGGAAAATGTCTATTTGGGTCCTCTGATCATGTTTTATTTAAATTATTTGATTTTTTGGTGTTGAGTTGTACAAATTCTTTATCTATTTTGAATATCAACCCCTTATTGGATAGTTCATTTGTAGATTATCTTCTCTCATTCAGTAGGTTGCCTTTTCTTGTTGTTGATGGTTTTCTTTGCTGTGCAAAAACTTTTTATTTTGGTGTAGTCCCAATAGTTAATTTTGCTTTGGTTTCCCTTGCCTGAGGAGGCATATCTCAAAATATATCGTAAATGCCAATATCAAAGAAATTACTGCCTATGTATTCTTTTAGGAGTCTTATGGATTCAGGTCTCACATTTAGGTCTTTAATCCATTTTGAGTTTATTTTTGTGTGTGATATAAGAAAGTGGTCCAGTTTCATTCTTTTGCTATATGTCTACTCATGTTTTTTAAATGTTTTTTTTTAATGTTTTTTAAATGTACTTATTTTTGAGAGAGAGAAAGAGTGGGAGAGCGGCAGAGGGAGAGAGAGAGAATCTCAAGCAGGCTCCACACTGTCAACGGAGAGCCTGGCACCGGGCTCAAATTCATGAACCGTGAGATCATGACCTGAGCCAAAATCAAGAGTCGGATGCTTAACTGACTGAGCCACCCAGGTGCCCCGCTATATGTCTATTCTTGTTAATACTACACAGTTGTGGTTGTTGTAGCTTTAGAGTACATTCTAAAAGTTGTTAATGGATCTCTTCTAACACCATACCATCCTTTGTTCTTTCAAGCCTGTTTTGGCTACTCTAGGTCCTTCGAGTATCTTTATAAATTATAAACTTAGTTTGTCAATGTCTATAAAAACCCAGATGGAAATTTCTTGGTCTTTAGTATAGAAGTTTTGTATATATTGTGTTAAATTTATCTCTGAAATAGTTCATTATTTGACACTATTAGAAATGACATTTTAAAAAATTCATGTCTGAACTGTTTTTCCTAGTATACAAAAATTCAATTGATTTTGTATATTGATCTTGTATTTTCTGTCTTGCAACCTTGAACCATTTTACCACTTGTTTTATTGATTTATGAGGATTGCCTACACACGCAAACAGATCATTGGTGAATGCAGACACTTTTCATTCTCCTGTCCCAATTTTTATGCTTTTAATTGCTTTTTCCTGCCCTATAGTATTTCTAGGACCTACAGTATGGACCCACTATCACATTGTCGAATTTATTGGCATATAGTTTTTCCTAATATTCTCATTAAGTAGAAATGGTGAAAGTAAGCATCCTTGCCTTATTCTCTATCTTAGAAAGTGTTTAGTATTCCATGTTTAAATATGATGTTAGGTTTTTGATAACTGTCCTTTATTAGAGTGGGAAAATTCCCTCCTATTCCTAATTTGCTGACTTTGCTAACTTAAAAAAAAATAAATTAGGAATGGATGTTCTTTTAGGTCACATGCTTTTCTGAATCTATTGAAATGGCCAAATGTTGAATAAATTATATCAATTGATTTTTAAATATTTATTCAATCTTTCATTCATAGGATAATCTCCACTTGGTCATTACACATTATCTTTTAAAAATGTTGCTTAATTTGATTTGTGAAAATTTTGTTCAGAAATTTTACTTCCAATGGTGTTAGAATTCATAAAAGAGGGATACCTGGGTGGCTCAGTCGGTTAAAAGTTCTGAGTGGCTCCGTTGGTTAAGTGTCGGACTTCAGCTCAGGTCACAGTCTTGTGGTTTGTGAGTTCAAACCCCACATTGGGCTCTGTGCTGATAGCTCAGAGCCTGGAGCCTGCTTCAGATTCTGTGCCCCCCTCTCTGCCCCCCTTTCCAGCTCACACTCAGTCTCTGTCTCTGTCTCTCTCAAAAATAAACATTAAAAAAGAATTGTAAAATAAATAAATATTAAATAAATAAATAAAAGATCAAATGTTATATTACACTTTTCCTATTAAATTTTAAATCAATGTTCAGAAAATAGAAAATATGCACTGTACTTGGAAACTTTTCATTGTTTATCTACAAGTTTTATATGAAATATTAACTTTAGCTTTATTGATAGAGAAGAAGCTGAGATACTTAAAGGATTAAAATACCAACAGTGATACCTAACATTCTTTGAAAGTTCACTATGCATCACATATAGTGTGGATGCTTAATCTCGTTTAATCCTGTAGCAACACTCTGGAATCTATTGCTGTTATCATCACTTTACAGGTGAAGAAACAGTACTACAGCAGTTGTGTAACTGCACAGACTGGCAACACAGGTTCGCTGACTCTAGATCCAATACTCTTAACCACTACACTGTATAGCTCCTCATAGGAAGGACAGTTATTTTTGCTGAGCCACTTAGAAATTCCATAATGTTTAATCAAAATTTTAAATATGTAGGTTAAAAACAGCAAAATCTGGGACACAAGTTGTATAAAACTCAAATAAACACCCCAGGGGTTTGAAATATTAGAATAATGAGCATCTGATACATGTAGTACCCATTGTGCAATCAATCAAATTGTGCAACATGCAGTACACAACCCTAAATGTTTTTGGAAATCACAGTGATATAAAAAGGCAATCTCAGAAAACGGGGATAGGTTTGAATACCATATACTCAGTTCAAGGAAAATTCTCATTGAGACAAAATTAAAAGCAGTATGAAGGTCCATACACATCCTTGGAATTCTTCAAGTGAATGAAAATTACTTAAGTATTCAGATACTTGGGGTATCACGTATAGCTTTACAAGTTAGTAAAAAGGATGGAAACCTGCTATTACCCTGCTCTCTCCCATTACCATTGTTAACTATATACATACACGACAGAATCAACTTTGAGAATAATGTGCCATCAAGGAATATGAAATATTTTGTGTGATCACATGCTTATAGTGCACATTAACCACTCATGCACATTATTGCCTAGAACAGCACTGTCCAATACAATTATTAGGTAAGTCACATATGTAATTTGAAATTACATTCTAGGTAACACATGAGAAAAGCTAAAAATAACAGCTGAATATTATACTTAATTTAATGTAACATTCAAAATATCCACATGTCATCTATATAAAAATTATTAGGAAATTTTATGTTTTTCAAGTTTTTGAAATCCTATGTGTATTTTATACCACATGTCAATTCAGGCTAGCTACATTTCAAGGGATTAATAATATGTAAGTCTAGTGCCTACCATATTGGACAGTGCAGACAAGGAGGTGAACAGGAAACACTGAGCACCTATTATGTGCAAGAAATTGTACTAGCTATTAGAGAAACTAAGAGGAAAAAAATCACAGTCCAACACTAAAGTAACTACAATGAAGATAGGGAAAATGTTTTGTACTGAAAAGATAATTAATATGAACAGCCATTTCTGACAAGTTCAATAGGAGTAGTGTAGGCAAATGGTTCTATAAAGATTTATGGCAGGAATTTTTGTGATCTTGAGCAAAAGTATAGGCCTGAGATATTTGTGAATTAAGAAAAGATTTTAAGTATATACAGGAACATAGAAAAGCCTGATATGTTCTGGTGACGATGAATGAACTGATATTAGAGAGTTCATATGATACATACTACATTTTGTGGATGTTCAAATGTTAGCCAACTCTTAAATGTGTGAATAAAAAATGAACAAAAGATATAACAACGTAAGAAAAAATGTGAGCACTAAAATATTGATCTGATGACAAACTTTTGCATATGTTTGAATGGAAAATGATGTATGAATCAGTGCAGATGGTAGTTAAAAATTTACTGGGAGGACAAGGTAAGCCACAGATAAGATGAACTGAGCGCCTATGCACTAATGTAGGCATGAGTTAATAAGACTCCTATCCAAACCATAATGGAAGGGACAGGAAAGAGATTGAAAGAACAAACGGAAAAAATAAGGATCCTTAGAATCATATTATAGCAAATGTGAGGAGATTGTGAATACACCAAAGATTTATGCCATAGGTCATAGAGAAAATACCGATGTCTTAGGTGATAACTGATATGGAGGGGATCCTTGTTTGAGAAAAAGATTAGGCCCAACTTTAGACCGAAGTGATGATGTGATATCTAAAGTAAAATGTGCACTAGACAAAGAGAAATACGAGAGTGTATATTAAGAAAGACAGCCCACTAGAAATATATAAAGAGATAAACATTAATGAGAATATATGATATTGCTGAGGAAAAAGCAAAACTCAGAGAGTAAGTCAGGAACCTACACACCTTAAATTGTAAAAGCATGAGAAACAGTTTTTGTCGAAGAGTGCTCTAGGAAATAAAGTGGAGATAAATAAAAGAATCAAATATCAAATAGGTGGAAAGACCATGAATTTTGGTATGTGCAAACATATAGAGCCGTCTAAATGTCAAGTTTACCGTTTTACGTGGCTATTGTACAATGTACACCATAGCGTTTCAGAGTACATAAATGAAAGGAAGAAAGAATTGCCTGCATACTCATGAAATTCTTTGTTCTATTATGTTCTTGCCCATGATTTGCATAACATGACTGACTGTAATCTGATGATTGTGTGTGCCCTTTATTAATCAACCCTTGTATAAATCTCACAAGGATTTCTATTTCTCTAAAGACAAACCTGGTCTGCTAAATATTACGCACTCCAGGATGAATTTTAATAACGTCTGTAAAAGACTATCAGTCACATATTTGACACTTCTATGTTTTCAGTCCTATCTCTTCCCATGTCTGCTATTTTTATTAGTTTCTTTTGTGAAATATGCTGGTTTCGTCATTTTTCCTCCTTAGAAACTCACTCCCCTCTACTCTTGCTCTGCGCCCTGGGAAGATAACTTGCATGAACTACATCAGGGTTTCTCACCCTTGGCACTAGTGACATTTTGAATTAGATACTTCTTTGTTGTTGGAGGAACTTTAGCAGAACGCCTGGCTTCTACCCACTGGAACCCATTAGCACCTACCTCCTTCCTCCCAAAGTTGAAACAGCCAAAAATGTCCCCTGGGAACAAAATTGCTGCCTTCATCTTCCAGCAATGAGAACCATAGGGTTATATCAATGTGGCTACCATGTGTGCTTGGCCAATGGGAGCATCAGAAGAACAAATGGAAGGAGGAAAGTAGGATCAAGTTGTTTGTTTCCCAAATATCCATTCCCTTCCAGGTCAGTGTAAGCAATCTGTGTCCATCCAAATGTCACAGATCCTGGCAGGCAGCTGTCTTTAAACATCCTCTGCTTATTCACATGTTTTCTCCTTCTCTCTCTCTCATGCTCTCAATTTCTCTCTCTCTCCTTCCACATGCACATATACCTGTTCTCTTCCTCCTCCCACTCCCTCAGAACCTGTAACTCCTCTCCTGCCCCTCCTCATTTAGGCCTAGTGGTTATAATGATGTACACTGTTACTATCCTGAAGTACTACACTACATCCTAATTCTATCCAACCCTTCATAACTACTCACTTTATGGAAGTCTCCACAAATTACCTAATTTGTGTGTACCATCTGTTTCTGCAGGAATTATAACTGATACAGAATAAGTTCATATCAAAATATTTACAGCAAAGCAAATTACATTTGCTTTAGCAATAGTCATTGAGGTGTTTTCTCCATATTAGCCCCAATTATGGCAATGTTTTGTGCACACAGCCTTGAAATAATCACTGATTCACACCGATATTACCTCTTACACTTTGATTTAATAAAAAGCGTTATGAATACAAAAGTTTACTAAGAATGCTTTCTTGCCCTTATTACTCTCATGTGAAATAGAGATATAAACTTACAATGAGGTTGATGGAGGGAGGTGGGCAGGGGGATGGGCTAAATGGGTGATGGGTACTAAGGAGGGCACTTGTAATGAGCACTGGATGTTGTATGTAAGTGATAAATAACTAAATTCTACTCCTGAAACCCATATTGCACTAACTAAAATTTAAATTTAACAAAAAGGAAAAAAAAAACTTACAATGAAGAGCAGTAAGCAGGTAGGAACTATAAAACTGCACTATTCCCAAGAAGAAAGTATTGAGATCATAAAGAAATGAGACGGTTTCAGTATTAATGGTCACACTCTGTAAGAAGCAGGAAAGTATATGAAGATGTTTGTTAATTTAGTCATGTACTCATTCACTGAGTCAACAAATTCTTGGAGCCTATTGTTTTTTAAGGCATTGTACTAGATACTATGGAGATTACAAAGGTGACTAAAATGTGGTCTTTATCCTCAGAAGAACTTACAATCTCCTGAGGTGCAAACAAAAAAGAAAAAAACAAAAACAAGCAAACAAAAACCAAAGTAAGACTATAGGTAAAGGTGGTATTTGTACATTCTATCACCCTGATGGCAAAGAGAGTATTGTCAGTACTCGGCGAGGTGCCAGATCCCAAGCCCACAGTAAGTATTAGTTGAATGTGTGGCTAAATGAAATTTGAAGGAGGAAGGAAAAAAATACCACACAGTGCCCTAAAGTTCTGTGTGGGAGCTGTCAGTATACCATCTCCCAGTTTCTGAATGCATTCCTGGCATATCTTACGTGCATCAATCTTCTGTGAATAAACGAAACATTAACTGCTCCATTTGTCTTAGTTGAGAAGAAGACAATTAAGGATTATTTTGGAATTCAAATAATTTCCCCATAAACCTTAAATCCAGGTATTTGTATGGTGAGTCTTACCAAAGTGAAGCATAATTATATATATTGCATAGGTGAAATAATGTAAAATAAGGTTCCTACTATATTGGTACTGTAGTTCATCTGGCTTTACAATGTTTTAAATTGACTTTATTTTTTAGGGAAGTTTTAGATTTATAGAAGAATAATACAGAAAATACAGAGAATTTCCATATGCAGCTTTTCCCCCTTCTCCCAATTTTTCTATCATTGACATATTACATTAATATGATACATTCATTAAAACTGATGAACCAACATTGATACATTACTGTAACTAAAATCCATCATTTATCTTAGGGTTCACTCTTTCTGCTGTATAGTTCTATGAGTTTTACAATTGTGTGTCATGCACACACCATCACAGTATCAAAAAGAATAGCTTCACTGCCCTAAACAAGCTCCGTCCTCCACCTATTCTCCCTCTGTCCTTCCCCCAAACCTCTGGCAACAACTGGTCTTTTTATGCTTTCCATGGTTTTATTTTTTTCCAGAATGTCATAGAGTTAAAATCATACAGTCTTTAGACTTTTCAGACTTGCTTATTTGACTTAGAAACATGCATTTATGCTTCCTCCATATTTTTGTGGCTTGATGCCTTATTTCTTTCTATCACCAAATAATATTGCATTGTTTGAGTACACTACAGTTGATCCATTTGCCAACTGACAGACATCCTGGTTTCTCCCAAGTTTTGGCAATTATGTATAAGGCTTCTAGGAACATCTATGTTCAAGTTTTTATGTGGATGTACTTTCCTTTTTTTAAATATAATTTATTGTCAAATTGGCTTATATACAACACCCAGTGCTCATCCCAACAGGTGCCCTCCTCAATGCCTATCACGCACTTTCCCCTCACCCCCACCCCCCATCAACCATCAGTTTTTACTCTGTATTTAAGAGTCTTTTATGGTTTGTCTCCCTCACTCTCTGTTTGTACCTATTTTTTTCCTCTTCTCTTCCCCCATGGTCTTCTGTTAAGTTTCTCAAGAGCCACATATGAGTGAAAACGTATGATATTTGTCTTTCTCTGACTTATTTCACTCAGCATAATGCCCTCCAGTTCCATCCATGTTGCTGAAGATGGAATGATTTTATTCTTTCTCATTGCCAAGTAGTATTCCATTGCATATATAAACCTATGTGGATATACTTTCAACTCTTTTGGGGTAAATACTGAGGAATGCGATTGCTAGATTATATGGTAAGAGTATGTTTAGTTTTGTAAGAAGCCAAAGTGACCTCCAAAGTGTCTGTACCATTTTTCATCCCCACCAGTAATGAATTAGAGCTCCCATTGCTTCACATCCTGGCCAGCCTTAGGAGATGCAAGTGTTTGGGTGTTAGTCATTCTAGTAGGTGTACAGTTGGCTTTACAGCTTGAAATGGACAGGCGAGTAGCCAAGAAAAGATCAGACAACCAAAGTTTTGCTTTTTAATTACAGTGACAAGAAAATGTGTTGAAATTATAAAAAGGTTGTATGTTAAATATAAAGAATTTTCTAACAGTTTCACTGTCTAACTAACGAGAGACTGAAGAAAGTCGATTTGTGACATACACAGGATATAAACCTCTCTTCGTCCTTTCTTGCACTGATATCAGTGTATCATTTGGTAAAGATTTCAACAGTAATGACCATCAGTACCTGATAGTTGTTAGCAATATTGAGTAGCAGGACATTTTTTTCTGATGTATACAAATATATAGCTGAGAATCATGTGATACAGCATTGGAAACATTCTTGGGATATGTGATAGTCTCAACGGGAGAGTAGAGTACTGAACTTAGAGTCAGTGGATTCAGTTTCCTCCATCGGAGCCACTCACAAACATGTGACCTTTGTTCACTTGACTCCTTTCAGCCTCGAATATGCATTTGCAAAATGAAAAATATATTCTTTCATTCTGCCCATCTTAGCATGAAACTGTTGTAATAACAATATGCATTTAACTATGCTATGTATTTGATATTATGCAAACAACTGAAAATCATAAAACACTATATAAAATATAGGGTCATATCTGTGATGGCCCTTACCCCAAAGAGCTCACAATTTGGCAAGAAAGCACTCAACTAATGACATTACAACTGATCACTGCTATAAACATGGTACAAGTTTCCTTTGGAATACAAAGAAAGAATCATTGAAGACTATAGATACTAAGCTTTTTTGTGCCAGGTTCTGGGTCCATATTTATCTCATGTACAGTCTATCACATCTCTTAGATGTGAATTTTATTATTCTCATTTATTATAGAGAATGTAACTGAACAATGAAGCAATTTGTTCATGATAACAAAGCTAATAAAGTTAGTATAATTCCACTTTTCAAGGAAAGTTGGAAAAAGCTACATTATATATCCTTAACTAAAGGGGTCATTTCTAGAACTCAATTTACTATAATTCAAACTGCACTACATACAATAGATTACTTCATAGCTTGTTGATAGTTGATAAGTATAGGATCTTTACATGGAAATTCTTTTTTTCTTTTTCTTTTTTCTTTTTTTTTTTTTTTTTTTTTTTTTTTTTTGAGAGCCAGTGGAGGAGGTGGAGAGAGGGAGGGGACAAAGGATCTGAAGCAGGCTCTGCACTGACAACAGAGACCCCAGTGTGGGTCTCGAACCCAAACCATGAGATCACGACCTGAGCCGAAGTTGTATGCTCAACAGACTGAGCCACTCAGGCATCCCTACATGGAGATTCTTAAGGGTAGAATTCCTATTTACTCAATAATCAGTTCCAGTCATTGTCTCTGTATTCATATTGCTGTTTGATTTTGTTTTTCTTCTATCAGTGAAAGAAAGAAGGCAAGAAAGCAAGCAAGCAAGAAAGACCAACACACATAAAAACTATCTCATTCTCTTTATGACCTTCAGTACCAAGTAAGACTGATAGAATATCAGGATAAATTTGTGGCAGATTTAGTATCCTGTCTGTCTCATTTTCATGGTTTCCAAGAAGTTAATAGGTTTGTAATGATTATAGTCTGATAAGGAGAAAAAAAAAAAAAAGAAAACACTGAACCGTCTAGAGTATAAAACAGATTCGAGAAAACTATTCCTTAGCTTTCCTGAGATTTTTCAGGCTTAACTATTACACAGAGATGCTATATTCTTTTTCCCTAAGATCTAAGAGCATTTCTTACTCATTCTTGTATCCTAAAATTTACCATAGTGTATGGCACCATATGGAAATTCATCAAATATTAGTTGAATATCAGATGTGAAAGGAGTTGGTGATGTAACTATAATTTCATATAATTTTTGTGGGTTCACTTATGTTCTATATTTGCAACAAGTTTCCTTTTAAGTTATTTTGCTGTTAGAATCACTATTGGTTGCTATTTAAGAGATCACCTCAACCTTCATTCAAAATACATTTAAAAAGAAAGAAAACTAAAAACTTAAATGTGTGTCTAACAGAGATTACATAAAGATTCTGAAATAGGCAGGTGAAAGATTGCCAAGTTTTAATGTCTATGCGGTAATAGGCCCTGAAAAGAAGTACTGGCTCTATCAGCTTGTGTTAAATGTACCCCAGTGAAGCCAAACAATGGTATTCCCAGAAACAATGCACCTTAGAAGAGTTAATACCAGCTAAATACATTTAAAAAAATTTTTTTTTTAATGTTTATTTACATTTGAGACAGAGAGAGACAGAGGATGAACGGGGGAGGGTCAGAGAGAGAGAGGAAGACACAGAATCTGAAACAGGCTCCAGGCTCTGAGCTGTCAGCACAGAGCCCGACATGGGGCTCGAACTCACGAGCCATGAGATCATGACCTGAGCCGAAGTCGGATGCTTAACCGACTGAGCCACCCAGGTGCCCCACCAGCTAAATACATTGTAACAGTATCATGCCAACTTCTGTTCCAGTAAGGCATAGAGAAAATAACGTATCTCTAACAAGAAAAACTTCAATGCTGTATTAACTGGTGATTGCATTTAAAATATTTTAAAACACATTCCAGAGGCACCTGGGTGGCTCAGTTGGTTAAACATCTGACTCTTGATTTTATCTCCAGTCATGATCTCCTGGTTTGTGAGAGAGAGCCCATGTTAGGCTCTGCACTAACAATGGGGAGCCTGCTTGGTATTCTCTCTTCCTTTCTTTCTGTCCCTCCTCTCTTCCTTCTCTCTCAAAATAAATAAATAAACTTTAAACACACACACACACACACACACACACACACACACATTCCCTAAAGTAACAGATATAATTCTAAAAAAAACCCAAAAACCTAATAAATCGTCCTTCAATAGTCTGAAAAGAAACAAGTAGAAAACAAATTAAGCAAAGAATATTAGAACTCAGAAGTTAATAGAAACTAACATGAAAAGCAAGTTGATAATCAAAAGTAAACCTTTGGGATTTTATCAAAATAAAAAGCTTCTGCACAACAAAGGAAACAATCAACAAAACTAAAAGGCAACCTGTAGAATGGGAGAAGATATTTGCGAATGAAATATCTGATAAAGAGTTAGTATCCAAAATATACAAAGGACTGATATGATTCAACACCCCAAAACCAAATAATCCAATTAAAACATAGACAGAAGACACAAATAGACATTTCTCCAAAGAAGACATCCAGATGGCCAACATACATGGAAAGATGCTCAACATCACTCATCATCAGAAATGCAAATCAAAACTACAGTGAGATATTACTTCATACCTGTCAGAATGGCTAAAATTAACAACAGAAGAAACAAGTGTTGGTGAGGATATGGAGTAAAAGGAACACTCACGGAATGTTGGTGGGAATACAAACTGGTGCGGCCACTGTGGAAAACAGTATGGAAGCTCCTCAGAAAGTTAAATATAGAACTACCCTATGATCCAGTAATTGCATTACTGTGTATTTACTCAAAGAATACAAAAACACCAATTCAAAGGGACACATGCACTCCTATGTTTTTAGCAGCATTATTAACAATAGCCAAGATATGGAAGCAGCCCAAATGTCCATTGAGTGACAAACAGATAAAAAAGATGGTGCTATATACACACAATGCAATATTATTCAGACATGAAAAAGAATAAAATCTTGCCATTTGTAACAACACGGGTGGAGCTAGAGAGCATAATGTTAAGTGAAATAAATCTGTCAGAGAAAGGCAAATACCATACAATTTCACTCATGTATGGAAATTAAGAAAACAAATGCACAAAGGGGAAGAAAGAGAGAGAGAGAGAGGAAGAAACAGACTCTTAACTATAGAGAGCAAACTAATGGTTATCAGACGGGAGGTGGGCAGGGAGGATGGGTGAAATAGGTGATGGAAATTAAGGAAGGAATCTGTCATGATGAGCACTGGGTGATACATGGAATTTTTGAATCACTACATTGTACACCTGAAACTAATATAACACTATATTAACTACACCAGAATTGTAATTTAAAAAACATTAAAAAATTAGAAATATAAATTAGAAAACAAACAAAAAAGTAAGTTGCAAATCAATTATACATGTATTCAAAGGAAAAGAAAAAAGAGTTCATGAAAAACATTCAATAAATATAAATTTTAAAGCATATTTTACCAAATTTTTTAAAGTAATTTTAAAAGAATTAACCAAAAAGTACAAAATAAAAGAAGAATTAACCATGATGGCAGCAAAAGCCATTTCTTTCTATATGTTTGGCTGATATGGGTTCAAAGTTTGGGTAGAGAATAACTAAATGAAAATTTAGCGCTGAATTAATACCACTCAAAATAAAATGGATAAACAAAACAAAATTTGGCACACTGATTTATATAACTAATTTCCCCAAATTTTTACTGTGGTAGAAAGTATTAACTCCAAGCAAATATCCAAATTTATCTGAACATAAAAAGTGAGGATGATCACCATCACTGTGGCCATTAATTCTACCTTTGTGAGGCAGTATGGAAAAGGCCACAGTGGTCTGCTCTCTGGCTCATCACATTTTACTCTATCAATTAGAAGGGATCTGGGGACAGGAAGTAGAAAAAGACTGTGGCCCTGAAGCATTTTTGCTCACTCAATTTTCACTGACATCTAGATCTGAGAGATATATTTTGGATTAAGAAAGATCAAATATATGCAAAATCTGCATTGGATGTGAAACTAGGGGCCTTTACACATAATTTTGCTGTAGGGTATCCATTGATCCCCTCTTATAGAGAAGGGATTGTTATACTAAAATGGTTTCCACCAGATCAAACATTACAGTTGGTAGAATTTATCTGTAGTTTTAGACAGATCCTCATTTGTTTTATCCAAAGATACATCCTGAAATTAAAATTTTCTAGATAAATCAGTGTAAACTATGGATGAAATAAGTTACAAAAAGCCTTCTTTTTGACTCTTGATCAATATTCTGAGATGACTGCTCCCCATCACAAAGGCTAACTGGTTTTTTATGTTTTTCTCTGCTCCTAATGAAATCTGTATTGCTGACGTATTCTGGAAAAAATAAATAAAGAAGACTGGTATCTCAGCCAGTGCCTCCCGGAGTTCCACATGGCTGATGAATCCAGGCAGTGACAAATGACACACTATTCCTCCATATGCAGCCTTTCTCTCCCTCTCATCTTCTCATAGCTGAACACTGTCACATTCCTTGCAAAGGGAACACATTTCATAGCTGTCATCCTTGCATAAAAGGCAGAGGGAAGGGAAAATCCCTTTATCAATCTGCCTAAACATTCCATTTTATTATTTACATATCAATTATCATGAGAAAACACTGAGTGTGTGTTTAGATAGAAAGTGTGGAAAGTTGCTTTGGAAGGCTTTACTTTCAAAGGAAAACATATAGTAGAGAGTGAGGAGCAAAAGAATCCTCTTTTTCAAGAGCAATAGGAAGCCTCCTGCCTTGATATTCCTCATCTTCTTTCTGGCATCTCATGCTCACCAACTGCCTAATATTGGATGCATGTGGATCTGCCCATCTGTCCAACAGTCAATCTAATTTATGTGACTTACTAGGAAAACATTTAATGGAATATGAATAATATATAGTGATAAACAGTTTTTTAAATCTCCAAGATTTATCTTACGAGTAAAAACATTACATTGTTCTTAGGGAGAAAGTTAATTTCACATACCCATGTAGGATCAACTAGAATTGTTATACAAGCATGGAAAAGCAAGAACTTTCGTGATAAGTATGCAAGATACAAGTAATTTTATTAGAATCGGCCCATATTCTATAATATACTAACTTACTAATATGCACCAAAAATCACACAGAAATCTGAAGTAGAGAATGACCTTTGCCATTTTATACATTCTTGAAGTTTGTCTTTTTAAATTAAGATAAAAAAATTTTCTGGTTATTTAGTTTTTTTTGCAGAAGACTATAGCATTTGCCTTTGCTTTCAGAAGAAGAAAAACAGTCCCTATTTAAATGAATAAAATTCATTTTATATACACTTATTATGTATTGGAAATGTACTTGGAAGGCCAGCATAGCTGGAGGGCAGTGCACCAGTGGAAAAGGGAAAGGACATAGAGCTTAGTGAGAGCCACCGGATGTAGGGTCTGTAAACCACAGTAAGGATTTGGATTTCATTCTGTCTGTGAAAGGAAGCCACTAGATGGTTGACAGCAGGGGAGGGATGATTTGGGTTTTGTTTCAAAAGAATTACTGTGACTGGTAGGGAACAGAGTGGGGTGTGTGAGTAGAAGCAGGGAGGTCACTTCAGAGGCCAGGGAAGGAGTCCAGGTGAAGAAATGATGAACACCTGGCCAAGGATGGCAGAACAGAGAAAGGAGCCATGGTAAGATCAGGGGTATATTTTGAAATACAGGTGAACTGATTAGCTATAGAATTGGATGGAGGACGTGAAAGAAAAAGAATCAAGGATTCTTTCAATGTTTTCACCTAAGCAACCAAATATGAATAGTATATCTGCAGATGCTAGGAACACTAAGTAAGGTGAAATTGCTACACATTTCAGCAGTTACAGAATGCTGTTTTGTATTTCTGGAGGCTTGAGCTGGACTTTTTAGACCAGGTAAAATTCAGACAGGAAGCCTAAAAGCCTTCTCGAAGGTAAAGCAGAGTTAAAAATTACATATTAGATGAGGTAACTGGAAAGTATTTTGAAAACACTTGTCTGCCTAGACTGAAGAGTTTTGTCGAGCAATTGTGACATCTCTGATTAAAAAGAAAGAGAGACCAAAGAAAATTGGTCTTGAATAACAAGATTATGTCTTGGGGCTTGATTCTATAGATAGTGGACAGCCACTGGCTAATTTTTCCAGAACTAATCTAGCTAGTAACTTCCAAATTATGTTAAGGAAAGTACTGCCAAAAGCCATTTCATAGATTCCAAAGATAGATCAATGTAGATGCATTTATAAAATGGTTGAACTCTGAGAAGGACCAAGAAGATTTCTAAATTGCTACCATATATTTCATCACACACACACACACACACACACACACCTCGCACCCACCCTCGTGTATATACACACATCAACAACACTACCCCACTACTCACAGCATAAAATAGTACCTTCCTCAAGTCACATTGTTTGTAGTTTCTTTTTAGAACGGTATCAATTACTTTCAAATTTCTATTTGCAACTGAATTCTACGTCTCCTCAATACATATGTCATTCTTATTATGTTTCAATAAACTCTTAGGTCCAAAAATACAACATTTTAAAATGTGACTTTAGGCATTTGGGATGATCAGATCTTCTAGTTAGGACCAAAAGGCAGTGTCTATTAATGAGATACTCACAGGTTATAGGAAAGACTAAAGCATATAAAGGTCTTCCTAGTCCATGTACAAGGTCTTTGTTCATATATAAAATAAATTGTACACTGTGGATGAATTTATCTAATTCCAGGAGAAGTAAACTCCAGTTAAAAACAGTATATTTTTACAATTTTCTTTTTTTTTTCTTTTGTTTTGTTTATTTCTAGAGAGAGAGTGCACACGTGAGAGCATGTGCATGTGTGTGCGCGAACAGGAGACGGGCAGAGAGAGAGAGGGATGGAGAAAGAAAATCCCAAACAGGCTCCTCACTGCCAGCACGGAGCCAGACACAGGGCTGGAACCCACAAACTGCAGGATCATGACCTGAGCCAAAATCAAGAGTCGGACGCTTAACCGACTGAGCCACCCAGGTGCCCCTACTTTTACAACTTTCTATATGTCATCAGATTAACAAAAACATTAAAAGTTTATTTGCAAGCTTAAGGAGGTCTGAGTATACATGAATATAAAATGATGACAGCTTTCTCAGAGCCCAAAAGATTTGCATTAAAATTTTGCAAAGTCAAATTGTAAGGCCCCAAATGATCAGATAAACTTGCCAAAAATGAAAGAACGAATAAAGCATTAAACTCATTCAGGCAGTATAACTCATTACTCTGCAAAAATCTTTGTTCAAATTTATCTTGAAATTTGGATGTAGTACCCAGTATTATTAGATAAATAAAAAGACAATCGCTGAAGTGGTATTTTAATTTGGTTTGACAGTTGGGATCAAGAGAAATAAGGACTATAGCTAGATATATCTGAGAAATAAGAGACTACGAGTGCTATGATACCTCACTCAGAGACAGCCTTTCTCTAAACTTAAACGGAAGGAAGTTGGGGAAGCAATCTTCAAGCAGTCTGTGAAACCAATAGACTAACAAACTCCTACATATACTCATCATGATGAAGAGCTAGATATCAATGCCTAGAGCACAATAAATTGGTTTTGTACATCTCTATATTTCTGATGATGCCTGGCATAGCATTTCACACACAGCATGATTTTAACAAATACGGACCAGATGAATGGATGAGTAAATGGGTGAATGGATGAATAACTAATAGTATAACTATATTTTTAAA
This sequence comes from Panthera onca, assembly GCF_046562875.1. Classification (NCBI taxonomy): domain Eukaryota; kingdom Metazoa; phylum Chordata; class Mammalia; order Carnivora; family Felidae; genus Panthera; species Panthera onca. The sequence continues at coordinate 74,178,409 of NC_138342.1, forward strand.
TACCCATGAAACTGATTTTTTTTAATTCGTTGAACAAACATAAACAGAACTGGGACACTAAGAAGGAAAATTGGCTTCTTTAAGTTCTAATTATGGTCAAACCAGCAGAAGGTTTAGTCACATAAATGTTGAATATAGTGGAATATTATAAACACCACTTATTATGCTTTTGTTATGAGTCTGATACATACTTATGAAAGGAAATTAAAGAAAATATAAGTAAGCAAGGGGAGCCAATAAAATGACTATAATCCGTGACCCAGAAAAAGTCTACTGTAGTGTTTCCTCAAGGACATCGTGGGAGGACTTTTTGTGGTTGCTGTAATGCCTGAGGGATAGTGCTGGCATCTCACAGGCAATGCCTGTGAATGAGAGAGTTCTCCAAAGCAAAATATTATTCAACCAGAAATGCAAAGAGTGCTTCACTGAGAAAAACTGAGAGCCTGATGCATTTACTTGAGGTCTTTATACATACATACACCAGGCACAGATGGTTTCTAAATAGAAATAGGTAATACTATACAAACTGTTCATATTGTTTAGTAATCTGTTCTTTTCACTTAATGCAACAAGAGCGTCATTCCACTCCATGAAGTATTCTATTCTTCTACTCCAACATTTTAATGGCTGTTCAGCATACCACTGTATGGATCACCCATATCTTAGGCCTTATCAACCTTATCTAAAACCCTATTGTCAAACTACTAACAATTTTCTTCAACTTAACATTATAATCAATGCTGAGATGAATATCCTTATATTTAAATTCGTGATCAGTGGGGCACCCGGGTGGCTCAGTCAGTCAAGCATCCGACTTCAGCTCAGGTCATGACCTCACCGTTTGTGAGTTTGAGTCCCACATTTGGCTCTGTGCTGACAGCTCAGAGCCTGGAGCTTGCTTCAGATTCTGTGTCTTCCTCTCTGTCTGCTCTCCCCCGCTCACACTCTATCTCTCTTTCAAAAATAAATAAACAAAAAATATAAATAAATAAATTCATGATAATTTATTTTTTTTAATTTTATTTTAGAGAGAGAGAGAGAATAAGCTGGGGGGAAAGGAGCAGAGGGAAAAAGAGAGAGACTCCCAAGCAGGTTCCATGCTTAGCACAGAACCTGATGTGGGGCTCAATCCCATGACCCTGGGATCATAACCTGAGTCAAAATCAGGAGTCAGACGTTCAACTGACTGAGCCACCAGGTGCCCCTAAATTAATGGTCATTTAAATTCTTAGAAGTGAAACTGTTGATTGAAAGAATATACATAATTTCAGTGCCTTTAATATAGATTTCCAACATGTACTCAAGAATGATATGTATCAATTTGTGCTCCAACCATCATGTTGGTGATTGAGTGGACATCTGTCACATAAAGTTGCCAGAAATGTGAAACACCAACTGAAGGCACTGTAACCTTGGGTAATAGCTGTATTAGGCAATTCCCTATCCCACATTTAAACAGGTGTGAGGATTGCTGTGAAATAAGATCACAGTTGAGCCACTGAAAGTAAATTATAAAAGCTCAAGTGCCAGACCCTTTTCCATTGTTTTCCCAACAGTAAAGTATAAAAAGAAAGAGGAGAGAGATTTCTAGGGAAATAGATTTGAAAGAAAGTATTAGTGGAGTGTCGGAATCTGTATTTTGCTCTGAATACTTCTCTCTGAATATTTCTCTATGAGTGGTAACTCATGAAGTTGGAGAGGTCTGTGAGCTGGGCAAGCTCACATCTCATTCCCTGGTGGGACTCTGCCTGAAGAGTAAGACCAAATAACTTTCCTAATGCTAATAGAGTATGAGCAAATAATCACACAGACATGGGGGGCTGACATACCAAGTTGGAGAGTTTAATCTTGCTCCCCTCACAACTACATCCCCTGATTCCTGAGAGTTGAGGCTGGTGTGGCAGGGGTTCCTAAGTTTCCCCTGAGCCCAGATCAGGTAAAAAGAGGAGTATATGGGCTCTGGTGGCCAAGTGTGGATGACAGAAGCAGGGGATGACAGGAGAACAGGAGTGGATAGATGGGCACATTTAGACCACACCACATACCACATTAGAGAGTCACCCCGGGACATTAATAGCTGTGCTAAATGAAAACCAGGCCCAATCAAGAGCAAGGATATTGTTGTTCCTATCCTTCCTTCTTTCCCCCTTTGCAGACATATCACCTCATTTTCAGGTGAACTTGGAGAGAGGAAACTTTGAGCTCATGTTAAGTTCTGGCAACAAGTAAACCTTGCATTTGGTTGAATATTTATACAATAAGTCTGCTTAACGTGGGAAATAACTAAACATTAAATGCAAGGCCTTAAATGTTATAAACTAAGCATTAGTGCTTATCATGAAGGTGTCAAAGTCAGATAAGCTTGGGATTGTACCTCCTCTGGAAGCTTCCATTCTAGAAAGTTTTGGCATAGAAAATTAGCTTCAGGAAAAACTCTCTGGCCTTCTTCCCTTCAATGGACTTTTGTTCCTTTGAGTATAAGGGAAGGAGCCGAGAAGATACACGGGCAAATCTTAGACATGTCCCTATACAGGTCAGCAGGGAGCTTCATCAGCATTTGGTACAAAAACTTCATAGGAATGAAGAAAGTCATTTCTTTTGCCTTGTTCAAGAGATTTTATAGAAAATGGCTATAAAAGAATAGGATTTAGATATGAGATGCTTAGTCCTGATGATCTCTCTAAATATCTCTAACCCGGACCTACACACCAACCTTATTAAGAAAAAGACAACAAGAGTGAATGAGAACAATTTCAGTCAGCCTGAGCTCCAGACCTGAGTTCCACTAAATGCCCAGAACTACTCTCTATGGCTTTGGTATTAAAAAGGCATTTAGAAAAGACAGCACCTCTACTCCTAATAAGATACTAGGGCTCTGGGATTTTCTTCTATTTCAAAGAAAAAAAAAATTAACTTCATTTACACCTGTTTCCCTAAATTATTTCTTTCTATTTATATCATGTGTGTAATATTTAGTAGAACCACATTGAGGAAATCAAAGGAAAAATAATAGTAATGTAACTTCATTTTATTTAGCTAAATAAAGTAGGATGTTCATTGAATGGTTTTTACATTTTCTGTGTTTACAATTTACTTATATAAACGAGACCTATAATTATACATCTAACACATTTCAATGAAAATACAGCCTCTTCTTAATAAAACGTCCCCACTGTATAACATGTTACAGTTCATGTTTATCTTTTGTGTGCATGATTTCACTTCATTCACAAAGACTCTGTGCAGTGGCTGGCCAGTTACAGACACTCAAGTAGCTTTGGTTTAGAAAGGTTAAATGAATTCTGAGGTCTGGCAATGTGTAACTGAACAAACTGGCCTAAAATTCAAGCCATTAAACATACGTAAAACATTTTGACTTCATTTAATCCAGCCCTTTTATTTCACAGATGAGAAAATCCATGCTCAGAGGGGTGACATGATATCACTCAGCAGAGGGAGAGAGACAAGACCAATTCCATGTTCCCTGACTTAAAGCCCATGCCCTGAGCTTTGAGCCATGCTTTTCCTACACATGACCAAATCAAATGATGCAGGTAAATCAGAAACCCAGTACAAAGATAAAGGTCAGTGGCTATCATGGGGAGTCAAAAGAACAGATATAGAGCAGCTTTAATTAGAAAACTTGTGAACTGCTTTTGTTTTAAATTCCCAAGTGTTAGTTTCCCTTGCAGAAAGACTACGAGGGAAAGGTTATTACTTTAAGCAGTTATTAGTATTTAGTGAAGATTACTTTTTAAGGTGCCTACTTTACATACATCATAATGGTAAAAATTGAAGATGAAGTATTTTTAATGCCATTGTATGCTTTTCATGACAATTATATTAATCTTCAAACTCAGTGATGTAGCTGGAGCACGTGCTTTCTCCAATTTCACTAGATAGCAAATAATACACAGTCTACTGGCCAAAAACTGGGCCCTTCAGACAAAGCTATATGTACATACTCAGAAAACTCTTGTGGCATAAATTAGCACAGTGTATATTGAAAGGACAATTCTCCACTTTTTTGAGGATTTCCAACAATTAAATAGGATAAAGTGTGTATACGTATGTGAATTGGAGATAATTTGCTATTATGGCTTGTCAGACAGTTAAATTCTAGTCTTAAACTCTTAAATTCTAAAATTCATAAATTAACAGTTCACACGTTATAGTTCACAATTTAAAAAGCTGCCAAATGAATTCATTCTTATGAATTCAGTTCCAAATAAATTTATTATGTTGTGTTAGTGTGAAGAACACAAAGGAAAAGTAAGGTAGTTTCTACTTCTAACCAGGAAGATAAAATATATATTCTTTTAAAAAAACTTTTTTATTCATTCAATTATTTATTTATTCAAAACACATAATTTCTAGCTCAGTGTTCCTTGTATTAATGTACCACCATAGCCATATTAAGAATTAATTACTACTTTGAGAATTTTCAAAATATCTGTTTAGTGATTCTAGAATCACCTGATAGAGGAATATTTAAATTGTAACTTGCCATTTGCAACAATGTGGATGGAACTAGAGTGTATCCTGCTAAGCAAAATAAGTCAGAGAAAGACAGATATGTGATTTCACTCATATGTGGAATTTAAGAAACACAATGGTTAAACATAGGGGAAGGGAAGAAAACATAAGATAGAAACAGAGAGGGAGGCAAACCATAAGAGACTTAAATACAGAGAACAAACTAAGGGTTTCTGGAGGGCCAGTAGGTGGGGGGAAGGGTTAAATGGGTGATGGGCATTAAGGAGGGCACTTTTTGGGATGAGCACTGGGTGTTATATGTAAATAATGAAACACTGGGTTCTACTCCTGAAGCCAAGACTACACTGTATGTTAACTAACTTGAATTTAAACTTTAAAAAATTGTAACTTAAAGATTTCAATGTTTTGCAAAGTTTTGATAAAATTTCTTATAAAAGAATTACCTCCTATTTGAATTTACAAACTACTTATTTTCTCCTCATCAGGGAACAATTGGGTTGATGAGATAGATATATCATTCAACTCTAGTTCCATAATTGTGTAGTTGCATGCAAAACACAATTGGCATCTCATTTACCTTATTTCTATCCTTTGAATTCAAGTAAATATATTTTGCCCTAGATTTTTGTGTTTTTTAAATATCTATTTTCTTTTGATAAAGCAAACACCCTCAACTATCTCCCTGAAAATTGGAAAACTAAAAGCCTATATTTGAAGGGGCAGAAATTCAAATTATTCTTACTTTTTAGAAACAAGAAAACTGATTATCATTGAAGTTTGGGAAATGACTACTGTATGTCATAATGAAAAAAATACATCTATTACCTTTATTCCTGTCACCGAAACATATTAATATTCTTTTTCCAGGTTTTCCATTGAATTACGAGGTGGAAATACGGCTCAGATGGTAGCAGAGTTTTAAAATGAAAACACCTTAGCTTGAAATCTTTCTACATATAATAGTATCTGATTCATGAAACTATCAAAATTATCATGTTCTTTTTGCAGGTGAAGGGACATTTGCCATAGGTGTTAGCCACATGCACAGTAAAGACTGATTCATAAAAGTATGGTTATTGCTTTCACGGTGCATTCACTGAATTTTAATTCACATTAAGCATTTATGAAGGAATAAGCCAATTTCAGAAATATGGTTTAAAGCTATTTGCTGGTGTGCCTTGAAGCAGTTCTATCAGACTCTTCCTATAATACATTTTCTAACAAACACAACTACTATCACAACTGGTTCTTTGAAGACTGAAATTGGATTTGTGGCCATGTATCTATTGCGGGGTTATAATCCTTACACATTATTAACAACTGGTCCTAGGACTCAGGTGGGAGAATTTTTATGTTTCTGTCTAAACAGCTAAAATATTGTGGCTGTTATCTCTATGTGTGTGAGGTAATTTCATGGCCTGCTGACAAAAACAAAATTTAAAGTAGAATATATATTGAGAGTACAGATCTCTCTCTCATTCTTAACAACAAGCATTTTTTCCCTTATGGTGGATATGTACTTTTTACAGATACATACACAGTCTCAAAGAGCAGAGATGCTCCTTTTTCCCAGGGGTAAATATGTCAGTGCTATGCCAAGACCCCACATTTCTTGAAGGCTGGAGCTATCCGTGTGTTATCCACCTCTGTATTCTTCATGGTGCCCAGCTGAGTGTCCAGCACATACAAAGTACCCATTAAATGAATGAATGCTATTGAATTTTAATGAAAACATAACCATACGCCTATGTTCCTTACAACTTCATGTACAATTATTGTGCACCTTCCCATTCACAACCTTACAAGATTAAGTGTCATTAGGAATCATGATTAATACTTCCCGAACCCAGTGAAATATTATGAGATAAAAAGAAAGTCCAACATAACAGATGTGTTTCCAAGTGGAGAGACTTCATGTAATATTAGTGGACTTTCATATGAGCTTCAAATATTGATTTTTTATATGCCACATTGCAAAATATTACTGATTATAGACATGTTAAAACAAATCAGATCAATTAGGTTTTTTCTTTAGTTACAACATGCTTTAAGCTAAGATTATGATGCTGTTAATCTTGACATCTCCTGTTACCTTGTTATAAACAATACACTATTAAGATTATACCTATAATAGGTATATGCTTCTTTAAAGAAATCTGAAAGATTGACTGTCACCTTTGGCTTATTTATGAAATCAGCATAAATGAGTTAGCTGATGTCAACATCCATCATCTGATTATTTGATTAGAAAGTCTATAATACTCAAGTGTTTAAAAATAAGTCTGCATCAAGCTAGACATCGTAGCTCTGCTAAGTCAAAGGAAAGTTAAGTAGAAGGACATTTAAATGTTATAAATTATGTCAAACCTGTTATTTTTCATTCCTGCTTTGTTTTACTCCTCCAGCACAAACTTGGTTAGCTATCTTCTTATGAATTAATGCAGGAGCACAGAGTATGCATGCTACTATCCATTTGAAATCAATATTTTCCAGATAAGTAGGCTGGAGCCAGTAAAAAATTCTTAAAATCTGATCTATTTTTTTCATACTGTTTAGGCACTTCACTCTGATTCTGAGGAAAAATAAAAACAGATGAACTTGAATATTTCAAGTATCTGAGGCTATAGATATTTCAAGCTTATTTCCTGAATGAAACCTATTAATTTCCATGCAGATAGTTCAATGCCTAAATGGCATGTGATAATGAAGCTGACTCCTGTACTATTTGTCAGGCAGTGGCTCTATAGGAGATGCAGAACTTTCACTCTCTATAAATTAAAAAATATATATTTCACAAAAGTATAGACTTCAGGGACACTGAGGATCCAGCTCTTCTAGAGTATTCCAGAAAGCAATAAATAAACGCTCATTTGTTCAGCAAGGATTTATTTAAGCAGTAACCACATGCAAAGCACTGTTGAGGGGTTGTAATGGAGTCAATGTAGTGACTAGCTGTATACTGCACACATAAATGTACTACAGAACCTCTTACTTGATTGTTGGTTTGTAATAGTCTTGGTATCAGCAGATAACTTGTTCTCAATAGAAGTAGTAAACAAATTTTGTCTATATAACTCTGTTTGAACTTAAAGATTGAGTATTTCTGCCAGTGCATTTGCAGCCTGTTTTCTACCATGCCAATCAAATAAGCTTTAGGAAATAAATTGTGTAGCTATAACCTCTTGTGTGCACACAGGTAAAAATATAGATCAGTAGATGTATTATTCTAATATATTCAGTAGAGGAGCTAATAATATTTGATAAAGCAAATTCTTAAAATTCAAGACATCCTATTTGTCCTTTAATCTAATGTCTTATAATTAGAAATTAGATCTAAGGATAGCTTCATTCATATGAAATTCAAATTCAAAATAATACTTACATATCTGTCATTATATCTCTCTGTTAACATCAAAAGGAGATAGAGTACACCAAAGCAAACATTCCCAAAGAAATAAACTTATCAAAAACCAGAAAAACCAAAATGAGCTACTGGAGCTCTTGATTAAAGAAAAAAAAAAAAAGGGAAGAGAAAACACCACAGGGAGGAAATAAAGAAAAGAAGGAAGGGTGGAAGGGAGAAGGGGAGGAAAAGAAGGAGAGAAGGAAGGAGGAAAGAAATGGGCGGGCAGGGGGTGGGGGGAGATTTGTTCCACTAATCAGGGAGTAATGAGCCAAATACCCTCAAAAGGCATGAGGGCTAAACATCAATATAGCCACTCCTTTTGCAGTGTTCTTGATATTCAAGAGAAGCACCAACTGCCAACAGAATGGCACAGCCAACAATCCACTCCAACAACCCAGTAGTCCTGCTAATCATATCCCTCTTCCCTCCAGTATCATGAAATGAACCACCAAATCTTGTTGATATTACCTCCTACATAGTTTTCAAATTAATCCTTTCCTTTCTCTTCCCCCACTAACATCTTAGAATATGCACTCATCTCCTCTTTCCATCATAGCCCACTAACTGTCCCTGGTTTCCACTCTTCCCTCCCTTTAATCTGTTTCCTGCCTGACAGGTAGAGACATCTATTCAACAGGCAAAATTATAAGCTGACATCCTTGCTTAAAAATTTTTAATAGGTTCCTTCATTCTTAGAATAAAGACCAACATTCTCAACCCAGCCAACCAGGATGTGACCTCCACACACCTCTCCAGCTCCTTCTACCTTATTTTCTGTGGCTCCAGCTACAGTCCATAGTCCCCTCCTACCACATGAGATTTCCTCATGTTGTTACTTTTGCCTGCAATGTTTTTTCTCCAACTTCCACTTGCTTATTAATTGCCAGCCATTTTTCTAGATCTCAGTGCAAACATCACTTCTTCAGGGAAGCCTTTGTAATGTTCTCCCTTACCCCTATTGCATACTAGCTGGGATATCCTCAGCATTATGTACTCCATAGCATTTCACAGTTTAGAACTGCATACATATTGTGTGGCAATTAGATGCTTATTATTAATCTTTGTCACTAGACTGTAAGCTTAATGAAGAGAAAAAACAGTGTATAGTTTTCTGACATACAGTGAGCAAGCATTATTTCTTGAGTGAAGAATGAGTATGTCGATGGAATCATTAACAAGTGGTTAAAGCTTCGATAATTTGCTTATTTCCATTTACCAGAATCATTTTGATCAGAGTTTGAATGATGAAATTACACTACTTCACAATCTCATAATGAGCAAATTGAATGATTTATCTAAACTCTCTAGCATTTGGGGGATTTCATAGATACAGCCACAACGGAAAGATTATTAGCATCTTTCTTGAGTTATAATAGAAACTCAGAACATTGTTGCTAAATTGGGCTTTAACAGTTTTCTGGTATAGTTTCTCATTATTTGAGAAAGAGTTTTAGGAGATTCTCAAAAGGTCATCCAGCCTGTTGGTGATAGAGCAAGGATGAAAATCAGCTATTTAAATTCTAGTTTAATTTTTTTTTTATAGAACTATACTGCAATTTCTAGGTATTATGGCTTCATTTTCATATTAAAAACTTGGAAGAACTTGTAAGTACACATAAGAGAAATATCTCCAAATGGTTAATTTTGTTATATCATTTAGATTTCTGCTTTAAAGTATGAAGATAATAGTAATATTTTTAGAAAAGTAAAAACCAAGCCCAATTTCTTAAGAAATGAAGCACTTTCATGCCTTATTTGCAATTTACACTGTAGGCCTTACATAGGGGTGGGAAGCGGATGGTACATGTTTCCCTGTTTTTAATATTCTGAAGCATAGAATTTTTCCAGTTATTTCTGGTTGTCCACAAGTCAGCTATAAAAGCTCAAAGGGAAGGTAAGTGATTAGGGAAGGGACATAGTGGATGGGAAAAGCCGTACTGGTATCCAATCAATTACAATTGGCCATGTGATCTTGGACTGCTCGCTTTCCCTCTGCAGATTTCACTTTCCCCATCTGCACAGAGAATTGGTCTAAATCATGGACTCTGTCTATTTATGGGCTTCCAAGATCCCCCTAAGCCTTTCATTGTGTATATTTCTGAGAAGAGAGTCCACAGCTTCTATCAGATTTGGCAGAAGAATCTAGGACACCAAACAGGTTAATTGCTTCTGTACTAATACCTGCGGTCCCTCCTAACTTTTGAAAAGTACTAAAGCTACAAATATAATTATAAATTGAGACAGAACGTAGAAATTTGTATGACTATTAGCACAAGAAATATGATTATTTGAAAAGCGTAATCCACACAGAAGAATACTACCTTCACCAGCCATACATTTCAGTGTAGGCTGAAGAACTTCACTAGAAGCCCAGCCCAGATTTTCTATAACTAGCATAAGTTTCCCAGATGATATAAATACATGTGATAAATTTCAGTATGTCACAGGTTTTTAGTCCTGTGTTTCTAATATCAATGTTTTAATGATCCATCAAAGCAGGCCTGCTACATAGCATTGTATGGAGTGGAAATAACCCAGAGTAGTTTGCCAGCAAGTAAAGCTATTTTCTTATAGTTTTTCAAAATATCTATTCCAAAATCTCTTTGGTTATAACTTTCAGATAGTTGAATAGCCACAGTTGCTATACTATCCACATAATTATTAGATACAGAAATAAAAATCACTTTGCTTGTTTACTTATTTCCTTCCTTCTTTTCCTTCTTAATAAATATTCCTAATTATCTACTATGTGTCGGGTACTGTTCCAGATACTTGTGAAATATCAGTGAACAAAATCAATATATTCCACCCTCATGGTGCTTATATTTTAGGAGGCGGCAAAGAAAATAACAACAGATATTAAAAAAAAAGTAAGTTATTCATGATTCTTAAAGGTGATACATGCTTTGGTATAAAAGGAAAAAAATAAACAGTAGGGAGACTGGGAATACCAGAGGTGAAGAAAATGACTCCAATCTCAAATAGTACAGGGTAGGCCTCACTGAGAAGGTGTCATTTAACAAGACCTGAGAAGATGAGGCCGTGAACCAAGTATACAACCTTGGGGAAGAGCCTTCTAGACAGAGAGAGGAGCCAGGGCAAGGGAGTTCTTGGTTTGTTTAAGGAGTAGCAAGGAGGCCATGGTGTCAGAGAAACAGCAAAAATGTCTGCTGCTGTGGTCTCGAAATTTATGAAATTTCATATTCCAGTTGACATCTCATTTTCTATCACTTACCTGTCAAAATGAAAGTCATAGTATCTTTTGTATATTCTTACTAGCGTCTCATATTTGTCAAGAAATGCATTCAAAGTTCTGAGAATTTTAAAATCACCCCAAAAGCACAATCTCCAGTTGGTATACAATTTAAGTCTCTTCGTTCCCACAAACATGTATTTGCAAATGAACTGCTATGCGATAAGCAAATGTACCATTTAATAAGAGATGATGTCATTATAAAGAAATCAACTAAAAGATCTTCATTTTGAAAATCTGTCATTTGGGCACAAAGCATTTGTTATGTTTCAACAAAGAGAGATTGCAAGACTCATAGCTAACGTGAAAGCACCCATTCTTTCTGAAATGTCATAGCTCTTTTCATATTTATTACATTTGTTCATTTCATTAACTTTCTTCCAGAAAATGAAACAATCATGATTACTGTACAGTTTTCACGGCATTTATCTGGATTAATGCCTCCAAAAAGAATGCACACATGAAGGTAGATCTTTTTTTTTTTTTTTTTTAACGAGAGGAGGGTGAGTCAGCCCTCCCTCAAATAAGCATCTTATTCTTGCCTTCCATGAAAATGCATTGTGATCCCGAGACTTTGCAAATGCAACATAAAATGTATGCAACCATACCTTGCCCAACTGATCCTTTTTGCCAAAGCCAGTGGCAGCTGCGATGCTCCCTGCTCCCTCCACTGTCTTTTGTGCAACTGCTGTCACCCCTGTCACCACCGCCTCACCAACATTTGTCACTTGCTCTTTGGTCTTCTCAGCCACTGGGATAAATCCAGAACAGCAGATTAACAGTGGAACAGTGGAACAACTGGGACTTAAAATAATTTCACTTCCACTAGCTGTTAACTTCTAAAGACCTGTGTTTACACATACCATAAATAACTGAGGTGTCAGAAGAAATAAAAACTACAGAGATTTTTAAGTGAGTGTCGTTTAGACAAACATTAAATCTTTGCTAAGATATGTTGTTGTAATCCTGCAAATATTAAAACGTGCTTCAAGTGTAATGATCACAAGTTGAAAGCCTTTGAGCAATTGAGGTTTGGTTAACATTTTATTAAGGAAAGTTTACAGAAAGCAACGATTCCAGGTGCAGTTATTATGAGATGAAGTAAGTATTTATTTATTTCAATTTCAACGCCAATTCTTTAATCTCACCGAGCATGCCCATTTTCACCATACCTTCCTAGTCACACAACACATATGTGCTCATGTTACCCTCTGAAATGAACAATACAGATGACATGAAACTATTTATAGAAAATCCAAAAGGCCGCACCAAAAGACTACTAGAACTGATAAATGGATTCAGTAATGTTGCAGGATACAAAATAAATCTATAGAAATCTCTTACGTTTCTATATACCAATAATGAAGCATCAGAAAGAGAAATTAAGAAAACAATCCCATTTATAATTGCGCCAAAAATAATAAGATACCTAGGAATAAACCTAACCAAAGAGGTGAAAGATCTGTACTCTGTAAACTATAAAACAATGATGAAAGAAATGGAAGACAACACAAGGAAATGGGAAGACATTTCACGCTCTTGGATTGGAAGAACAAACAATGTTAAAATGTCTATACTACCCAAAGCAGTGTGATGTGATCCCTTCAAAATACCAATGGTATTTTTCACATAGGCAGAACAAACAATTCTAAAATTGGAATAGAGGAGCGCCTGGGTGGCTCAGTCGGTTGGGCGTCTGACTTCAGCTCAGGTCACAATCTCGCGGTCCGTGAGTTCGAGCCCCGCATCGGGCTCTGGGCTGATGGCTCAGAGCCTGGAGCCTGCTTCCGATTCTGTGTCTCCCTCTCTCTCTGCCCCTCCCCCATTCATGCTCTGTCTCTCTCTGTCTCAAAAATAAATAAACGTTAAAAAAAAAATTTTAAATTGGAATAGAACCACAATGGACTCCAAATAGCTAGAGTAACCTTGAAAAAGAAAAGGAAAGCTGGAGGCATCACAATTCCAGACCTCAAGTTATAAAGTTATAGAGATCAAAACAATATGATGCTACCTCAAAAATAGACAATTAGATCAATGGAACAGAGTAGAAAACCTAGAAAATAATCCACAACTATATGATCAATTAATCTTTGGCAAAGCAGGAAAGAATATCCAGTGTGAAAAAGACAATCTCTTCAGCTATTGGTATTGGGAAGACTGAATACAAAAGAATGAAACTGGACCACTTACACAAAAATAAAGTCAAAATGGATTAAAGACCTCAATGTGAGACCTGAAACTATAAAAATCCTAGAACACTGGCAATAACTTCTTTGACATTGGCCAGAGCAACTTTTTTCTAGATATGTCTCCTGAGGCAAGGGAAACAAAAGCAAAAATAAGCCACTGGGAATATATCAAAATAAAAAAACTTCTGCACAGTGAAATAAACAATCAACAAAACTAAAAGGAAACCTATAGAAAGGGAGAAGATATTTGCAAATGACATGTCTGATAAAGGGCTAGTATCCAAAATATATAAAGAACTTATAGAACTCAACACCCAACACCCAAATAATCCAAATGAAAGATGGGCAGAAGACATGAACAGATATTTCCCCAAAGAAGAGATCTGGATGGCTGACAGACATATGAAAACATGTTCATCATCACTTACAATCAGAGAAATGCAAATCAAAAGTACAAGGAGATAGTATCTCATACATGTCAGAATGTCTAAAATCAACAATGCAAGAAACAAGTATTGGTGAGTATATGGAGTAAAAGGAAAACTTGTGCAGTCTTGGTGGGAATGCAAACTGGTGCAGGCACTGTGGAAAACAGGATGGAGTTTCCTCAAAAAGTTAAAAAAAATAGAACTACCCTATGATCCAGCAATCACACTATTACATATTTACTCAAAGAGTACAAAAACAGTAATTCAAAGAGATGCATGCACCCCAATGATTATAGTAGCATTATGGAAGCAAACTAAGCGTCCATTGACTGATGAATAGATAAAGAAGATGCAATATATGCGATGAAATATTATTTAGACATAGAAAGGAATGAAATCTTGCCATGTGCAACAATATGGATGGAGCTAGAGAGTATAATGCTAGGCAAAATAAGTCAGTTAAAGAAAGACAAATAAGTGATTTCACTCCTATGCGAAATTTAAGAAACAAAGAAAATGAGCAAAGGGAAAGAAAAGAGAGAGAGAGAGAGAGAGAGAGAGAGAGAGAGAAATCAAGAAGCAGACTCTTAATTATAGAGAACTGATGGTCACGAGAGGGGAAAGGGGTGGGCATGGGTTAAATAGGTGACAGGGATCAAGGAGTACACTTGTCATGGTGAGCCCCAGGTGATGCACGGAATTATTGAATCACTACATTGTACACCTGAGACTAATATAACACTGTCTGTTTACTAACTGGAATTAAAATAAAACTTAAGCCCAAAAAAATGAACAATAGAGTAAGGTATGGTTATGAAGAAATTTTAATCCTTTTATGAAACTTCAAGCGTCGAAACAGGGTTTGAAATAAAAAGATTGATTTTCAACAATTTTAATGGCAACAAAAGAGCTAGGTGTTTAGTATGAAAATGAAGTTTGTTGAGCAAACTTATAATTTATTGTCATAAAACAAAATACAATATGGTGATTCAGTAGATTTTTTTAATAAGGTAAAAATTTAGAGAAGACAGTGTAAATAGTTTGGGATTAGATTTGGAAGCAAAACTTAATCTCATATCAAAATTTCTCTAAAACCATATCTGATATAATTGCTGTTTTAATCTTTGTATATTACCTCCATGCAATTCCCAAATAAAGGAAACTCCAATAAAAATGTTTGTTTCAATTAAATGAAGATTTCTATGAAAAAACAAAACACAAGATCTTCTGCTCTGTTAATAATCTCAAGGTTGATAGAGAAATAAAACAATCTCTCTTCATCTAAACCTTATAACACTTATAAAGTCTACATCTTGCATCTTTTATCTCCATTTATGTAACGTTTGCCTTCATTTTGCCTCATAAACTCTTTCTTTTCTGCTTTTCCCCCAGATTTCAAGAATTTGCGGTTTTGAGTGATACTTTTCCTCAGGCCCTCTCCTAAGCAAATAGAGACACTTTTTTTGGGGGGCGGGAGGTTATGTTTTAGGCTTGCGTACATCCTCTCGAGATAAGTCCAACCCCAAGGAATTCGATGAGTTACACTGTCAGCTGTTAAGTCGGTGTGATATGCTAATCACATGATTATTGTACAGATTTCATGTCACTCATTGGAAGAAGGCAATGATTGAACAATGTGGACAAAGCAATTGGGTTTTGAAATAGCAGGTCATGGAAGTAAGGTGGTCTGTAAGGATAGATGCTTACTCTTCAGTTCTAGGCAACATGGCAAAATTGAAATGGCCCTAGCGTCTAAAACCAGGAAGAGTCCCCAGAAGATGTTGCTTGATATTTGCCTTTTGCCACTTCTAGGGATACCGTTGATGCCTCCTAACAAATAATGGCTATTCCCAATGCAAAGTTCAATTTCAGTGTCAGTGAGAACCTGTACTGGAGATTTCATGTTTTAAAACATTTCCAGAATGTTGATCCTTTAAAAATAGTGAATTATGGGCTTTAACTTGTCATTTTTTTCTTTTCCAAGAACATCAATAGAAAATTTTGCTTGAAAAATGAACACTTTCTTGTTACAGTATCTCAAAGACAAGAATAAATTTTGATCTTTTTATAGACTTGTATTTTTTCTGCCAGCCATGAAAGGTTATTTTTACAATATCTAGACCATGCTTTGTATATGTATACACATTAATTTACTTTTTTTTTTTTTATTTTTTTAAAATTTTTTTTTTTAACGTTTTTTTATTTTTGAGACAGAGAGAGACAGAGCATGAACGGGGGAGGGGCAGAGAGAGAGGGAGACACAGAATCGGAAGCAGGCTCCAGGCTCTGAGCCATCAGCCCAGAGCCCGACGCGGGGCTCGAACTCACGGACCGCGAGATCGTGACCTGAGCTGAAGTCGGACGCTTAACCGACTGAGCCACCCAGGCGCCCCACACATTAATTTACTTTTAATGCACATAAAGTTCACGGTAAAATGCACTTTGTACTTTATTATAATTCACCAGGTTTTATCATTGTAAGAATAAGTAAATTAGTTACATTACAAAATGACAGAGCATACCTGTAGCAATAATGGACACATTTTAAAAGATTTCATTGGACTTGATTTATCTAGTGGATTATCCACTGATCTCAAGCCCCAAGTCCCTCTCTTAAGAACATTGTTTCTCCGTTGATAATGCCAAACAAAAGATGACAAAACAAAAGGAGACACATTCAAATTAGTCATTTTTCATCTGATAAATAATATTCATTTTTAAGGGAAAAGACCTCATAACCAGGATCAAAACAGATACTTCCTCCCAACTTACTGATAGTATAATATTTTATGTTTTCCCCCAAATGTGCCAGTCTTTCCCAATTTCTTTCATATAGTTCCCTCTGGCCAGGAGCTTTGATCCTTCTCAGATATCTCCCTATTTACTCAGCAAATTCAAACTGCTGTTAAAACCCACCTCAGATGTCCAATTCCATGTTAAAAACATTTCCTCCCAACAGGTGTCCTGTTCCTCCTCCTGTGATCTCATAAAATTTTAGATATATCTCTGCTATTGAACTTTGTGCCAGAATTATTCACTTCCCATTATGTCTATCCACCTCCATCAGTCTATTTGGAGTTCATTAAAATCAGAGATCCTGTTATTTCTCTTTATATTATTTCACAGCAGACACCAATAAATTATTTGAATGCATTAAGAGAAATTTTGTGTATTCTGTAATTTATTCATTAACTTCAATCATTAGATTTAAGTCAAAAATAAAATTTCAGAAAGGAAATGTGGCACCAACTTTTCACATAGATATAGTAAAACCAAACCTTGTTATTAAACACAATTATAAAGTTAAGAATACCTAGCTTTTAACAGTACAAATTATATATTTGATGAAAATAAATTTATATCATGAAACATTTTAATACGGTAATTTAAATTATAGCATGTCGAAATTGGCTGTGTTCATTATCATGTAATAAACTTTTGTTTCTAAGAATCAAAACCTTCAGAAAATCTCCAATAATTGGAATTTCTTTAAACCATACTTCCATGAGAAAAAAAAAAAGTAAGCTTTTATCAACATTTATTTTACTTTTATGTTTATTTATTTAGTTTGAGAGTGAGAGAGAGAGAGAAGGCAAGCAGGGGAGGGGAGGGGAAGAGAGAGAGGGGGAGAGAGAGAATCCCAAGCCAATTCCATACTACCAGCACAAAGCTAGTTGCGGGGCTGGATCTCACAAATTATGAGATCATGACCTGAGCGGAAATCAAGAGTCAAGACGCTTGAGCGACTCAGTCACGCAGGGGCCCCAATCAACATTTACTTTTTTTTTTTTTTAATATTTATTTTTGAGACAGAGAGAGACAGAGCAAGAACAGGGGAGGCGCAGAGAGAGAGGGAGACACAGAATCTGAAATGGGCTCCAGGCTCTGAGCTGTCAGCACAGAGCCCGACACGGGGCTCGAACTCGCGGACCGTGAGATCATGACCTGAGCCGAAGTCGGCCGCTTAACCGACTGAGCCACCCAGGCGCCCCTCAACATTTACTTTTTTTTAAGCACCTTCAAAGATTTGTCATTCAGTAAGTCCAGATTAAATACACTCTCATATTTTTCTATAACATAATGCATTAAGTTGACCACTACAACAATAATGAACTGAGATAAAAAAAAGCTAGGGTTTAAGGTAGAGATTTTTAGATTTTATCATGAGATTATCTAACTGGGGGGATTTAGTTTTCTTGGAATTTTTGAGGTAGAAAACTCCTAGTCTAAGTAAGTTTATTGAAGCTGATATTTCTGCAAAAATAAGTAATGGGATGAATCTTGAGGAAATTTTTCCTTTCACATTAGCTGATAATGTTATATTCTATATAATAGTTTCTCATTTCTGCTTTAAGACCAATTCTTCTCCTTA